>NC_066364.1:31340858-32022108 GCF_013377495.2 Cygnus atratus | reverse complement strand
ATCCAACTGTCCAGGCTATTACTGAAGACATTAAACAGCCCTGCCACCCACCATCAATTTCTGAAGGAAACCTCTAGTAGCCAGTTGTCAACTACACTTTGCTCAGAAATGGGCTCCTAAAGAATTTGCTCCATAATCCTCCAAGGTGCTGTGGAGAAACGAACAGCCCTATGGGTCTCGCTCTTCTTCAACATGGCTAAAACATTTGTTGGTGAGGTTTTTTGTTGTAGTTTGTTTTTCGAGTAATCAGCAATCTCCCCTGATTTCCATGACCTTTTAAAGCCAATAAAAAGCAGTCCTGTTACATCTGCTAGTACCCTCCACAACCTTACATGCATCTCTGACGAGATTTGTAGGAATCACTGCAAAAATTCTATTAGATGTGTTCTAAAATATGCTCTGTAACTAACAAAATTTCAGATCAAGCCCATAAATTGCACAGATTGTGTCTGACCTGGGATCTAGAATATGTTATTTGCACTCACAATTAGTCTTTAAAACACTATTGATAAAACTAGCATATAGATTAATGTTTGATCTAACAACACCATTTGAAAATCCCACTCAAAGCAAGGAAAAGGATTCTTCCCCTCACCTAAATGAGATCCTTCCCAGTCTGATACGTGACGTTTTCTGTCAAAGTTTTCCCCAATACCACAGCTATCCCAGTGAAACTGGAAAAGTTGGCTTTAAAGATGTTTTCTGATATATCACGTACCAGGAAGTCATCTTCCAGTGGCTCAGATCTCATTAGTCCACATCTGTTTGTGCAGAATGCTCCACACCCATACACAACCTTCTGGCTTACTTAGCCACTTGCAGCGAGCATCTTTTGTGTGTTCAGGGAATTGCTCCATGCCTGGTCTTTCCAGCATGATCAAGATCATATGTACTTTTACATCATGCAAATTCCATAAGATATGGTGCTTTTGTCAGATAGTCAGCTAATTTCATACTCTGATGTATTTTTTTCTTTTCTGCTGCAGCTAGGATACAGGCATTCTCTCCATCCCATGTGGAACTGGCTGCAGTTTTCTCCTTCTGTTCTACTTTCACTACAAAGTGAATTACATTATACTGGCAGCCGAAGTCTCCTGGCTTATTAGTACTTCCTTTGCTGATCTTTGAAACGCTGTATCCTGAGATGAAGAATTCAGCAGCTAGAAAATGAGCCAAAGAAACACAATACTTGAAGAGAGCTCTCTTTTTTCCCAAGCTGAGAAATATTTTGACTAGACTAACAAAACACATTACACACCCTATCATGTCAATTTCAAGAAATCAAAAATTATCAAAAAGCTCAGAGAATAAACAGATTTCTCCCCCAAATCCATTTCCTGAAGATATCTCTAAAATTTCCATCAATTCCCTACACACTATTTGTCCTCATATCTACCTCCTTAACCAGGCCAACAGACTAACTCTTGAAAATGTATAACCAAGAAACATACAACATTCTTGTTTTGTGTCAAGTTTTGCAGTTACTTTTCTTTTCAGCAGATTTTTTTTTTTTTTTTAAACAGAAATTAACCAAAGTACAGCTCAGGTAACGTAAGTCCAATTATAGAATCATAGAATCATCTAGGTAGGAATTGACCTTCAAGACCATCAAGTCCAACCATTATAAGTTGTTGTTGTCCTCCCCCCCCCCCCCCAAATAATCCACTATTTTCAAAATACTTAGCAAAGAACATAAACATACCACCTTTTTACAATTTCAGTCAACTCTATGATTTTATTCTTTGATACTTTTTGATACTGTATTTGACACATAACACTTTTCTAGCTTAAAACTCAGATCTATAACCATCCTTACAACTAAGTGAAATTGATTCTTAATTATCCTTTGATCCCACTTCCTGAGACTTGTCAGAAGGGAGAAATGGAAAGGAAGAGGCAGAAACCTTGCACCTGTCTTCTGGAAAGAAGTCCTGGATAAATGGGGTCCGGGGATCAGTTCCCCTGGCACTTGACTCACATCCCCTTGCCGAAGCACCAGGTGCCATCCCTGCACAAAGAGAGCTGGGCTGCGGGTCACTGCAACAGCTCCTCCTGCACTAGGACTTGGTTGACTTGTAATCAGTTGCTGAGATACACACAAGTGGCATCTTTAGAATGACACTTCCTTTTCACTGAAGCACACAAGAATTTCAAAGAAAGCATTTTTCCCTGACTTGTTTTGAGAAGACACAAATCAATCAAACCAGGAATCCTTGGACATCTGGCAAATGCAGATGTTCAACTAAAAAGAAATGCCAGGCTGGTATGAATCAACCCACAAGCCAACAGGTTTTAACCTGGGACTGCTGAAAACACCTTATTTGATTAAAAATGGTGAAAAAAGAGAAGACAGAGAAAGGACTGAATGAATAAAGAATTGACCAGTACTACTGGAAAACCTTGAGCTCTGACACTGTATATTTCCTTTGTTTTAGAAAAGGCTTGGAAATATCCATCTGCAGCTAGTCTTCACAGCATATGCCATTTTCCTCATTTTCCTATAACATGTTGAAGAGAGTAAGTTCTGTCCTGAATTTTATGTACCTAACTCTTGATGCCAAGACCACGATCCCAACAGGTAGTTATTTATCACCATACAGAAGGGGTTAGACTAAGGTCAGCAGCACAATAATATGTACCCACTACAGAATACAGAACACATCGCACTGTAATTGATCTGCCTAATGATCAATATAGATCATAAGTAGTTTCCTCAACCCCACAATGAAAAAGGATGAAGCAGCTGGTCAGTGTCTGTGCTTTCTATGGGACAACAGTAGTCAAAAAAGACAAACAAGCCAACACAGATATATCCTGAAGATATTTCTTCAGATAATTCAATGATACTATCCTGTCATAGAAAAGCCAGTGCCAAAATAACACTGATTTCAAATGGTGGTTGATCAAAACCATCTTGCTAACACTGAATGGTCTCTCTACACTTTCATGTGTGCAGTCATTTTGAAAAGCTGAAAGATCAGAGTTATGTGATGTGAACTTTATACCTATTTCAGTTAAAACAGAAGCCTTTAAACATTTAATTAAAATAATAATAGGGTTTAAAAAAAATAAAAAACTCAGGAGGACATATTACAACTTGGAAATGTTCTGATTTCCATTGTTCTCAAACAACTTTTCAGGACTATACTGCAAATTGGGCCCTCTGCTAAATATCACTTAAACAGCAGCTCCTGTGGAGGGAATTAAAACTAAAGAAAGAATCCTTTTTTAGTCATAAAAACCTTATTCAGAAAATTCACACTTTTAATTTTACATATACATCCTAGAAATTTGAGAGGTGCCTTAAGTGACGCTTCCAATGCACAACTCTGTGATCCACGATACCACATTTAGACTGTGCTCTGTCTTAAACATAGAAACCAGAGAAATTGGAAACCATTTTCAGACTGATGTGAGAGAAGACTACAGTAATTCTGACTTCATGATTTTTTGACAGAAACCGTAAGTGTGATTCGAGCTCTGCCACAAGGAGGGGGAGAAAAAAAGCCGCAACTAAGATTTCACCAACACGTGCATCCAGCCTCCAGAGCTCAGCACTAATGACGACGGATATGCTCCACAGCAGTATCAGCAAGATGGATCATTTAGTCAAGAAGCACAATCGTTATTTATACAGCCCATTAACTAGCTATATATACACACACACACGCAGAGAGACACATGGACATTTCTTCAGCTAAGGAAGTATAAAACAGTGAACTTGGGGAGAGACAGGGTTTCACATGAAGCTGCAGAAAGAGTCCTTAAAAAGCCTTTCAAAATGGATGTCAGAACATCTTCTATTACAGTCTCTTTTTCACAGTTAATGATTCCCACTTTCTTCAACACCTATTTTGAAAAATTCCGCTCCTATAACTGCCTAGTAGCAGCTCCTTTTAGATCACAAAAGACACTTCCATCGTCACGCACGCTGCCCATTTCAGGAGCCGCTGCGGAGAGGAGCCAGCAGCCTTGCTGGCTGCAGGCTGACAGGAAAACACCGCCCTGCAGCCACCTCCGAGAAGCCCAGCGTGGGCCACGTCACGGCGGGCCACGTCATGGCTGCCCGCGCTCTGCTCCCAGGGGAGGCCCGCAGCCCGCCAGGCCACGGCCTCGCTAGGCTGGAGACGCCCAGCCAAATGGCGCTGCCGGGACGTCGCGCTCGCTCCTTCTCCTTACGGCTGCGGAGGCAACGCTCACCACTTCCAGCTAATCAAACAGCTTTATATTAATTCATAATTGATTAATTTTTTAAAAAAGAAACTTTCAAAACATCAAGCCGTCTTTCCCGGTCATTAATTCAACCCTCTGAATATTTTATATCTCCAGACACTTCTACTTGTGCATACTTATTTTAAGAGCACTTCAATCACAGCACTGATTCTACTTACATACATCCATCACTTCTTAATTTTATTGCGTGTGTAAACAGAATTAGATCTACAAAAGTATGCATAAAGAAAAATACATAAATAGAAATGCTTGGAGTTTTACATTGCAGCACTGCACAAACTACACTGGAAAGATGCGAAGTCACATTTACAAATAACGATGAAACTTAAATACCAGAAGTGTATCTGATTACATACACAAAATATCTATGCCTACTTAGAGAAGGCTATTTCTGGCAAACACAATATTTTCTTACTTATAAAAGTAACAACAATTTGTCTGAAAAGAAACAAAAATTTCACTGATACGGACATCTCATTTTGACAAAACTACCTTAAGATTTTTTAATACACAGCATACATCTGGAGCTTTCAACAAAGCAAGCATCTACATTATTAATGCTGATCAGAATTATTCACACAGGACGATGGGTCAAAAAGCTGACTGGATAACATCAGCTTCTTTTGCATTTTATTTTCCAAGTATTATACTTTTCTGAAGACTAGTGACTGAACATTCAGTATCACAGGCATAGTCAACCTACCAGCATGATCCCCTGCAAAGGTTTTACCATCTACCTACCTACCTACCACCTACCACCTAATTCAGTCACCTGTGTGGCATACCAGCTAGAGAAAAGGGTTCAAATGCTTTTCAAAGTATAACAACAAGCTAATACTTTAAACCAGTTAGAGCCAAACCTACACCTCTTAGAGGTGCCAGTCCCATGCCATATACAGAAGCAACTGCAAGGCAAGATTGTGCCTTCTTGAAGGACACCCAAAGTACTCCAGTAGGGCTGAGATCAGAGCCGAAGGGTAAACAGCCACTAACCAGCAGCAGCTTCTGGTTGATGGTTCACCCCACATCCAGCCCTCCTCAAAAATCTCTTTCTGAAGAAAGGAGTCATTCCCCAGCACTCTCAGCTGGGAGCCCATTCTGTTCATATTTAGGACCTCACTTCTACAAGAAACATTTTTTTTATTTTGGGTTCTTTTTTTTAATTCTGCTTTTGCTTCCTCATCCAGTTAAACTGGGAAGTTTGGGGAAGCTGCATGCCTTTGCCCTTCACAAAGATACAATCTTTGTCTCTGTACAATTCTCCTTCTGTTCTTCCAGCGTTCAGAGCTCCTCACCCAAATTCCTGAGGAGCACAGCTTCACACACCCACCTCTACTCCCTGTCCACTTGCAGTTCTAAATTTATTACTTGTTGATGGGCTAGAGGTGAGGATCATGCTACTAATCAGATCAACTAACAGCAGAAATGTGAGGCACTGTTTGCTTGGTAATCAAGGAACTACATAGCAAAAAGGACACCCTGCTGAATTCACCTGCTAGCTTTTCTTCCAAGTCATCAATTCAATTGCTTGCAACTGCTTTCCCAACTTCAATCATCCAACTTAAGGCTCAGCGAGCAAGAAGAAGAGGAGATATAATGAATGTGTCCCACAGTGGCTGCTTCTTAAAAGAATTTGTGGAAGTCTAATTTTAAAAGCAGGATGGTAAGAGATGTAAAAATGACAGAGAGGCAGTGGCAAGAAGAGGGGAAACTAATTTATGTATTTTTTTCCCTCATAAAATCAGTTGTATGAGACCAGCAGTGCTTCCCAAAGCAAAAGTTGCTAATACAAATACATATTATGACACTAATTTTCTGCTTTTTTAGAGCATCTTCTCTCTGAAGGTATCAAAATATTTTCAGCAATGATACAGACTCAAAGCACAAGTGTTCCACTCATTTTTCACTGGTCTAAATACCATGCTGAAGAATTTAGTGCCCTACTATAGGTTATACAGTGTACTCAGCTCTACTGATGAGAAAATACACAATGATGAGACAGATTGGTGATAAAAAAAATACAACGGGATGCCAACAGTGGCAGTAGATCACATTAGATGTACACAATTGTTTCAAAAGGCTAAAATCTTCAAGCATTTAAATATTTTCATGTTAACAAAGATTTACATCAACTCACTAACAAAACCCTGTAGAACCTAGAATACTCATGACCTCAGTATGCTCATGATAACAGGGTTTGGCAATAAGGTTATTACAAACAGAAAAGTGTTAAAAGAGGATTACAGACTGAAAATCTTTTATATTAAAAAAAAAAAAAAAGGCCAATTTTCTCACCTCATTAGGGTGATCTCTCCCCAGGGAAAATCAGCACGTTCTAGCACCCAAGTGGAAGGGAATACTGTAGTGCAAACAAATGCCTAAAAAAGAACTTGTTGTGAATGGCAGTATTATTTTTGCAGGTATTAAGTACACCTAGATCACACCTTCAAAGATGACTAATTTTTGTCAACTTGGGTAAATCAGGAAACTTCCCCACCATTTTTAAGTCTTTTTCAAAATATAACATCCTTCCATGAGACTTTCGAAATGATCAGAGTGGTAACTTTTGTTCAGAAATGGTCTTCAGTGAGGAACAGCAATCATGTAACCAGCATGTAGTTGAGAAGTTATTCCCTCACAGACTAAGATGTCAAGTGCATGTGTCTAGTTCTTTCCCACATTTGATATAACTACCACCATCTTCTTCCTCCATTAATAATTCCTTTTATTTTCAGTTGTGATACTTCTTGCCTACCACTTTTTCTACTACGTTTTTCCACTTTCTATTAATTTTTTCCACCTCCCTTCCAATCTAATATTATTGGGGGAAAAAAAAAATCACGGCTTTCTTAAGAGTCCTTTCCTATTCTTAGTGGGGCTGCAGGATACACCTTCTCTCAAATAAACATTGTAAAGTCTGAGAGAAAACTTGCATAAAATTACATACACTCATGTTACACAAATACAAACATCCCGCAGTTTCACCTTATTACATCTTCTCTAAGCCTCGCTGGGGGAGTCTTGTGTGTTCCCTCATGTGTATTCCACTAATAAAGTCCACTAACTTCTAAATCCATTTACAAGTTACTGCTCATTGTAGACCATTATCCTCGCTGCTTCCCAGTCGCACTTTCTTTGCTGTCCATCTACCTGCTCCCTGTAGGTTACAGATGCACTCACAATTCTGAGAAATACATTTACTTGGAGCTTTTCACTTTTGTTTTTAAGCCATTTCAACACTACAATTCCTCCTGACAAGCTCTTTGCATTTGTTGGTTAAGGGGAATCAAAAGCATTCAGATGGGAAATAAGAAGTTACCATTCACTTCCAACTCTGAAGAATTCATGGAGCATACATAAACATTAAAGTTGCACATAGTAACTATGTAATTTGGCTATATATGGATCACAGTACAAAATTTAATTCCTGCGCACTGTAAGACAGCACTTAACACACGCGACAGTAGCTACCTGTGAGGGGCTTAAGAAAAATACCTTTAGGTTAACTGCTCAATATCTTTGCTGAATAAGTTATCCAAAAATAATTTACATACCATTCACATTGAGTGTCTATTTACTAGAACATTGACAATACAGGACTGCCAAGGCTGACAGGCAACACTTATTAACACTGGCACTCAGTTTTCCATAATGCACTTTTGCAATGCTACAGTATACTAGGTTGGCATTTTCTTTACAAAACAACTCAAGAGTGAACTCTGCTCTTTGCTGCAGCAGGAGTATACTGATGTGTAATAGAAAAAAAAAAAAAAAGAAAAAAAAAAGGGAGGGTACACACAGCTTAAATATAATGTTCCTGCCACTTGTCCCTAAGAGCATTAACTTTGAGTTCATCCTGTCAGTGGACTGCTGAAACTGCTAGAACTGAAGGCTGGCTTTGGCACATCTGTAACCACCTCTATCCAGTACAAGACACCTGCACAAACCACCTGCATAGTACAAACCATCTCCATCCAGGACAAGAAAGAAATTCCTTCAATTTAGGAGCACTAAAAAAGACTCTCCTTGCAATCAGAAGAAAGGGCACAATTCTGAGCTATTTTAAATCCCTTTGCTGTCAATTAAAGTCTTAATTCTGTATTACTGATCAGTTAACAAGCAACAAACTGTTTACGCTTGGTAAGAGACGTGCAATTGTTTGAAGATCTAGTAGGTGATTTGAACAGCACAGAGCAGATTGGGTCAACAACTTTTACCAACAGCACACTGTGTTACTTATCACAACTTCCATCATTTGCAAGTATGATGCTTCTTGACTCAGTCTCAACTTTAGCACCACCTGTTCTTCTCAAAATGGTTTTTAATTCATTAAAAAGATGTGCTTCTTTATCATAATGAAATAAATAGCCCGTCTGATGTACTGTATGAATAATTTTTCCACAATCTTATTACTAATTTTAGGTTTGCAGTTTGTGATATTACTTTTTTTTTTGCATATATATATATATATATATATATTTCCAAATACAAACGTTATCAATAAGAAATAAATCCTCAAAGGGTGGTACGTCCTTCTCAGTGAAGTGCAATTAAATCTATTCAACTAGATAGCCATAATTTAGTAAGGACATTCTATAAACTACTGATTTTGAAATTACGCTATAATACAAAGGAACCAATTTCCACATTAATTTGTATTAATGCAATGCCTTAAGATCAAGAATTCTCCTCATCCTGTTCTTGCCTACTGTGAAACCATTGCCTGAATTCCAGAAAAATCTAACACTTGAAAGGCAAAGCCCACAGAAAGCTCCCATGTTGTGCAGGACAGCTCTCACTCCCAAAGAACAGATGTTTCTTGTCGCTCTCTCTGGATCCATACTATTTATCTGAACACTTCAGCTCAGGAAACCTTGTAGAAGTTGTTCTTTGCTAGATTTTGTCTTCTGTTCAGAATTAATGCAAAGAACCTCAAAGTTCTGTAACGTGACTTTCTGCACCAAAATAAAAATCAAATACAGACATATGTTATCGTCCTGTAAAAAAAAAAATGGTAAAACAGTTTGGTGAATAGCCAGTACTTTGGTTACTACAGTGCTCATAAATAACCTTCATCTCTTTGAAACCTCCTAAAAGGTAAACAAACCTGTCATAAGTGAACCCTTAACTGAAACATCAGGAGGTATAATCCCCTACCATAGTAATCACTTGCTTGATCCTCATCTGAGGTGACTCTGTCCCATTATGAAAATCCTTGTCCCACAGCCTTTTCATTTGCATATACCATGTAATACAAGAACAATCCTTTGTATAAATTATGTGTGTTCATGATTCATCAAGCTCCTTATCATAGAGATGTTTTTTGCACCACTGGATACAATGGCCCCTACAGTGGTTGAAGTCAGCCAAAACAGAAGCAACTCAGCCATGAACAAAAAGATTAATCAAAAACACTAATTTATGAAAGAAAAGAGGCCAGCAGTAACTCTATACTGCAAATATACACGCTGTATTTGTACATCTATTCAGCATGAAAGGCACCTACAGAGTCTTACCAAGCTCTGTGATGACAGTGAGTCTGAAAGGATATCTGGATAAATTTCACCAATTATATTTAAGAAGCTTTAAAATCATTAATATGTCAAAAATGCATGAGCTAGTTTTTCGACGGCAAGCTGTTACATAAATATTCACCTGCTTTCACTCCAGATTGCACTATATTTTTAAAGCTATTATGAATTCTTATTTTATCCTACTTCTGTTTTGATGGCTCATAACAGATGGTAGAATTATTTAGTTTGTCTTCACTTTATTGTGTACATACGTTATACATGTTTAACCCAGAAAGGATGCAAATAAAGAACAGGAGGAAGGTACCCCGTTACCCTGGTGCTTCCCTGGGGCAGGAGCAGAGGTTGCTTCACTCCTCAGCATGTGCCGCTCCTGCCATGCACCAGCAGAAAAAGACAGCACTGAAGAAACCAAGTTGGAAAGCTGCCATGAGGACCAAAAGGGCAAACCACAGCAGGACTGGAAGGAGGAAAGCTGCTCTGCAGACCAGAGAAAACTTGTGGAGTTTGCATGACTTGGGAAAACTCTGAAGCTGGACCAATTCCTCCTTTGCAAGGGGCTCAAAGAATGAGATTCACCTCACAGACCAGAGTTTCCTCTAGGTAAATGGCTATCTTGCTTCAGAATAACTGTGTGTACTCGACTAAAACATAAATTTAGCTACTAGGAGGTTTCTGCTACCACCAGGTTTGTTCAGGCTGAAGACAAAAGTAGGGAACTTCCACCCTAAGACTCAACTCTGAGTTTTGAGACACAGCTTAAATGATGTTTTCAATAGCTCTTGAGATAGAGGTAAATGAAGAAGCTACAAACATGTGTCAGCTAGCAGTGCTGCAGGACAAAGTCTCTTAAAGCCTATGGTTTGGGGGAGGGAATTGTAATTAAGTTCTTCTGAAATAATTTTGTTTTCTAAAAACAATGTACTAGTCACCTGCAGTCTCTCAACAGTCAATGATGAAAAAAAAAAAAAGAAGAAACAGAAGATTACCATTAGTCTTATTACAGACATACGCAGGTCCTCTAAAAGTACCTTTTGGCTGTTCAGAAGACAAGGAAGGTTAGATGAGAAGACTCTCACCCCAAATCACCTGCAGAGTTAAGGGATCTCAGCTGCTGAGTTCTCCTTGCATTGCCTGTCATGTACTAAAAGCAGAAGCAGGGACCTATCTATAGCCATGGTTCCAAAACCGGCAAGTGCTGTACTTGCAGTAACTTCCAAAAGATGAAAGCTCTTAAGTGCAGTTAAGGACCCCCTAAAATATGCTTGGTTCATCTGATAAAAACTATGATGGTAATAACAAAAGCAAAAAAAAAAAAAAAAAAAAGTTTTGCATTATTAAAGCATGTATCTTAAAAAGAAACTAACATTCGAAGCCAAAACTTTACACTATGCTTTAAGTCCTGCCAGTCAGAAGGTCTGGTAGGAGGCCTAGAATTACAGCAATAGGACTTACCATAATGCGGACCCAAAGAAGAGCCCATTAAGGTAGCTGCTCTCAGTAAAAGTACCACTAATGACTTCAGGTTGGCAAGCAGCCCAACACAGAGACGATCACTTCCCATTCCAGCAGTATTACTTGCTGTCAGCACCGCGGCTAATGGTGGTGTCTGTCATTTTCGCCACTGTTGACTGTGACAGCCAATTAAAATAACTAGTTTATGAACCGCTGGCTGAGAGGGAACCTGGTTGAGTAAAATGATTTCGCGCTGTATGAATTCAAAGGATAATACTTACAAACTGTGGTTGTAAGAGAGACTACGGAGTTCCCAAGAAACAAAGCATTCGTTATACATGATACTGAAGTATTACGCGTACGATGAGGTCAGAATATCTATACAGAGCTTGAACATTTTAAATATTGTTATACTGATGATATGCAAACTCAAACCAAAGCAAATACACGGAAATTTGTTTTGATAGCTTCATAAGGAATTCCTCAGTTAAAGAGGACCGAGACCTGTGATTCTATGAAATGTAACACAAGCAAGAAGTGCCCTTGTTTGGAATTCATTTTTCTGCTAAATTTCACTTCACGGAATCACAATATCACTAAGCTTGGGGAGAGCAGCTGGAGGTCCCTCGTCCAACTTCACCCTGCACCACCCCTGCTCAAGCAGCGTCACCCAGTGCAGGTTGATCAGGGCTGTGTGCACTGAGCAGGCATTCAGTCTGACTGCCTGTATTCGGCTGAGAGGCTTTGCCATTCTTTGGTAGCTGAGGCATCATGCTGTCCTCAAAAAAACACGCAGCACACGCCACGCGGTTACCAACAAGGGAGTGAAACACGGCGCGCACAGCCCACAGCACTCTGGAAGGCTGGCAAGTCCTCACTTCACAGAGGTAGGAGAGAGGGAAAGTGGCCCAGCAAAAAGTTCTCTTTTACTGCTTTTCTGTTTTGCCATTATGCTGCATTGAAAACACGGTTTGCATTCAGGTTTTTTTTTTCATGTTTTTAACTTGCTCTACATAAAATCTTCTGCCATCAGAAGCAGCCCAAGAGGTTCATAATGACCTACATCAAAAAAAAAAAAAAAGAAAAAAAAAAAAAGAAAAAGAAAAAAACTACCGGAGCTTGTAGTTTGTGTTGCCACATACTATGCTTAAGGCTTAAAAAATCCTTTGACTTACGGAAGTGCAAAATAAATCCAAATTATTTTAAGATGATTTTTCAAGATGCACATAGCTTAGAGAGGCAATTAAATTTACCTGAAATATATATTCTGATGGGAGAGAGAAGTACGTTATCAGACCAAGTAATCTTATTAAAAATTTCAGCAGCTGTAAAGAGTTTAAATTACTCCTTTCAAGATTTATCAAGGTGCTCAAAGACAAGACAAAGACTCAGATAAACCATATACTGTAAGATAATTATAGATAATTTAACACACTGAGAAATCCTAGAGAAAGGACGGAAGGAAGGAAGGAAGGAATTGCATTCCTATTGTTATTCACTATTGCAAAAAGCTCTTATTTCAGTCAATAGACCTCAACATGCTTTATTAGAAAAAAAGAAAAAAAAAGAAAAAAAAAGTAGTAGAATGACCTCCCACTTAATTGGTAAAGGTGCTATGGCCCACAGGAATAAAATAACTGATATGGCTGGTCAATAAAAAGGATGAAGAACAGTGTTATTCAAAGGCCACATATCATATCAGGAAATGGTAGAGTGTTTTATGCACAAACACCATGGATGGGAGTTTTCCCCCCCTCTTCTGGGACATTGCCACTTGCACCACTGGAAGACCACAGCAGACAAAAGTAAGCACAAGATGAAATCAGATCACATATACGGTACGTTAAAGTGAAGTTGTGTGGATTTCAGAAAAAAAAGGACAAGTAGTTTAAGCTCTTATAGCACTGGCAGCCAGAGTGCTAAGCTGATGTTGAACGCAATATGACCTGATAAATAGCCAGATAGAATCATTGGCTTAAGGTAGGTTGCTGTTTTTAGCTGCTGATGATACACTCTCCACTTCTTACAAAAAGCTATGCCAATAAAGGATATTGGTTTTAGATTCTATTTTAATTATTTAGATAATTTTATATACTTTTTTTCTGCATATTTATATGGTATTATAATATGGAATAAGTCTATTATAGTATATAGAGCTCTGGGCTGCGTAAGCAAAAGAGCGAGATACACATTAATACGTTGCTACTGCAACTTATATTTTTTAAGCATTCTTCAAATGATAAAGGCAAAAGCCAGAAATTCTCGAAGTATTTACTCCAAATACTGACAGTCTCAAACAAAATACATTAATTAAAACTAACAGCTCAAAAGGTATATTTTTAATGGTGTATGATTGGAAATAGCTTTGGTTTAAGTCTACGCCAAATTAAGAACCATCAGAAAGTACTGTGTGTTTTATTGCATAGCAGGGTTTATCATCTTTATCATCTAGTGAATAATTAAAAATGAAAATACAAAGTTTACAAGATCAGAGTACAACAGAGAAAACCAAAGTAAAATCTTGTTTCTGCTTGCCTGTATCTTAGATGATCTAAACAAAACTCACTCTCTAGGATATCACTAAAATCTGGTTGAGATCTTAGACTCATTTGATTATGAGCATGTAATTTACCTCTCTAAAAGAAAAATAGATGGTGTAATTTCTCACTCTTTAATCTCTGAAGAGGACACACCATTCTCTACTTCTTTCTACCCAGTCCCTCACATCCTGGACACTATTCCTCCACGCTTCCCTGTATGGGCAGAGCTCTACTTGGTGCCATCAGAGCAGCTGTAGAATTCATTACAGAAATTACTGTTGAGAAGCATGAGTATAAGAAGAGGAAGACAAAAGAATTGGCTCCCATTAGCTTCAGAATATCAGGTTCCCAAAATAAGAGGTGAATGACACTCACTGTAATTCAAAGAGTACAAACTCTTTGAATTCCAGTCTATGTTAGGAAACAGTACTCAAGAAAGGAAAGGACTGTTGATGTTTAATCTACCACCTTCCTCTTACTAGTTTGTAAGTCAGGCAAACGCTGACAGGTGTCCCACGTGGTTCCTCTTAGCTGGAAGACAGGAATCAGTCCAAGATTATCGAAGTAGGAAAAATCAGAGACATTCCAGAACAAAAACTCCAGAACCAGACCAAAAACATCCATACAAAGGGAAAGCAGCAGTCTCCCACTTTAAATCACAATATGCAATGTAATGTAATCATTCATCCTCAGGAGGTAGTCAAGCAATATTTTGATTCTTGCCTTTCAGCCGTTCTGAACAGCTTAATTGTCATCCTTTGCTAAAATGGATGAATGCTGGAAGTTTTATTCTCCAGCCATGTTTGTGGTATGTGTGATTGTTGAACTGAACAGTCCAATTCAGTAAAGCAAGCCGAACTAAACCCAGCTTTTTTCTTGCACAGTGATTTTAAGAGATTTCTAAATAACAACAAAGAAATAAATGCAGGAGGACACATTGGAAAGACATGCTGGAAATAAAATTACTGACATTTGCAAGCCTTATATAGAAAACACCTCCTTCAGATGGCTTCTTCTCCAGATCCGCTCTATTGCTTCTGCAGCAGTTCCGTGCTTGTACTGACACATGAAACGTACAAATAGAAATACTTCAAAAGTACCAAATCTGATTTAATAACTAATAAAACTCATTAAATGATCACTTCATTACAGAGTAGTACCCTTTCCTATATAAAGGCTGGGTTTACTTATAATTTAAAGCATAGACTGAGATCATGTTTCCAAAGCAAAATGTATACATTAATGGGCATATTTAGTTTAACTGATTTATTTTACTGATTCATTTTCACTTTTGCTTCCTTCTATCATGTGATTCAATGTGACAGCCTATTACAGACTTAGAATTTCCTGTCTCATGTTTCTGACGTTTATATTAATAAGTGTATTTGCAATAATTATTTGTTACTACTTCAGAATTCTGTTTAACATCCTCCACACAACAGTACACATTTATCTAAGATGGTTCCACTTCTCCTCTGTAAAATACTGACTTCCTACTACCTGCCTGAGAAAAGACAGAATTTTAGAAAATTAATTTCTCACCCACCTACTGTTTACCCAGGATGCTCATAAAAGGCGTACCAAGTTACAAAACCAATGGTGTAAAAATAGACATAATTGTTTAAATGATTATTTGCCCTTCCAGTGCTTTATACTCATGATGGATGATAAATCACTTATGTTCTGTGACTGAATCCAATTAACACATCTATAAATAAATTAGAATTACTAATTAGTGTTTTTTTTAATTTAAACGCTAATAATATAGAGGTAAGGGTCTGAACTAAAACTGGATTTGTATGTGCATTTAACAGTGAGATGCAAAATTCTGAAGTGTGCTTACTTACCCAGAACAGTTTTCAATGAGTTGTTTCTGTGATACTGGCCACATGCTGATAAAATATTGCCTAATGTTTTTAATGCAATACAAATGCTAATCTTCTACAGCGTTTTAAAGTTCTTTCTTAAACACTGTTTTCTTTACCACAGGGTGCTGGTAAAGTGGTTTTATAGTTTTGAGCTACTGTCTCCTCCAAATGAAGTAAACCTCCAAATTAAGTAATAGTTATCTAGCACTTCAAAGAGATAATTGGAGCTCCTAAAGTTATTTTTGTACATATCTTAGCTCTTTTGTCCACAGAAGACCTGAAAATGTTATTTATCGACTGCAACAGTATTTTGATATAGCAGTGTATGTCTGTTTCTAGCATAGATGTGTAACAGGCTGTCATTTTTGTCAGAACCAAAGGCATTCTCCTTCAGACTGAGATCTGTAGGACTTGATGTAAAAGAGCTTGTTAAATAGGTTCCAAGAATATTCAGTTTGCTCATTTAATTGATTCAGTATTCTTTCCTATTTTTCTTAATTGGGTGAATAGCTAGAATATAGATAATACAGTACAAGGGTAAAATTACATGCCATATAAATTCCGCTACAAAAAATGTGTTAAAACAGTTCAGAATGAAACACATTTCAATTCTGTGACAAAAAAATACATTTCAGTGACTTTGTAAGTCTCCCTTTAACTGTGCCTAGCATGAAAAAACAATGGAATAATGGTTATATTTAAAAATAGCTTATTACATGTTATTGATTGATATGCAGAGCTAGGGCACCCAGAATAGCATTAACTCTGCCCGCTGAAGACAATAGGTGACAATCATATATGATTAAGTCATTTTTTGCATTTGTGGTCTGAGAAAAATATCAAATGTCGGAGGTGGGTTTTTTTTTGGGGGGGGGAGGGTGTTTAAAAAAAAAAATCTCTCCTAGCTTCTATCACAACGTGGCAAACTCAGAAATATCACTCAGAAACTGAATGGTCCAAGTAAAAACTATTTTAAAATGTCAAATTACATCAAAAAATGGCAGAAAGCTGGTGATAAAGGCAACCCAGAAATTGTTCTAGATACTAAGAAGATGAATTCTCTCCTATTCTACTAACTATACAGATCTCCTGACTTTCTCAGCTAATAGACAGCAAGTATCGTGGTCCTAGAAAACATTATCAGATGCAGACAGGACCAGACACACAGAACATCTTCTAATCTACTTTCCTGCCCCTGGAAATTAGGAAGAAAGGCCATAATTCCTTTGCTGGAACGGTAGTAAAGTCACACTTGAAAGAATTCTTCTGTACTACAAATCCATAAACTCCATAAAAGCAGGCTGCCCCTGTTCATCCACCAAACACTATGCCTCCTTCTGCAAGGAAGACTTGCATAGGAACCTTCTCACAGAGCTGTTTTAACAGAGTACATGTAGTGGGAGTATTTCATGTTCTCTGAGCCCAAGTTCTGTCACCATATGATGTTTTCCAACATCGCCTTTGTAAAGGGAGCTAGTACGCTGTGGCCAAGTAATCCTGGACAGGGTAAATCACAGAATCATAGAATCATTTAGGTTGGAAAAGACCTTTAAGATCATCAAGTCCAACCACTAACCTGACTTATCAAGTCCCATCACCAAACCACATCCACACATCTCTTAAATACCTCCAGGGATGGAGATTTCACCACTTCCCTGGGCAGCCCATTCCAATGCTTGACCACCCTCTCCATGACGAAGTTTTTCCTAATGTCCAACCTAAACGTCCTCTGGAGCAACTTCAGACCATTTTCTCATGTCCTATCAGTTGTCACCTGAGAAAAGTGACCGACAGCCTCCTCACTGCAACCTCCTTTCAGGAAGAGAGCAATGAGGTCTCCCCTCAGCCTCCTCTTTTCCAGAGTAAACAGACCCAGTTCCCTCAGCCGCTCCTATGTTGTTTTCTAGTCCCTTCACCAGCTTTGTTGGCCTTCTCTGCACACGCTCAAGCAAGACAATGTCCTTCTTGTAGTGAAGGGTGCTGCCAGATGTATCTTTCCATGCACACACTCTCCCTTACTTCACGAAGGATTGTGAGCGCATGTAAAACCACACTGTACATGACAGCCAACCTCAGCCGATTCTTCTGTTTAACTTCTGAACTACTCTGGCTTGTGAGCATCCCATATCTTATTTGGTTAAAATAAGATTAATTTTTTTTTTTAACCTTTGAATATCAGATCATATTCACAGATTTGCTTGGCTGAAAAATCCAAAATTCTGTCCAAATAAAACCTAAGGAGAAATCCAACAGCAGCCCTATGGAGCATATCTCTTTTTAATTATTTTCTCTTGTATAGAAACATCCTATGAACTAAGTACACTGGTTGTCTCAAAACAGAAAAAAAAAAAAAAAACCTGCTATCACTATTTTTGTTTTTAAATCTAAACAAAATGCCATAATGATAAATGCCCCATAAAAACAGAGAAAAAAAATAACAGAACGACAACACAGAATACCCCAACACAGCTTCAATTCCAGACAGCCCAAATAGACAAATAGTCTGCTTATCTGTTTAGGCCCATACCTCATGCAATCACTATGGTATCTGAATGATGTTTTTAACCCAGCAGCCATTAGCTTCATGGTAACAGACCTGATGCAGCAAGATGCTTTCATACAAAGGGGTACATTCCCAAGCTCAAGGTATTTAAGGTATTTAAAGTGCTTGCTAGTTCAGAATTCAAATGTGTTCTGCGTGAACACACACGTGAAGTGAAAATATGGGTGCTACTGAAATTAACAGATTTAGACGTCCTCTATGCATCATGGCTCAAATAATACAAAACTTCATTTGAATACTCCTACAACTAAAAGAAAAAAAAAAAAGAGAGAGACATTTCCCAACCTTGTGGTGAAATTTTGGTAAAATTCATTTGGTAATTTTTTTTTATTTTGTTTTCCCTTTCTGCGAGTGAATGTTGGTAGACTGTTCCAAACCTGTATCTTCAGTGCAGTTTATCTTCCTATTCCATTGATCTTCTAAATAAGCACCTTCATACACTTTAAATACTAACAGAAATGTAGTTTTGGGTGCCAGCATCCTAAGAGTTAAAAATATTCACAATAGCATGAGTATTCCATGCGAAATGTTTTCTCTTGTTCATGCTTCCCCACTGTGAACGCTAATGGATGGGAATTTTGTGTGTGCTTTAGTGCTGCTGTCCCCCTGCTCTTAAAGGACTGCTTCATGTAGATGGGCATTTAAAAAATAACCATTACACCATGACGATCATTACAATAATTTGCCAAGTTTCAAAGTCTTAAAAAGTAATGTAATTTCAAATGCACTAACACAACATTTTAACTTATCACCATCATTTCAAGACAGAACCATATGACCAACTGAAAGCTGTTTTCTCCCATGAAGCAGTGCTTAAATTATGACAAGAAGGGTCACTAATTCCACTGGAGTCTAAGCTGAAAAAAAAAAAAAAAAAGAGAGAGAAAAATAAATTGCTTATAAGCCAGTAGAAGTTCTCTTAAACCAGAGCAAAGGGTTAGTATTGTTCTTATTTGATTTTCTTTCAGCATGACGAACTTTTAATCAGACAACTGGATCTTGGAGAAGGGTACAACATGGCTTATTTTCGTGGCCAATCATCAAGATAAACTACCTAGGCCCCGTCTCATTTGACCATAAAAATTACTGCAGGAAATGAATTATTTTCAGAACCTAAGAGGTGCAGAAGCAGATCCACAATAATTGATGCTCACAGAACTTCACAGAAGTTTACTGTAAAAGACAACAAAGCCGCTTAAAAAGGGAGCTTCCTAGTGCATGAAGGCCATAAATGAGAACACGGGCTTTAATTTCTGCTGGCAACCCTGCAGAAACCGCACTTGGTCAGCAGACTGCTCCCTTCAGCTGAAATTGCCAATTTTATATCTTTGTGAAGTAAATACTGGAAAAGGTCCCTGAGATTTACTAGCTGCCCCTATGTCTCACTGTAGATGCCGTACGCCAGATAAGGGAAGGGAGATATTAAAACCCTGTAAGAAAGTCTGCAGAAGGGCCTCCTAATAATTACAGTCCTTTGTCCTCAACACAGGAGGAAGCTCTCCACAAAGCCTGTAAGCAGCTTTCAGGTCTCCACCCTTCTCTCCCTATGAAAAGCCTTGTTCTTCACAATCACAGAGCCTCCGTAATTCCCATACAGTCAAATGCAAAGTGCACAAATCCTAAAAATACTGTGTTTTGGCAGCCGGATATTTCTTCAGATTTTTTTGATATCCTGTAAATCAACGGACTTATCTACTTGTTAGAGAAAAATAGCACATGTGTGGCTCGGTGCATCTCAGACACAGCCTGTGTGTCCAGACTGGTCCCTACTCTGTCCTCCAGGCTCTACCGAGTCCGAAAATGGCAGATTTGAGAGCACTCCTACTCTGGAAAAGGGAGATCAGCCTTAGCCTGACATCTGCCAGTTGGACACGTGCAACCCTCTCAAGGGTACAGATGTGTATGAAGAAAAGGCAAACCTGCACTGACTTGGTGCCTGACTTCTCTTTCTACCTTCCCATGTGACAGCCAGAACCTTCACACAGCCCTCTCTCCACCCAAACCAGACTCCAAGAGCGCAGCAGCCACACGAAGGACATTGGGAGTTACCCTCCACTGAGGCATGACCAAGAGTTCTCATCCTTAAGGCCCTCACCACAGCGCGACCTAATCGATCCTCCAGAGAAACGTGACACGGGGAGGAGAGGAACCCCAGCCACTCTCTCCATCTGGGTCTGGTTGAAAGAGAAAAAAATACCAGTCAGAATTAATAGAGATGAAAATCAGGGGGTAGAAAAAAAAAAAAAAAAGTGAAGACATTTTCTGAGTCGTTTTGGTAGAATACGACCCTCCATATTCATGTGTCTGTCTGTTTTGCTCTGAGAGAGCAGTAGCCCCTTGTATCTAGATTTCTCCACCTCGGAGCCGTTGATTCACTCCAGCTCCTGAAGAGCCTGAGAGCTCTAAGCTGGCAGTGCCCTGCCGGGTGCTGGATCATCGCTTACGGCACCTGCTTGTTTCCACCAGCTGATGCAACACGCTAGGCTACCCTTCTGACTGTTTTACAGAAAGAGGCATTTGGGAGAGGTCCTGAGCTATAGCTGTGACCAAAAAGAAGCATGGAGGGCTGAAGCATGAGTGATGAAAATGGCTGTAAGACCACAGAAAGCAGAGCAACTGATACCCTAACTGCAATGATGCAGAGGTCTGATTTCTACCAACCTTAGCTCTGGAGTATTAATTCAGTATTACTCATCCTTTTTCAGGCTTTCTACTCCTTGACTATTTTTTTTTTTCTTTGTACTAATAAATTAATAAGGAATAAATTTATTCTGGAAAAAAAAATGTGACATCAAAAAGAAAAAAGAAAGGAAAACAACAAGGTATAGACATGAGGATATCCTCAAACCTAGAAAGAACTGGATTGAAAAACTATGCAGAATACATTAAGGAGTACTTTTCCCCAAGGTCTTGCACACTGCAAAGATTTACTGTCAGTCAGAGAAATAAAATAAAGGTTATTTTACATAAAGAACCAAAAAATGAATCTCTCCCACCACCTCCTTCATCATACAGACAGCAAGATGGAGATAAGTGTGACAGTAGAAGTGACATGGGCATAGACTCCACGGATAAATATAATTTAAGAGTTTGAAAAAGGCACCATTGTTTGCAATACCACATTAGGGTGCATTTAGAAGAGATACATTTATAAATCTTTCTGGATGACAGATGCTCTTATTGTCCCATAAAAGAGCTAGAACAAAAAGCTTGTTTTAAAAATTTGCCAACAAGCTACTGAAGACTAAGTGGGACAGTAACTGGCTGTTCAGGAATATGCCTTAGGTTGTGGTGTGGTACATACCACATTTTATCTGAACTCCGTGGTAGCCTCAACTGCTCAAAATTTATCCTGGCCTTAGGTTTTACATCCCAGTTTACTCACTCATTTTGATTCAAGCCATTACAAAAAAAAAAAGGCTCTAGAATATGAGACCTTTTGTAAGTAGTGTTGTCATTTGAATTAGTGACTGACTTCCAAAACTGACAAGCTGTCAAAAACAGAGGACACTAAAATCATTTTACTTTCATTTAACTCATTAAGCCAACAATCATAGGGAGAGAAGAGACACTATTTACTCTTTTTTGTTTGTTTGTTTGTTTTTAATTATTGTATATGTTTTATGCATATGTTTTTGGTCTCAGTGAGGACAGCCAGAAATATTCTGGGTGCTCTTGCCGGTAACTACAGCAGGGTACTCCTTTCCTCACCTACCTCTGGAGGAGCAATGGCTTCGCTTTTCTCTCTACAAATCCCATGCAGCAATATGGATGTGTGGCTCAAAAAGCATATGTGAAGTATGATCACCACGCCCAAGTGCCTCAGGTGGCCGAAGCAAGCGTGTGGCAAGTCGCAACAAACGAACACCAAGGCATCCAGCAGTCCAGCCAGCAGAGCAGCAATATGGATGAGTGGCTCAAACAACACATCCCAGAGAAAACTGTCCTGTTCATCTTCCTTCCACATCTCACCCTGCAACCTGGACAAAGCTTTGTAAAGTTAAGCCAAAGCCACTGACTGTAAGAATGATGGTTCCTGTTTAGTAGCAAGGCTACAGTTATAGGGAAACAAGTGGATTTTGTTTAAATCCTTTCACACTAAAAGGAGTTGTGCCAAGAGAGCACACAGCTGCCATAAGGAAATGTTTAAATTTTTAAATTACTAAAAATTGAAATTACATTTTTAATTCTTTAGGTCCGGAAGAGTCTAAGCATTGGTATAATTGCTAGCATAACACCTTTTAGACCCTGAGGCATGGTACAATGGCAATAAAAGATTTCTCAAACTAAATAATGAGACCAAAGACGCACGGAGCCTTCACTTATAGGAGAATTCATTGGGTCAGGAACCCACTGGCTCCATCCTAGTTACTAAAGAGGTGATTTCATGTAAATTCACTTTACTTTCAGTAGATAGTAGCATTAAAAGCCAGTATTTTCAGAAAAACAAGTTCCTATATTTATAGGTGATTTATGGTAATAGAAATCTAAAGAAAAAAATATTTTCTCCAAAACTTGAAAATTTTGGTCTTTCAATCGGTAGAAAAGCTATATAGTAAATGCATTTATACTGATTACATCATTTTTCCTTTCCTATCACACACAATTTATAATTAAAAGGTACCCATTTCTAATCACAATATTGAATTAAACACTCTTTTTGCAGACTCTTCACAAATCGCTAATCAAAAACTTTAGTTCCATGTTTCCTATGGTTCAAGGAGTTAAAACACACACACACGCATTCACACAATATATATGCCCTTATGCTTCCTTCTTCCTATATCCTCTTTCCATTTTCTCATATGCCCCCTTCACTATTATTCTTTACAATGTAGCAAATCCACTTTTTTCCTGCAACTAGACCACCTTTTCTTTTGGTTATTCACTTTTTTATGCAGTAAAGTGCTACCAAGACTGCAATACTTGTTATAATAACCTAGTCTTCAGCATAGACTTAGAGGAGTACACAGACAAAACAGACGTTTTTGTATTTGATGTTTATCAAAGTTAACTCAGCTCAGACAGTATTATCACCTTCCTCTCCATCACCCTAGAAGACTGTGGCTTATTCTTATGTCACTCACACTAAGAAGAAAGCCTGGCTGTCACTCTCTAGCTCTGTACATTTGCAGAAAAGCAGCTATAGGTTTCACAAAACCCACGCACTACTGAAAGAATAATCTCTATGCTTGTCAGAAGTTATTATAATAGTAAATATAAACAGAAGGAACTTCAAAAGAATGCAAGATTTAGTCTGCCTGACACTATGGACTGACAATGGAGAAGATGCATACAGGGTGCATATGGGGTCAGGCTCTAATTCCTGAACTGAAGGAGGGCAACATCTGCCCTTTCCTTCCTCAGAACCGTCAGAGAGGGCTGGGTGCTGGAAGCAGGCTAGGAAATGCTGCCCCAGCACACACACTGCTGCTCTCTGCCAGCAAATTCAGGTGCTCTCTTGCCTCTGTTGGAAATTCTTCCCTACCTCCAGTTCTGCTGAGACCAGGTGCTCTTACGACCTGTGCTTGAATTGTGTCCTCGAAGCATGAATTTTGCAGTATCTTCCAAGATAGCCTCCATTACCCGTCTTCGCAAAGCCACACAGGAAGGTACCAGTTCTCTCAAACTCTACCTGCTCTACTGTAACAAAAGAAGAAAGGGTCCGTCTCCCAGCAATAATGAATCTTGAACCATGCTCTGAGATACTTCCAACAGAACGAGCTAAGAAAAGAACCTTTAACATGGATTGCTTCCTTACGGTTCTCCTGAAGGTATCCAAACATACTTTTCCTGAAAGTCTCCACTACAGCCATACAAGACAGCACCACAGTCTGCAAACAGGTCTTTTGAAAGAAGCATGCTTAAATATGTACTGTCTTCACCCTGGAACAGGCCCTTTGGGAATGGTTTTCAAAAGCATTTAGGCTTGAAGGGAGAGTTTTGAGTTGACTGTTAAGCTCTCATGAAACCTGAGAGATTTCAGTAAAGACGCTACCTGAATTTTTGAGGTTCTTAAAAAACGTCCAGCCTGTTGTCCTTGTATCTGGGCTACAAGACAGAGCACACAGCTATCTAAAAAAGATGGAAAAGATAGATGATTTGGATCAGGAAATAAACAACACTACTTCTGTCTCCATGAATGTCTCTGCCTTACACAGAGAGAATTGACTCACGTAACTTGACTCATCCACATTGGAGCCAGCCACCCTAGGTTTCTTTCATAGCCACAAGAAATACGCACATCTAGGAACATCTCATTTGTTTTACATGCTTACTTTACACTGAGCCATAGGCACTCTAGATACAGATGTACCTATTCCTTTCAATTAACAAGCAATTTTCTCATAATCATTTGAGGAAGTCAGTGTTGTTGCAGATCTGATATGCAGTCTGATGCATCCTCTTTTAGTAATATGGATGGCAACTCAGTACTCGTCAGTTAGCCAGTATTACCAGCTCTTTGACATTTTCTTTTCCTAATAAAAAAAGCAAGCAGAAAACCAGAAGAGGAAGAAGCAATGTGTGGGAGAAGCAGCACTGAGACAGGAGATTGACTGGAATGTGAATTGCCAGTAAAGAAAAAATATGGAGAAGTGTTTCTGTGGGTACATCATTCAACCATGCAGCAGCCAAGGCACTTATTTCACAGAGGTATTTGTATGTCGTTTGTTTTTTTTAAATGCTCCAAGGTAAAGAATCAAATTTGTGACTGTGATGTTTCTGACCAACTACATCATTTCCATATACAGTTGTTAACACTGTGTAAGAAACAACATACAAACATGATAAATGCTCTACCAACTCTGACCAGCGGTCCATCCAGTCCTGTATTTTGGCTCTAACAAAAGATGGTAGAAAAGGTTAAGTGGCAAGACCACGTGAGCTGGACCACTTTGTGCAGTCCCTTCCTCTCACTCTCCACAACCATCACGGCTGTTGTTTGGGAGATGTAGAATAAGATGGGGCTATTTTTGCTCTTCTTTTGGAAAAGCAAACTGTATTACCAGTTTTCAAGGAAGGCCAATTTGAGGAGGGGCTGACAGCACTAATCAAAAGTTTACTGAGAAACCTTTCCCTTACCTGAGGACAGTGACAGATACTTACTGGTATTTTATTCTGATTTGTCACAGAAGTGCTGGGCATCTGGGGAAACAAAGGAGAGATTCCCAGGAAAGGCTTCATCTTCTGCCTCCAAGCAACAAGAGAAACTGTGGCCAGGACACTTTGGGAAGTGATTGTCCCCCTGTACTCGGCTCTGGTGAGGCCGCACCTCGAGTACTGTGTTCAGTTTTGGGCCCCTCGCTACAGGAAGGACATGGACGTGCTCGAGCGAGTCCAGAGAAGGGCGACCAAGCTGGTGAGGGGTCTGGAGAACAAGTCTTACGAGGAGCGGCTGAGGGAGCTGGGCTTGTTCAGCCTGGAGAAGAGGAGGCTCAGGGGCGACCTTATCGCTCTCTACAGTTACCTTAAAGGAGGCTGTAGTGAGGTGGGGGTTGGTCTGTTCTCCCACGTGCCTGGTGACAGGACGAGGGGGAATGGGCGAAAGTTGTGACAGGGGAGTTTTAGGTTGGATGTTAGGAAGTACTTCTTTACCGAAAGGGTTATTACGCATTGGAACGGGCTGCCCAGGGAGGTGGTGGAGTCACCATCCCTGGAGGTCTTTAAAAGACGTTTAGATGTAGAGCTTAGCGATATGGTTTAGTGGAGTACTTAGTGTTAGGTCGGAGGTTGGACTCGATGATCTTGAGGTCTCTTCCAACCTAGAAATCTGTGTCTGTGTCTGTGTCAGGACTGGCAGGAGGAGAAGAGCAGGAGGAAAGCAGGGAGTTGCAGGCTTACTTTTTCTTCCTGCAAAACATGGAGCCCTTTCCAAAAAAGCCCAAGAGCTGCTGCTTGCTGAGATAACTGCCTGAATATGGGGAGTGGATCGTCAGAGCCAAGTCGTCTTTCATCAGGCAGGAGAGAAGGAGCTGTGTTTTTATTGCCTCCCTCAAATCTCTTTCCATGCTAGTCCCACCATTCTCTGTAACACATCTCCTACCTTAAACAAGTTCTGAGATCAGTAGCTTTTTCATTAAGGCATGTAAGACAAGTGTTTGCTATCTTCAATCTACATCTGAGACCCCATCTTGGCAAAAAAAATTTGAGCGGATATTAGCTATATCTGAAATGTCACTGAAAGCTGTAGCCTGTTACAGGGGGAAGCTGCCAAGTTAAAAATAGAAACTGCCATTCTGATTACAGCTGTGAGCTTCATTTCACTGATGGGCTGGCTTTTATCTGTTTTACATTTTATTTCAAAGGATTAATCCTTTTAAAAAGTAACATTGTTAGATGTTACCTATTTCAGAACATGTTACCTATTTCAGAACACCCAAACCTGCAGTGCTGGCTATGGACAGCAATTAAAAGCTATCCAGTATATTGCAATACATGTGCTCAGCAGTAGTAGGTCAGCAGAAAGCTCTCTGGTGAATCTGCTGCTGCTCTCCTAGCTTCTGACTGCGGTGGTAAAAGGGGTGGTGAGAAATCTAAAAGGTATCTTTAAGAGCTGTTCTTTGTGGATGCTTACAGTTACTAAAGTGAGAGCCTGCATGTATTTGAGTCTGCTTTCAGGGCATCATATTCCCTTATATAATGGTTAGAGCTACATATGGACAGCTATGTACATAGTGTAATCAAAGAAATCATACCCACTCATCTCTAATAATAACTGTTCTCCAATAACAGATAAGGACTTCAAGCAAGCCTTCAAAAATCACCTGGCTGAACGGCCTTCCTGTAAACAGACAATACATAACTTGAAACATCTGAAAGACAAAATGCCACTAAAGTGGGAAACAAGTTCAATACATTTGATTTCTTCCTTCTGTTGTGAAATTCAATTCTGTTGTAGTCTTCAAAAGGAAGAGAGGTGGTTTCAAAAACTGTGTTTGTACAGCACTTCATTTTTCAAAATGTAAGGAACCAAAAGCACTCATTCAACACCAACGTACCTGAAGAACAGATACCTTCTAGGCACCTGTAAATCATTTCACTTGCATCAATGAACCGCGTGTGTATTTATGGCTGTGTCTTTAAACTCCACACATGCTGCTGGACTTGAGCACCTGGCCGTCCCAAAAGAGAAATCAGGTCTGCCACAGTAAGGGATATTTTTGGGTACATGCAACTCTGTAGGTCCAGCTCCAGGAGGAAAAGCAACACACGTGGGAAAGCTGTACCTCCGGACACATCTAGCAGGCAGTAATCTCACAGCAGGTCACATACAGTATTCCTTCCTTAAGTGTGTATTTTCCTTTGATGTACATATATTACACTTGTTAATACTAATGAGAGCACTGAGAAACTCATGAGAACAAAGGGAAAACAGCGCCCCAAGGGGTGCTCAACCCTGGTGAAAGCAGTGACTGCAATAATTTGAGCTGCCTGAACTACAACATGAGACCTCCTGAAAGGACGAAGCATAGGTGCATTTTTCACTGGAACACTGCCATAGAGAAGTTTATATATATTTTAATCAGGGCTCCCAAATAACCTTCAAAGAGACTACAATGTACAATTTAATTAGATATTTGTTCGAGAGAGACTGAGGTCGCTTTGAAATTCTACCATCTGATAAAGAACAAGCATATTCAGTCTGCGGTGCTATGTAAACCATACGTGCACAGTGCTCCAGATCTTCGTTCAAAACGCAATCTAGCACACCATTACGTTTTTCCAAACTGTATTTAGAGCAAGATTAGACCCAAGACTTACCTGCAAACAGGTCAAATGGAGGGAAGCTCAGATTATTGCTCTTCTCAGTGGATAATTCTGGTTGTGTATGGGGATAGTGTTTCATAATTCAACATCATAAGCCCTGACTTGCAACAAAGAACCTGCCACTTTCAAGTTAAGTCTTCCAATTTAAATGCAATGGCAGCCTGGACATAAAGCCAGCCTTAACCACTGTCCCAGCCAGTACTCGATCAGCCTGCTGAGATCTACAGCTTTGTGAGAAGCAGCAAACCACACTGGGCAAACTATGAGAGATGGAGTATCTGACACAACCGCATTTACTCACACCTAGTTTCAAATAAATCAGATTTATAAATTAGAAGTGGAATTATCTCAACCTACTGTAACTTCCCCACTTTGGACACATGGATGAAATAAAATCCTGTCAAGATTATCTATTAGACTGGCAGTCACTGCAACGAGGGGAAAAATATAGATGCAGAAATTTTAAGAGCGAGGATATGGAGGATGGCTTGCTTCTTCCAATATTATCTCTTCTTGAAATTATGCTTTCACTGCCATTTATGTCTGAAAATTATGTGGTCCAAGAATATGTTCCTTATTCACCTCAAATATTCCATTTTGTCAGTGGATCTAGACCCATTAATTTCCTAAAACTGCTCGTTTTAAAGGCAAAGACATGCTCCAGATGGTATCACAGACTAGAGGGCACTCCTTGAAAGTGATTTACTGCGTTTAGCTGAACTGCTAGATCTCCACATTCACGAAATGGTGTTGGGCTCGAGGAGAAAAGAATTGAAACATTCTGCTTTATTCTAAGCAGCTTCTTTTAATTAGGTGCATTTGGTGTGCATCGCCTCATTATATTCATCACGCTGTATTTGAGCAGCTTCTAGAATCACTTGTGCTTACACAAACACGTAGCTTCTGCAGCGGCCTGAAAGGCTGCTGCTGCTGCTGGCTCCTCCTCTCAGCTCTGCAGATTTTATGAATGACTAGCAATCACTGACAATGAATGACTGCCAACTGCCCACTCAACCCTTTCTACTCTTCCCTGCACGTACATACTAGAGAAGCAAACAAGCTCCATGACTGCAAATGAGCCTTCAGTACACTTTACAATGTATGGCATTCATCTTTCAAAACAGGATCCAAATGTTCTTCCGGATACTTAGAGTATAGAAATTAAATATTAAAAGCTTATGCAACATCCCTTTTTTTTTTCTTTTTTTTTTTTTCTCCAACCAGATAACTTTTTAGGCATTTAATCAAAGTGAAATTGTCTTTTTCTGAATGCTTCACTGCTTCAGCAACAAACAGGAAAACTGAAATGAAAGAACCTCACCTACTTCCAGCAAACTGAGGCTCAACATAAAACCTGTCAGTTGTTTTATAATTCTGTATCAGTCATGTTGCAACATAAAATATACTTTCCATCCAGAAGGCAGTTACTTCTCTATCACCAATTTCTTAATTTAAAGGATAAACGAAAACAATCAGTACAATTTTCCTTGTTTATTACAATGAGAATGTCCTATAAAGAATGCTACTTGCATTAGTAGTTAACATCACAGAGCAATCAATCTAAACTGGTGACTGTAAGCAGACAGTAAAAAACTCACAAAGGAGAAATATTTGTATTACATTTTAGTTACTAAGGCCAAAGGTAAATCAAGAAGTAGCTCACTGCATGCTCAGACATTACTGTTATCATAGAAAATAAAATAAAAAGCAAGCTATGCTCTTTTGCATAGTGTTTTAAATGCATTTTAGTACTTGCAACCCTATAGCTGAGTATTGCCACTGCGAGTAAGAAGCCCCAGGCTTTGCAACAAGTGTGCAAGGCATGAAGGCGAAGGCTGGTCAGCCTTGCTTTGTCTTGTCTGAGCTTTCCTCGGCCTTGCTTCAGCTTCAATTCACTTGGTGCAGCTGTAAAAGCGAACAACAGAGCTTTGTACCTCCAGTTATCTAGCAGGGAAAACGGAGGTATTTGGGATATGCGAAGAGTGAAGCTAAACAGCTTGCAATTAGCAGATTCAGAAATAGGACAGATACAGATACTCAGTCAGGAAAAATACATAAGGTCTAGAACAGAAACATAGGAAAAGCTTTCAGAAGGGGCAGTGCTTGATGTCTTTTGAGTGCCTGAAGTTTGGATTCAGCTAAAACAAAAAACATCTGAAGAGATGTGAGCACAATAAACCATTATCTAGAATACTGTTCACGGCTGGAGCAGATGTAAAGACTGAAAAAGGAGACTCGTTCAGAGACAGTCAATGCTGAAGCTTATTCTCATGTCCTAATGCATAATAAGTTTGGAGAAGAGAGTTAAAGATGTAATATAACACACAGGAAAGTTGCATATCATGTTTCAGCACAATTATTGTTAAATACTGAATAGCATAGGTGAAGGCTGAAAACAAAAACAAATAAATAAATAATAAAAAAATAAAAAATTAAAGGGGTCTTACCAGTATCTTTATAACACGAGTAAATTTAAGATATTTCATGCACTGACCAGTATCTTTAATGTAAATGTGTTGATAACAAGACAATAGTACTGGTCCACAGCACATGGAATACAAATCCCGTTCTCCATATGCTAATTGAACTGTGCTAACTGAAGCTTGAATTAATGCTCTGTTCATCTGAGCATGTGAATTCTGCAAGTCCAAAACAAAATGTAAGTAGCAACATATATGGAGACAGAAGTACTTTAACATCTTTATCTTAATTTCAAGAAGTTGACTTGAGCTGAGACCCATGAAATCATCATAAAATGTATCAAAAGGTTTTAGTGAACTCTCTCTCAGAGACTATGGTCCAAAACAAGCTGTTTCCTGTCCTCCAATTCCCAGTAAATACTGATACGCACAGGACATGTAAAGAGGTGTAAACTGATACTGGATGACTGACCCAACCTTTCTTTTGGATCCTGATAAACTGTATTAAAATAAGCTCTTAGCAGCAAAGACTTTTTTTTTTTTTACTCCTTGCAAAACAAATGGAAATGCAGGGACAAAGAAACAGAATAACTCTCTCTACTTAAAGAAGATCAAATGACCGAAAAGAAACAGGTTAAGGAGGTATCTAACTTGTTTTTTGTTTTTTTTGGTTTTTTTTTTTGGTTTTTTTTTTTCCAACAGTAGTAGAGAGTCTAAAAAAGCTTATCACCTCCAACTATGAATTTTGCCTTGCTTACTTATCTCATTACCATCACAAGCTAGCATGAAACTTAGAACAACAGGAGGTGACAGTGGCTGAGACACCCTTGTAAGTTCTCTAACCCTGCCACAGAGTGCTGCCTTTTCCGTCCCAACATACTGACACCCTTCTATAAGCAAAGTATTTCGTGCACCTAGATGCTTGCCATGCACAGTTTTTGAGAGAGCTGATCACTTTGCTTTGCTTGGTTCCTAGGACCAGGTACCCAAGGGAGACAATTAACTATTAAGATTCTAGTAGTCAAGTAAGATTTTCTTTATATGGTATTTGCAATCATTTTTGCTTCTGACAAAACAAAACAGAACAAAATTTTCAACACAACAACAGCAACACTCGGTTTTGCAGCTCTTCTGGTCATCCTCTGGCTTGAGGAAAGTCTGATGATCTCCAGCTGACACAGGTTTTTCAGTCACTGTCCCAGAAAAAGAAGCAAACAAAAGGGCAGGGGATGAGAACTGTCCAAGGCGATATTTGAAACAGCCAATGTGTCCCTGAATTCAGTTACATTTGAAGTTGCTCCCCTGAATATTTTGTATTTTCACTACAGTCAACATGATTGTTTATAACATTCACACTGATGCTATTCACAGCACAAAAATCTCAGTAATTTCCCTTTTTCTTTTGATCTATTTTTTGTAGGTATTCTGATGCTGACATGATTAGGCTGAGAGCATAATTCCTTGTCTGAAAGTAATTCTAAGGCAAGACCAAAAAACCTTTATCACTGCAAGATCTGAAATACCATCAGTTTTAGGGAAGTAATTATAGATTTTTTTTACAGCTATTTAATATTCTTATGACAGATCATGACTAAACAGTTGTAACCATTCTTTCATATTCAATGCAAACAACTTTTGTTATATGATCACAGAGAAAGCCAACATGCTAGACATCTTAACGTATTCAGGAAGACAAGCATTTATGTTCACATAGCACAAAATCAGCTCCTCAATTATTCTTGATTACATCAATGCTGCCCGGTTGGAAATAGCTAATAGCTGCATTTAGATTTCAGTAGGGGACATTTACTGTATGAAGTATTTGCAAACTGTCAAATACCAATGTTACCTTTACCTAGAATGCATGCATCACCCTTACTGCATGTCTTCACTTCAGTAGACATGTAATAATTCAGCTATTTGAAGCGTTGTCTCCAAATAGGACAGCTACATTGATATTTTGAAAGCTGTTTTTCCAGTTCTCATGCCCTACTTCTCTACACAAATGATGTAAATGGAAGTCATTTATAAAATCCTTGAGACAGTTGCATTCAACATGAATCCAGGCAAGGTATATGTGCATGAATATGGTGACAATCAACATTTTAGACCTTGCTGGTTCTGGGCTAAAATAGGATCTGTGAAGCGCTGGGGAGGTGGAGAAAAGCAGATGCACTGGTGGTTTTTTCTTTTTCTTTTCTCCACTGAAATTCAAGTACTCCTTGTTAAATATATTTTTATATATTGCCTATCAATAGTGAACCACTTCCGTGGCCTCTATATTCTTCTGAAGACATATTCCATCTATAATTTCCACAGAACTCATCCTGTACTCAATCCATACTTACATACTCCTACACACACATAGGATCACAGGATATTTGAAGTTGGAAGAGATCTCTGGAGAGGATCTAGTCCAACCCACCTCTCAAAGCTGGGTCAGCTCTGATGTCAGATCTGCTTGCTCAGGGCTTTATTCAGTCAGTCTGGAAACCTCTGAGGATGGAGACTACTCAATCTCCCTCAGCAACTGCTCACTGCTTGACTGTCCTTATGGTGAAAATATTTTTCCTCAATCCACTCTAAATCTCTCATTCCAGTTTATTTCCAGCATCTCTCATCCTCCTACCAACACTGGAAGGCTGCTAACAGGCTCCCCCAAAGCTATCTCTCCCCAAGGGTGAACAAGCCCATGTCCCTCAGCCTCTCACAGGGTAAGTGCTCCCTGAACATGTTGGTGGCCTCTGCTGAACTCACTTCAGCTCATCAATATCATTTCTGTACTTTGGGGTCTAAAACCAGGTACAATATTTTACATGAGGCCTACATGAGGCTTAATGAGTGCTGAATAGAGGAGGATAATCCCTTCCCTCAGTCTACCAGCTGTTCGATGCTGTTGCCCTTCTTTGCTGCCAAGGCAGGCTGCTGGCTCCTATTTAGCTTGCTGTCTACTAGGATTCCCCTGTCCTTTTCAGCAGAACTGTCCCCAGTCAGTCAATTCCCAGCCCATACTGTTACACGGGGTTATTCCTTCCCAGATGCAGGAGTTTGCAGTTGCTCATGCTGAATTTCACAAAGCTCCTGTCAGCCACTTCCTCCGGCCTACTGAGGTCACTCGACAGCAGCCCTGCCATCAAGCCTACCTACTGGTTCCCCATTTGGCAGGTAGCTACCTTCTGATCCTAAACATCCAACACAGCTGTAGCCCAGCACCACCTGAACACATGCTTGGTCCTCCCCAAAGAGGGCTCACCCTTCCCCAGCAGCAGCCTGGGAACCGTGCTGTGGTCCCTGAGGCCCGCTGGATGAACACCGGAGGCCTGGCACGGCTGTCAGCCCACTGCATGGGGAGGTTCTCCTGCTCCCTGCACCACCAGGAAGAGAAGGAAAATAGCTAAATTTAAGAGTTGTTCGTCAGTATTCTCCTAAACTTAAAATCTTCATCTTCAGAAAATTTAGTACCTTTTTACCACTGCCACCCTCCTGGAGCACCAGGTGAGAGGACAGCAACTTGAAGTGATTTTTGACCAAGTGCTGGAAGAGGAAGAATTTTTCATAGCCACGGAGGAACTGGGGCTCACAGTGTTTCACACAGAACGCGTTTTTAAAGTAGCTGACGAGACTTCTCATCTGAGAGACTTTAATGAACATTATGGGAACTTTTCCTTTTCATTTTTTCAGCAATATTTCAATTCAGAACCCAAATCAGACAGCAATATACTGAATAGCAAGTAACTGACACAACCATTCTTCCCCGTCCCATAATGCTTACTGATATTTATTTCTTTGCTTTCGGCAGGTCAGAATGGGCCTCCATCTGCAAAACCATTGTGGAAGGTCTGGGACACGAAATAGACCACCATGAAATGAAAGTACATTAACTAAAGCCAGGCATAAACTTCTGATGACAAAATTATGAACAGGTTATGATGCTGGGTGAAGAAGGAAGCAGAGGAAAACCTGATCTCCTGCAAGTCTTCAGGCAGAACGTATAGGTCCATAATTCATTGTAACTGCATGTCGGGTATGGAGGCTACAGTAACACAGTAATGCCACAGTTCAAGCACTACAGAATGTAATATTTGCTCTGTGTAATGGTAGGTATAAATGTTTTATGAGCTGCAGCAGGGCCTAAAGAACATACTGCAGATTGGGTGGAAGAGCAAACGGTGCTTAAGGAAGGGGAAAGTAGGTCTTGAGCACTCAGGTCCTTAATTACCCAGCTGGTGTATAAAAACATCAAGACAATTTCCAATCATATTCTCACGACTGATTAACTGGGAGCCAGGAAAGGGAAAAAAACAAAAACAAAAAAAACCTCACACCTTAGTACTCCTTACACCTGGCTCTATGCGAAGACCTCAGCAGGGCCATTTTAGATATGTAACCAAATTTAAATCTAAAAAGGATATAGGAACATACAGAGAGCTCCTACAGACTGTAGGGTATTATTTGGTAGTTTTGGAGCCTATCAGATGTCCCAGCCCCTTGCCCAGTGTCAACCTGAGTCTTATTCCTGAGCCAAGCATTTTCCCAAGAAATACACCCTACTCTGCCAGCTCTCTAGCTTGATTTTGCTGACATTTGCAGCCTCTGTAGGTTGACTGATTCCTAGAATGTTACGCTTTCTCCCTTAGTTTACTAGCACACATTGCTTGTTTCACTAAGGTTGTATTTTGCCCTTTGAAAATTCTCTCTGAAGGACAGAAAAGGGCTCAAGTCCTTTTGCACCTAACTGAACACTCTGACAAGTTTTGCATTCAGGCGTATCCTAGGGAAGCAGGACAGGAGACTAGCTTGCTGCTATGGCTAATAGAGGTACATGTTGCACCAAAACCACCTTGTACGTTGTTTTCTGGTAAATGGTTGGATAACTTAACCTGTTTTTTTCTTGGTAGCACTGGAGAACATGAAGAAAAATTTAGGCCAGTGACATCTTAGCTGAGCTGGCCTGCATGCAGAGAACTGGGTATGGTAGCAGCTGCTAACCTGCATTAATTCAAACTTGCACCTACATTACCTGAAAATCCAGTCAAGAAGGGAGTTAAAAGCACTATCATTTTAGAAGAAAAAAAAAAGGGCTGTGCATTAAGAGAACCCAAACTGTGACAACATCCACAAATTAACCTTTCCATGACAAGTCCCCCTGAACACCCTCACTTTAGAAGGCAGTGGGTGCTCAACAGTGTCTCTGGCTAAATGAAGTCCAAGCATGCCCAACTAAGCATGGCTGAAAATGAGTAAAAAAAAACAGGTTCTACACAACTGACAAACAGGTTTTAGGTCTATCAAAAATAACAGTATCTTGGTGCTGCTGACACCAACTTCATCCATTGGTAGCAGAAGGCAGATACAGCATATAATTTAAGGTTTTTACTAAATATCATTGTGACAAATTGTCAAAGGTAGAACCAACTTAGTTTTTGAAAGCTATGTGACAAAAAAGACTAACAACTTCCTTTTAATGAAATCCAAATTTAGCTTTAATAATTAGAATTTTTATAAAAAGGAAATTGTCTTCCAAAGCAAAGACTGGCACTAGTTCATGTTGTCAAATTTGACAGCATGAAATCATAGAACAAGTGATGAGATTCTGCAGCTGCTAAATACTGTCAAATACACTTTACAAGTTTTATTCTTATGAATTCATTAATACCAGCCCCTGTTTTTGTAAGAAACTGCCTCTCTTCCCAACATACAATTTGGACAAAAATGGTTCTAAAAAATTCCTCACTTGTTCAGATCGCTTGTTGTTCTTTCAACATTTAAAAGCCCTAGGCTGCACACAAAGCCGTATCAGAGCCCTGTGGAGTTGACAGAGTAGACAGACTATTTTGGAAACAGCTGGAACAGTCTGCAGAGCAAGTTCCTACAGCTGTTCTTTTAGGAATTGTATAAATGCACAGACTGCTTCAGCGCGAAGACAGGCAGCCAAGGTATAAGCTAATCTGCCTGACTTTGTACTGAAGCAGATGAGAGCAACCACAATCCACTAATGCAGCTCAGCTGCCGACTGTAGCCTTTGGCTGACAGTGAAGAGCTAGTGAGAAATAATGTTTTAAATGACTCCAGTTATATGTGTTGGATTTCCTTTTTCTATGCATAAAGGAAAAATATTAAATCTGTGTAAGTAAATTGTTTATGAGGACTCACATCAGTATAAGCCTGATACTTCTTCAATTGCTGTAGCTGTGTGGTTAGATACCCAATTTGTCCCTTGTCTTCAAAAACACAATGAAAATCCCAAATATTTTTAATATAGAAATTAGGTACAAATCCTCTGAACATTAATACTGTACATAAATACTGCTTAACATTAAAATGGCAAAAAAGTTTTACATGAATTCCAAAAAACTCTGAAAGTTATCTTCATTGTTGTTAAAGAGAACTACAATCAATCTGAGATTAAAAATAAAACCCCATTAAGAAAACACATGCTAACAAAAATTATTTATATGCATTAAACTATTTAACTATTTTTTTACTGCACGCTCCATTTAATTTGAAAACAATGCACAACTGAATGTTTCAAAAGTCAAGAATGTAATTACATTCAAGGCAGCTCCGGTGAACCAGAGTGGTGGTGTTGCCATTCTTTAGAAACACCCTAACAATCCACATCGGTTGGACACAGTGAACAAACAAGTCCTGCTCCTTACAATCACTCTGCTCAAGACTGTCTTAGGCAATTTGCTTGCCTTAACGAGGACTGCAGACACAACACACTTTTTTGCAGACCTCATCACAGCAGTTTGTGTTAGCATCTACTAACTCTTCACTTCTGCCACCAGACATCATTGTGGATCATGAGATTGCTCCTAGTCTCTCTGATGAAGAAACACTAGTGCTGCTTTACATCCGTTAACACTGGCAATGACTGCAATCACCCGGATCCTACCAACGCTCCTTTACTCTCCTGTAGAGAGCAGGACTGTCATAGCAGACACCCTTCCCTCCATATCATCCAGAAGGCAAGACAGTATTGTGTCCTGAAAACACCTTGGACAAGTCATTCCTACATCCTGTAACACAGTGGTCAGAGCAACTCATCAGGAATGTGAAAATTAAGGTTTCTAATTACACTCCAGCTGATTTGGAGTAAGGATTAGCTATCCCACTTTCTTGGACATCACTTCTAATTCCTCTTTAATTCCTTTCTAATTAAGTAGTGAAAGCTTTTCCCATTTTTTGTAAATGCTTACATATTACTGACCCCAATGATGACCTGTCCTCACCACATACTCAGCCAGAGAAAGTAGCCCCTCCCAGTAATAGATTATTTTTTTTAAACTTAAACAAAGAGTTGAGCACGTAAAACAATATTTCACTATGGCTTAGACATGGAGAATTCATCTGTGACACTAATAAATTACGTAAAATGTTCTTGTGCTTTGTTTTGTTTTTTAAAAGAAAACGTAAAATGTAGAACATCTGTTTAAATTAAAAACTCAAGCTCTGTGCATTAAACAACATTCATAGATGGCAAATAATTAAGGCAGAAATCTTACCATAATCACTTAAAATCGAGAAAGGTTCCTTGGCCTCTGCCAGGTAAGAACCCAAGCGTGAACACGTTTTAATCTTATGACTAATAGAAGTAGAAAACTACCTTCTTCTATACAAAGCATGTATGTATCACTGTCACTATGTTATGTTTATTTTTATCTGGACAAAGATAACTGTCTCTTTTACAAAATCATATTTTCCTATGGAAGATGAGCATGTCTATTTTCTGTTTGTGATCAAGCTTGCTTTCTGACCTCCACATAGTGAATGCATGGCTCATTTATTACTACTTGAATTCGTATCTCCTAGACACAATTGAAGTTAATTTGGGCATACGCTATCTATAAACTTTTTACTTGTACTCGGTTAAGTTGCTGTTTTTATTCTTACAATATTCTTAATGCTGTCTTTTATTAAGACCTTATAATTAAAATGAAATGGTAGCTCTAGAGTACTTTTTGAAGCCCCAAAATACTCCAGTTACTGACAACACTTCAGCTCTTATATGGTGCTCCATCATTAGGCCTCACAAAGAACTTTGCAAGGAAGTCAATGCCTTGTCTACACTACACTTACTGGGAAATAGAGGTATATAGAGAAGAAAATATAATTTCACGGCCACACAGTAAGATACTGGAAGGTCTTCTGAATCCCCAAATGCAGACCTGCTAGTAGGAAGCACTAGTTAATTCGAGCACCTATTGATAGTTCATGTCGTTCTTCATTAGAACATCACATTCAATTCCAGGCAGTCTTTGCCAGCTCTGAACCCACAGACCTGACTTTAAACGTGAAGGGTTATTTCTATACTTTCCTTAAGTGTTCATCAACACAGATTTTAGGGTAAGATCTCCTCCTGTGCTACAGCTCTCTGCCGCATAGGACAGGCATCCAGGAACAGCCTCCATCTTCTTGATTCTGAGCAAGAGGACTTTGTTCCAACACATAACTGCTGCCAAGCAGCTCCATGATGCACCACTGACACAAGGAGTGGGATTCATCTTGCCTATCTTCACACACCTCCAAAAAAAAAGCTCTCTCTATCTGAGCTACTCACTCTAGGCTCCTTTTATAGTCAGTGTAGAGAAACGGGCACTTGTAAGTCATGACTCATCTATTTTGGGCTCTACCTTAGGATAAGATGAATCGCACCCCACACTTCTCTCCAGTGATTATTAATGGGAATTTAGGATAACAAACTCAGGTGTATATTTCAGATACAGACACACTTTTATATTTGTTAAACTCAATCCCATCTGTAGTTTCTAAGTAAGCACATACTAGCACAGGTTTGGATTTGGATAGATAACATACCAGGAATTTTTGTAACCCGATTTGCTTCTTCTATGGCATCTGAGTAGCCAGAGGTATGTTGTACATACACCAGTGTGCTTGATCTTTACAGTGATCAGCTATTTCTATCAGCACAGCAAGGTGTAAGTATGACAACTACTATCATGACAGCCTGAGAAAGACACTTGCCCTTCTACACTTCACATCCAGTATTAAGTTTCAAACACATCACTCAGCTCTTACAGCCCTTGATCTGAATGTGAACCCCCTCTCAGTCTGGCTGGGAATTACATATCCTTCCTGGGATTAAAGAATCTGTTAGCCAGAAGGTTGTAGACCTGCCCACCAACACTGGGGAAGAGGAAGCTTGTTCACCAAAAGGCTCCCAGGCTTATAGGTCTGCTATGGGCTGAGACGGAAGAAAGACTGAGAGAAACAAAAAGGTCTCATTCAAATGGCTATTCACTAGTATTTTATGAGCTCAGTGATTTCCCCCTCCCCTACTGCCCAAAGCAAGCAGAACCTGCATTTCTCTGAAGAGGCACCTTCTGCCTCGGGGCAGTGAGAGGCCCACTCACTGCGTCCCCCAGCCACCAGGCTCGCATGAGGCCTACCCTGCATGGAGGCAAGGAAAAAGGTGCCTATTAGGAGCATTCACAGGGACAACTAGGAACTGAAAGCCAACATGTTAGGAACACCAAGAGATGTGTGGAACCAGCACTTGACATCCCCTGAAGAGCCTTTCTCCACTTTGCAGCAAGGACAGTGGAAGGGTATGGTTCTGCACCTCACCAGGGAACACACCTACAAGAAAAGCATGGAGAAGACCCTGTCTTCTCCCCTATTTACCCACCCCTAATCCCCTCACCACACAGAGTCCTTTTCCGACCTCTGCCACTCCTCCTGTTTCCGTGAGACAGAGGCACAAGCTGCCTGGTTTGTGCACCCTATTTTTAAAATCAGTATTGCTTTCTGTTTTTTCAGGTCAAGCCAAGCTGCCCACAAGCTTGTTGATGCTCCATATGTTGCTGAAAGAGGGATAGGAAGAAGGGCAAGTGAATGTTGGCAGAGATCAAGCAACAGTAGTTGTTATTTCAATGCCATTGCATGTAGCTGAAAATGGAAGTCATTCTCAGTCAGTTCTTCCCTAGAGGAAAATTTCTCCTTTTAAAGATCCTACACGTAAATCTTCAGTGAACACACTGCATACTAAAAAGTAAATGCTGGACACTGGAGCACTATGCCATATTTTCCATATATAAAATGCACAACTCCATTCAGTAAAAACTATAAATACGTAACACACAGGGATACACCTCCACCTTACATTTAATATGCACGTGGTGTGCAGGAGGGGATATATGGAATTCTAATACCATGAACCAAAGTCACTACCGCTGTCGTTAGGTGGTTAGATCTGAAAAGGAAAAGGCTGTTTTTCAGTTGGCTGCAATAGAAATCTCATGAGAACAGCTGCTGTCATTTGAGTTCAGGCCAAGATGGTAAAATTTGAGAAAAACAAGTGATCTTGTGAATTTCCCACTACTTGGAATTGAAATGCAGAGATGCCAGCATCAGACATTTTACAAGCAGAAAGTCCAATTCAGGCAAGAAACTGAACCTACCAAAGCGTTTACTCAGCCATCACGTTTTGTCCCCTAACCCAGGTCTCATCTCCAAGGTCTTTAAAGGTCCAAGACCTCCAGGAAGCTCCAGGATTTAAAACAGTAGCCAGTGCCCATGCATCACAAGGAATCTTCCACTTCAAAAGGAAAAGCTCAGTTGGCAGAAACAGGCTTTCTCACAGATCAGCTGAAATACTGACAATTGTCTCAAAAGATATATAGACTACCACTGCCTTCTGCTTCAGGCACACATCTTCAGGTCTACTTTTCTAAAATTAGGACACAGAAATGCATTTCACACGCCCTTTAGTAAAATAAATAACCATCCTGCGAATCCAGCTTTCCAAAGCCAACAATGAAGCACACATGACACATGCTAATCGTGCCACTTAATGCATGACTGGCTGGATACTGTGATAATGTAGGTGGCTTTAAAATGACTATAATGCCAACCTATGACTGCAGAAGTAACTGAACTCTGCCACTGTTGTGACAACAGATTTGTAATTTTTGTGGACTTACTCTTATAGGAGAAAGATACTCTTAAAATTACCTAATGCCTAAAAGTATTAATTAAGCATTCAAATCACTACTGAAGACAAGTTTTAAGAGATAATATTTCATAATGCTGAAAAACAAAAATTATATTTGAAACAACTGAAGAACTCTGTACACTGGCTTTTTGCAAAACCTCACCAAAGTATCAGAACTCTTTTTTAAAACCTTTTGTTCTCGAAAATTATTCACATTGAAAGATCTACAAGTAATTTTCACTTCAAACAAAGCTTTCAAAATACTATTTATCTTAAATTTGAGTTATGTGAATGATTAGGATGCATGACGTTCATCTGCTCCCTTACTGAATGAATGAGAACCTTTAAAATAGGGCCCCACTTTGAATGATTGTAATAAGTTCATATTAATTATTTGTATAAAATATTTGTAGCTATTTCTTTAAATATGCTGTCCTCCCAAACAATCCTACAAGTAAAGGTACATGGAAAGCAAAATCAAAACGTGAATAAATACAGTGAAATTTAATTTGGTTTTAAATTACAGGGAAAATGTGTAGAAGACATTTCTGCTTTTCTAGTTCTAGGGAACTCACCAGATGTTCAGTGAAGAAATGCATTTGAAATAGGAAAGAATGTAACACTTTTTCAGTATTGCAACCGGAAAATTGCAAAAGGTTTATCAGCTACATAGATATTCCCTCTCCTGTAAATGCTATCCTACATTCTGCCCCTAGAGATGACAACACTGACTTTAAAGGAATATTTACCTTAGAAGTTAAAAGCAGCCATAAGAATCTGCATTTGGAATACAGACCATGTTCTGTGGGCAATACTGTGCCCACATCAAAAATTAAGCAATTTAAATGATGACTTCAGTTGCTTTCTCGGCTATAATTTTGTACTCTTGCAAAAAATATCAGAAGTCCATCATCTGATCACAACTGGGTAAGAAACTCATTTTTACATCCTATGGACTAGATGTCAATTGCAGAGTATAACTAAATTTTAAATTTCAAATTATGTTATATCATAAAAACTTACTTCAGAACTGTCCAACTGTGTCTGAAACCTAATAATTTCAGACACAGTGGTAGGTAAAACCTTAGTTCCTTTCATTACAGTGAAGTCATTAATATTTTAACAATAACTACAGTACATCAGAACTGAGTGTATTAATCTGATCACTCTCCTGACATGCTTATAGCTTTTCAATTGCTTTATTAAAAAAGTGGCTAATGTAAACTGCATTGTAATAGTCTACATTTTGTTTTTACTGTTTATATCACTGATTTCAAAATAACAAAAGGATACCCAAGTTTAAAGTATCAGAAAACATTTTCAAAGTCAGTAGCAATTAATTAGGCATGAACAATCACAGACAATGTGAATTTCACAGACTGAAATATTTTCTTAAATGGGTCTAGTTTTAGCAAAAAACTATGATATTTGAAGCTATGATTGGTTGGGAGTTTTCTGCATTTATTGTCAAGTGACTTACCATCAAGTAATTTTACACACACTTCTGCAATGGACACTATCATAAATAATAGCCTCTGTTTCCCACAAAGTATGAGGACAAGAGCTGAATAATAAGAGGTTTGAAGATACAAGAAATAAAAGCTGAAACTTAGAGATTTAGATACTATATAAAATTTGAGGCTCTATCTTCAACTGATGTGATCAAAGTGCCACTGAAATCAGCTCAAGCTTGTGGTAGACACGACAAGCAGGACAGAGAACGTAACATGTGCTTGAGGTTTTAATTTTCTTTTGCTCAATTTAACACAACTGAAGAGGTATGAAAGTGCAGAAAAGTATACAGAAAATGCTATGAATTTGTTTTTTCTAGACCGATTAGAAATATGCAAGTAATTTGCATAGTTTGATTCAGTGAACTGTATAATAACCCACCAATACTAACTGAATTGTTAATGAATTCTTCACAATCTTTTCGCTTAAATCAATGTTTTACAGAAACAGAATCTGCAAATGAGCAAATGAAAACACTTTAAAAATACTGTTTAGAAATAGTCTTGAATTCAAAAGAATTCATTACCAGATGAACTAAGGTCATGCTCTCCTTCTCCTTAGTACGTGCTGCTCTCCATAGTGGGCTTACACTCAAAACCATTAGCCTATCATCTTACAAAGTCCCCGCAGAATCACAATTTCAAAAGTTCTATCAAATACCCAGCCAGGAAAAGATGTGCTAATTCAATCACCTATTTTTATTGTTCCTAACAAAGTCATTATGTTTGCTATTTTAAGATTTTTATATTTTTTTTTATTTAACTGAAAAAAGTGGGGGCAAAGCAAACAGGTTCACTGAAGAACTGAGTTACTACAAGCAATGTTTTTTAACACATATTTACATTACTTACTTGGAAATAACCTGGTGGCCTCAAGGTTTTCTATCCGCTATTTAAGAAGCCAAAAGCAGGGTGTGTAGCATATGAAAGCAAAGGGTAAAATTTCATTGCAAGCAGTGGCTTCTAATGCCAAGTGCATGTCTTTGTACAGAAACTGACCCCATCAAGCATTTTAACCGTTGTTATCAGTAGGCAATTCAAAGCCCTCTCCTTCAGATGATTTGTCTGAAGCTTTGTGTCTGTACCCAGAACAACATCGCAATTTCGAGGCTCAGCAGATGCACTTCGCTTATCGTTCTTCCAAAGCAAATCCTGATGTACAGTACCATCCTTCACACAGGACACCCCAGTGAAGAACAGGCAAATGGAAGTTGAACAGGGAAGATGATGGTGTTCAATATAATTGAGCTGATTCTTTAATATCCATTCCTGCAAGTCACTCAACAACTCTTGCTTTTTTAAACTCAGGGTTACTGACAGCAGCAAGAGCCACTGTACATGACAACCTACGAAGCCAACCTACATGCAGCAGAGGCTGGCTTTGCATGACTTACATGACTTAAGGGACGGGGAGTGGTTTTGCAAATACAGAAGCAGAACAGAGAAGTAGACAGATCTTTTTCCTTCCTTACCTGAATACAGGAGGGAAAAAAAAAAAAGAAAAAAAAACATTATTTTTAATGCACAAATGCAAAGGAAAGAGGAGCTTTTCAACCACTTAAAAACAACTCCCTGGCTATGCTTCAAACCCAGTAAGTGCATATTATTTTGCAGGTAAAATACCAGCAAATTTGCCATTTCAGAGTTAGTAAATATCCTGGGTTTGTTGTTATTTGAAGCACAGGTCAGAATGAGCATCTATTTAATCGTATTTTCCAGTAGAGATGCAAAATTGGTAGGGCTATTTATAGTATTTTCTTCATTTTTAATGTAACTAAGGATTCAGGGTGCCCAATCACAGTCTTTTAAAAAGAACCAGATCTCCAAACAGTGCTGGTATTACATGTTAGTCATCTGACAACTGTCAAATTTCAATGTCTGTTTTTAAAATCAAGGCCACCATACTTAATAGGCACAATATTAGTGAAGGACTATAAAATACTGGCCTGTTAAGTGCTAAAGGAATGAGAGGAAATATTAAAACCAATTATCCTGACCAGATATTGCAAGCAGGGGGTGAAGACAACCATAAAGGTTAAACTTACCACACTAAAAACAGAGGCATGCTTCAACTGAGGATGAACTCAGTAACGTCAATGCTATTTAAAATGGCTAATGGTAAGCAGCAAAATCAGGTAACATAAAACATTTCTGTGCTACTCTATGCTATGCTGTGACATAAAATAGGTAAATGACAGTTACGCTTAAGAAGATGAGCAAAGGATGATTCATCTCAACTTATGTCCTGCTTTAACTTAATTTAGTTTCTAAACCAGTGTTTTTCAACACGCTGATGAGTGACATACTAGTATGGCACAGGAGTTTCAAACACTTAGCTGATAAAGAGATGCACAGTTAGGTTAAGACATTACAAAACTTTTTCAGCACTGTGCGTCTTCTAATTTTAAGTAAACAGACATTTTGTCTTTACACCTAACACCCACTTAGCAGATTTTCTATACTAAGAGGGGTGCAATTGGCTGCACAGAACTCAGCAAAAAAACATCTAAAAAACAGTCACAGTCGGCAAGGATTGGCATATTTTTAAATACAGGTTTACAAAACAAATACAGGAACTTCCTGGTTATGACTATGGATCAAACCTCCTCACTGCTTCTGCACTTTCAAAAGCATTCAGAATTTGAAAAAGTCTCATTTGTTGTGCAGAGAACGTGTGTGTTTCATAGAACGTGGGCAAAATAATTTGTCTTCAGCATGTTTCATTCGTGCTGATGTACCTTGTCTTACCAACCCTAGTACAAGCGGGTTTTCTTTCATCTGGGACAATCTTTCTCACTTGAAGAACAAGAGGCTTCTGGATATTAACAGCTATCTCCCTCTTCTATTTTAGGAACTCAAGGACAATGAGTGTATAAAAGGAAAAAAAAATACAACATCATACATCATTATTTTACAATAAATGACATCAAACACACAGGATGAGCTACTTTTGCCTGTTTTAGAAGGAGCTCCTAAAGGGAAGTGAAAGCTTCTCCAAACAGAAACAAAAACCAAAACAAAACAAAAAGCAAAATGTGACAAATGAATTCTTAATGGTAGGTACGTTCTTGATTCTTAATGACTGCCTCGTTTTAGCTGTGGATGCTCCGGTTGCTGAGTGCTCTAGGTGTTGTACAGCCACAAGAGCACAGCCCCTGACAGCTGATTATCCAAGCACAGGACATGTCACAACATACAGATATTGACAGATGGGAGAGCAGAAGGGAAGAATGAGTCAATATTGGTCCGTGTGTCCAAAGAGCTGGCACGTGAAGTCCCAGGTATAACTGCAGGTCCACCAGGGGACAGTTTCATCAACACTGAAGATCAAAACTAGCAGTCATTTTTAGAAAGGTAATTAAAGCACTCATTAGCCTGTCTGTGCAATGTTTTATTTTGATCTACACAGCACATATGGCTTCAGCCAGACACTAATAGTACATGACACTTTTGAAAGAAAAGGACCTTCAAAGACAGAGGTAAATCTAAGAAATATAAGAAAAAAGGAAATACAGGTCTTCCAAAGAAAGATCACACCAGACTTGTGGCAAGAACATTCTTTGGTAAACTAGCTGATTTTTCTAGCAGAGGGAAACGTATTTGACCTGAATGTTAGTAAAGTACTGGATACAGCACCAAATGGGAAACCATTGGTTAAACTGGAGGAGGTTTGGGTTAGTAGAATAATTGGTTGAATAAACGGTTGGTGGCAAACAAACTAAAGAAAAGGCAGGAAAATATACATTTGAGAGGGACAGTAGGCTAACGGAGGATGACTAATCAAGTTTCACAGAACTGGGATTAGGATTGCCTGTATTTATTTTTTACTTCAGTGGTCTTTGCACAAGAATTATAATTGTGATGAAGAAGTTTTCTTGCAATACAAATTCAGGAGGCAAGGTCAATTAAGAGAAAGATTGAACTGCACACAGAGTCAAATGTTTTTGAGTAACACAATAAGATTACATTCAATAGTACGAAATGTAATGTCAGGCAGCTACAGATTAATAACATCTATTACAAGCTACGAGTTCATTACCTGGAAATGAGTGAGGAAAGCAAGAGACCAACCAGCTCAAGTGTGCCCATTCATCACAGCGTGACTATGAGCAACTAATGCAACCCCACAATATGGTAGATATAATGCATTTCTGATAGATGGCGAAACTGTACCGCTGTACAAAGCTCTCCCAAAACCTCACCTGTAAAAAGAAAAGCTGTGGACAACACAGTGAAAGCCTCATGATGTACCTGGCTCAAAATGTTCATTTTTTATATGCTGCTATAGAAACAGGGTGCCATGGATGGCCTACAAAAACATACTGGACTATTTTTTTAAAGCATTTATGCAACATTGCATATATTGTTACCTTATGTAATTTATGTACTGTATGTACTGTAATTATATACGTATTAAAGTTCCAAGTAAATGCCTTCTAAACCCTCATTAATGCAAGGTGTATTGAACAAAGACAGGAAATTAATTAATGAGAGAGCAGGAAACAGTGGCCTGTGATGTTTTACTTACTGTAGAAGTAGTACAGAAAGGTATCTCTCACTTAGCTAGGTCAACACATCAATAATAAGTAAAATTAGCAATTAGTAACAATTAGGCTTGGTCAGTACTTAAGAATTCAAGGATTAGTGGACATTAGAATGCAACAAATGAGAAAAATCTATCAAGTAAATGTATAAGGGCAGAATATAAAACTGGAATGAAAGAAAAGAAATGCAAGTCAGAGATGGAATGGCCAGAAGAAAAGCATAAGAGGAATGAGCTTCCCCATCTCCCAGAGAGCCTCTTCAAGAGCAGCAATAATTTCAGTCTAGGTAAACCGATGAGTCTATCTGTCAGTGTTGTATCTTGGTAGCCACCCACTGAAAATTCTTGAATTGTAAGACTAAATTATGGCTCTGACCGGCCTCTCTCTCTGTATTTGTTGTAAGAGAGGAAAGAGAAAAACCTCCTGGAACGTTCTGCTGGAGGAGAAGGCTCCTGGGATGACCTGGGAGTGGAGCTTGCCTGAGCAGAGGAGACCAAAAGAGCTCATTTAGTTACCCGAATAAACCATGCAAGAACATAACAATGATTTCTTTAACTACATCAGTGTTAAAAGCACATAGGAAAAGAGCTGAACAGTAAGAAATGCGTATACACTGGTTAGCAAATAAATTTAGCCTGGAATTTATAATATCTAACTATCAGGACAGATCCAGACTGATCTCTCCTCACTGGCATCTGGAGGCCTTGTGACAGAGGAACCCTTTTGCAGAAATTTGAATGGATACATGGATACATACAAAAAGCATCACTCCTCCTAACACATCTGAAAATACCAGCTCCTCCTCTGCAGCTGAATACTGGAAAATTTAATTTTTAACCACTTTCTAAAAGCATCCTGTGAGTGTCAAAAATAAAAGTTACAGAGCTACAGAATGGCCAGCCTCTTCTAAATTTTCCTCACCCATAAGTGCATAAGCAGCTGTTAGTACACTGGGAACATCACTCAACTTACCAAATATTTAGATTGAGCTTTTAAGGTCAGGTAATAAACACTGAGAAGAAGATCCAAACCAGGCTATATCGTGCAAGAGGAGGAGGACTGACAGAACATGGGAAACACCAATAGAACTACATGGTTACTCAATTCAGATATAAATATTATCCTTCTGATTCAGACGTGTGATGTTCTTTTTCGTTGCTGCTCCTTTAAAAGTGCAATCACACATAAAATCATGAGGAGATATTTTTACCAGTTTTGTGAATTAGCTGGTAACATTACAATATCTGAATTACAGAGGAACCTGCTATAAAAAGCCACTTTACTGCACAAAAAAGTATTCTAAAGTAGCTATAATGCAAATTATGATCCACCAACATATAAAAGGAGGAATTTCATCCAGGAATCGTTATTTGACAAGTATCTTCCAAAATAAAAATGAAATTGTGCGTGTCTGTGTGCACATATACACATACGCAGGGTTTTCCTTCAAGTGCAGATTTAAAGAAGACCAAGTAATCCAATTGCTATCCAGTAAAAGCTATCTAGAAGATGTTGTCGGTACTGAATATAAAAACGTCGTTCCTCAGTTTAACACAGAAGTGGACAGCAGCACGAACTACAGCCCAGGAGCGGTCCTTCCACACCCCAGCACAGAAGCATGGCCTTGGATGTAAGCTCTATTCAGCAGCAGCTGGAGGCTCATGTTCACATTGGTGCCCATGTCTCTCACCACCCATGACCCCTGATGTCCAGCACAGTGGTTCTCACCTGGAAGAGGCACACTGGTTTTCCAGGCACCCGAGGAACACCATCCCTGCTTTTGTAGGCAGTTGTTGACATATTGGTTTGGGCCATCTGATTCTGTGAGCCAGCACATGGCTCTCTGAGGCAGCTTCCACGTAACGCTGCTGTTCTAAACCTGCCTTTCTTTGGCTGAGAGGTAAGGTGAAAAGCCAAAAAGAGCCTGCTGCTCACCGGTGATGATTCTGCTGAAACCACTTGTGTGTAAAACACTGACCGGTGCTGACAAAACACTACCAGCCAGGAGAAACTCAGCTGTGTCAGCATCCCTCCACTACCTCTACTGCGTCACTAAATGAACTTACAGCATGCTCTTGAACTGATCTAACTGGATCATCATCAGTGGAGGCATCACTTGGACTGAACTCTGTCGCTTGATTCAGAAGGGTACTTTGGGTACCTCAAACCTCCATTTCATAGTGGTTTCATGACACAGTCACTGCTCTTCTCTGAAGTTTTTGTTTCTTTGTTTGTTTGTTCATTTGTCAGGGAGAGGCTTTGTCTGCAGGTAGGATGCCACTGAATCCTGTGGTTGTCCCAGTATTGTACGTAGCTGTCAGGACACGGTCAGGCTGCATCTTATTTTTCCACTACTGTGAATCTTGCATATTTGGCTTCAAAACTGTCCGGTTTCAAACAGACCAAGAAAGTGATGTGCCTCCTGTATAGAGTGCGACCTGACAGGGAAGGACTTTTTGGGAATTATAATCTGTGCATTTTATCTCTTCAGACAATCATGATGCTTTGCTTCTGATACACCACAGGTTTATTCTTGCAAAAAATCTGCTGTGATTTACACAGCTCCCCAGAACACATTTCCAGGGTCTGGATCTCGAGTAGATCCTAGTTCTGAGCTCCAGACAAGCGGGAGCTGTGACCCTTCAGTTGTGTTAGTACCGATCAGGGTATCTACGTATCCCCATTGGTTACACAGAAAACTTATGGGCTGGGATCTACTTACTGGATCATGCTCCTCAGGACAGGTGCCTAGACTCAAGGGCTGGAAAAGCTCATTTTCTACCAGAAGCTGTCTTTCTGGACATGTTCTACCTGACAGATCTAAGCCACACAAGGTCACTCCTCCCTTTTAAGCACAAAGTTCTCCAGTTTCATTTGTTTCAATAAACCATGCCTACCTGCACATACACAAAACAGAAGATGAAAAGAAACTGGAACTGCTATGTTAAGGTGCTACTGTAACTTGTCTTGATTCGTTGATCACTTCTGTTTTAGTATCAGATGATACTCGTTTGTGGGCAGGTGGTGTATCTCACTGGTGTTTAAGACAGAATTAGAGGGAGGCGTATAACATGGTTTACATATATAGAGCAGAGACTAAATCTGATTTATACTAAGAGCTCACAGCTCTACGCCAGCAGGAAGGCACCTGCACACCTCTGTAAGTGCATGGGGGACACAGTTTTCAAAGGTGATTATAAAAACAGCATCATTTAAGCTACTTCTCAGTTACTAATTTGACATGCTGCTGTAGTTCTGTGTACTTATGTGGTAGGTTGTTTTTTTGTTTGTTTTTTTTTAAGTTGCTGACATATATAGCCAAATGCACCTACTGGAAAACATGCTAATTCAGCTTACACTTTCCTTGATTTCCAACTTCTCACACATGGAAACCTAAACCCATCTAATTTTTCAAGTAATTTCTATGTGGATAAAGCTTTTTTCTGGGAACTCAAAGCTCACGCAGCACAACAAATAACCACGTACCTGCAAGCACATAAGCACAAACCAGACACAAATGGCACATTCATCATCCACCTTTTGGGGTGCAGAATGCGGACACCACAATGCTGCTGTTACCCCAATCTCCTTTACTAGCCAAACAGGCACTTGCAGGCTATGAGTTATTGCAGCTCAGCACAAAGGTAAAAAACAGGTTCCCTAAGGGTGCGATTCATCTGTCCTGGTTCTCTCCATTCCTCTTACAGGGAGCCTTGGGTGAGTGAATCAGATGTAGATGTCTACATTTTGCTATACAAATCCCACTCACAGTCTGGAATTTCATGAGCATCTAATACAAAAGCACGAGATTTCAAAGCTGAACAAGGGAAGTAACAGAGATGATTTCCCTATCCTGCCCCCACCTGTGCCAAATTAATAATATATGTTACTCTCATATTGTGTGTGGTCACCACAGAAACCCAACAACATACCCTGAATTGTGATATTATCAAAATATTTTCCAGGTATTGCTTTTTCTGATACTCAAGTTGAAACTTTTTACAAAGCCAAGAAAAAGCTCACAATGAATATCACACTTCCAGCAAAGGAAAGAGTTGGGTGGAATGATAATTCAACTGACTAAATGAAAATTGGTTCAAGAGAAAGAAATCAGCACGTCACAAGGACTGCACATTTCAGAGGACAACCTAGAAGAAAAAAAAGTTGATTTGTATTCTCACAAACAACTGGAGCTAATCAAATTTTCCTAATTGATTAATAAAACTGAAGGAAAAAGCAGGGGTCTGTGCAACTGCTCTGAATATTAATTTGCAAACTGCTGCGTCCATCTGACCCTCAGGATATGCCTTTGATAAGAAGTATGCACAAAGGACAAATTATCAGGAGTTCTGGAAAGCATTAGGTGGGATTTTTTTTTTTTTTTTTTTTATGTTCCCCAGAGGTGACAGCAAAGGGGGAACAGAAAGAGGAGCCACTCTTTCTTTCACCAAGAATGACCCAGAGATGGGAGGAAGAACTAGCACATCATCGTGTGACAATGAGCATGAGGTAGTTCAGAGAAAGTTGGGAATAATCAATCCTTTAATTACAGGGGAGAAAAGCAATTTTTAATCCTGCTGTCTACAACATGGTCGCTCCAGCAGTAGAGGCAGGGTCCACCCAAGCAGCTTCAGCTAAGACAAATTAAATTCCACCTCTCCTCATTTGCCTCTTTCTTCTTTGATGCTTTTCTCTTGTAATTTCCACTTTCCTGGGCAAAAGCACAACATTTTGGTTTTCTGAAATAGGTGCTGTTGTTTCCACTTTAACTCAGTCTGCTGTACAAAGTCAACCCAGGTGACAGACACTGAACATGCTACTTTCACAGAGGCAGATAATCCAAACAAAGTAGAGTTGCACACAGAAATCTTTGAAGTAACTAAAAACAAAGACAAATCTCAGGATCCCAAACAACAGGATGTCTTTGTCAATAACCTGCAGGCTTCTGTTTGAAGAAAGGTGTCAGATGAAATGAGAGATGCCTATTAGTGAGCGTTTTCAGTGTTTCCCTGACGAGAGGCAGACAATGAAATTACAGTCATGACTCTGGGAAAACCGCTGTCACAAAGAGTTAATAGTACTACCACACTGTTATATGCTAGTACGTTACATATGAATATACAGAAGGAAGCACTGGACCACCACCACAGCCCACTTACACAAATCCTTTCTGGAATCTCCTGAATATAACACAAATACACTTCTTTTCTTCAAGACATTAATTTGAGCTGCATTACTTTTTTTTGCCAGTTTTGTCATTAATCTTAAAAGAATTTCCAGAGACATTCCCACGTTAACATACTTGTCTTTTAAAAGCACAAGGAAATTCCTGTCCTTAGATGATTTTTTTTTCCCATATCCAAGAGCAACGTATTCCTTCCATTAAAATACTTTGTAGGCTCATTTTCCTCCAGTACACATCTAATACATTTAGGTCCCAAACCTGTAATGAGCACAGATGCAGGGGTCTGCCCACACACAGCAGGAAAAGGGCCATAATTCTGACTCATCTGGTAATTTATGCTTCTATACTGGTGTTACAATAATGTTAATATTGCATGAAAATATTTCTATAACACTTATAATATTTGTCAAAAAATAATATTCAGAGATTGTCAAATTGCCACCATGATTCTTACCCGATCAGAACGCAGCATCCTCCAGTAGGCTGCACTGGCAAGCGCGCATCAGAACCCAGCACAGGACCTTGGGCATTGTCATCGCTTGCAATGACCGAGCTTGGAGGTGCAAGGAGAGAACATGGAGACAAATGAAAATATTCAACTCGGTTGTTGTGACAGACTCAAAATTTTGAGGTTTAAACTGTCTCTTCTGGTGCCAACCATATATTTACCAGCAGACCTTTGTTACGGCTTACCCCTGCTGTATGTCATTAAAGCATACATTCACCCCAAATTCATATCTAACAAATGCAAACAAAGATAACAAAGAATCTCAGAAAGAGTAAAATGGTTTAAAAAGTTAAATCTACACTGTCATATGTAGAGCAATTACTGGACAAGACAGGTCTGATGTAGATGCAGGACAGATCACATGTAGAATAAATGTATGGCAGTTTTACATTTCTATGTATCTACATTTCAAGTCAGCTAGTATGGGTTTGAAATTTAAGTTTGGAACTGAAACTTTTGGAGAGTATTTTTAAAATGTCTTTTAATTAATGAATTCAGTTAAAGAAAAAATGTTCCCCCTCAAGTTTTTTCCTTTTAAAAATTGTAGCATACATCATTGATGAAATATAAAACATAGAAAACATAGAAAGGAGTTTTGCAATTTTGACTTGGACGCAGACGGCCAATTTTACACAAGTTTTGCCACAGTTTGCTTTGTCTTGACAACAACTCTTTTCCCCTTCCATGCTTGCATTTCAAGTATCTTGATTATTTTGTCATCAAGTATACCGGGGGTACGTTACAGGAACAGAGCTCCTAAACAGTGACAGAATGTACAAGGACGTGTTTTGTTTTCTTCTATGCCAAAGAGCCAAAAAAAAAAAAAAAAAGAAAATTTCTCAGAGAAAAACAAATCAGGCTGGTCTGAAATAAAACTTGCTCTGAATGACTGAGATGAGTGTTTAAACAAAAAGAAAAACACATCTAACATACTCAAAAGACCATATATAAAGGTTAAACAGAAATTAAGTATGAGAGACATGACTGTGTGTGAATGCACGCACGTGGCAGGATTGAGAAGACGTACTTATGTTGATATGTATGCTACTTGATAAAGAAAATTTCAATTTGGGAACGAAACAGATTCTTACACAGATGTGGTTCCTAAGATCTTGAGATCTCTCCTAGGAAAGTTCACATCATTCAGCTCCTGTAGATTCTTTTCCAAATTCTGTTATTATGGATTAATGCCACTTTTCTGTAGCCTAACCCAAACAAAAGTATCTGGTGCTTGTTGTGTGTCTTACTAAATGATTAAGAAATTTGTGCTCTGATTCATTCCTTCCTGCATGAATTAAATCAACAATAACAACAAATCCTTACACCATTTCCTATCCCTATCGAGGCCGTGACTTGTGGCCTTTGGATGTGCAAACACAAGCAGTCTGATTATCCTTCAGGGCTCCATATTCCTGGGGAGCTGTAGTGTGAGGAGGGATGGGGAGAAAGGTACCTACAGGCTCATCATTCTTACGCTAAAGGATGAGAACTGGCGGCTGGACTTGATTAGTTCTTCAATCACTCAAAGTCATTACTGCATTAAATTAAGATCGCTTGAAGGCACATGGAGCAATTTATCTTGCACAAAATAAAGAAATTAACAAAACTGCACATAAAGAAACCATTATCAAATCCCTCGTAGCAATACTTCACACATCCTTAGCACCTCTCATCCAGGAATCTCAAAATATTTGGGGGCCAAATTTTTCCAAAGATAAGTTCCTTTTTTTTTTTTTCTGCTCACAGGGTACAACATACAGATTTGTGTCTACCTGGCACTGCAGGTGTCTAGGATGCCTTTTGAGGCCCAGTCCCAGGCCGCATTGATGACAGAAACAGCAGAGCTGCAGGCACAGCTTTGTGCACGGCTGGAAGGCACATTTGGAGGCACGCTGGACCCAAAGCGTACAAGCAGGGCGTTCACATCACCGCATCACCAGGTACGCTTCGGTAGATCTTATGGCACTTGACAGGAAAAGCACTCCAGAGCACGCTCACTGCAGATGGCTGCATTTGAGCCTACTCATTTGGAAAAGACAGATACACCCACCCATCGTGGTTATCTCGGCCACAAACACATATCTTTGGATTAGTCTGTCTCTTTTCATTTCCCATAAAAGTTAGTCCTTTCTCTTCCACAGTATACTGTAAGAAGATATATTTTAAAATTTAAAAAAAAAAAAGATAAAGCATATTTGCTAGTGGCATGTCCACTAGTGAGTGAAAACAGCAGCCTCCACTTCTGTGCGCCAGATAAGGGGTCTGCAGCAACTTAAAGGGATAGTAAAATCCATGGTACCATGAAGACAAGCATTCCTCCAGGGAGTGAAGACAGGTAACTACGGACAGAGGATTTGATTTTGCACACATTTGACTGCCAGTGTTTCACTTCCAAGTTGGCTCCCTTGGCAAGAGGTGAAATCCTCAGGACATGGCACTGCAGAAGACTCGGAGTGGTGGCAGCTGAGGACAAATCCCTGTAGTTCTGATCACCCATACCACATCTGTAGGGCTGACTGCAATGTCTGAAGCATCCCAGAACTGCATAGGTACAATGCTGATATAAAACTGCACTCATTTCCCTTCCCTTTTATATGCAAAGTTTCTTCCATACATCATAGAATCTCATCAAAAGTATTAATTTCACATACATTTCCGACCTGGTTGATAATAAGAACATAGGTGTGTGTGTATACACACACAAATACACATAGATATCAAAAAAATAAAATTAAATTAAACATACCACAGAAAAGACCCTATAAATTATCAGTGGGGAGTAGTCAAGACCCTCACCTGTGATATGATTTACTGTGCTGCAATAAACTTTTCCTGGATTCAAGTCTGCAAGTTTACAACTCTTCATGAAAGTGCCCTAGGCAGCAGGATCCAGAGTGTTTCAATATATCCTCCCCCACGATTGATTCAGTTACTAACTCAGTGTATTTGAAATTATCAAATCACCTTCCTAGCTCACTAGTTATGACATATTTAGGAACCTGACTAAGTTATGCTCCCTGAGACCCAATGAACATTTTCAAATGATTTCTTTTTCTGTTTGTTGGTTGTTTTATTTTTTTTTTTTCCCAGAGGGGAAAATAATGGAGAATTTTCTGCTTAAGCAAAATTTTAAGACTAGTTTCAGTCACTCTATAACCCAATTTTTTTTCACTTTGGTGCTACAATGAAAAATAGTAATGAGCATACACATGACAGTATTGACCATGGAACGTGTCTTACCCCTTTCAGTCTACGGTCTAGGTAACACAAATTTCCAGAAGCATTTGACTTCCTTTCAGGCAACAACACAAATTTCCTGATTTCACAAGGAATGGTGGCGAGAAGGTCAGCGAGAAGAGGCCGACCCCCAGCTCCCCACACCTTCCTTTCAGGTAGTTGTAGAGAGCAATAAGATCTCCCCTGAGCCTCCACTTCCCCAGACTAAACAACCCCAGTTCCCTCAGCCGCTCCTCACAGGACTTGTGCTCCAGGCCCTTCACCAGCTTCGTAGCCCTTCTCTGGACATGCTCCAGGGCCTCGATGTCCTTCTTGTAGTGAGGGGCCCAAAACTCCATTCAATACATTGAGCATTTCAAATCTCTCTTAGAAAGACTATCTTGTACTGAAGTCAATAGGAATAACACCTACTGATGTCAATGGAGCAAGAGTTTCACCAAAAGAACATTTCACACTAAATGTACCACACTTTGTATTTGTCATGATACATTACAAAGTAAACTTCCACCATTTATTCAGTATTACCCTTTCAGAGAAAGGGAATACAGTTAATAAATGAAATCCAACAGAGTCCTTTAAAACAAGCCTAAACAAATAGCAACTCTTATTAACATGCTGTTTCTTTCCTTCCACAACACCATGTCCCCAGAGCTCTTGAGAAATTTCAGTCTCCACCAGTTTTCATTAAAGTGGAAGACCCTGGGATCTCCATGTATGTTGCTAAGCACTTCAAAAGGATAAGCTTAACTATTCAGCTGCCTGCAGTCCATTCCTAAATAATTGGAAAATTTAGCTGTAGTATGGTGATACCTTAACTTAAATAACACTCTGTTGGCTATTTTCAAAATCAATATGTTTCACATTTAATTGTAAATACTTTTAGTAATTTGTGAATTCCCACAGTTACACTACTACAGTTAACCACTTACAGTGTTTGAGGAGAATTTAGCGAAAAGCTGTGAAACCCTTCTGTTGCCTGGTTGAATACGTGGTGCATAAGAAAACCATTTCTTAGTAGTTACTGACGGAGAGTTATGTCATTATTACGGAGAGCAACTTTTTACTTGAGAACAACTTTTTACACAGGCAGATAGCGATAGGACAAGGGGGAATGGTTTAAAACCAAAAAAAAAAAAAAAAGGGGGATTTAGATTAGACCTTAGGAGGAAATTCTTTACTCAAAGGGGAGAAGCTGTGGATGCCCCATCCCTGAAGGTGCTCAAGGCCAGGCTGGATGGGGCTTTGGGCAACCTGATTTAGTGAGAGGTGTCCCTGCCCATGGTAGGGGGGTTGAAACTGGGTGGTCTTTAAAGTCCCTTCCAACCCAAGCCATTCTGTGATTCTATGTATAACAGAGAATATACGTATTGCAGAGATGGCTTAAATTATTATTTTCACCATCCTCACTTGTGAAGAAAATAGCTTCTTTCCTAGGGCCTGATGAATGAAATCTTAAAAGAATGATTCTGCACAAAATTTACATGCCTAAGTGATCCCAATGACACACCGGTACCCAGGGAACATCAGTACTTGCATCTTGTAAGCAAGGCACTCATCAACACAGCGCCAGAAACAATTCACTCCTCAGAAGGCAGCAACCCTCATGCAATACCTTTGCAGTGGTTACTCCCCTAATTCGTGTAACTTATTGTAAATAACCCTGCATTCCCTACTTATTGACTCACTAGCTATGGAGAAGCAGTACACCCTATGCTGACAAGTTTCACCCAGGTTCCCCTTCTGTGTTAAGAAAAGACACTACTTTCAGTTAAAAAAAGAAAAAAGAAAGAAAGAAAAGTTAAAAACACAGGGTTTCATTGATAAGCTAAATATATATATATATACACACACCTTTCAAAACAGATTTCTGAGATTTGTAACTTCTAACTAGATTAAATTTAACCATGTAGATATTTGTCTACATGTTTAACCCTCCCTAGAACTCCACCAGTATCTCAACTGCTAAAGCAACACCACGAGAGTTCACAGCAACACATCATTACGTCTCTCCAGTGCAATCTGTGTTTTGAAAGACAAAGCTCTCTTTATCCTAAAAGTATGCATTGGCAGATAGGTCTGCAAAGTGAATGCAGTCACTTCTGATGATCCAGCCTGGGACCGTGTACCTTGGAGACTTCAAGGACTTCACCTGTCTTTTCCAGGTCATGTCTAGTCAATCACAGCATATAAGGTCTACAAAAATACAGAAGATTATTTCTAGAACCATGTCTCAGGGCACTGTGTAGAATTCAGGAAGAAAAATAAAAACAGTAAACAGTGCAACTTCAAAGATATAAGTGCAGACTTTAAAAAGCTCAGACTGTCATACAGAATGGAAATATTGAGCTATAGCCAATCTATCCTTCTCCAAGCACACTTATAGCAAGGAATATAAAGTGACTGAGAGGAACTGCAGCCATTGAGCCTTAAATATCGGTTCCCTAGCAGTGAAAAAGTTCACAGGTCTGCTACCAGCCATCGGTTATTTTAAGTTAAGTTCCCCAGAAAAAGAAAGCATTTGGGGGCCCTGTTCTGAACAAGAGTTGGCCAAACATAAGGATTTGATCTCAACAAAACTCACTTTACCCTGACATGACTGTTCCAAACTATTTCTAAGCTTTTGGGTTTTTATCTTCACTAAAGATTGGCGTACAAGTTTCACATAGGCTTTGCTTTGTTAACCTCTTTGAAACAAAGTACTTTTTTACGTCTTTGGAAAGGCAACATTTTAGAGAATACAAAGATGTTGCTGTTTTTATTTGCATGCAGTTAACGCAAAGATGGATGCTAGTAAAATGTGTATGGTGGTACACGAGTGGCTGCTGGCCTAGGTCAAAGGGTAGGTGCAGATGGAGTAAGGAGAGGCATCTCACAAACAACAGCATGGACTGTTCCTCTGGGGAGCTGGGACTATATGAACAACAGCAACAATTACCAGGAATTGAGGAGAAGCCAAGTGTGCTGACATTGTGGAGAATAAAGGACATGACTTGGAAATGAAGAGGGGTGGGTGAATGGGGAAGAATGAGAGCACAGAGACATGGACAGAAGAAGAGATTAGAGGACGGATGTAGAACAAGAGTGCAGCACATCTTGTATCTGTGCCAGCAACAACCAAGAATACCTTGCTTCTAGCTATACCTGATATACACCCAGAAAAAAAGTGCTTTGTAAGACATTTAAACACCATGCAGAAAAAGTTGCCCCCATCCTTCTGTTCCCACAGATGTGTTACCAAGACATATTCCAGAAGTAGGCTTCCACCTCCAACACGCCTGCAGTAGCAAGTCCCCTCCTTGCTGTGCCTGCGGGACTTGAAGAAAGCATACACTCCTATGCATATTTTGCGTGTCTGTCTGAAGGAAAATTTCATGCTGAATCAGAAAGCACAGGGAATTTATGAATAAGAAGTACACTAAAAATACAGAGCAAGTTGTGAAGGACTTTCAGAAGAGTCCATCTAGCATCAATTAAAACACTATTTTTCTAGAAATCTTCAACTTAAAATAGACCAACGTAAGAAAAAAATCTGGACAGGAACTATTAAAAGGCCCAAAGAGCTCCATTTCCATGACATCCTCCATCCCCTCAGTACCACATCAACCAGTCTTCTCTCTGCCTCTTATCCTTGTAAAAATGTATGCAAACAGTAATGGAACAAGTGACGAGGAGATTACAAAATCCAATTTTCCTGCTCCTAGTACAAGTTTCCAAGACACCAACCACCCACCTATGCTGTTTTACTCACTGTGGGAAACCCCACATTAGCTGCTGCAGAGCGTATTTAAAAAGACAAACTTTTACCTCTAAACACACTTACATAACATACACCACCACCATACACCATTCAAGACTAAGAGATCAATAATTCCAATCACAAGGCTCTGCTCCAACACCACGCTGTGCTTTAAAATAAATAAAATAAAATTCTAGCGTTATCTAATGTTTCAGATATTTCATTTCTACCGAAGTCTCTGCACTTAATAAGCCATCAGCATATACCCAGTATTTCATTTTCATTGCAGTGTAAGACAAGAGGAAAAAGGAAAGTGTGAGTGGCATAAATCAGGAATGGAGGATGAGGGCAATGAGAACTCACTGGGTCCTGTAAAAGTGTATTTCCAGATGCACAAACTGGTATTTTTCTCACGGCTGAAATATTTAGCCTAAGGAACTGTTCAATTACTCTTTCACGCATTTTTCTGTTCTTCTGAGCATTAATTTTGCTGGATGTCGCTGAATAACCCCTTCCAAAAGCTGGCACGGTTCTGGGGCTCATTACAGGAGCTCTGAGGAACGCAAGCTTTTTACCTTCAAAATGAAACAATTTGTCACAAACTGCCATTGCTGTCAAAATACCATCAGTGTAAACACACACACGCTCAGCAAAGTGTAACTTAATGCATATTTGTTAATCAGCAGCATGCCCTCCCCTCTCGGGTTAAACAGGAAAATAAATGAAGAAAATCCCTTGCTATCTGCCCCTGGTATATTAAGATTATCACTGGCTAAGAATACAGAGGTTTTGTAGGAGCCTCTTTTTAAATACTGAAAGCAAATTACTCCTTAGGATCTGTGGCCTCTAAAACAGCCATTAAATTTTCCAGTAGCATCCTGTACTTCAGGGCACAGAAAACTGGCTCTGGTGTACTAGGAAAGAAAATTGTATTTTGGAGTTCTTTTATTTGTGCTTTATTACACACTAAACCACGGTTTATGGTGTCTAATTAAGGGCCAAATAAGGTCTAGAAAGTACCGAAACTTCTCATTCCAATATAATTTGAATTCTACATTAGCAAGAATATGATTTAAATACAGTTTTACATTAAGAAGTAAGGTCCTCAGAAACAGAATATTAAAAAATCCGAAGAACCCTTTGAAGAACTATTTTAGATTTCCTTTATAAGCAGACAAGAAAGATTTTCTTATTAAATGCCTCATGAAGGAGCGTGGCCTTGGTTTCAAGTTTCCAATGAACTAAAACAATAGAGAAAGTTAACAGAAGATGTAAATAGGATTTTTTAAATCTCTTTTGTTAAAGTCAGAGACACATTTATTCTCGGTGTTATCTGCAGATCCTATACTGGCTAAAAAAAATTAAAATCATCTCTCTTCTGTATATTGATTATGTTTGTTTATATAAACAAATATCTGATGAAAAGGGTTTGTAATACTCCCTTCAACATTTTTTTAAATACTTTAAAAATCAAATGACGTCCAGAATACATAAAAAATGTGCTTAGAGAGTATTTTGGAAAGGAGACTAGAATGATGGACTCCTGTATTGGAAGATCTATACTATGCATTGCTAGGATGGACTGCTATGCCCTGTGTCGGCAAATTCAATTTCAGTATTATTTGCATTTGCCCTTTAAGGTCACAAACACGTTTTCCTGGCCGCAGGTTTTTTCATCTGTTTTCCACTGAGCTTAGCAGTCCACACGTTTAGGAGAGAACGGGCACTTAGAGCAGCCTGGAGAACAGTTTTCCTGCCATGTTCTTCCGAGCCCCCAAAAGCCAAACTCATCATCATTCAACCAGTGCAAGAGGGATTTCCATTCAAAACAATCAGCGAGTATTTCCAGTTTTGCTCAACAACTGGGTCTTGAGTGACATTATAAATATGACTTAGAGGAAAATAAATATTTTAGTGTACAGCACAAAGCTTGCATAATTATGTACAAAGTAAAAACTTACCTTCAGAGCAATAGTCCAAGTCTGCCTTTTAAACCATTGCAAACATGGCCAAAGATTAATACATGGGTTAACAGCTCTCATCTTAGGTCACTGTTTGCCTCCATCTCTTGTAATGAAAAAAGACCAGGTGATGTTTGAACATTCTGTTCACTCCCATCATCTCATGGAGTGCATTATTATGCAAATACAGCTTTGTTAACCACGCTCCCTGTTCATGCGGTGAACAATGTTTGCTGTCATCAAACACCAAAGCATGAAATTTCAACACATGAAGAAATGCTGATCGTTAAGTGTTTCAAAGCTGTACGAAGTCACAAATAACTTTGCAACATGCAGGGAGCACACACTTCAAATCCAAACAATGGGCTCTGTGTTTCGCTATTAAAACCTGGAGACTGCAACAATCTGGATGTGGTCTTGCCAAAGTGCTGCTCAATTAGTCAGCATTTGGATACGTCACCTATCTGCACGGCCAACTTTGGACAGAAAAATTAAGTGGGGCGACTCAAGTGGATTCTCAACGATGTTTTGGTAAATGATGTAGAAGATGCACTACCCAACTGAATTAACAACATGAAATTTCCAAGTTTAAGAGCAACAACCATGAACCCTTTTAGCAAGCACAAAGTGTTTAACTTGCTATTAAAGTACCATCATCAAATAGTTATTCCCTGCACTGTGTATCCTATCCAATAGATCTGTATCTTCTTTTGCCAGAATGATTTGCATGCATATCTGATCCTTAGGAAATTATCACCTTGAACGAAGGATGAGGCTCAGCTACCCAGCAGGCAGCCACCCTTGCAGCAGAACCCTAGACACTGCTTAAATTTTGATAGACAGAACAAAGTCAGAGCCAGATGTCAATGAAAACAGATCCTCTCCCCAAACAGGTAGCATAATGCTGGTTATTTGGAGTTACTGTTATCGCTTTGTCTTGCGGCACCACACCCTGAGACCTCCGCAGAGATCACAAATTCACTGGAGCAAAGCGTGGAGACTATCCGAGCACATAGGAAAGGAGTGTCACTGAAACAAAACAACCTAAGGAAAGGGAGACAAAAGTATCATCTCAAGTTAACACATACAGAACTGAGGCATAGGCAGATTCAAAGTTGTCTGGAGTGGTGGCACACGAAGGTTAATTGGATCTCAAGTCTCTGTCCAATAACTTAACATCCAGACTGATTCTTTCTTAAAGTGAAAGCACAAAATATGAATCTCAGAGTAGCACTAACAGAACAATGACAAATTTTCTGGATGACAATGACTGATAATTGCTGCAGACACTTGTCACAGAATGTCACAAGTCTAACAGCTACATTTACATAAAGTATTGTGGCAGCTCAGTGCATCTTTGAAAAAATAAATAATAAAACAATTAGATGCTCTGACTGTAATTTTTGGCAAATAAGCAGCTGAATTAGTAAGCTTCCATCACAGTTAGCACTTCTGGCAAACTCCTACCCTCGAAGTCCAATCAAAAGCACCAAAAATCTGGTAAATGAATCCTTACTCATCTTGGAGTGATGCCTCCAGAACTGCCTGACCCCAGCACAAGCTCTGGGTACTGCACATGAGCTGTGATTAGACAACTCAGTATCACAGGCTGGTACCTTTCAGGTACTTTATATTAACTGAAAATAAATGTTTCCAGAAGAACAGCAGAATTCATCACCTTGCTCTTGTGAAGGATGACCACTAGGACCTAGGAGCTGCGATTGTGATACCCATCACAGCATCTCTTGTGATATCGATCACACCGTATCAACGACAGGCACCTCAGAGGACCATGATGTGGCTGGTTCAGGCTGAAGCTAGAAGCACTGCATCTTCTGATAGGCATCTGTGAGAGGCAGTCACCTTGACTCCTTGAAACTGCAAATTTCAAAGCTAGCAGATGCACCTTGGCACAGATGCAAGGTGTCACTGATAAACCAAGTGGCTGATGTCACAATTTTGATCGTCTCGGTGCTGACTCTATAAGTCAGGGAGGAAATACAGAACTGTCAGTCCTGGACTACAACATATCTCAGATCTGAAATACCCATCTGAACCAGCTCTCCAGAAATCAGATGGACGAGAAAAGGACCAACTGCAGTGCTCTGCTGGGAAAACCTCCTTCTTTAGTACAACCCCCAAGATATCCCAGGTCTCTCAACCTTTTTCCCTATCAGGTCAAGTTACTTGCATCTCATTCTCTCCCACTTTTAGTTTTGTTTTGCTCCCCGCCCCCCTTTTTTTTGTCTAGTGAATGTCACACTGTGCACGCTTGTGGTCAACAGCGGTCTCAGAACAATTACATTTGCTAAGTCTAGTGCAAGATTGCAACCCCTCCCAAATTTAGCATCAATCAACTTTTTTGCCTCTTTCATATCTATCTTTTGGCTGCCAAGATGCAGGAAGACACTACTGATTATCTGTTTCTCTTCGTGGTTTGGATAACTTGTACTTTCTACAACATCTAGAAAAGAAACAGCTAGAGCAGCCCAGGAGAGTCAAGGTTTAGTTCTGTGTTAACCACTACTACTGAGTCTCCAGGTCTCAGTAAAACTAAGTTTTATACTAAAGGCAAACAGGTTCTTCTACATTGAGAAAAAGGGTAATAAAGAATCCCGCTGCAAATGTGTCCTCCTCTGTGTCCTCTTCCTCTTCCCAGCTGTTTCAGAGTACGTAGCATGAGGCAGTGCAGGATCAAGGCAGAGACTTATAGCCTACATCAATAGGGTTTAGACACCATTTCCTCTCTCCCCTCTGTTTCCACTGTGGCATTGCGGAAAATGCAGAGGAACAGCCTGATATTCCAGGTGGCAGGATCAGTTCTAGAAGTAGTCAAGCAGGCCCCAGATACAAAAGAGCACAGGGAGCAAAATGAGGCTACCTGCCATCATGTATGCTCATCCCAAGTGACGCTCTGCGATCCATGAGATAGTGCACCCATGTGACTCATATTAAAATACTGGAGCAGCCAAAGGTTTCTAATGCTGTCCAATTTGCTTTCTCACTCCACAGCATTGAAAGAATGAGGCCTTACAAACCTACCAGTTTTATCGGCAAACAACTATTGCTGATGAGTAACGTTTCTCAGTCCCAAATCCACTTCTATCACTACTAAATAACTGCTAAGAGAGGTGGCTTCTCGTCTCACCTGTGCTTCAGACAAGCCCTCCTGGATACTTTCGTGTCCTGAGCAGCTGAAGCAGGATTCAGGAGGTTTCAATTCTACTTCAGGCTCCTCTGCAGAGAGGTCTGTGCCTGTCTCCTTACCTCTTTGTGCTTCAGCCGTTACTGGTGCCACAGAGAATTTACAAGAGCTATTACAAAACAACTAACATGAGACAGTTGTTATTACTACTGCATACAGACCCACAGAGGAGCACATAGTACTATATAATACACACATTCCAAGGAGATCTCCATGCATGGGTTGGGGACTGAATAGTTAGCCCTGCCCAGCACAGTGTGGTACTGGGCAATAACTACAGAACAGTACCAGAGAAAACTCCTGGCCAAATGCAGCTGCTTATTCAGCAAAGCAGGGACCCTTAGATATTCAGAGCGCTCTCTACAGTTTTCATTAAACTCTCTGCTGCGCTGTGATCTTTTTGTCCCCGTTGTTCTTCTTCCTCACCTGCTTAATCTTTTGTACCCTCTCCTCAAACTTCAGCATCCTTTGTTCCTTTTTTCTTTCCATTTAGCTGATCCCTCCTAACTCAATTCTTCACCCACCCGAAAAGCAGGGATGCCACCTTTAATTAAAAACAAAAGCACACAAACACACACCATTCCCTCAGGCACTGAGCCTGCACAGATTAATCTGTACATGCACTGAACCTCCAATATGTCAGGCTGGAGATGACAAGGCTGGACAGACACAGGGGACATGGCACCCTGCCTGTAAACCTTGAGACTAACATAGTATTTAGTGCTGCCTTATAGCTGATCCATTCGTGTTAGTTATACCTCATCTCCCTTTTGTCTGTTTACGCTGGTAAGAAGGCAAACTCCTGGTGTGGAGCCTTACCACAACCCTCTCCCATACAGCTCCTGTGACAGAAGGGACCCTTTCCTAACAGAAGCAACCGTCTTCTTAGAAGCGACAAGATTAAAGCAAATTCCAAAAATCCAAAATCAAAAGGGCCCAAAGATTCCGAGACTGAATTAACAAGGCAAATTGTTTTGAAAAGTGGTAATCTGGATTACTACTGTCGGGTTTGGGAACATGGCTTGGCTCTGCTACTAACTTAAGGAGGAGACCTACCCACCCTCCTCCTTGTCACACCAGACCCCATCTCTTACATGGACCTGCATTCCAACAAGAAGCTAGGGGCAGCCCAAAAATAGCCCAGCAATACTATAAAATGCTGCGTTTCTGGGAATGTTCAATTCCAATGCACTGAGATGTCCAGCCCTTTCCTGGTCAAGCACCCCTGTGTTTTGGGATGCCCTCCCTGTGACACTTAAGCCAGCAGAAAGCCGAGGAAGTGGCACTGCCAGACCCTGAGCTTCGGCACCAAGTGGCTCAGACCCCTCCCTTCACAGCCATGAGACTGGCTCACACACTGAGCATTTCTCAACCTTTTTATTTTCTACTTGCCTTTTAATTCATTTGCTTTCAGACTGAAAATAAACGTTCACCTCCTCCTGATTTGTGTGCTTAACCATCTAAAGTTCAAATTCAAAGTGAAAGGGACACATAAATACACAAGTCCCAGGTCCGTTACCAAAGGATCCATCACTTTTCATTACCAGGGTGCAGAAGTGCTATTTTATGCTCGTTCTGTGCTAGACAAATAGGCAGCTGCATCACTCACAGCCCACTTCCAGGCTCCCATCCCAGCTAATTCCAGCCTTCCCCTCCTATCTCTCTCACGTCATACGTTCTTCCTCTGTTTGATCTCTGCAGACCTGCCTACACGTCCTCCGAGTTCAATCTTCCGTGCCTTAAGTGACGTGCATTTTCTTCTGGTTTCCCACTCACTCGCTTGCAGTTTCCCCGTTCCTGCTGTCCCTCACAAGGCCGCAGTCTGCGCTCCCATGTTCTCCTCTCTTCATTTCTCCTCTCCCGTGGCAGCTAAGCAACCACAGTTCTTCCAGCGAGCAGCCCTGCCAGCCCAACGCAAAACGCCAACCATTTTGCAGCATCATTCATTAATCTGGTGGTTACTTCGTGAGGACACTTGAAACACCTTAGCTATCATGAGACTCAGAACTAAAAATAAAATAAAATAAGGATTTTATCAAAGTATCTCAGTTTCACCAAGGCCAGTTCAGTGATAATTCACATTGACTAGGTACTAGTTCCCTCAGGTAGAGGGAAACATGCTTGTATCTCAAATAGCCATAATACGTTGTATGAGAAACGACAGTTCCCCAAAGGAAAGAGAGACCCCAAAAATCCAACAGAAGGGATCTGGAGAAAGTGGCAGGCTGTCATACAGGTCTGAAACACAATTAGGTCGGTCAAATGAGCTGAAGCTTTCATAGTTGCTGTGTCCGGCAACGAAACCAGGATGATCCCAGGGCAGCTTCCAGATGAGGAAGCACCTACCCATGATGTGCCTGAGGGAGGTTACCATCAGTCAGCTCCCGAAATCAGAGCCTGCTCCTGACCTCTCCGCGTTTAAAGAAGCAACCAGCTTCCCAGCCTTCTCTCACAGCCTTCTCCTTGCCCTCAGTAGAGCTGGGAACCAAAAGTGGGATGCAAAGGCCTAAGCAAAACCTTCTGAAACACCATGTGGTACCCCAGGTGTCCACATGGGCCTGTGCAGGCACAACACAGGACTGACAGGCGACTCCTCTCCTGGGCGAGAGGGGCCCAGCTCAAGTAGGAAGGGTACCACTGGACTTCATGGATGGAAGCAGACACCTATATTCAGACACTTACACCCCATCCTGGGAGAGAAACCACCACAGAAAGGCTCCCTCTACATCTCTGGTTCCTCCTGTTCCCCCACAAGCAGAGGCAATGCTGTCTGCAGTTGCCACGAGGCAGGGAAACCAGGCATCGCAGCACGTTGGTCCGATCCAGCTCCCTCCTCTCACCCCTCACTCCGCTGCAACCTGTGCTCTGTAGGTCAAAGAGAGCACAAGCACGGCTTCCTTGCTGCCATCAGTCCACCAGTCATCATAGACATACCCTCAGTCCCACAGTATTAAAAATAAAAGCCTTCGAACTGCTAGATTTAGACCAGCCAAGGTAATACAGGGGAAAAAAAGAAGCTTTCCCATACTCCTGTACTCTCAGCGGCCTCAGTTTTAACCTGGAAGAAACACTACTTTCCCTTTTCTTTCAGAGAAAACCCTTTCAGTTTTCTTGTTCATTCAGTTTTTGGCCTCTGACAAGTGAGTCAAAAGGGTGGCAGTTGCAGAAGTTACTTATTGATTCCTTGGTTTATTTATGAATGCCAGACATGCAAGGGCCTGTCTTCAAATTTAACACCTGGCATTTAACACTTAAGTAAATCGCCAGGAAGATTAGATCCTATCCACCTCTGCAACTTTCACGTAACAAGAGAGTTGCCCTCAGAGGAAGTTCATCACCTTTTTGACTACCATAAGAAGTTCTCAAATTTAGAGGCCCTCCACGAAACTCGTACGTGGAAGTTCCCTGTCTTCTCTACTTGTGCAGTCTCAGTTGACCTCCACTCTTCTACCAGCAGGCTGGAAGGCAAGCTCTGCTTTAACCTGAAATACGTGCAATAGCAAGCAGAGGGAAAAATAAAAAAGCACAATACGAGATTAACAGGGTTGTCTTCAAGGGTAATCCCACGTACAATATATTGCAGTAATCCACCCGAAGGTGACAGAAGCTATGTATTACACTGACAAGGTCTTGAATTGACAGAAATAAGGCAAACATTTAAATGCAGACAAAAAATATATCTGACCATCAGTTCCAGAAGTAGAGAGCTGGAACTATTGCCAAATTGCAAACCCTTTGAAAAATAAGAGGACGAAGCTCCTCAGTAATAGAGCTCTATAATTGTTGCTGTTCTCCTCAAGAGTTTTCCCTCATTTTCACTAATTCTAGTTTACCTCAAGGAAACCTCAGCTTATTTATTTTCAATCCCATATTGGATAAATACCAGAAAAGGAAGACTCACACCACTATGGCCGGATGAAAGGAGGAGCACTGTGTCACCTGGCATGTAACTAGAACTTCCCGGCTCCTTTTCCACATGGACCACTGAAATCTGCTCAGACAGGGACAAGATTAGAACTTGAAACACCACCACCAGAAGAGGGATGTTAGAGGCGACCAGACCTGTAAATTCACTGCTGATTCATTGAACTGGTCACTCCAGTCCAAAAAGTTCAGTGAAACGTATTTTACAGTGAGTTATACAATTGGTCGCGAGAGACTTTTTAAAGGGAGGGTATTTCGCTTTAAGATAATGCAGTCTTACCAAAAATTTACTAATTAAATTACACGAAGGTTTTCCTTATAAATGTGAGAGCTTTTAAATTTAAAGCTACAATCAATATCAAATCATCTAAAAACACAAAATAGAAGAATCGTAATATGTTAGTGAGGCTCTATATTCTTAGAATAGATTTCGCATTAAAAAATCAATTCTAATTTTGCTCTAAAATATAAGAAAAATGCACCCTGCATTTAATCTCAAAGGAATTTACACGCTTTTTACATATACGCCATCAGAATCAATTCATATAACTCCACAATCTCCACCTCTGAGGGGACGCAGTTCCTTTCTATGAGTACACTGAAAAACAACTTTTTGGAGAAAACAAAGAAAAATAAAATATACGATTAAGATTGAAGGAAATTAGGGGTAAACAAAATAAAAAGTAATTTAAAGAAACAGAAATACGCTTTGGTACAGCGATAGATTTTTTTTCTCCCAGAAACGTGGGTAGCTACGCCTTAGTTTCACTTTTCTGAATTTTACTTTTTACCTAAAGTTTGGAGAATAATGAAACAGTTACTGAATGCATTCGAGAAAAATGTGCTTCCTTCTACAAAACGAAAGACTTGCAGGGCAGTATCCCATCTAAAAGACTAAACACCACTTGAGTCTTACTCCAGCTAACAGATGTGCTTTCGGTGGCACTCGTTCCGAGGCAGACACTCGTGGAAGTTAATCAGGCTCAGCCCAGGCACAGGACCCCACCAATACAACTGTTTGCTGGCCCATGGCAGCAACTTGCTTAACTGCGTCACCTGTCACCGTAATAGGACCGCAGGCAGAATTGCTCCCCATTTTCAGCTCCCGATCAAATTTCACCAATGCACTCTGCATATATCAAGCAACACTAAGCAACATAATGTTGCAATTAAAGCCTATAAAACAGCTTGTACATATTTCCGTGCGGCCTGGTTCCATATTCTTAGGCACAAGCGCACATACACATATAAAGTCTCTTGTAATTCTCATCCATAAAACGCAAACCCATTACCCTGATACTTTGCAGGTGGCATCCAGGGCCAAAATCAATAGAGCTAAACTAGGATGATCTAGAGTTCTCATAAATTCTGTCCTTTCTTCCAACTGCCTAGCCTCCTGCACTCGGCACTTTATCAACCACCTGCCTGGCTGCTCGGCATCTACAGCTAAAAAACACATTGCTGTGTGGCAGAAGGTTTAACAATATAGCTTAGGGTTTTCATGCAAAGTCAGCATTTTTGCAATAAATAACAGTACCAAATGGTCTAATCACCTACATTAGCTAAAATAATCGCAGACTGTTCACATCCTTTCACAGCTCAAGCTTCCGCATTGTTTTCATCTATATCTGTGCGATTTCATTTAATCAGTACAAAATTTAGCTTCCTGATATCAAATGTCAAAATGACTCTAAATACAGCAAATATGCAAAAGTGCTATGGCTTTATTTTGAAAGTAACTTCACATGAAAAGCTAATTAAAAACCGAGAGAATAATGAATATAAATGAAAAATGACTCTGCTTTCTTAGTACATGCAAGTGCTAAAGAAATTGTATGAAAAAAACAGATTAGAAAGCTAAGCCAGCTATTCTGTCTGGCTTTCCTTAGGTCTTGATGCTTTTTCTAAGACCAGTGGAATCCATTAAAAAAAAAGTTATACTAACAAATCATTGCTAGAAAGACAACTAAACGTATCCAATCATCCAGCTCAAAAATGACCTTTTGTTACATAAACTGCTTCATTGTCATTTCTCTCAAAAGTCCTATTACTAAGCATTTGATCTGCAGAATACTTCCACATGATTAATACATCCTGATGCAAATAGCGCATAGTTAAATTTTCAGGTTGCTTGTATTGTATAGGACTGTAGTTTTGCTAAATGTCTGGAACAAGAACTAAGTACCAATATAAATATTGCAAAATCCTAACTCAAAATCACTATTTTGAAGCCTTCATAGTATATTCAATGACCTGAGAATGAATATGTATTTTACAAAAATGTACATAAAAGGCACTAGCTATGAAATTTGTCATGTTTGCTATCCTGGTAGACCAAACTAGGTTTGTAAGAAGATGTAGTATCTTTTATTAGACCTGCTAGAGTAAGAAGTAGACAGACTCATAGGTACAGAATTTCTTTGTTTCGTCAGTTCAGAGTATGCAGTATTGGTAACCAAGATAAACATTTTAGAAGACACTTCATGCTTAGATCATCCAAGTACGTGAAGACTTCCATCAGAAATTCTCAGAATAAAGAGAGAACTCTATTTCTTGGTATAATAGTAGACTTTCTCTGCAATATAATAGTACTAGCACCAAAATAGCGTGCTTGGGCTGTGTTGCATTCATAAGGAATGTCCTAATAAACTTCACCTAATGAAGATTTAAAAAATAGCTCTCAATTAAGAAGCTTAAAGTAAGTATCTGTATTTTGATACAAGGCATTTAAACCACCATTGTAACTACAAACCGGTCTTTATCTAAAGACCAAAATACAGAAGAAACTATTCTTTGGTTACACCACAGATCCTCAAGATTCAAAACAGTCACTTTGCTAGATCCACAAGGTCTTCATTAAAAAGTATAGCTCTATGTGCTAGGTTCATCCATTCAGTGATGCCAAGAGGGCTTAATATGGGAAAGACTTACCAAAAAAATTGGAATATTTCAAACACTATCCATTTTTATTACAGATATCTGAAAAAAAAAATCCCACAAACTCCAGTTTTCATCAGGATTAACAATGCTTACCATCTTACCATAAGCACAGTGCACAAAGTCCTGATGCTGAAAATAGTAAGACACCTTATGTGAATAAACTCAGAAACGAGTGCCAAAACAGATGTTCTAATTCAATCTAGAACTGACTGGATACAGCTATTTATTGTGCCATGTCTCTTCACGTCTCTGAAGTGGCGAGTGTATGAATGGTTTTTTGCGTGTCATTATTCTGAAAATTGCAAATAGCTTTTCTTGCCTCTATAATAGTGCCAGAAAGTATATTTGGAACATGGCTATCTTGTTTAAAACTCTCTCTGGACCTAAGTATCTGATATGCAATCAAACGTTGAGGATGATTACTTCAGTTGTAAGTACAAAGAATTATAATGCTATCCCATTGCCTTGTGCAAATTGTCTTACCTAAATAATTACGAAAGCAAACTGATAGCGGTATTCTTTTCTATTGTTTGTTGTGAAAACTAGAAATAACTCTGAATAATATTTACTGCCTAGAGTCCAAAACTAGGCACCACAAACATTGCATAATATTTTATCATATCTGTAAAGTTTGTAAAAGGGGATAAACAATTGTAACTCTTAACAAACACAGAGATCTGATAAGCTATCTACATTCTTACAGATCCAATATATGGATCTGACTGCGATAAATCACACCATCCTGGTTAGGTGATAAATCACGACAGAAACTGTAAATTGTATGCAAGTATTAAAAGAAATATATCTAAACCACCCTGAGTTTGTAATTGATTACGTAAGGTTTCCATGCAGGTTTTATCACCACTGGAAATTAGAATCAAGTTGTAGGTACTCAAGTTTTGTTTTCTTTTTTCTCCCAAAACCTAACTGCATGGCAGCACTGTAGTTCCCTGGATGATGAAGAGGCCAAATCTGACTGGAAATTAAAACTGGCAGACACAGGGGGAGACAACCAATGCAGCAAGCACCAGCGGGCAGAGTAAGGGAGAAGCTAACAGAGTAGAAATTCTAACTGGCTCTATCTGTTGGCAACCAAAAATAAAATTTTAATTTTATTTGTCAGCTTCAACTTCAAGCAGAGTTGAAGTTGAGTTGAAACCTGAATACAAGTACAGCAAACATTAAGCCAGTATTTCTTAAATAGCCTTTTCTTAAGGCATTAACTTCAAGTCTTAAAATGCTCAGTAACTGCCTGATGAAGACAACATGCTACATCTTTGTTACTTGTTTTCCTGTACCCAAAAATTCTTCACATGATTCCTCAGAAATAAAAGGGCATTGATAAGACCAAGAATCTCAAGTGTGTCTTAAGGTTGTTCTCCCCCTCAGAACATTGCTGTTGTACAGGGAAACAACCAGCAGAAGGGTTCCCTCCCCTCCTAGGTAAGGGGTATCTTCTACATAATTACTTCTCAGATCTGGATTTATAACAACCCTGTACTTGGAGAAGTTCCTGCCCAGCAGTCGTGTAATTTCATCCAGTCTTTGTCTTCATCCTTCCGCAGGGCACAGATAATGCCCATGATTTCACAGATTCATGGACTTCTAAGTCAGAAAGTATTAGTTACTTTACTTACGTTACTTCCTACATGACAAAGCCAGGCATGAAGCTTAGGAGGCTTCTCATGGAAAATCATGTGAAAAGACACACGCAAAGAAATAAAGTCCCATGAATTTCAATAAACCTGCTAAAATTGGGGTATATAAAAGTGCTCTGAATAAAAGTTTGCACTCCAGGCATTCCCAAATTTCAGCATGTAGAGATCTGAAGCCCATTCCTAGACCATAGCAGAGATGTTTATCGCTGGCAGTCATCCCCTATTACCTCCCCTTCTTTCGTGGCTTTTAAGGAAGGTCCTACAACTCTGCTCGTCTGCTGACAGTCTCCTCCTCCTCCTCCCTTGGTGGTGAGATGCTCCCCTCAGCAAACAGTCAACGATTGACTCCCAAGTACCTTACCACATAAACATGTTGTACATACATTTTCACTGCATGTAGTACCCAGTCCACCCTCCTGCTTTAAAAAATGTTCTCAGTCCTATGTAATTCCCTGAAAGCCACAAATACCCTCCCTGCAGTCCTGAGCTCACTGCAGTTCTGTCTCCTTTGATGATAAAAGGAAAGCAAGATTCATGGGACCATGGAAAAAGTACGAACAGAGGAGGCAGTTTTGGAATTGTTTATCTATTTTATCCTTTAATTCCTTACTGCCAAATGCACAAGCAGTTCCCAGAACTCTCGATTCTTCTTTTGTCTTCCCAGTGGGATTAAAGATAGACTTTAAAATCTTTATCCTAAAGATAGTATAAAGACAGACTTCCTCATGATGGCCCTATGACTCTTGCTTTTATTTGTGCAAAGTGGCCCAGTTTCAACAGAAGGGATGAAGAATGATCCTACTTCTCCTTTCCCCAGTGTTTATGGAAGGGGAATCAGCACCAACAAGTTTACAGCAGCCAGGCTAAGAATGTCTTGGAAACTTAGATTCTTGTTTGGCCTGTAAGTATAATATAAAATAAGGGTGGCAGCATCTGCCACTGTGCTCCAAGCAGTATTCAATGTTTTCTGCCAATGTTAGGTGTGGTCCAAGGGTGAGAAATGGAGACGGAAACAAACTGTCTCCAGGAAACTGGTTAAGAGCACAAGCCTCCCGGCCAATCTGTTAAGCTTCAGTTATGCAGTGTGGTGGTTTTACCCTGCTGGGCAGCTGAACGCCACCACAACCCCTCTCCCACTCCCCCTCCTCAGAGGAACAGGGAAGAAAATACAGTGGAAAGGGCTCATGGGTTGAGATAAGGACAGGGAGATCACTCAACAATTATCGTCACAGGCAAAACAGACTCAGCATAGGGAGATTTATATAATTTATTGCCTATCACTAGCAAACTAGAACAGTGAGAAATTAAAAGTAAGCCAAAACCACCTTCCCCCCATCCACCCTCTTCCACCTCCTCCCCCTGAGCAGTGCAGGGGAACAGGGAATGGGGGCTGCAGTCAGTCCCTAACACTTAGTCTCTGCTGCTCCTTCACGGTCACTCTCTGCCCCTGCTCCACGTGGGGTCCCTCCCACAGGATGCCGTCCTTCCCGAAGCGAGCCTGCAGGGGCTGCCCACAGGCAGCAGCTCTTCAAGAATTACTCTAACACAGGTCCCCCCACGGGCTGCAGATCCCCCAAGATCCCCTGATCATAAGCAGAGACTCCAACCAAAGGCAACTGACTTCAGGATTTGGCAGCCCTGAGAAGTGAATGACTCCAGTATCCCTACTGATTCTAGAAAGCTGAATTCTACTAAAATCAAGTTTGCACACCACACCAGATGGCCCAAATAGGCTGTTAGGATAACCTTCTCCCTAATTATTAACTGTTACGCCCATGACAGTTCTTGAAATAACCTTCTCAAGATCTAGGAAGCCTTTGAGTATCTGGTAGCTTCTCTACTAGAGCTACTCAACTAGAGTTACAACAGTACAAGGGAACTCCTACATGTCTGAGTTAAGTTTCCAATTATTGCCAATATCTTGAAGAACAATCTTTTTCCCATTCTTCTCAAATCCCATTATAGGAGTAGCAAGAGCTTTTGTCCCCACTTACAGTTGCTTTGGGAAATGACTGTCGTTGCAATTAGGAAGCTTCTTTCAAAGTTGGCTTGATGAAATTCATCTAAAGCAGAGTTATAGCCATTCCCCATTTGATAAGCTACTTTTCCACAGGGAGAGGAGAAAAGTACTCTGGCCATCCCAGCGTAAGACCCTTTTGGACTCCGAGAGTCCCCAACAGGACAGAACTGGAACTCAACTCTTCGTGTTGACATCTGCCATGCTTAGTGCACAGTACGCAACTAACCCTCTGAGATAAGGCACGCAAGCGTACATAAGCAAACTTCAGCTTAAGAACACCCACCTAAGTATATGTAGTTCTGTGATTTGCCTGTGACTGACATTTGCTGTGTATTAGTTGGGGTTGTTTCACTTGGAGGTACCTCATACCCACAAACAACACGGTTGTCTCAGGCTGTCTAGCATTTGAATGTACACTTGAAACTTTTAAACCATTTTTCCTCAAAGAGGCACGGTGTTTTGTTTTTCTTCTTAATTTTTTGCAAATAACAGTTTGTTTCTCACCTCCCTGAAAACTTTCCTTCTCATTCAGCCCCACAATTAGTTCGTCTTATCAGAGTCACCCATTGCTCAACATCTGCATCTCAGGCTAGACAAAGCAGCCACTCAACATGAACCTCTTCTTTCAGCTCCAGTGCTACCTACCACGTAAAACATGCCTCCAACATAAATTAGTCTGCAGAGGAGGCCATAGTTTATTCAAGTCCTACCACTGTCCTTCACAAACTGTTATACATACAGGAGCAGTGGAAGCCTGGGGCTGAAAGGTGAAGCTCCAGCTGAGAGTTGCTAGAGGCTACAATCATCAGAGACACACACAAAACCTGGCAAAACCAATGTGAAGCTGAAGGGAGGAGGACTTCCCTCCTTGTCCTCCGGCATTCAGTACTTCCAACTTTTCTCACTCTCCTAAGAAAGGCTACATTAACAGCCCTGGGTATCCAGATGCATGCAACATGAGAGCAAGGGAGTTTCTCTGCAAAGAGAGTGCTTTCTGTTGAGCTCATTATCGAGTTAGGCTCCTGGGCCCATAAACTTTTCACTCTCCTCTGTACAGGGAGCCAAAATACTACATTGTAACATAACAGCAGTTCTCTAGGACACAATTTCTTCAGATGGACAAGTGCGTTGGGCTCAGGCAACCACCTCCTCCTAACCACTAGGCTATTTCACCTAAGGCAGCCAGAAGCAGTAGCACTGCCTGCCACCTGCATGTTAGGAGTGGCCACTGCTGTGACATTGTTTTTGAGCTGAGTTCACGTTCGGCTCTTTCAGAGGACTTAGGCACATGACAACATAGTTTTTGACTCTCAAACAGGTTTAGGGATAGGACAAACAGCAAACATCTTGACAGCAGTTAAGGCACCCCTGTGCCTGCACATGCCCAGGACAAACAGGACATCCAGCTTCTCAGGTACAGCATTACAGAAAGATCTGTGGACCGCACTCAAGGTGCCTCCATTTCTTCTTAGTGCCAGGTCACCATCAAAGTGACCATGTGGATTTCATCCTCCAGTGCTATACACCAAGCTGGGACTGCACTCCATTGCATGACAGCATGAATATGCCCTCAGGAGCACCTAGTGACATGGTACAAAAACGCAGAACTTGCCTTCACATGTAAAGAAATTGAAGTTACAATTTCAAAGGCAATTGATTATTATCAGTAAAGTGTTCTTCATGCCAAGGTGCAGTGATTCATAAAAAAAGCAAAAGGGGGAACTTTCACAAAAGCCCCAACTCCTCAAACATGTTGCTCCATGGTATTCGCAGATCACAGGACTGAAGAATGTTACCACATTCCAGAGCAAGCCCAGAAATCATGGCATTGCCCATCGCCCTGCTAGCAGGTTGGCACGCTGCAGTACGTGCTGATGTCAGCAGGAACTGGCAGCAAGGTTTTACAAGAAGGCTTTTAGCTCAGTCAGAAACAGAGCTCAGGAAGAGAGGGACAGACCTGGAGGAGGAGAGGGACACGGCCTCTTTATTGACAACCCTAATCTCCTTCACTTCTGAAATCCATAGAATCTACTCAAAGAAACACCTCAATTTCCCTTGGACCCACAGGGTGATGACCATCATTTGAGGAATACAGTAGTCTGACCAGTAATTCTTCCTTACAGTTTCTGCTGTGAGGAAAGCTGGAAAGGAAAATTACAAACCTTGTTTAGAAACTTGTATTGCTATCAGGACATCCAGAACAGGCAAGAAATGCTGCACCCTTTTTAGCCCTCGTGATTCATGAGACAGCGTGAACCAGACCTCTGCTCAGCCCAGGACTGTATGCAGCCTAGTTTGCAACGCAGATCAGCTTCACTTCCAGGGGATGTTCCAGATCTGTATGTGGGTGTTACAGAAGGAAACATTTCTCTGCCAGGTGGTTTTACATGAAAACTGGTGGCTGCTTTCCTGAGACATTCAGAAAATTAGAACAACTTTTACTGAAGATAATAGGACAGGATAGCGATGATGTATGACTTTTATAATATAGCTGTGTCATCTGTACAGCGTCACTGTATATCTGTAACAAGCCTCTACGAAATTGTGGGAGTAAATTCTTGTCTCAAAACCCAGTCTACAGGGGTTACTCTCTAGAAAGAGTGTCCAACTCTTGTCCCAGAACAAAATTAAGTGCTCAGCATACAGAAAAGGTAAATGATCTCAAAATTTAGTGGTTCTCTGTAACGTTCAAATCAGAATCCATACGACAACTGTGTGCTGTGACCTAATTTTTGTAAGCCAACTATATCACTAAAGTGAGTATATAGGTTTACAAGTTTCCCAATGTGCTTTCTATTAATTTCTGGCTCTTTATTTAAAGAAAAAGAGATGTATTTAAAATCAGTTTCTCAGGCCTAGACAGTTATTGTCACAAATTAAAAGCAACTGTTGTAAGAAATAAGCTTTTAAGTATCACAAACCTTTGAAGATACTATCAAGTAACTTCAAGCTGAATTCATAGTGTAATTTTTTACCTCTTCTAACAATTATATTTAAAGTTTCCCAAATTCACCTAGTGAAACTGCTGAAGATTCTCATAATCGTAAAATCTCATGAAGATTCTCAAAATCGTAAAAAATCATGTATCAGTCCAGAATTTAGAAATGCCAATATGAAAGAAAAGCAGAACTAACAAAGAAAAAAAAAAAGGAAGAAAATTCATCCTCTACCCCATGTTAACAAGAATAGGGCTGAGAAATTACCATCTCTACCGACAAAAGTTCATTCTTGCACTGACTGCGAGATTTATAGTATTGCTCTACAGCATCATCACAGGACCGGTAATCTTCTTCACAGTATAAAAGCTAAATATTTATAGGGAGGTAGCTGTGCTGGAGGACAAGGAACAGAAGAAGGATAAATGTAGCTTAAAGCCTTGGAACTACTTGGCTATTTAATTTTCTTCTGATAAATAGAATCTAAAGAGGAATCCTTCACTCACGTTTCCCCACATTGACTGATACAATGCATCTGCACAAAACATCCTTCCTACCACCCCAGCTCAAAGACAAACCACACCCCAAGCGTAAGGAGCAGCTCTTCGTCTGGGACTGAGACCCGAACACCACAATCCCAGCCTTCAGACCCTCTCCTAGGCAAGAGGTAATGCTAGCAGCTGGGCCTCAGTATTCGCCGTACCAGCCCTGCAAAAATTCAGAGCCCGGCACTGATGAGAAAGGGCAGAGGCGGCGACATAATGAACAGCCGTCCCCGCTTCGTCACGCGCGGTGTGCGGGGCACAAGTTAGGAGCCTGCGGGGATTTGGCATTTCCATCGGCTCGAGGCAGCCACGGAGAAGAGCTGGAACCCACACCGTTTGAGCGGGTATTTCCGATGCTGCCAAAAGAAACACCCAGATTATGTCACACCTTCCGAGCATCCCTTCCAGAGGCGTACATGCAATTAGCGGGCGGTGAGGTAAGGCTACACCTCCCGTGGCAGGGAGGGCCTGGGTCACACAGGAGCTCTGCGCATATTCCAGTCACCCACCCTCCCGTTCCCCTCACGAAGCGAACAGGCCCGAGGGGAAGTCAGGAGGGGAGGAACCCTGCCTCTCCCCCCTCAGGCCACAGCTTCAATCCGTTTATTCCCCTCGCTCACGGCAGGAGATTTGGTACATGGATGGAGGAGGCTACAAGATGCGACCACACGCGTTGCTCGGCAGGGATGGGGCGGTGGGCACCCGAAGCCAAACATGGCACCCACCGACACCCAGCTCCCCTCCGTCCCGCCAGCACGCACCCTGCCCCTCGGCGACGGCTCATTACGTGTGGCCTCCGTGTGGCTAATTACGGCCGTTCCCTAATTACAGACTCCTCGCCGTCCCCCACAGCGAGCTGCCTCGCCGGGAGCGGGCGGGCGGCGGAGCGGGGCGCGGCGCTGCCCGGCGGAGCGGCCATTTGGGGCCACCCGGGGCGGCCATTTGGGGCCGGTGGGGCAGGCGCCTCACCCCCCCGCCTCAGGAGCCATCCGAGGCCGATCCAGGCGGGGGCAGCACGGCGGCTCCTCCGGTGAGCAGGGAAACCCCACCCAGCAGCCCCTCCTGGAAGAGGCGGGGTTGCGGGGACCCCAAAGGGATCCCACCTCGCCCCTCGCCCCCGTGTCGGGCTTTCCGCCCGCCCCCTGGGGGCGGGGAGGGCCGCCGTCCCGCTCCGTCCCGCGGCGCCGGGCTGCCCCCGCCGGGAGAGGACAGAGGGGCGAGGGGAGCTGATGGGGCGGGCGGCACCGGGGCTCCGCGGAGAGGGGTCCCCAGGGGGCAGTCCCCCGAGCAGGGCGAAGCCACCCCCCGGGCACCGGGTGGCCCCCGCGGTGGCGGCGCCCGCTGCCGCCCGGCGGCGATCGGCTGCATGAATGAGCGGCTGGGTGAATGAATGACTGGCGTCTGCTTACTTGAGCATGGCCTCTTCTTTCTCTTCCTCTTCTTTCTGCCGGTCCATCACGGCCATAATAATGTTCCTCTCCTCCTCCGTCAGGTGGCTGAGGTCGGGCAGCTCCTGCATCGGGGGGGGCACCGTGGGTGGGCGAGGGCCGCGGGGCCCCACCGAAGAAGACATTTTCCTCCTCGCCTCTCCCTTTACACCTTCTACCTTCGCCCGGCAAACCCAGCCAGCCTCTCCTCCGCCCCCTTCACAGTGTAGTCCTCCGAGCAGCAGCAGCGGCGGCAGCAGCCGGCAGCTCTCTGGCAGCAGCGGAGGAGGAGGCGGAGACCCAGCCTTTCATGGTTGCTCGCATCCCCCCCAGCCCGGCTCCCGCTGCTGCTCGCTCCCTCCCTTTTGTCTCCGCGGATCCGGGCAGCTCGGGGGCCGCCGCCCGCAGCCCAGCCCAGCCCTCCCGGCGGGGGCCGTGCGGGGCGGGGGGCGCCGCGGGGCGGAGGGTGCCCGGGGGCGGAGGGCGGGTGCTGCCGCCGAAACGCTCGGCGGCTGCGAGCCTGGCGCCGGGAGGAGGGAAGGGGGGGATTTGGGGCCGCTGAGGCGGAGCCCGTGACAGGGAACGGGGCCGACGGAGCCTCTCGGCCGCGCCTCCCGGCTCCCCGGGTGCCCCTCGAGGCAGCGCCCGCGGGGTGTGCGGGTGCCCGCCGGGGGCTGGGAGCACCCCTGGGAGCCGGGCGGCCCATGAACGCTGAGGGAGTCCCGCGGGTGGCCTGAGGGAGCTGTGGGCACGATGGTGGCCGTGCTGCCCCAGCCCCGGCTGTGGTCCTGTAACCCCCAGCCCGCACCTGGTCCCATAACCTTCCACCAGCCCCTCCTTGGGATCCTGCACTTCACGGAGCTTGATTCCGTTCAGTCACGCAGCTTGACTCGAGGGAATGGTGTCAAGCTGTGACAGGAGGTTCAGGCTGGATATCAGGAAGAGGTTCTTCACCAAGAGGGTGGTCGTGCACTGGAACGGGCTCCCCAGGGATGTAGTTATGGCACCGAACCTGTCAGAGTTGAAGTGTTTGGACTATTCTCTCAGACACATGGTCTGAATTTTGGGATAGACCTATGTGGAGCCAGCAGTTGGACTCGATGATCCTTGTGGGTCCCTTCCAACTTGGGATATCCTATGATACACTTGAGCACTTTCTTCATACGCTTCTCACAGCAAGTGGCACCTGTGCCAGGGGTTCCCTCCGTGCCTCCTTGCGAGTGGTGTGTACTCTATCCATCAGACCAATTTTTTCACAGCTGGGACCCACCAACATGGCCATGAAGCATGCCGTATAGCGTTGGTCAATAGGGAGGACACAATAAGCAAAATACCACTTCTAGACAGGAGTAGTTTCTCTGTCAGTTTCTAACCTACCAGCTCTGAGTAACCTGATTTTGGGTAGCTGGTAATCAACACAACAGTCCTCTAGAGGAGATCACCCGCATGTAATCCACTGGCCTGAAACTCCTGTGTATAGCTCTGAAGAGCCCCTTGTTCAAGCATGCCTATCTGAGAACAAAATCACTCAGGCTAGTTGGACATGCAAAGCTGAAATATAGAGAAAACTGCACTTTCAAATAACATGTGAACTACTACTAACATGTGCTGATGCTTAAGACCTCTTGGTCACGCTTCTGTCGAGGTCATGGCATGGAAACAGCTCTGGTTTCTAGAGAGATCGTCTGATGGGCACGAACCAAACGGAAAAAAAAATCTATGCTGGCAGTGCTCAATGCTTCCTGCTGCCAAGCTTGCTGGGTTTGCAACAGGGAGAGGGACCAGCTTTCAGCCAGCCACACTAATACCTCTCTCACAATTCTGAGAGCTATGAACCTTCACGACCTTTTGAATTTGAGCTGAATTACTGTGGCCATCTGTTTGTATCCCCCCAAGAAATTTTCTGCAGGAAACAGTTTGATAACACATTACGAAAAAAAATAATAAGCGCTGCTGTGACCACCAGAACTTTTGAGTGATAATGTCTAAGTTCAACCTTTTCCATCCAACTCAGAAAGGGAAGTCTCAACTGTTCCAGCACATGAAGGAAACTGAAACTTGAATGACCAACAGATGCCTCAGAACAGATTAAAGTGGTGTTAATAAGTAAAGCACTATAAAGGGCTGGTAAATAGCATTATGTCACACTCAGTTAAAGACAGAAACTCTCCACTAAGTTGTGCGATGATTTCTCCCAGGGTCTGGCCACATAGTCTGCTAGACATAGTCTTACCCACTGCTAGACACAGTCCTCAGAGCTGATCAATAAAATCACTTTCTGCCATCTGCAACCAGCAGATACAACCTTAGCAGTTGAGTATCAGAAACAACTAAAACATGAAATATCTGCAATGGAAATACTAGATTTAATGCTTATGTTGTTATAGATGCATAGGTAGTCCACAGTCCTTTAGATAATCTGAGCCTGCACATGCTACATAAAAGATGTAGCTCAAGTAACTGGAAGAACTAATTCAGTGGAGCAGTGGCCCTAGTGTTTGAGAATTACAGCTTTAAGGCCAGCCTGAAAAAGTACTTAAGGTCTAAGACTATAAGACCCAAGTGTCTCCATAATAATTTTAGAAAGAAAATATTACATGAGGTTAAGTTTCCCTACTCACCTTTCTGCTTATTAATTACTGACACAGTCATGTATATGTCTGTTCTGTATTACTTTGTTAATTGCTGTATGCTGGGTCAAGCACATGGATTCTTACTGCTGTGTGTGAAATACCAAATAAATACAAAGGGTATAAGGGGACTTTTTATATAGTTTCTCATAACTGAAAAAGGAAAATATGAAAGCTCTTGCAGAGTAATATTAAAAAAAAAAAAAAAAAAAAAAAAAAGATGAAAGTTGGAGTGTGGGGTTGCACCAAGCACCAGTTTTATTATTGTGAATAAAATTATGTTACTGAAAAGCACAGAATCATAGAATTGTTTAGGTTGGAAGGGGCCTCTTGAGATTATCTAGTCCAGCATCCCTGCTCAAGCAGTCAGCTAGAGCAGGATGCTTAGGACTGTTTCCAGTTGGGTTTTGAATATCTCCAAGGATGGAAATCCCACAACCTCTCTGGGCAATTTATTCCAGTGTTCAACCACTCCCACATTATAAAACTGTTTCCTGATATTCAAACAGAATGTCCTGTGTTTCAGATTGTGCCCATTACCTCTTGTCCTGTCACTGGACACCACTGACAAGAGCGTGGCTCCATTTTATGTCAACCCTCCTATCAGATATTCATTCACATTGCTGAGATCCCCTGAGCCTTCTGGGGCTGAACAGTCCCAGCTCTCTCAGGCTCTCTACATTTGACAACCCCAACCCTTTAACTATTTTCACGGCTCTTTGCTGGACCTGCTCCAGTGCATCTGTGTTTTTCTTGTACTGGGGAACCCAGAACTAGACCTAGCACTCCAGATATGGCTTCAACAGAGCAGAAGGGAAGAGTCACCTCTTTCAATCTGCTAGCAATGCTTTTCCTAATGCCTACAATATCTTAGGCACAACAAATGATTTTACATGTTTTTTATGCATTTTTGCACCAAAAAAAGTAGTTTTCTAGAGAGAAATATAGAAGAAAGCATAAAACTTACCTCACTTTTCACCAAGCTACCTGAAGAGACTCTGTTCTTAATGCTAAGTACTTCAAACCCTGAGTGTCCATTTTCTTATTTGCTCATGTTTGCTTTGTAAAGATGAAATATTTAGCATTGTCATCCAACCAAAGGTGCATGGAAAGCTGAGTCTACTTGAATAAAATATATCCTGAAGCTTTGAAGAAAATTGAAGCCTTGAAGAGCCTTGAAGAGGATTTTGTTGCCTGGTTAGTAAGAATGTCCTGAACCTGGTAACATCCAAAGTCTTGTCACTGAAAGGCATCCTATTAACTCCATTTCTCTGAAGTCCTGTGTAGCAAAGACTACAGTGAAATCTAGAAATGGTATATGAATAGAGGCATCGCATCATATCAGGTAAACTACTTTCCTAAACTTTGCTGTCTTGAGAAGCCAATTTGTGATGAAAACCCATACTTATGCTCGTTCCTACAAAATGAAAGTTATAAAGTCTTCTGCTGTTTGTCTACCATTTCAATTTATAATGTTTCTTCATGAAAAACATTCCCTGAATTAAAATCTTCTGAATTAGTAAAATGAATAATATGTATTTGTGTTGCACTAACAAGTTCAGCCTCAGTTGTCAAAAAATGAAACTGACTTGCCACCTTTTTGAGAATCTTGAGGCTTGAGCAGATAATTTTGCTGTGAAGTTGGCATCCCATAGAAAAAAAAAATTGGACTAATCACCAAACTTATTCAGAAGAATGACTATGCAAGTTGGGCTACTTTGGAAAAACGTTAAGCTAAATTTGGCAAGGACACCGAATATTTAATAAGAGAACGCAGGTGGGAAGTTACCAGGGGAATAATTCTCTAAATTCATGAAAAACATTTTAATTCACCTTTCCATAACTTCCCAGTGAACCAAATGTAGTAATATTTTTAGCCGAAACCCACAAAAGTCTTAGCCAAATACCAAAGAAGCTAATGGCATTTTGTAATGATCACTCCAAATATATGACCCAGAGAGTCAATGGTTTCATAATACATGTTTTAGGGAAGAACCTTCAGACTCCACTGAGCCTAACTGATAGCTTAAGAGCATCTCTAAACTTTTTAATTTCTAGTTCTCAGAGATCCTTGTCCTAAGTAATACTGGAAGTTAAGAAAATTTTACATTTAGGGATCCATATTTTCTTTTGGAAAAAAACAAAAAACAAAAAACTATCCCGAACAGTAAAGAATTAAAGTTTTGCTTTTTGAGAGGACTAGTAAAATCTTCAGATATTTCAGACATCGATGCTTGTAATAGAAGCACTCATGCTCTGCATAGTTTTATTTATTTTTAAGCATTACCACTGAAATGCTCTTATTTTGCATCTTGTAATATCTTATTTGTACATACCCCTACCATACCCTAACAATCTTTCACTTCTGAAGACTGAGCCATAGATTAATAGGTTTTGTATACTCATCAAGGTCTTTGATACCTGTTTTCCTTTTTTGTTTCCTTCTCCTGTCTTCATTGATGCTTCACATTCTTCCTTCCTTTTCACAAGCAGCATACCAGTGTTCCAATCATCCTCAAGCACACCTTTCCTCACTGCTATCAGCCAGATTTCTGCTCCTACCCCTCACCACTTCTATTTCACTGTATACTTGGTTTACATACAGGACTCACCCCTCCAGAGTATATTCACGCACTACCTCTACAATACACCTGGTTTCATTTTTCACAGCTCCAAGCATCCACTGTGACCATTTTATGTATGCATCTTTGATCACACCACATCATACCTCATTCAGGGCCATTCATTCATAAACCTTTAATCTTTTTCTTCTCCATTCATACGTATGAACAGAGATACCGACGAGCGTGCAGGACAGATGCATACTTCATTTATGGTTCCAGTCCTCCTTCACCCTTAGGAACTTTCCGTCTCCCCCATATCTTCCTTGCAGACTGTACAAAGGCCATGTTCTAAATTTCTCAATTCCACTGATACTTCCTTTTCATGTGTTTTTTTTTTTTCATTAGCCCAGCTGTTAGCAGTCAAGACTGTCTGTTTTCTTGCTGGAGGCAAACTGAAAGAAGAGACTGGAAACAAACAATTCAGAGGGTTTTCCTGCACGTTCCTTCCCTAGAAGAGTGGTGCTCTTTGTCAGGCTCATGGGAGACTGGGGATAATGAAAGCTGCAAAAGAGTTTTCAGTCAGTTCGAGTGGGTTTGATGACTGAGGGCAGTCGTGAAGGATGAAATACCCTGTAGCATCAAGGACTCAAAGTCATTTCTCACAATAGGTTAATAGAAGTGGGGCACTGTGACTTCTCTCTCCCTCAAGAAGCAGTTGAAGGAATTTAAAAACTTCAAAGAGAGTCCAAAATCACAGCAAACTCTGTTTTATTTAACAAATCATGATGTTCAAGAGCACTTTTTTATTTTGGTGTCTGACTCACGATTTTTCATTTCTTAAAGTTTGGAGGTACTGCAGTATTTTAAGAGAGAGAAGAAGGTCACAACTAGCTCTAGCATGAGAAGAAATGAAATCAGTCCTTTTCAAGGCAGCCAGAAACCACTAGAAAATAAGAGTTCATTTCAGGTACGAATTTCAGGAGCTGTTCTGGACAGGATTTGTTATTATGTGTAATTTCATAATGAGTGTCTATATACTGCAGTGATTAGCATCTTTAAAATCTATTTTAAAAAGACAGAAGGCTTGGTCTTTTTTAAAATATATACATATATAAAAAATAGCAGTTCCATCGGCGGTAAACCTCATGGAACCTCCTTTTGGATGACAGCTTTGGATTCTCTTGTGTCAAATAATGCAGCTGATTTCACACTTTCACCTGTTCTTTAGTGGGTGCACAAATCAGAGCATCCTTTATCTGGGTGCTGATTTTCATTAAGCCTGCAGGAGCTCAGCGGTTTAGACCTTTCCCTTTTTTTCAGGCTCATTTGAAATTGGTCAAAAGATTCAACTGTTGTTGCTGGAGAACTGGCAGAAAAACTGTGTGATTGCATAGTTTGGTTTCCTTAAAAAACAGACTAGAAGCTCTGTCCCACCCCCATAGGTCTCCAATTATTCCCTTTGCTCTTCTCAGTTCCCTCCTGTTTAGCTGTGTATTTCTGGCATGGCAGTTTCCAGAAAATCATCCCATCCTTCAGGTGCAGCTTGCCAAAATTGCATAAACAGGAACTGTCACCTGCCTCCTCCATGACATGATGCTTCTCTATGTGCAGCTCCAAATCATAAATGCTCTTAGGTGCAATAGTGCATTTGCAAACTCATGTCTGATTTGAATCTGTAATGAGCGGATTCTTATGTCACTCTGACTACTTTCCAAATGTGATTGTTAATATTTAGAAATACTAACAAGGTTATAAGTAAAATGACATTTTCCGAAACACTAAGATCAGTTTGCATTTTTACTTCTTTAACTAGAAAGACGTGCAAAAAATGATGGAACCGATCCCACAATCCCCTGGGGGAAAAAGAAAAAAAAAAGTCATCACCTACTTTTCTTTGTCTTATGGACATATCTAAATTTGATAACACAGGCAGATTCAGCCCCATTCAGTTCAGGTGAACTCTGCATAAGGCCACAGCACAGAAGGACCATAAGTTTGTAATATCTTTTTACATCTGTCAGATAGGCTGAGAAGTGTTATGGCTCAGACAGAGGAAACCAAAGCCCAATGCTCTTAGTCAGCAATCTGGCAGTTGGAAAAACAGTGATTCAGTTCAAGCGTTGAAGTAACACAACATTTTCTATAATTACGGACCATATCTTTTTGGAATAAGAATTTTATTGTTGCTCCAGTTGTTCTGCTGAACAGTTCTAACATAATTAGTAAAGTAGCCCTCAGATATAATGAATATGTTGTCTGCATTATAACATATATAGATTTTTTAGTGTATTTGCTTCCAATTAAAATATCTTGCCATTATTTAGCTCCAAAAGAAAATCTTTTTAAAAGTCTTGAATGTTTTACACTATGATTGCAGCAGAGAGTGCAGTAGGGGAAAGATCTAAATGATCTAAATCACCAAATGAACAGTGCCTAGCACACTAATGCTGTGCATGTCACCAGAAGCCCTACAGCAGCTGCCAGCAGCCCTGAAATACTCTTGTGAAGAGAATCCAAGAAACTCCTGCTGTTTTATCAAGCCTGATTGGCAGTAAACACCTGATTCCCCAGACATGCTGTAAAGAACCAGCAGGTAAGACAGTAGCAGTGAGCAGGGAAAGGTGTCATCCTCCAGAACCGTTCCTGCATTGGAGTATGTGCCATGGCAAGTTCTGTCTTACAATATATTCTAACTTACATGATAAAAAATAATGCACAGTTCTCATGCATCTCTATTCATAAATTGCAAGATACTTTGAAAGGGAGTCAGTATTATTACTAAAACAGGCACAAGAGTTCTGATGGAATGGTTTGCCTTAAAAAGTAGTGAGGCAAAGTTTGCACAAGAAAATATCTTTAATTATCTAATGGATATAATCAGGAAAAAAATGAACAAGCTTTCAGGCACACAAGTCCTTTTAAATTCCAAAGAGAAACAGCAAAATTCAAGCTAAGCATAGCCTGGGAACAGTTGCTTTGAGCTTAACTTTATTATTCTAATTAGCTAGACAACTTGAGAGAAAAGAGCGCTTGAAATGTGTGGAATAGAGAGGATATTTGTAAGAGCAGTGATGCATTTGGGCAACAGAGGAGGAAACAGAGGGAAAGACAGATAGAAAGATAATTATTACCTGTGAAAGAGGAAGATGTCAGATGAGATGTGAGAACAACCAGATGTCATAAAACCAATATCTGTGCTATCTCTGCTGGGTTCATGATTTTAAATGAAATGTATTTTCATCAAAATGAAAGGCTTCATCAGAAATATGTCAGTATCTACAGCATTGTTTAAATGGAGAAAAATTAGAATGTTTTGTTTCTGCAGTGTAGAATTTCTTCATTTTGATGATATTGTTTTGGTTCATTTCGTTTGAACTTTTATATTATTCTAAATTACTGAAAGAACAGCCACTAATGAAAAAAATGGCCACATTCTATTTAAGAAGTCAAATATTTCAGTATAAGAGACACAATTGTAATAAAGAGAAAGCATGAAAAACAAAGTCGTGATAATGCCAAATTAACATTTGGGGGAATATTTGTTCTGTAAAACTTTGCAAAATGTGGATATTTGCTGGTTAATTTTAATACCTTAGGGGAAAAGGGAAAAAAATCACATAGAGTATAACCCAGTTCTCAGCGAGCTATACCATTTTTATAAATAGGGAAGATGAGGCACAGACTGAATAACATTACCCAAGTCATCAGGCAAATCACTGGATATGATGAATAGTAAAAGGTCACATCCCATTCCCACGGTCTAACTGTTCATCTCCTCCCACATCTCTTGCAATCAATCAAACTGAATAATCTAAGTATTTACTTCCTTTAGTGTTCCCTTAGTTGTTGTACTCCAAGTCACAGAAAAGACTGAATGTTTGTAGTGCACTGCAGCATAGAATAAAACAGATGAGTTTAAATAGATGATTTAAATTACTTGTTTCAATATAGATCTGGAAAACAGCTGTTTTCTTTTATCTCTCAAAATATTACATTGGTTACTAAAAAGATGCAACGATATTCTTACTCATGGGTTAAAATTTCTGTCTTTTATATACACAGTTCTCTCTATTTATTCTGAGTCTGTAGGTACACACATGCTTGTTATATGGATAAGGAAGTACCAAACTATGAAGAGGGAGAAAATTTGGAACAGTGTTACCTAAATCAGTGACTAATCATCTGAATAACCTTGTTTCAATGTTATAACAACATTATAACAATGCAATACAACATATGGAAGTTTATATAGACTTCCATGTTCCATAAATTAAAAACTTATGAAGAATGTAGAGGTGCCTGAAGAGTGTTTCTAAAATTACTTTCCTGTGGCCTCCAGTAGTCATTCTTGTTTTGTTCGGCATCCAGAAGGAAGATGGAATAGCTAAGCAGCATACCAAATGAGATTGTTAAGAAAGCACCATTTCAAATTCTGAAGTTGTATTAAAAGAAAATGAACATAAATTTGGATAGATAAAATGTGAAAATATGATCAAACAGACCAAAAAGACTTGGAGGAGCAGCTTGCTAAGGAACCTAAATTAGTACTAAATTCTTCTCATAGGAAGTCGGGACCAAAATATTTTGGCAAGCATTTTGTAGCACTTCCTAAACTAGAGTAGAAAAGGAACAGTCAGGCAGGACAAGACCATTGCAGAGAAGTTGGATGGATTATTGGCATCCAGGTTCATCGTAGAAAAGGTAGGAGATTACAAGGTAAGCATGCATTTTTAAGGGAAAAATCAGTGAACCATCTGCCTGAAAATTGAAGCAACTTTGGAATAGATGATGATTCAGAGAAATAGAATGAAAAGTAGCAAATACAAATCAGTGGGACCAAATGGTATTCACCCCCAAAAATATAGATTAAATAGGCAAAGTGTTATTGGCAGTGTATAATTACATCTGATGATGACTATGATCTTGGAAAGAGAAGACATTGTTCTGCCTTGCAAACCTCTTGGAGTTCTCTGGAATGCTTATCAAGTATGCAGTTATGTGTGATCCAGCACAGGATCCAATCCCTGTTTACTGGGATTTCCAAAAGGCCTTGACAACATCCTTCAAGAAAGGAGACTGAACAGCCAAGGGAGAAGAGTGCGTATTTGTTAACTGCACAGAATGATGTAATAATGTTGCTTTGAGTGGACTTCTGGAGGCCACCTCTTCTTCAAAGTAATGTCAGCTTAGACCTTAGATAAGGTTGCTTGGAGTCGTGCACAGCCAAGCTTTGAATACCCCGAAGAGTGGAAATCTTACAAACTCTCTAGGTTTCTTGGTGCAGTGTGAAGAATATTTTCCTAACTTTTAATCAGAATTTCCCTTAAAGTGACTTGTGTCTGTTGCCTCTTGTCCTTTCATTGTGAGTCTCTGTGAAGCCTCTGCTTTTGTGTTCTCTATATCAAGTAGCCAAACACAGCAATTAGATCTCCCTTTAGGCGTCTCTTCAAGCTGAACAAACACATCCAGAAATTCAACACAATAGGAACAAAGAGTCAGATTTCTCAGTAAAGGAAGAGGTGTTTGGCAGAATTCCGAGCTGAGATGCACATGCTTTAGCATAGCCAAAAATGACCTGGAAAAGGAGGTGAGCAATGACATTTAAAAGTTTTCTGATGATACAGCTACCAAGGTGGCAAGGACAAGAGTTGATCATAGAATTGCTGAAAGATCTTACAAGGCTTCATGACAGAGTAATAAAATGATTTGTGAAACACTGTGCTGAAAAACAATCTTAACTTCTTATATCAAATAGTGGGCTGTGACCTGACCATTACCACTCAGGAATTAGAGAGGCTTTGGAGTTAAGATAAATAGTTCCAAGAAAACATCATCTTTATGCTCAGCAGTGATCAAATCTATCTATCTTTCTATCTATCTATCTATCTATATATATATAAATCAAATGCTAGGAACTATTAGGAAAGGAATGAAGAACAAGACAGAAAACACAGCTATGTCTCTGGATAAACCCAAATCTATTATATTTTGAATACTATCTGCAGGTCTGGCCTCCTGATTTCAGAAAGGATACATTAGGGCTTAGAAAATATACAGAGAAAATGATCAAAAAGTACAGCATGGCTTCTGTACAGTGGATTATTTTGTGGACTGGGACTCTAAAAAAAATGTGATTTGTGGGAATGTAACAGAAAACTACAAGATCATAAATAGCATGACCAAAGTGGATAGAGATCAACTATTCAGTGTCCCTTTCAGAGACATTAGGAGTCATCAAAGGGAGCTTGTGATGGTGGTTCCTCACACATCAGGTACCAGACCTGTAGAAATCCTTGCAAAACACACTGTGAATAGAAGCTTGTATGAGTTCAGGGGAGACTGGGCAAGTACCTGGAAGAAATATTCATGAAGAGTTGCTAAATAAACAAAACATAAAACACTCAGGAAATCCCCTAAAGTTAAACAGTAAGAAGCTGGAAAATTATTAGGGGAAACTATCAGATATACTTATGTAGTTTTTATTCTTGCCTAAACATTGACTTATAAGCACTCATTGGGACAGAGCACTGGCTAGAGGAACTTTGGTTTAGAATCAGTATGACAGTTCTTCTGTTCTTACTACTTTGTCTCTTTTAAACAATCCTCCCCAGAATTAGCATCACATTGCAGGCGCTGCACAGTTACCAGCCTGACTTGCTCCAGTCCAGTGTTAGCTCAGATGCATCTTAAAACCTCACCCATTTATTACTGTCCAAAATGAAGAAACATATATTTTATCACAACAAAAGAACTTTTGCTCTGACCACAGAGTAAAACAAAACCAAATTATTTGTTTTCTAAGCACAGTCTACCTCTATATACACTAGGAACAATATCTTGATGTTCAGTACCTCATTAAATACAATGCTTAATTTCTGCGTTGTCTACTGTGTTGACAGAACGGGGACAAACCATTTGTTAGACTGGACGTAAGTGAGATTGCTTTATTTTAAAAAGCTCAAGCCAGTCCTGAAAAGGAATGTTTGTTAAATTTTTTATAGTGACCTGACCCAAGCCAGATGCACTGAAGAAAACCCAGAGAAATCTACCAGCTGCTGCTGGTAGAAACTAAAAAATGATTGTCAGACTAAATAGCTCCTTAGCAATGGCAGAGGGTTAAAAGGCACATATAGATCTTTGTCCTTTAACTGATGGTACTGTAGCACAGAGATGATAGTCTGATGAAAGAACTCTAATAGAGAAAAGCTTTGGTCAGCGAGGAAACAGCAAATACAGATTTCAGCTCTTTGGAAAAGACTGTTGCCAGCCTTCTCACCTCATGTTAAGGAATCTATATTTTTTCCACTTTGATTTAAAAACCCACATTGTTTTCGATATAGTGGCTATACCACAAAGGAAAAATCAAGAAACCAGAAGTCAAAGCTATTAGACTTCAAAATAAAGTAACTTCTTTCTAAGGGCCAGAGATAATTGTCAAAGCAATGGTAAATCCATTCCTGTTGTAAGAGTTGACAGGAACAGCTCTCCTCTGAGAATTCTTCCAGGACTCAGAGGCATCACAAACCAGAAAAGCATTGGTGATAATGGAGAGAGGCTCAAGGAAATCACAGAGTTTGCACCAAAGCCGTATCAGTAACTACCCACCATCACAACTTAATTTATGTAGCTGCTCTGGAGCAAACCTGTAGAAGAGATACAATGTACAGGCACAGCACATTGCAGTTTAGAGTGTAATGCACACTATATTGGCTCCGGTTATAATTCACGTTATTGCAACATATTTGCCTTTTGCATCTGCTTGCAGCTCCATCGGTGTGGCTATAAGGGTGTCCTTGATACGGGTTTTTCATTCTATAGCAGTGCATCCTACCAGGGGGAGTTTTCTGCTTAGGTGTTTCCGTAGAGGCAACAGATCCTATATAAGTGCTGCTGTTGCTGAAAAGAGTTGGGTCCCCAGAGATGCAGCACACCACCTGAATGTCTTCAGGCACAGTAGTGATTTAGCTGGCACAGATCTTGCACAGCTTCATGTCCTTAGAGCACCCTGCTTAGTCTTCTGACCTCCTGCAGGGTGATTATGGCCAAGCCCTGGAAGCACGGGTTTAACATGAAGTTCTGGGAGAGATGTTACCCCAAGAGCATCAAGTGGCAATTTGCAGATCAGTAGCTTGGTGGATTTGTGGCAGCACCCATTAGTCTGACCTCAATACCTGGAAAAGTTATGGAGAAGATTATCCTGGGTGCTACTGAAAGGCAATAGAAGAACAAAGCAATTATCAGGCATAGTCAACATGGGTTCATCAAGGTAAAGGGATCTGGGGGTGCTGGTGACAGCAGGCTCAGCAATGAGCCAGTGGTGTGCCTGGAAGCCAAGGGACAAACCAAGGTTTAGGGGTGTATTAAACACAGCATAGCCAGCTGGTCAAAACAGATGATTCTCCCACTATATCTAGTGTAGGTGCAAAGGAGGTTCAGTATTAGGAAAAATGTCTTTACCATGAGGGTGATCAAACACTGGAACAGGCTTCCTAGCAAGGTGATTGATGCCCCATGCCTGTCAGTGTTCAAGAGGCAGTTTGATAATGCCCTTAATAATACGCTGTAACTTTTAATTAGCCCTGAAGCAATCATGCAGCTGTACTCGGTAGTCTTTGTAGATCCCTTCCAACTGAACTATTCGATTCGGGTTTATTCAATTCATTTTGATTTGATTCAGTTGTAGCTTCCTCAGAGCCACAGTGCTGGAATTGCATAGACAGAGCCCCACTGTGCCACTTTGAGCAGAAGTGTGCTAGCAGACAGCTGTGGTAGCAAGCTGCTTTCTGGGCGCTCTGTCTTCAGCTGATGCACTGACTTGCAGCTGGTGGATCAAGTCATTCTTGGCCTAGGTCGATCTGGTTTGTTAGCTAGTGGCTCCAGCCCTGGAGAGGTCAATATTAATGGCAGCCCCTGCCTACAGTAGCTGTACTGCAAGCCAGAGAATGAAAAGACGAATACTAGTGTACTAAGGTATGGTAGAGACCTCTCTGTTTAGACTTCCTCTTACTCCTAGTGCTGTTGTCTCAGAGGTCAGAAATATGCTTCATTCTGATTCCTCTCTCTGTTGACAGTCTTTGAAGTGAAATACCCCTGGCATGCATCCCATCATCCTCAGAGATCCTGTAATTTCATTTAGACCCTTACTTCTTCTGTCTCATGTCCATCTTTTCAGATATCAGAAGCTCACATTACCTGAAGCTTAAGACTGACTTTCAGCATGGAGCATTACCCTTGCACCAAGGCTAGTAACACATCTCCCATGAACCATTCAGAAGTTAATCCCTTCCCTGAAGAGTGTGGCATTTAAGCATGATGCCAGAGGGAACATCGGGGTACCACGAGAGGGAGCATATCAAGAAACAGTGCTCATATTTGTCAGCATGAGGGGTGATGGCTTCAGCCAAGCAGCTCCTATGGGGCTGCTGCCGGTGTGGCAAAGGGGAATGTAGGGAGACACTTAAAAGGAGTTAATGAGGTAGCTTTGTCGCTGTTTAGAGAGTTTTCCCTTGGTGTGAAGGGCAGGATGGAAGAAAGCACAAAGGCATATTGCTTTTTTTTGGTTGTGTTTTATTTTTGTCTTTGAAGTATTGGAGTATCAGACATGCAAGAATATAACATGAGAAAAGATGACAATTCAGCATAAGGGGACAAAGTGTCTAATGTGCCTGAACAGAAGGATGAGAAAGATAGGGATGGAAAAAATACCTGAAGAGAGTAATTAACCTGTCACCATTTTCTCATAGGTTTGCTGTCTTGCTTATTCTAAGTGGTTTTGACAAGTGCTAAGTGATAAATATCAGTCCCTTTAGTATCTCTAAGTATAGAGAATCACAGAAAAATAGGCAAGAAGAGACTTCAAGAGGTCAGCTGGTCCATTCTCCCACCCAGCGTAAGATCAATTATTCATTCGTGATCAATCATCATTACTGTAGACATTTGCCTACCCTGTTCCTCAGGACTGCTAATCTATTCCAGACACTGGCTTTCTTTACTATTAGAAAGCTATTCCTAATGTCAAAATTAGCTATGCTGCAATTTTAGCCCATTGTTTCCTGTTTCATACACTGGGGACATTCTCATCCTCTTTGCAGCAGCCTTTAATGCATCTGAAGATTGCTATCACGTCTTTTCTCAATATTCTCTTCTGCAGTGTTCCCATCCTGGCAGTTTCAGACTTCCAAAAAAATAACCAAACTTATAGAATGAAAAAGCCTTTATGGCCTCTTTTCTTCTTTACTTCATAAAAAAAAAGTGTGTAAATGTTATTCTTAATGCTATCTTGAAGGAAGTGACTGCACAGTTCTTTAGAATCACTTGAAAGAAAGGAACATGAAAGTCAAATGAAACAGTGACTACGTTTCCATTTTCTCCACATTTCTCGGAACAAAGCTTCTGTAACCTAATTTCATGGTGGCGTTTAAATATACTTTGGTTTTGAGAAATGAATTTAGATTCTGATTTTAGATTCTTGATATTACTGTCTCATCTGTATTGGTGGAACTAAGATGAATCTACTAGATTCATGGACCTCACGGAGATGTAATGACTTATTTGTGAGGTCCGTTTTAGAGGCCTTAGGTGTGCTGATATGTAGCTGAAGCAGCTCCAATGAATTAAATATCACTTAAGTAGTTTACAAATATTACTGCTATAACAATGAATTATAACTCCTTTTTATACATGTTATTTACAAATATAATGCATAAATAATTCTTATAAATAAAACAAAAATGTTTAAAAAATAAGTAGTATAATCATCCTTTAGAGTAATACATAACCTAAAACTAGATGGTTATGAATTTCACTCAAAACTATGAAAGACTAATATTCTGATGATATATTTAATTCTCATTATGATTACAAATGCAGCTTATTAGACCAGGAGCCTATCTTACTGATGAAGGTTACTGCTGTATTGTAGCACTATAAATGCAAGGGTCAGCAATTGCTAGGCCATTCAATCTCTCTCCTCCATCTACGCTCTTGAAATGGAGAAAGAAAAAAGGTAGAAAGAGATTCTGTTTCTATTCTTGTTGAAGTCAACGCAACAGGATCCTGCAGGCTGTAGGTGTTGCTAGGAAAGTACTGCACAAGCTGGTCTGTCTCTTTTACTGTACCAGCTCTCTGCCTTCTACCAGCTGAGAATGCCATGGAAACAGAGGTTGGGAAGCAAAAGCTGGTCAGGTTGGGGACCGGGGATTTAAATTTTTTTTTAGTACGTGTATCAAAGGAGACTTTCTTTGGAATGGCAATGCAAAACATCCTGCCCCATTTCTAGTGATCTGTACAGCAGTGACAGCATTCCCACTGGACAAAGAGAAAACAGTGTGACAAGGTCAGAGCAGAGGCTGTATGGTTTGACATCTCCTAAGCAGTATGGAAAAACTTCAAGTAATTAGCAAGGTGAGGCACGGGAATGCAAAAATATCTTTAAGTGTAAGCAAATAAACTCAGTTTCCCTTACTGCAAACCTTCAGGTGGACCCAGTAGAAGTTAATGGACAGTGTGAATTAGCAGGGTGACAGACAAATAAGAAAGATGAAAAATAACCTGATTTTAATGGTGCTTGCTATATTTTAATGACTTTTTTTTTTAATCTAATATGCTAGCAAATATCTTGCAAAATAGCAATTGTCTTTCTAGTTGTCATGCTGTTATCCCTTCTTGTCTATGTCAATAAAAGCCTGTTGCAAAAGGAAGGAATTTACCACAGCAGTATCTCAATCCAGTTCAAAGGCCTATAGTTTGTAGGTCTGTAACTCACACTGGAGTCACCATGATTTAAGCATTTCTCCTCATCAGGTACTGCCAATACACGCAGTTTTAACCGTTAGCGAGTGTGGAACAACACATCTTGTTTTAGGTTGCAGGGAAGAATAGTCATGGAAATGGAAATGCTTTTGAAATTGCTGGCCTGGACTCCAAAGAGTTGAGTCAGTGATTTTAGTGGAATTAACCTCTTACAGGCCCGTGAATGCAGACCTTCAAGCACGTGCATAGTTACTGTACAATTAGTGCAACTCTGTTGATATCCTCTAACCTAAGTGTTCGGAACTGCATGTGTGAGCATATATTACATATCAAACAGACCAGTAACTTGCTATTATGCAGTCCACCAAGCATTAGCCAGTTCATAGTAATATCTTATTTGGAAGTAAAACAAAACCAACCGAACACGAAAAACAAGCAAACAAACAAACAAACAGGAAGTTCTAACAACACAGGAAGAATTAATACTAAAACACTGCATTACAACAAAGTGCTGTCAGGGGAGATTGCATGCCTGATTGTGTACCAATTTAAACTTGCACAAATTAGCAAGGTTTTGTTGTGTCTGACATTGTCTTGAGCTGGCAAAACAACTGTCATTCATGCTTCGATATTAAATGAAAGTGTAAAGATAGCCACTGAAATTGTTCTACAGTATTCTGTTATAGATAAACACGATGTCAGTGAACAAGCAGAATACATTTAACTAAGAGAGTTGTAACAAAAAAAAAATAATTATCCAAAACTACCAGCTAGTCTTGTGTTTTAGGGAGATATCCTTTTCCAGTCAATGAATAGTCTGTGTTAAGCATGTGTCAGTGTACTGAAATAGGCTATCGATAAACAAGAAAACAAGGAGACCAAGTAATCCTTGGAATTTCTTGCAGAGATCCAAGAGCACAGATCTGAGACATGTGAACCGTCCCATTTATATCAAAAGGATTATTTTAGATGGTCAACAGTGCTAATCCAGCTAGAACAAATTAGCTACCTAAACAGAGGCACCTAGTGCCATTTGCAAACCCTGCAGGTGTTGCACACGCTTGCATGGGCTCGGCAGACATGATCAAAGGGCTTACAGAATGTCCTGTGACATGTAATTGACATCAGGTGAATTTGTTTGTAAGTCTGAATACTGCCCTGTTACGTTGTTAACCTTTCCACAGCTTGTGAAAGATAGAAGAGGGAAGTTCACAGTACCAGTCTCAGCACAAGCTAATGAGCGGCACCTCAATTTGGTATTGTAAGATGGCACCCAGAAGAGGAAGCCTGCTTATTTTCCCCAACATTGTTTTGCCCACTCTGATACACTGAACCAGAAGATCCAAAGATTATTACTATGTATGAATTGTGCCTGACCAGCCTCATAAACTTTGTCTGTATTATAAAGTTTAAAAGTACCAAAAAATAACCATAGCTATTGGAGGTCATCTCTACTTTTCAGATTGCACCAAGTTCTTCTGCTATGCCAGCTACTGCCTCCACCGAGCAATTCCTTTTCTTGGCTCAAGACAGCACAAGCTATCAAGTTCTGACAAAGAACTCAAATAAGCCCATACTGTTTTTGAGATTAAAAGTGTCTCATTAACAGGTACTGGGCCAAACTGCTCTAGCTGGCCTCAGGGTCCCAATACAGAACCTCTCCCTGTTTAGTCTATGGGTCTGGAGTAGGTATAGCTAAAGAGACCCTTATGACATCTAGTCTTCCCAATACCAGCTGCAGAAACCAGTATTATCTGACAGGTTGCAAGAGATTTTTTCCACTCTTGAAACATCACTGTTTCTTTCTCTCCTGGAGGATGTGCCCTGGGTCAGGAAGACCTCCCATGTTTCCCTATTTCACATCTTTCACTGTGAAAGCAAGAACTAACAGCAAAATTGAGACTCAGGTACCTTTTCTACTCAGTCTTAACTTAGCCTTTAGTGCCAAAGGATGCAGTTATCATAACTGCTCTTTAATTTGGACAGCACAATGAATGTTCACCAAAGAGTACTTGAAACAGGAGCACAACCTCCTTTGTGCAGTATCTTCTTTTGGCATTTCAGCTGGGAAAAATTTGGTTTGTGGACAGGACTTGACAAAAGACTACCAGTATCTTTTTTCTAGTGTGAATGCTGAGTCAGTTTGAGAACATGCTGCATACTGAAGAATTAAACCTCAGCCAGTTAAAGGCTGGTTTAAGACATTTTGGTGATCTAGATCTATAATCCAGAAAGAAAATGGTTTAAAGTTTTCTAAACTGCAAACTCCTTTGAAAGTAAAAGATATCAATAGCTAACTACAACATCTTTTTATACAGTCAGACTAGAAAACTTGGAGATGAAGTAATTGCCTTGGAAATTGGGACCCAATGGCAAAATTGTGAATAAAATTAAAATGTTGATTCACAAGACTCTGTTTTAGTTAGTATCTGCCACATGTCTTGTCAAGGATAAACAAGCATGGTGCCACTTTATGAGGGAAGATCAGGAGGTGACCACAATGCAGGGAGGTTGGAGCAATGACCTCAGTGACAAGGGCACAGTCCCACAGTACCCAAGCAAGACAAAAACAACAGGGCTGGTGACAGTAACAGGCCCAGCCAACAGTCCAGTGATCTGCAATATGCAAAGGGATATATTATATTTGAGGTTCAATCCAGGAAGCCCATCAGCAAGTCAGGATGAGCAAGGAGCAGAGCTGGATGGACACAGACCTACCTACCCTGTGGCTCAGGCAAGAACCAGGGCTTGGGCCTGAGATCTTGGGCCAGAAGTTGAGGATGTATTGGTGGAAGTCCCAGGTGTTCTCAGGGCAGTTAATGCACTGAAGGCATGCTCCCTGTATGCTGTATTTCCTTCTCCTATCACGAGGGATCTTAAACACCGCTACTGTTACTTTTATTGAGCTGACATAGTCAGTCATTAAATGTATGGATAACTTTGTTCTTACAACATGTCGAGAGCTTCCTTAATAAGTTTTTGTAATTATTTCCAGTTTTAATTACTATGATCCTATAGTTAACATTCTTCCTACAGCAGGAAAGCAAATCTTTTGGTCACCTCCCATAACAAAAGCATGTGCTTTTCCTGAAAGGTAATGTGCATTTGTAGAAACAATAGAGAAAACCTATACTGGTTCCTGAAAGAAATCTTACATCAAGACAAAATTTTTTGGCTTTGGTATTGGACAATTCTGTGACAGTACCTGCATATTTCAGTGAAGTTTTAAGAAAAGTAAGAGATGTAGGTTATCTTGCTTGTGACTGTAACTTGTGCTTGATTTGAATAATTGCATTTGAATAACCAAACACTGGCAATTGTTGTGAATAAGAAAAAAGAAAAGCTAACATTGTAGTTCCTCCCCAAGTGTTTACATGGGTCAGAAACCACATGTCATTTGGTCTCTTCTTACAAGACCATTTCATACAGACTACTCCTCTTTCAGTCTTTTGATGTGCCAGCTGCAAGTGAGGATGTTGTGACCTCTTAGTTTTACTCTCAGAGCTGAGTGATGGCGAAGGGCATGCCAACGCCTACAAAGAACCTCCTTATACCGTATTGTGAGACTCAGCCTTTTATTATATTTTCATATATTTTATATGACTTCCCACTTCTTATCAGGCCTTAGTCAGTAAAGCACAATTGTGTATAAAATATTTTCTTTTTTAAAGAAGAGGTTGGATAGAGAGTGCAGATATGAAAGCATACTCACATTAATATAACTTTGAAAATTGCACTTAGTCCAGGAAACATCATTGATATGTTTTTGTTTGTTTGCTTTTGTTTTTGTTTTTTTTTTTTTGGTCGGTTGGTTGGTTGGTTTGCTTGATTTGGTTGCTTGTTAGCTGTAGAATCAAATCTTTAGCTAAACTATGTCTTCTGGTAGAATTTGTCTGCTTCTGACAGCCAAAGTTCAAGCCTGCCTAGAGAGTTACTAAAAATAGAAATTCCCAGAAAGGTAATGAAAATTACTAGGGGAACAAATGCTTCTTTATTAGTGTGAAATTGCTTTCAGTGAAGACAACTACAATAGCAAATATTGGGTTAAGATGTACGAGCTCTATCCTTTAAAGACTTCCTCACCTAAATTATCAAAAGCAACTGTTGATGTAGGTGCTTCACCATAAAGTATTCAAACTAGATGTCTCAAGCATGTTTAAGTTTCACAGAGTTTGAAAAGTTGCTAGCTGGAAATCAGATTCCATGAGTTATTTTTGTACACAAAACAAATGACTTCCTGAAATTTTAGGCAAAGTTTTAAATATGTAGCACATCACAGGCAACGAAGTTCATTGTTGCAAAGCATTGTTTAGAGATCTGATGGAACTCTGAGCTACGAATGTGTGAATTTATGGGTATAAGATACTGAACTAGTTCTGGTCATAAAGGAATTCCTTACCACATTATCACACCTTTCTGGGTATTTCAGATAGATTCTATTCCTTTTTATGAAGTTTACAATGTTAGCTAAGAGGCAAAATACCAGAACCTCCACATCATTTGCTTTATTAGCCACTCTTTTCTTATTTTTATTGTAATCAGGTATAATTGTTGTCCTAATGAATTTCAAATAATAAAATAAAGAGCAAGCTAATAAAGAATTTTGGAAGTTTTGTTTTATTTAGGTAAACCATTCCTCCTTATACTTTACTCCCGATAGCTAAAAGGAATTCTTTTAGTGCCACTAAGAATGTAACTAAATATAGATGAAATAATAAGATGCTGATATTGATTAAGAAGAGCAAGGTAATTTTAGAGTTTATTATTTCATTATAGCATTACCAGAAACCCAATCATTCTTTGGTATAGCAGCACATATGGCACATAATATCACCCACTGTTCTGAAGAGCCCTGTTAGACAACCACATGTGCTGACAAAAGTCTCTGGTTGTTCAGGGGCTTATTCAAGATAGACTGGCTGCTTTTTCTCAAAATGTCCTTGATTTACTGTTTTACATCTAAATTAGAACTTTTTAACTGCAAATATTCATGCTTAGTTTTAAAATGCTAGAGCATGTATAATTTTAGCCTGAAATACCAAGCTTCATTTCTACCAGACCAAAAAAAAAAAAAAAAAAAGAACAATTTTTTGACATTCAGGAACTATGAAGAAAGATTTATTTTGTGATATAACCATCTAAGCATTATTAACTTCCTTGCCTAAATCTTTTTCCCACTTTACTTCCTAACAGTACACAACTCTAGATGTGACTCTCTTTGTGGTTGCAATACTACAGTCCTCATTTCACCTCTTATCTTTTAGTAACCAGTTTACATACGCACTGAAAGTTCCCTGTGGTTTGAAGAGTAGAAATATCCCATAGGAAATATGTGTAAATAGCAGAAGTTATGGGACAACAAATAATGAATCTTTTGTGAGTCAGTTTTGCCTGCTCTGAATAATACAGTGTAGAAGATAGCTAATCACAATAAAAAGGATACTGTAGGATATTTTCTGAAAGGAAAAGTTAAAGCATGGGAGTATATACTGAAAATAAGAATGGAAGAGTATATTACAAAGGCAAGTTAGACAGAGAACAGTGCAGAGTAAAATCACAGAATAATTCGTATGAAATCTTTGACATACTGTCTTCACATTAATAGGAATTAAAAGACAGGAAGATCCAAATTTCAATTAGCACAAAAATGGGTCATTTTACTTCTTTGGGATAAGAATTCCTTTGCTAAAGGAACTGAGGTGACTTAGTGTAGAATTTAGTAAAGAGTTTGACTTAACACCTCATGGCATTCTGTTGAACGATTAAGACCATATAATACCTACAAAGCACATAATAAATGGACTCAGCAATGATAGTCTGCAACAGTGTCTGTCAATAGGGAATCATCCCTGGGTAGCGTGTCTCTGATGGATTTTCTTATGACTAAATTTTACAGTATTCAACATCCTCCTCAGTGACCTAAAAGTAAATATAAAATCAGCACTAATAAAAGCTGCAGATGACATGAGGGTTGGCAGAGTGGTAACTAACAGTGAATATAGATAAATCAGTATGATTTGGGTCAGCTGGTAGACTTGTCTATCCAAACAAACTGTAATTTAATACAGCAAGATACAGATATCCCTACAGAATACTGAACTCTAAACTGAAAAATACTGACTTGAAAATAAATTGTGGAGTCACAGTGGACAAGAATCTGAGTTCCCATTGTGATGCTATGGCACAAAGAGGTAGTGCAGACTGTGAATGTACAAATAGAGAAGGAGTGAATAAAAACTCTACATGTGTGCTCTTGATGTGGCATTTGTGACACTAGCATGCTGTCTCCAGGTGTGGGACATGCAACTTAAAACTGGTGCTGAAAAAAGTAGACGAAAGGGCAGGATAAGTCTGGAAAATAAAATAATAATAATTATTATTATTATTAATAATAATAATAATAAATACAGAAAGCTTACTTTTAGCAAAGAGGACATCAAGAAATGATTTGGGTATGTTGTTTTGCACAGAGAAAATACCAACTTCTCCTCTCCAGCAGAGAAAGCAGTAATATTGGGGGGGAAGAGAAATTTTTATTTAATTAATTTTTTAAGGCCTATCTTTCTTTCAGAAATAAGTTTTAACCACATAAATGTCTGAGTTCAAGACAGGGATAAGTGGGTGAAATGTGATGATTTACGAAAGACAGAGTGTCAGGCTGAGTAAGCTTGCACTCTTTCTGATCCTAAACACTATGAATCTGACACCTAAAAAATTGTTTTCTCCCTGGTCCATTTGGAGCTCCATCTACAAATAGATTTCACTGTGGTAAGTGTTAATCCCATTTCTTTCCAAAAAACACTGGCAGTTTCAAATGGAAAAAACTAATAGTTAATAGAGAAAAAATACTCTTCAAATGCTCGGTATAAATGTTTATATTTACATCACCCAGGTCTGAGTGGGCAAATACTGATATTCATGTATAATGGCATTAATATAGATTTTTGTGTATAATGGTGAAAAATCTGCATTTATTCATGGGTGACAAAGTAGAGTTCTTGAATCACTGTTTATCTAACTATGTGGTACATCTAAAAGGTAAAGTGTTTGGCTTTTTCAACCACGAGTTGCTCCAATCTCAGTCACTACCTTTTCCACAGCATTGCACTCCTCAATGTCAGGAGCCCGCCGCGGAGCCCGTTCAGCACCACGGCCAGCAACCACCTTCTGCTCGGCTTCTTGGCCTACTTGAGTTCTCTGTGATTCATTGACCAGGCCTTCTCAAGGCCTTACACTTCTCGGGGAAAATGAATAAATAAATAAATAAATACATACATACATACATAAAACATTTGAAACACTTAAATTTAAAGTAGAATGGGGCTATATTCCGTTTATTATCCTCTTTGATGTATTTGTTCCTGCTTTTTACACTGGATAATTACTTGCAGATGTGCAAAGAAAATGTAGAATGCTACTTCATTAATTTTCAAACACATAAAGGACTATAAAGATTCAAGCCATTTGGAAATGAGGTCTCTTTCACCACTGATATGGGAGAACTCTTAAGGAGTATAACAGAGGTGAGTATAGCACATGACAAATCTCTGCTAGATTGATCTAACTAACTGTTGCAAGGAACATGAAGAACCACAGTGGTTTTGAACATGCACAAGATCTGGAGAGAACTTGTGTTGCAGGTGACAGAATGCATGGAAGACCATGCCACTGTATCTTCACATTTCAGACTTGTGCTAGCTAAGCTAAGCTACTATTGGCACAGCTGCAAATGCCAAATCCATAATTCCACTTTGTTTTTAGACTCTTGTCATATATCAGAGACTGGCTTGGTGCAGTTTCCTTTTCCATTTTGGATTACTTTGACCTAATTTGCCTGGGATTGATACCAGTGCAGCTCCATTAACTTCAGAGGCATAAATCCAGACTTAAACCAACATAAATGTCAGACCCATATTTATAATGACATACATATATTCTTCATTATATTCAGGGACAATAGTCTACTAACAAGTCAATCAGCTTCCTTCCAAACAGGCAGACTAATTGAAATAACTTACCAATATCTGGCTCTTATTTTTCCACATACAAAATGAAATCACATCAAGACAACTAAAAAGCCTGTATGTTTCATTGTGTTTTTAACATAGTTTACAAAATCAAGAAGGAAAAAAAAATAGTAACTCTTTTATATTATGGATCCAAAACTTTGCTTCTGGTAGATTTTATGATTTTATTAGGTCTTTTTAGTCTGCAGTGGCTGAATTAAACAGTAATTTACTATAATTTTATTATTCATGAATAGAATTTATCTGATAAGGAGACCAAACTAGTAAGTCATTACAACAGGATAATCCATCTTTCTAGAGAAATTTTATTCTACCAACAATGTATTACATGTTATGTATACATAGATATAGGTTCTATCGTAAGATTGAGATTGCATGGAATTTGGCCACTACACAGAAGATGCAAGGAGTCAAATCACATGGGATCTCTTCATGCAGCATTCAATATCATCAGATATCAATCACTGCTGCCATTAACAGACCCTTTTAAATGTCTTTAAAGCTGGGTGAGTCTGTTAAGCCAAAACCAAGACAACTGAATCTTAGTAGTACCAAATGTTTTCATATATCAGCATTTTTTGTCACTTTTCCGTTCAAAGTACGAGAAATAAGTGTGTAATAAGTCATCTGTGCCTGCACATACATCTGTCAGATATTTCTATAGGGGTTTCTATAGAGCCTACATCTTAGAGAGTAAATCGAAATGGAATGTATTCTAAGTCATGTAGACTTGGTCTCCTTACGCAGGTCTGCACTAACTCTTTTGCTAACATATTCAGTTACATTAAGCAGAGATCACCTTTTTTTTTTCTCCGATAGTGCTGACATTTTTAATGAGACTTTGCTTAAATTAGGCACCTAATTCAGAAAGTAACTAGATTCTAGCAAAAATATTTATTTACTTCTTATTTTTCTGTTTTCTCAGCCTTAGGGTTTACTCAATTTTGGTCAATAAGCTGAATCTTATGAACGATGAATCTGAAATCTTATACTGGCAGGGCTTTTCAGGTATTATAAGTCTTTAAAGAGCATAGTCCTAAAAAATTGTCTGCGCTTCCTCCTCCAGCAAGAGGTTCACTTTGTAACATAGAGATCTTTATTTTCTTCTTTCCTGCCACTTTGATAATATCCAAAGATGCAAGGCTTCTGTTTACATGGTAGTACTTATGAAATTTTATACCAACTACTGTTGATGTATTTGAGTAAAATTGACATCTAGTAGATTCAACAACAGCATCAAACTGGAGGGACACAATGATAATGAAAGGTGGGAAAGTGGCATCTAGCAACTAGTCTTGACTTGCCCAGTATAAAAAGGCTTGTTATAGTCTCAGTAGATTTTTGTCCAAATCTTACTCTACATCTAAAATTAAGACAGCAGATTTCCACCTACTCTGTTTCTCACCTCCACTGCTTCTCTTAACATTGCATTATTATCATACTGTAAGCACAAGGAAAGAAATAGGAACAGGAGGAGTGAAGACAGTCATGAAGAGGTTTCTGAAAACAGCACTTGTCCTTAACTTGTCAGGTCAGCAGGTATCTTGGTGTATACACAATAGAAGGTGTTGTGGGTAGTTGACTAGACAAAATTGGTGCATAAAGATTGTTATTTTCACTTAAATGAAAAAGGTGGGCTTGAAGAATTTCTTCACTCCAACTTTTATGAAGAGAAGCTGAGAGTTCTGGGGTTGCTCAGTCTGGAGAAGAGAAGGTCTCCAAGGAGACCTTATAGCGGCCTTCCAGTACCTAACAGGGGCCTACAGGAAAGTGGGAGAGGGACATTTTACAAGGACATGTGACAGGAAAAGGGGTAGTGATTTTAAACTAAACGCGAGTAGATTTAGGTTAGATATAAGAAAGAAATTCTTCACTATGAGGGTGGTGAGACACTGGCACAGGCTGCCCAGAGAAGCTGTGGATGCCCCATCCCTGGAGGTGATCAAAGCCAGGCTGGATGGGGCTTTCAGCAACTTGGTCTAGTGAGAGGTTTCCCTGCCCCTGGCAGGGGGGTTGGAACTGGCTTATCTCTAAGGGTCACTTCCAACAAAAAACATTCTATAATTCTATGATTCTCACCCTGAATTCGCAGGAGAGGTGCTCCAGCCCACTGCTTATCTTCACGGCCTTCCTCTGGTCCCACTCTAACAGGTCCATGTCTTTCTTATGCTGCAGTCCCCAGAGTGTAATGTGGTACTCCAGGTGAGATCTCACAAGAGCGGAACAGAGGGGGAAGAATCACCTCCCTGGACCTTCTGGTCATGCTTCTTTTGATGCAGCCCAGGATACGGTTGTCTTTCTGGGTTGCAAGCACACATTGCTGGCTCATGTTGAGCTTTTCATCTACCAGAACCCCCAAGTCCTTCTCTGCAGGGCTGCTCTCTATACACTTGTCGCCTAGCCTGTATTTGTGCTTGGGATTGCCCTGACCCAGATGCAGGACCTTGCATTTGGCCTTGTTGAAATTCATGCGGTTCACATGGGCCCATCTCTCAAGCCTGTCTAGGTCCCTCTGGGTAGCATCCCTTCCCTCCAGCTTGTCAAGAACACCATTCATCTTGGTATCATTGGCAAACTTGCTGAGGGTCTACTCTCAATCCCAGTGTCCATGTCACTGACACCAAGACTGTCACCCAAATCAAAGTAAAGTCCACAGTTTGCTCACCCATGCTGGCAAAGTGAGGGGCCAGACTCCCAAGGTGAGTGCTGGGGGGTGTGGAGGAACTGTGGCTTCTGGGGCACAGACCCTGACACCCCATGCCAGCCATGCAGGTGGCCACACAGGAGAAAAAGAAGATGGGGCCTTGTTTTGGGGTCCAAAGCCTCAGTTTTCAACCCAAATCCCTATTTTGAGTGTTCAACCCCCCATTTTGAGAGCCCAAGTCTCATTTCAGGCTTTAAAACCGTGTGGTTTTTTTTTGTTGTTTGTTTGGTTGGGTTTTTTTAGCCCAAAGCCTCATTTTAAGGATCTAGAGTCTCATTTTACCACTCCTGGAGGTAATCAAAAGATGTGTAGATGTGATGCTTGGGAACATGGTTTAGTGGTAGACTTGGTTGGACTTAGTGGTCACAGAATCATCGAATGGGTTGGGCTGGAAGGGACCATAGAGGTCTTTTGAGGTCTTTTCCAACCTAAGTTATTCTATGATTCTATGTGGGACAGTGTCAAATGCTTTGCACAAGTCTAACTTGACGATCTCAGTTGCACTCCCCTTATCCTCCAGCGCTATAACCCTGTCATAGAAGGCCATCAGATTTGTCAGGCACAATCTGCCCTTAGTAAAGGCACGTAGGCTATCACCAATCGCTATCTTATTTGTGCCTTAGCAGAGTTTCCAGGAGGATCTGCTCCATGATCTGGCTTGGCGTAGGGATCAGATTGATCCTCTAGTTCCCCGGGTCTTCCTTTTCCCCTCCTTTAAAATGAAGGTTATTTTTCCCCTTTTCCAGTCATACATTTATTTCTTCACTCATGGGATAATTTCTGTTAGGAGAGGAAGATAAATCTCTTCATTCTCCTTGGAGCTTGCAGGAAGGAAATGCTCTTCTCCTTCGCTGCTATTGAAGGAGCAGAGCTCTGACTCAAAAAGGACAATGGATACAAGTTTCTGACACTGATTAGGAATAATAGGAAAACATGATTCTTCCTTAGAACCAGTCCTTTTATTTACTCATAAGCTAATTTTAGCTGTTTGTTGATTTTGACCTTTTCATACTAATAATCATCCCTTAGATCTCACACATGAAAAGTTTAGTGAAAATTTCTAACTTGGTTATCATATACTTAAATCAGTATTTCTTTGCCTAATTTCCAGATGCACAGGATACTGCTTGACACCTATGGATCCCTATCAGCTCCAGAATAAGTAAGGTGGAAAAAGAATCAAAGGAAAAGATAGCATGAATTATAGTGCTACAAATCCCCCTTTCCTGTTAGATTGCCTACAGAGAAATTCAGTAATAGCTAGGCAGTCCATGACCCCTGACAAATCATCTCATTGTTTTCTTGGACTTTCCTATCTTATTTTCTGAAACTCTGCCAGTAACCTCTTGGAGGCAGCTACTGCATTTTAATATTTTCGTGCCAGACCTAGCAACTTGGAAAGTTCATTGTTCCTTGATTTTCATTTGTCACAAATGTTTTTATCTAAAAACATTTCTGCCAAAATCTATTGTATTTTTAATAACTCTTATGAGTATGACTTCTTTTCTATTATCTAGAAGATTTGGTATTTGTTTCACTGCTTTGTATTTGTCTACAAAACTTGTAAAGTGGTGGAGGACTGTGGTTATTCTGCTACCCTTAGTGGAACGACTTGATGTTTTCTGATCATTGGGCCTTATCAATAACAACAGGAACAAGATGTCTGAAAATTTTAGTCTTGGCCCTGTGCTTTGCACTGCTGGGGGGAACAGAGAGAGCATAAACTTATATATCTTCAAAGTATGTAAATTATTTATCAGCAGGCACACTTCATCCATGCATTTGTGTAACCTGGGAACTGCTACCAGGACTGCCTACTTCCTGTTCATCTCTTTATTTGTCCAAAGACAGATGGAAATATTCCAGTACTCAGGACATCACTTCACAGAATCACAGAATCACAGAATGGTCAAGGTTGGAAGGTGGTTATCACATAGTTTAACCTCTGGATATAATCTTGTCTAACCTCCCTGCTCAAGCAGGGCCTTCTCCACAACCTCTCTGGGCAACCTGTGCCAGGGCTCAGTCACCCTCGCAGTAAAGAATTATTTTCCTCATGTTCAGACAGAACTTCTTGTGTTGCTGTAAGCTGCACTCACTGTAGCTTTAAAACAATAATATTTATAATAAAAATGGGACAGATTCAGCTAAAAAAAAAAAAATCCACCTAAAAATTGCCTGTTTGGATTTATATAACTAAACCCCACATAAATAATTTTCCTCTGCCTTCTTTTTGCTGTTGATGTACTTACAGAAGCCCTTTGTTTTGGCCTTCACATACCTTGCTAGCCTCAACTCTAGGTGAGCTTTGGCTTTTCCAGCTCCATCCCCGCATGTTTGGCACCTGGGACAAATATATATTCCTCTTGGGACATCCATTTCTCCATCCTTCTTTTCTGTACTTCTTTTTGGTGATTGAGCTCATTCTGGAGCTCCACACTGACCTTCTGCTTGCTCTCCTTTCTGCACATCAGGAAGGTCTGTTTTTGTTCTCCGAGGAAGTTCAACTAGCTGTCTTGTGCCCTGCCTCCATAGCAGCTTCCCATTGGAACCTGCCAAGAAGATCCCAGAATAAGCCAAAAACCTGTTCTCCACAAGTCCAGGGTTATGATTCTACTATTTGTCTTCCTCACCTCTCAGGATTTTAAAATACACAATAACTAAACTCCACTGTAACAAAGTTTGCCCTCAACCTGTAATAGTCTACTTGTGTCTACTTGTCAGAATAGTTTTCCACTTAGTGGGATATTTTAGGTTTTTACTTCCCTCGATCTCTTCAGTCCCTCAATCTTGCAGGGGCTGAATAGACTCATAGACTGATATTATATTTTCTCCCATTCAAAAAAGACATTGAATAATATTAGGGAAAGACCAGATTTCTGCAGGACCTGTTAGAACGCCCCAGTAGATGATTTACAGTTTACATTTTGCAATTTACAATTACATTTTGCAATCTATTAGTGGGCTAGTTCTAAATTTGCTTGAAGTAGGTTGTATTTATTCCGTATATTCTTATTTTTTACCAGGATATCATGAGTATAAATATATTATACTAATTACTTGTATTAACCATGCTTTTAATCTAACTATAAACAATATCAGATTTGTTAGCTGAGACAGTCAACAAAGCCATGTTAATTGCCATTAATTAAACACCTTCATTTAATTCCTTGCTGATTGCATTCTGTATCAGCCTTTTTGTGATTCTGCCCAAAATCACTGTTCAGCTGATGGGCTTATTGTTTCAAGGTGATGGCACTTAGAAGGAAAAAAAACATGTAAAGGAGAGAAGGAAAAATTGTAGCAAATTAGTATTTCACATCTGAATATCTTTATTTTCCTGTTCCCTTGAGCACTAGCTATGTTCAAAGGAGGTCCAGCAAGTATGTTTAGGGCAAAAGGTGTCCCAGTCAGGAAGCTTCAGCACACAGAGAAGGCAATCCACATTTTTTATATTATTTTGTTGCAAAAAGATCTACTTACAATTTTCAATGTTAAAGGAATTTCCTGACAAAATGCATTCCCCAAACCAGCAGAACAGAAATAGCAAGAGTGATCTTCTGTCCCCTATTGCTCCATGGGGTTATCACAGAGTAACTCGGTCTGCAAGCAAAACTAGCTGCTTCAGAAAGCTCCATGCTGAATGAGACAGAACTCAACTTAAGTATAGAGGATAAAAACTAACAATTGCTTTGAATATAGGTCAAGTAGTCTTATTGCTTATTCATTAGTTTTTGTGTTTTTAAGTATAGGTTATTCAGCCATGTAATTGTTTAAATCACTAAATGAGGCCGAGCTGACACTTGCTTGATTTAGGATGTTGCTTACCACACCTCTCTGTCTACTATCTTTGTAATTCAGATTGAGCTAGACAATACTGTATACAAACACAGCTACTGCAGTCTGGCTTACTCATACACTGTCACACCAACTTTTTTACATTAATGAGCATATTGAATGCAGTAACTCTCTGGATGAGATTGTTTTTTTATTTAAAGCTGCCAGACATGTAACATCAATTTTCATTGTTAAGGGACAAACATTGCAAAACCCGTACTAACTAGCTATATAAATGGGGAAAAATGTATTTTATAATGCGCTTTCATGTTCAAATCTCTGAAAAATAGTTGGCTGAGACAATGTGGAGTGTGCATTTCAAAGTCAGGTTGGACTAGGATTTTACAGACACACTTTCTTTCCAGATGAGCTTCATCGCTGATTACAGATAGAGTAATTCTTAGCAGTCTTAAAGTTTATCAGGAGAATTTCTTAAGACTCTTTTCTAGGACCAAAAGTCTCCCAAAAAAAGGTAGACATCCCCCAGAAATCATCTCTTTGTCCTCTTTCCTTGGTGAATCAGTGCCCACCAATCTCTTAGCCATATGTATCATATTACTGAAGGGTTCCTTATAAAAAAATACATGAGGATGTAGAACCGTTCTCTGAGAAGCCAGTATGACAGTACTGAATCTCTTCATGGGGCAGATTTCTGTGGCTTTGGACTCTCTGAAGTTACTGATGGTTTTTCACAGACTTCAAAATGAACAGGATCAAGATAGTCCTAACTGCATGACACTTGCTCTCCAACAAAAATCATGGGTATTCATAGCACTAGTGGTACATTTGGCAGATATCTTGTCAGGTTAGTTAGTGAAAAAAGCGGTATGCAAAGAACAGTTGTTTTTCAAAGTGGTGGGAGTTTTTCCTCGGTTGATCAGTAAACACTGTCTTTTGCCTTTGGCCAGCTCCATCGTTAAGTCCCAAAGGTCACATTTCCAAGACCTAAACCTTTCTTTGCCTGAGAGTACTGTCATCACTATCTCCTCTTTCCTTGCAAACAGCCTTCCCTTTCCCCTGTTCAAAATCCTTTGCTCTGGTCCCCATCTCTTCTGTATGAGAAACTAAAATCCACGTGAGACAGAAAAAAAAAAAAAAAAGAGGCAAAAATTCCTGTAGGAATAAGCTATGCAGGTGTTCTGCTGTTGACCAGGACCTTTTCTGACCTGCAGAAAAAAAAGGGACAAGATTTCATCCTGTATTATTAGCTTAACCGACTTTAAAACAATACTTCACTGCACTGCCACCTCATGATGTGAAAATAGCATGGGTTTTAGCTCTGAATGCCTAAGAAAAGCTCAAACCTGAAAAGAAAATAAATGCTTTGTTTGGCTCCCAGTGGTAGTTATTTTCAGATCTTCTTGTTTTTGTTTACAGACTGAAGTCATTCTCGATAACTTGGCAAGCATCATTTCCAACTCTAAATTCTTTGGGTGTTACAAGAAAGTTCCTAGGTAAATACCTTTGGAGAAGCTAAACTTTCCAGAAGGGCTGTCCACATAAAACATTGCAACTCTGCATGGGTATGTATTTTAATTGTCTTGTATGTTTCTTAGTGGCAATAGCATTACTATTTTCTTATCTTTTGCTGTTTACCCTACTGTTAAAAGCAGGTTGAAAACTTATCTAGCTAAAAAGGAATTCCAAACCAGTCAATTAAGTTGATTTCCAATTTCTGATGCTTGGAATAGTGCCATTTGAAAATAAATGCCATAGACTTAGACAGTGTGCTGTGCCTTGTGATTTTGTTGTGTTTTTTTTTGGGGGGAGGGTGTTTTGCTTTTTTTTTTTGGCTTATATATAAAAAATATTTCCTTTCTTTTGACAAAGAGGGAGCTCAGGGTGATTAATTCAACAGCAAATGCCTGTATCATAGACATCTAAAGTTAGACAAGATGAATCTCACCTTTACTCAAAGCAGAATGCTCCAACTCTTCTACTTGAAATCCCATACTTGCTTGGACTCCTTCAGAAGGTCCAAATGAGCTTCACTTACCATAAAACTGTCAAGATGCTAGGTCTTCAAAGGCTAGTCAATGTCAGCAGCAGAGCAGAAATTTCTTCTGAAAGTGAAGTGTCATCCACTTCTCAGCATGGATTTGGTCTTTGGAAACATGGACTTGAATTCTTCTCATTGTTTAGTTAAGAGAGTCCCTTTTTATACTGAGCAAGATAACAAATCACACATTTGTCTGCAACAATTCTCTCTAACTTTGTCCAACAGGCCATGGGCTGGATCATTCTCCCCTGGGAATCAGATTATTATAAAAACTCCTTTCTATCAAGGCTTTTGTTCATGTTGCAGCCACATTGCTGTCACAGGTACTGCTTTCTCACACTTCGAATCTCTTAAAGGAGGGGACCTAGTTTGATAATCACATTCTAGAAAAATAGGAAGTAAAACTGAAGACAACTTGCTGGGTAAAAAATCCAACTACAACTGCTTCAAGCATAACACAATCTCTGGCATGATTTGATCGAGCACCAAGCTATTGGCTTTTTACTTTGTTACTGCTAGAAGATCCTTCTAGAACCTGAATGTTTTGAGTACTACAGTTCATCTCTGAATTTCAAGCTTAAAATTAATTCACACCAAATTCTCTTCAGCTATACTGTATTGCTGCCCCTTAGTTTAAAAAGCTCTCTTCCTACATTGATCTTTATAATTATAGGCAGTGATCACATCTCCTTTCAGCTCTTGATTTAGTGTACTAAGAGCCAATCTCCCGTAGGCTTCCTATTCCCCTAACTGTCCTGTTAACTATTTCAAAAATACGTTCCTGCTTGAGATCGTCTTTTCTGAACAAGGATGAACAAGACTGCATAAAGCATCTGGCAGGAGGACTCACCAAACTATTCTAACCTCGCAATAAACCAGTGAAAGCAAGGTTGGTGGAGTTTTTTTCCAGATAGGTAGTCAGGAAGGATACATCCTTAATCTCTAGGACACATGTAATAAAGCCATGCCTGCTGCCAAAACCAAGTGGGGCTGTTTTAGAAGACATCTAGTAAACACTGGCCTGATCAGGAGTCAGAAACGCATCCAATTGCATATATCTCGGATCCCAAGTGATTGCTGCTGGTGCCCTCCTCAGGGGCTTTTGATATTGCATCAGGTACTAAATGCAAATAATAACGAAAATAATGGCAACTGAATAGAACTGCCTTCCTTGTGTACGGAACAGAGATTTGATTAAGCACAGGAAAAGAGCTCTCCTTCGCAGTGCTGAGGTGGTCAACTGCTTGAACATTTTGACAAAAGGAAATGTTGAGTCTAAAGCAAGCCAGCTTCGTGACCACCAGATGTGTCAGAATACTCTAAAAATTTGTAGTTCTGAGCAGGATGGGGCACGAAAAGGGAATTACATTTCCCGTATTTTACCAAAAATAGTTCAAACAGAAATCCCATTGCATCACATCTGCCTGTTAGAGATGCTGGTTGTATTTTTGCCAGGTACTGCAAAGGCCGCTAGAAAGGGAGGCTGTAAGGGCCTTGACAGTACAGGGTGCATCTGTACAAATCAACGTATCTGCAGGAGGAGATCTGTCGTGTTCAGTGTTCAGGTGTGGAAAGGGATAGTGAGGCATTTAGATGAAATACTTTAATGTCTGTTATTCATTCAAAAAGGTAAGGGTCCAGTTGCTGGTCTCCACTCCATCACCACAGTCGCTCTAGTTCCTTGCTGCTGATTCATGATACGCCATTTATATCACAGCTGACATTTCTACTTGAACCACATCCAATCCATTTTATGCTTATTCCTTCCTTTCCAGTACATTTCTCTGTAAGAAGTTAGCCTTTTGAGATGGAGTAGGCAGCAATACAAAAATCAATGCATAAATAATACAGAAATACCTAAGTATATATACTTCATTTATGACATGCAAAATGTGCTTTAATTTATTTTTCAAAACGGCAAAAAAGAAATAGATAAGTGGAAATTATATTATGAACTGAATAACATACAATTTAGACTATTTTAAAATCTTCAATTTAAAATGCTTGATGGCCTTACATTTTAAAAAGCTGTGATAAAAATATTCCCCTCTCAGTTTTGGAGAGATTTGATTCAATTGCAAGAAATGCAAAGATGAAATCACCTTACTGGGTCAGAGCAGTGGCTCACCAAGTCACTAGTAATAGGCAAAGACTCAGAAGCTGATGAAAAAAATTCTAGGACTGCCAAATAGCAAAAAACATCTGCTCCCCTTGGAATCTCTTAACAGCATTCAGCTGGTTTTCTCTCTGGAATGTGAAGGTTTCTAGACTTTATAGTCTAATTATTTCTATTCAGCTATTAAAATTTTATTTTATTTTATTTTAATTCTGGTGATATCTTAAGGCAGTAACTTCTGCGGGCTAACTATGTACATGTAAAATGCATTAGTAGGTTCCCTTATAGTCATCCCTAACAAAAATGAAATTGTAGCAAGTTATAACTTCACAGACTTTAGCGACATACTTTGCTGAAGCAGTAAGAATATTTTGTTGATATAGAATAAAGGAGAATGAAAAGTGTGGAACAAGGAAAGAGACAAAGTCTAAAAAGAAAAATAAATTGTCTTAAAATAATTTGTAAAGAAATATTTTTGATCATTTTGGTGACTGTGGTCTTCATGTGATCAAACATCTATTTATATGGAAATTTGATATTATACTACTGGAAGAGATAAAATTATTCAAAATTACTAGTGACAAAAACAGATATAGATGCAAATAGTAACACTATGTAAGAACAATAAACAAACAAACAAAAAGAACAGAAAAAAATGCTTGAAGAAAATATACCCTTTGTTAAGGAAGAAATGTATTACTTGGTCAACAGCAGGCTAATTAGAGAATGATAATACAGGGAGTGAAGATAAGTGTCTAAAGACTGTTTTAAGAAATAGTTCCTATTGTGTTTATATAACTCACAGAAGAAGAGAGGGGAAATTTCAATGTAGATTGAATTAAAACAATGAAGCATTGATGAAGTTGAAATTGAAGAGATTTATTCTGTCTAGAGTCAGGAACTGTACATAGTGAGTGTTATGATTAAAAAAAAAACCACGGATTAGATGAAACTATAGAGACAAACAAACACACAAAAGAATGAGGAGGACATTCTCACTTGGAGGATGCTGAGAATTATGTAAAAGAGAAAGAAAAGATGAAGCATTTCTAATTACTGAAGTTTAAGACTGACTGTAACTTCTTGCAAACTAGCCTGGAATAAAGTCTTCTCATGACTGAGGAGAAAAAGACTGAAAAGCAAATGAAATGCAGCTTCAGCCACATGTCTTAGGCAAAAAGATCCACAGCTTTTCATAAAAGTCACACATATTGTCATGGAAACAAAACTCAAAGGATTGCTTTGGAAAAGGGTATTTCAGGCCCAACAAAAGCAAAGATGCATATTTGCTTGTTTCAGTTATGCTAAACAGAGAAATTCTGTTACACGTTATCTCTGGCTCACCTCATTATAAAGACCAGGCTTTACCCAGCACTTTTAATTTGTCATTAAATATAGAAATAAGACAGAATAAATATTAAAACAACTGATGTAAACAAATATGACTGTATTTCTATAATTTTCACAATTTTCATATTATTTTCCTGTTGGATGTATTCAAACTAGTTTATTTTCTGGATTTTTAGATTTATCTTACTATCTTCCATTGAAAGAAGAGTTTGGATGTTCTTGAATTGTGGTTCAAAAATGGCTATTTTGGCTTTTAGATAAAGCACACAGAATGAGGAAATGCAGCTTTCATTTCTCCTTGGCACTGTCCAGCTCACTGATGGCAAATACTGAGAATGACATCTGAGGTTTTTAGACATTTGGACATTCTAAAATGTGAACTGACGAATGCATTGCTTGAAACCTAAATAGTGTTGCATAGTAACAGTGTTACCTAAGAAAGAGTTATTTGGTTCATCGGTTCATCTCATTCAAAAGAAAGAAAAAGAGGAAAAAAAAAAAAAAAAAGAGGTAGTACTTAGGGTTTCTCCAGGTGTGATGACAACTGTGTCCCCTTTCTGGTACACTGAGTAATGACACACTTTCAGAGCTGCATACTGTTCAGAGAGAAGTAGCAATCCTACCCGATTTAACAATCAGACATATCTACAGCCATTTCACCACTGGCAGACTGTCCGCTACCTCTTGCAATAAGAGAATAAAACTTTTAAAGAAGATACTAAGAACCAGGTTCAAAACAAAAGGTGTTTTTCTGTCCAAGAAGTACCCATAACCAGGGGGCATTATTTGTCCCCACAGCAAATTTTGCTGAATTCATAGGGATGCTACGTGAGTTCATGGAAGAGAAATCTTCCAAGAGTTGCAATAAGCAGAAACCATAAGTAGCATAGGAAGCCCCCAAGATGAAGATGGTTAGAGGCTGGTAGAGTGGATGGAGGTACTTCCCATTCTTATATTCCTCTTTATTTGCTTATGATTGCTATTGGACTCATAAAATGTGGTCAGAGGAGCTTTGGTCTGTCCCACTATGCCTGTTTTTACGCTCTTTTAGTCTCAGCAGCTCTTTCTTGGTTGAGGAACTTTCTTCTCATTGCCATGCTACCATATGTTCTCATCATTTAAATCTTCTACTCACAGATCTTGAGAAACATAATCCAGTTTGTAGCACAGATCTTTCTGATACATTCCTTTGCTTACTGCATCAAATTTATTTCTTAACCCACCTGGTTCTTTATGTCAGATATTCACTATTTTGGTTTTGATTCACTAGCTTCTGTTTGAGATACTGCTCTTTAAAACACAGTTGTGTCACAGGGATTTCTGCTGTGTTGACCCCCTTTGCTTTTGTATTGAAGTTGCCAAAACAAGAATCCATTGCCTAGCATTTTCAAAATATAACAAAGGTCTTTACTGTCTTCACTGTACAATATTCATCTTCTAGAAATCATGTTTCTGAAATCTAAGTTATATTTTGTGTGACCAATTCACACCTCTAGAGAGCTCTGCAGTGTGCCTGAAGCTCTGTTCCTTTCTGGAAGCTATAAGAGTACAGTTTGAGGCCACAATCTAGCTTCTACATACAGACATACAGCTCTTCCCAAACTCATAGAGGCATTAGCATTGAGTGCTCATTTAATTTCTTTGTGAACACTTTTCAGGTATATCTGACGTCATTTCAGTGAAGAGCTGTTTTGAATATCCAAGGGAGCTGAGCGCTTGTCTTTCCATGGGCTTGAGGGTTCTTCTTTTTCCATTTCAGCTGAAAATAATGTCAGTACGATCATTCCAAAAGAGAAGAACAGCCCCTGGCTGTGCAAACAGCCCATAAGAATCTATGGCATGTAGTGATTAGAAGCATTTTAGCCTCTCAGAGGACACTGCAGAAGACGAAATGTCGGGAGCAGTGTGGGGCTTGCTGCTCCTTAAGGGGAGGTGAGCCAGGAGCTGCAGGTGACCCCAGCGCAGGCTGTGGTCTTGCCTGCAGGGTGCCATCCCATGGGGGCCGAACACATTGCGCAGAGCTGGGGGCTAGTAGCAGGGTCCTGCAACAGCCCCCAGCATGGGAAGCAACATGCCAGGTCCAGGGTCCATCTGCGGGGTCAGTCAGGAGCAAAAGGAGACAGGATCAGAGGCAGGACTGGAGACACACACCAGCATAGCTGGGGCAAGGGGCTGGTAGCCCCAAGGTGAGCTGAAATGGGGGTTCTGGGGCCAAGGACAGGAATGGGGAGAACCCAGGGGTCTGGGCTGAGGCATTCAGACCTGGTGGTGCACTCGGGGCCTTGACACTACAAACCAACACAGAAGCTGGGTTTAACCGGTTATCCACTAAATATTGCAGTATTATAAACACGAAACATAGATGCCACAGGGGAAGAACTATTCAGTGTTATGCTAGGAGCTGGAAGCCAATATATTTTTTTTAATTTGTTGTTGTTGTTTGGTAGTATGTTCTTGTTAATTCAATTTATTTTTATCCTGGCAAAAAGGTCATAGAGCTTACAGATAGGTAACATTTTCTTTCCTTCTGGTTTATCCAGATGTGTTAGAGTCAGATTCTTCCTAAGTAGAATATCAGGTATATGTTTCAACTTTCATTTCTCCCTTAAACAGATAGGTAATTAGTCTATAGAAGACTTCTGGCACTGCATTAAATCCAAGTGGCTGATGAAAAAAAAAATCAATGTAATAAAAATGTCAATATTCTGTAGACAGTGGTTTAGTCAACCGAACCCTGAGACTGCACTTAAGGTTTATGATAGGGCCATTGTAAGCATTTGCATCTAAGCTGTGTAGCCTAGACTTCCTTACTCATCCAGGGAGACAAATAGCTGCTTCTTAGGTGTGTTCATCCTAAAGCATGTATCTAAGATATGCCCTAAAAATATTTACTTCTCTTCAATAGCTATTAAGTGTGCTACTCTCCAGTGCAAATGCTATGGAGTAGACAGTTCCCCATTAGTTCACCCACATTGTGTGTCTGAGCAACATTTAACGTATCATTCAGATTTTCGTAAAAAAATACTATTCTTTCTTCCTGGTGTGTAAATCATTCTATCAGAGAGACATTTCCTGAAGTGTATTCAATTCTGTCTAGCTCCATTTAACATCTGTCCCTCAGCATCACTAGAACATGCCTTGGAGAAGGAAGCAAGCTAGCTAGAAGTCATTTGTCAGCTTTGATGTCTTCCTTCCAGACACCCAGTCCTGTGAAACTTTTCTTTATTCAGTTAGACTGTCAGAGTTCATTATTGTCATACTGTAGCCCAATGTATTAGCTTCACAGTCTCAGATAGCTTTATATCCATTATTAATGTATAACACAGAATTCAGATCCCCAACTAATTCTGATGGGGAAATCAGAACAAATTCTCCTTACAGCACCGTTTTATCTATTGTTTGCACTTTGTAACATGAAAGTAGGGCCTGTATGATACTTAAGTCTAAGGTCATGTCTTTCAAGAAAGCTGTGACAAAAAAAAATAGCAAAAAGTAAGCTTATGTGCCTAATTATTTTGCTTTTGTTAGAAGTCTGCCTTTATAAGACTTATTGCAAAACTATGCCACAGATAGGCCTTTAAGCAAGAGCTACTTTTTAGCCTAAGGAAAGTTAGCATACCTTTGTTAATTGAAAGTGGCTTTTTTTTTTTTTTATAAAGAGGGTCTTGAGTTTTAAAAAAGTTCATTTTACACAGGTTTGTCCACTCATACTTAATTTTTATAGACGGTTGAAACAACTATGTAGTCACTTTTTTCTATAAAAATGCTGAAATCAAAATGTTCTGTAGGAAAGGGCCAATTCTGCTTACCTTTCATAAGACAAAATCAATCCATGTTGAAGCATCCCAATGAGATCAAAGTTTCAGTTTGACCTCATCCTGTTTCAATTTTTATTAAAAACTTTTTTCATTTTCAAATGCAATTTTTCCACTATGAATTATAAAACAAACTAAGAAGAAAACGTCAGCAAAAACCTCTAAGTTCTACTGAATGAGAGTGAATTTTTATGTCATTTTTTGAAATTCTGAAAGACTTTTTTTTCTTCTTTCTACTATTGAAGAAAACAAATTTTTCAAATGCCTTTCCTGCATAATATAAATTCCATTTCCTGTAAAACTCGTCATTTCTGTGGTATGTATTTTAGAAAGCAATTCTTCTCCACTTAACATCTCTTCTAAGACAGACAGATGAATCACGCCCTGGAGGTGCCTATTTCTTTCAGATGGCTATAAAGGGAATCTAGGTTGATGAGTCTAGACATCGACAACCAACTTTCAGATATTTATCCTTAGGCAAGATGACTCCATTATATTGAAAAGATGAAAATACTGTACAATTACTTTTCACTAAGCATGATTTTCAATCATTTATCAACAGTGTGTCTTCTAATTATAAGCCGTAAAACAGATTAGCTGGGGACTTTGTGGAATCCCTGCTATTTGAGGGCAAGAATATATTAGAAAGACACCTGTCAGCTATGGGCTGTGCCAGTGTGGTCCAGCGTGTTCTACTCTTTGGCTTTAGACGGGGATAGCTCTGCAGGACACGTACAGGACTAAAACACTCCTGCCCTCCTCCCCATTAAGCATGGCAGCAGGTTGCAGGACTGAGTGTGTGGGCCCATGGAGATGACCAGGACCCTTCCAGCCACTCCAGGCCTTCACCCATGGCCGAGAATGGCTGTTCTCCTTGCTCATCCTTGAAGGCCAAGGTCACAGCAGTAGATGGTAGGTTGGATGGGATCACTCAGCTGTACTTTTTGCCAGTTTTCACGTACCTTGATGGCCTGTATATACTTAGTTTTGCCTCTTAGCAGGAGAATGGACTGCATGATTTCTTGAGGTGTCTCCTACCCTTTACACTTCAGAGACTCATATTTGGCCCCAGTATTTGAGGCAATTCACTTCCAGTGATTACAGCTGGAATTTCACACTTAGGAAACCTGTACCTTTGTCATTTTGTACCACGAAGTGTGTTGTTAAAATGAACATATTACAGACCGTAAGATGAACAATTAACAGTCCTTTGAGCTATGTAAGTAAGATATTTAGATAAAGAGTGCAAAAGAGTAAAACTGAGTTTTTATTCTTTCTTCTGCCACCGAGTCATTTTATATATGCTGGTAAGTTGATTAATATTGTTTAAAAATTTACTGAGAAGAATTACAGCTGCCTGATGGTACCTTCATGTAATTTCAAATTCAGCAAAACTCAAACCTGTAAGAAAGCTCAGAAAATATAGACAAACTGAATTCTGTCCTGCCTGTCCTCCCCTAGGGGACACTAGCTCAAGGCTGCAAAAAGTCCCAGTGCCTTGCCCTTCATGGGAATAGCTGCTGTGCATGACAAGAGCAGCTTGGGTGAGCTGTGGGTCTGAGAGGAGACGTCAGGGGATGCTCTGTGCAGGACTAACAGGAGCCCCTCTCTCAGAACTTGCCATGTGATCAAAGCAAAAAAGAGATGCGCTGCTGCCTTAATAGATACAACCGCCTATGTTTTTGCATTTTCACGGGTAGGGAGGTGGGCATAGTCATGCTACAGGTCATTTTTGTTGTAAAGCTTGTCAGGGATGAAGCTGGAGATGAATATAATTTGTGTAGTGGCTAATGGAAAAATAATAAAATTGTGATGCATTGCACATTTGCATAAGGATAAAGGAGTGGGAAGAGAAGAAGTTAGCTATCAAATTTAGCAGGTGGGATGTACTTTTTTTGGACAAGTTTGAGCACAGAGAAGATGTAAGTAGCTTTTCTTTCATTACAGTTTTCAGAACAAAAAAGAGAAGTTGTGTGTTTATTGGGTCATTGTTCAAATAAGGTAGAATTAAGGTTATTTGAGAACTTAAAATAACTCTTCATTTCATGGTTTTCTAGAAGCCTAATATTTGTTGACTTTCCTATTCTGAAAGGGCACAAGATATGCCTGGGATGTGTCTACTGCCTTAGCAGATTTTTTCACCAGTGAATTACTTTCTCTTGATGAGAATGCATCTGCAGTTGTTTTTGTAGATGCTAGTGGACTTTTGAGCAGTTGGAGATATTCATTAAAGATGTTGCTATAGTGATTTAATTCAGGTGTGTGAAACCAGACAACATTTTTCACCGGCAGTTTCCCTCTCAAAGGGGTGAATAGGACTGTTGATGTTGCATAGTGAAGGAAGGGGTCAGCTCACAAGGCATGGTCACAAGTTCCCCCCAGGCCAGTGAGTGGCTCTACAGATCTCACATCACTCTTCTTTCCACTACCTGCAAAGGTGCTAGAAGTGCCCAGTTCTTTTATCCCTAAGCTACTGCTGTGTTATAGCACAATGGAGATTACAGTTGTGTCTGAAACACTGTATCTGAAAACAGAAAAGAAACTTGGATCTATAGCTCAGGATGTCAGTGAGCTTTCATGACATGACAGTTACAGTAATACAAAGCATTTAAAAGCAAATTGATGTCTCTTTCTGTCATTATTTCCTTCACTGTTTCACAGTGTGCAAGTTACTCTCGCCATCCTGGCCATCCAGATCCTGTTCCTTTTTTCATTTCAATACAGCAATTGTATTTCAGAAGGAAAAAAAAAAATCATAGAATCTGACAGTTGTAAGGAAAGCTTGCTCTTTCTTCCCCAGAATGCTCTCTCTGGAGAACCCCTAGCTCAGTAAATCCCCAAAGTGTATCTCTGGACTTGCATCACTACAATGCACACAAAATTGAGTAAACATGCCAATTTTAGAGCACTTAAAACAGCTATGCTTTGCAAAGGGAAAGGTTCTCTGGGTCATTCATTTAAATGCTATCAAATGAGTGCAGGTACACCTAGAGCAGAGACAACCTGCAACAACAGCCTTGGCCATATTCCCCAGAATATGTGGAAAAGGTCGCAAACAGCCCCTTTCCCTGAGCTTCTGTGTGAGAAAGGTGAAATGCTTAGAGCTGCCTAGGAGATATCCCTCATTCACACACAAAGGAAGAGAATGGAAAACTGGGAATGACTCCACACCTCCAGTCCCCAACCCCTCTTCTCTCTCAGTCCTTTCAGCCCTTCCTGACCTGAACCTCACTAGCCTTTCTTTCCTTTCCCAGTATGATGCCCATGCCCTCCTTCCTGCTCTTGCCTCTCCCTTTACTCCACTCTTGTTACCCTCTCCCCTTTTCGTTTCCCTGGCAAACACACCTGCACAGGCTGCTTTCTTTAAAAAGCACCTTCTGAATGTCCAGCTGTGCTCTGATCACATAAAAGCCCAAAGCTCCCAAAGCTTCAGTAAAATGACATAGCAGCAATACTTCACCTTTTTTTTTTTTTTTTTCCTGTGTCCCAGATACCTGCCTGGCATGAGACTCAAATGCAGGATGTTTAGGCTTGCATTCTGCAGTATGTGCCACCCAGTTCATTGATCCCAGCTCATACAAAGCCCAGCAGATTGAACATCCATCCAACCTACCCACACACATTGTAATACTGTTCACATGGACAGTGAAGGAAACTCACTAGCTGGGTTTAATATGATTGTTTGAGACTTAAATAAAACTCCCATTTATCTGCTAGGTGTACAAAAAAAAAAAAGCAAAGTGATAGAAGTTGTCAAAACTAAGAAGAGTTGGTGGGGCGAGGGCTCTGTATTTTCTTCTTTTTTTAAAACATGGAGATTGTCATGTGAGTGGCTTTATATATTGGATTCTGGTAAATTTACATGAGAGATCTCCATGGGCTTCTACAGGGGTTTTGCTTAGACTCAAAATCTGTGAGAACTTCTAATCTTAAAACTCTCTTTTCCATTCTAAGAAGATGTGCTTAGACATCTGTTTTTGTTGCTCGGTAGTGTTTTCATCTCAGAAGAAAATTAACAGCAGGTGAAAGCTTATCAGGGTTCTATGGTGAATCTATTCAATTTAAGATATGCATATTTTTTCTCTAAATTTCATTTATGCATAATATCTATGAAAAATTAATTTTCCATGTACGTACCTCTGAAATACTTGCTTCTTTGAAAAAAAAAAAGTATAAAATTAACAATCTGTCACTATATCCAATTATATTCTGCTGAAATGCTAAAAATAACTGCCTCTTCATTACATATGATGCAAACAGCTGAGATTTATTATGGGAACCTTTTATCACACCTTCAACTATGTTAATTATAATTGGAATTAAATGAAAACATTCCTATTTATTTGATACATTTTACGTTTTTGCTGTTCAAAAATGTCTGCAGACAACTCTTTCTGAATGTCACTCATCTTTGAGTTGTAGTACTAGTTTGAAAGCCTGGTATTCTAAATCCACGCACAAAGAAACGTAACCCACTCAGGTTTAGATACCACTCCTCACACGTACAAGGGGGTGTAATGGGCTTATACAGCAAGGTTTTGGTAGCAGGGGCTGTAGGGGTGGCCTCTGTGAGCAGAGCCCAGCAGCTGCCCCATGTCAGATCAGACCAGCTCCAGCTGGCTCCAAAAGAGACCCGCTGCTGGCCAGAGCCGAGCCAGGGAGCGATGTTGGGTGGGCCTCTGAGAGAGCAGACTGAAGAAAGGGAAAAAAAAAAACTGCTGTGCAACTGCAGCTGGGAGAGAGGAGTGAGAAATGAGAGAGAAGCAGCCTTGCAGCCCCCAAGGTCAGTGCAGAAGCAGGGCAGGAGGTGCTCCAGGCACGCAGCAGCAGTTCCCCTGCGGCCTGTGGAGAGGCCCCTGGTGGAGCAGGCTGTCCCCCTGCAGCCCATGGGTCCCACACGGAGCAGATCTCCACACTGCAGCCCCCCCGTGGAGGAGCCCCCAGTGGAGCAGGTGGAGGTGGCCTGGAGGAGGCTGCGGCCCATGGAGAGCCCCCACAGGAGCAGGCCCTGGGCCGGAGCTGCAGCTGGGGGCCAAATTTTAAGCAAATTCACGGACGATACCAAATCGGGTGGAACTACTGACTCTGTCAAAGGTGGTGAGGCCTTGCAGAGAGATCTGGACAAGCTAGAGCTGGGCAATCACCAACCACATGAAGTTTAACGAGCAAGTGATGGATTCTGCACCTGGGAAGGGGCAGCCCTGGCTATACCTACAGACTGAGGGACGAGAGGCTGAAGATCAGCCCCGCAGAGAGGGATCTGGGGGTTTTGGTCGACAGCAAGCTGAACATGAGCCAGCAGTGTGCCTTGGTGGACAGGAAGGCCAGCTGCATCCTGGGGTGCATCAGGCACAGCATTGCTAGATGGTCAGGGGAAGGGGTTGTCCTGATCTGCACCGTGCTGGTGCAGCCTCATCTCCAGTGCTGTGTGCAGTTTTGGGCCCCACAGTATCAGAAAGATATAAAACTGTTAGAGAGTGCCCAAAGGAGGGCCACAAAGATGGTGAAGGGTCTAAAGGGCAAGACCTATGAGGAGAGGCTGAGGTCCCTTGGTTTGTTCAGCCCAGAGCAGAGCAGGCTGAGGGGAGGCCTCATGGCGACCTGCAGCTCCCTCACGAGGGGAGCGGAGGGGCAGGCGCTGAGCTCTGCTCTCTGGGGACAGCGACAGGACCCGAGGGAACGGCATGGAGCTGGGACAGGGGAGGGTCAGGCTGAGTGTGAGGGAAAGGTTCTGCACCCAGAGGGTGTTCGGGCACTGGGACAGGCTCCCCAGGGCAGAAATCACGGCACCAAGCTGCCAGAGTTCAAGAGGCATTTGGACAATGCTCTCAGAAATACCATTTGATTTTTGGGTAGACCTGTGTGGAGCCAGGAGTTGGACTCAATGATCCTTGTAGGTGCCTTCCAACTTGGGATATTCTGTGATTCTATGATCCATCTTGCCACCAATCATTCTGAAGAAAATTGCTGCAATTTCTTCCCAGTGTTTCATAAAATATTAAGAAAACTTTAGGGAAGTCCAAACCCTTTTGTAATATAAACTATTTGAAGGTTAGAAAGAGTGAAAACAACATTTTTCCAAGGGAAAAAAATAATCAATTAAAAAGTCCTTGGCTTTGGTTAATGTAGCCTAGACGTAAATTCCTTCCGTGGAAAAGAGTTTCAGAAGGCATTCCTTTTCCTTGCTTCTTGCACCATAATTGCACTGAGCACAAGAGTACAGCGAGCCATGCCTAGAAAGCCACCATCACCAAAAGTTTTAAAGATAAGGTGGAATGAACTTCTGTAAGGAATAGTTTAGGCATAGCTGACCATGTCTCTTGGACAGAGGGCTAGACTAGATGGTGATTCTTCAACATGTAATGTGTAAACACTAGAGGCCAACAAGACAGCACACCACTTTCTGTGAAGTGACTCTTGCAGTGCACAAACACATTTCAAAGCAAGCAAGCAAACAAACAAAGGAGGAAAATATTTTTTTTCCGATTTTGACTTAGTTTTTATTTGGTTTTAAAATAACACTTGGGTACATTAGACTGCGTGTGGATATTTTCCTAATGATTAGTTAATTATTGCACTTAAAACAGTAGAGAAAAACTGAACCAGACATTCTCAAAATGGTTCTCCCAACTCCCTCTTCAGTGGTAGAAAGTTATAAAAACAGTGGGTCTCAGACTTAACTTTATTTACTCGTCCCCCTGTGATTTTTAAGGCATAAAATGTCTTCCCAGGCTTTTATTTTGGTCATGTTCTTTAGCACACCGCTCCTAGCCAGAGATCAGCACCTCATGACAGATAGCATTGCCCAGGAACAAGAGCTCCTTGATTCACCTCTCTCCACTCATGGCCTGACGCTGATTGATCCAACCAGCACCACCAACCTTTGGAAGTTCTAGCGCTGCTGTTGCATGATGCTGTATTAGTTAAATCTCATCACTGTGAGAGCACTTTATTTTATTAAAAGTGCAATTAAAACAAAATCAAATACTTTCATTAACTGCAACAACTAAAAATGATACTCCCCGTTGCTTTCTTCTCATTAAGGGCATTTGCATTTGAACAACTTTTCAACTGTGTGTATTTGTAATTAATGCAATTACAAGCCAGAGATCTGCTCCCGAAAGTAAAGAAAACTTCTTTATCAGTTTTACCATTTTAATTGAAATAAGACTTTGTATAGTGAATTATTTAATGTCTGTTATCTGAAAAGTACATATACAGATAACAAGTCAATCTCAGTATTTGGGACTGTGCCCATTTATTTTGGAGCTGGTAATAAGTTCTGGGATCCACAAAGGATGAATTGCTGGGTTCAGTCCTGGAATATTGAGTATTATGCCTTTGTTGATTTAAAACTAGGGCCTATTGTTTATTTAACTTTTAAAAATTGTCTTCTCTTTTTTTTTTTCCGAATTAATATATGATGAATAGGAAGATACATATTCATAAGAGGGGAAAAAAAACTTTAGCTAGGTTGAGAGAAGATTAAAAACATTCATGGCAAGAAAGGGAATAACTGGAAAATTATAGTTTATAAATAATATAATCTGGGGTTGTCACGTACAATAACAGGACTCGAGAGCTCTAGGCATAATCAAGGCGATATTGTGCTGGATGCTGCACAAACACATGGCGCTTGGAGCTTTTGCTTCAAATAATTTATTATCTCCATTTTCATTCCTGAAGTCCCCCCCTTTTTTTTTTTTTCAAGTATCTCCTGGGACTTCAGACAGCTTCACAGTCAGGCCTCAGTTTTAACACAGTCTATGTGTAAATATTACAGCATTTACATATATCTCCATGAATGTAAAATTCAATGACAGTCTCATTTAAAGGAAGAGCCAAAGATGTGTATGATAAGTAAATTGACAGTAAATGGCTAAAAAGATGTATGTAGTTAAAGTGGACAGTTCGTGAACAGCTTGAAAGGTTTTTAAAAAGGTGCATCTATGGTTACACAGCAGTTATCGATTGCATCATTTCTCATAGGAACTGCTTCAGTGTTCCTCTTCAGAGGCCTCCTTAAAGGAGGGAAAGATGCAGACCGAGTTCAAGAAAATGTATACATTTTCAATACAGTGGAATGTGAACCAAAGGCTACGCAAACTCAGCTCCAGATTAGGTTTACTGAGACATGAAAGGGAATTACAGTTAGGATGGAGAGAATACATTTGGGGAAAAAACAACATACTACTTTGATTGTGAGTTCATGCTTAACCAAAAAAAAATCACATCACAAAGAAAAAAAATAGAGTTCCCCATCACATAGGGTCTGCTCTGCTTTTGTGTCTCATTCAGCTGCTGCCATGGCCAGCTCTGTGAAACCAGACCAGCAGAGAGGGTAGGGGAGCAGTGGGAATATTCTTGACAATGAATGCAGCAATGCAATGTGCAAAGCAATGGCCTAGCCATCCTACAAAAGGGACAGTTCTACACCTCATATTTCTAGACTGGGAGATTCTTGTATTCTTTAAATGTGTACCAGAAATACAGTGACCAAAAGGAGGCAGCGTAGCATCCAGTGCTCCATCCTTATCACTTGCTAGAATTAGCTGGGTGTCCTAGGACCGCTTGAGCAGAAATCTCATAGAACTTTTCAGGTAATTCTGCTAGGGAATTCACCAAGTCAACTTACTGGGCTAAGCATTTATCAACACTTATCAAACCTCCATTTCCTTCTTCACAAGTATATAGCGCACATCCCTGCTCTTGAGCTGTATGTCTTCTAGTTTTGGTTCACTGCTTAAGAATATTTCAGGTGAAGAACTAGAAGAAAATTGCATGATGCCCTCAACATCAAAGGTGCAACCATATGTAACAGACAAGAAGGAATCTTTTAAACATATGATCTAATCCAATCAGAAATTGATTCAACGATGTTCCATCCATTTCAGAGTAGATCAAAAACCACAGACGTTAGCTCTTGAAGGGCTGTATTTGTTAAATTAGGAATTTGTTATGAGCTACACCTTGTGTTCGTATAGGACTGTTCACAAATGGTCACTTACTGGTGTTTTGCCATGAAAGGAGGCTTTCTCTTCTTCCCTTGAGGAGCACTGTTGCAGAGAACAAATAACAGCACAAGCAACTGAATCCCAGAGCTGATCAATTTTGTTTTTCTTCATTTCATTCTCAATTCTTTATCTTGTTCACTGAACTACATAACTCTTCTCTTTTTTAAAACCATTAAAGTGTTTATAGATTTGTTATCATGCCTTTGTAGAGTTTTTACTGTCATGTAGCCAAAGTGGACTAGTTCAACCTTCCACCTCCAAGCCATTTTATTGCACTTGTTGCACACTCTCCAACTCATCAAGATCTTCAGAATACTGTTCATGAAACTTGTATAAAAATTACCTCAAAGTTGTCTCCTTCATCAGATTTGGTTGACATGTGGCACTAGATTCAAACATTTTGAAAGGAATAGGCATGAGGCATGGAACAGGAAAGAAAGTTGAGAGAAGAACACAGAAAACATAAATTTCATTTTCCTTTGGAAAGCATCTTGAATAGAGGTTTATAATGCTTTGGACAATCAAAGCCTAATTATTCACAGTTTACAAATCACAGACTATATATAGGTCCTCTACATTTTTCCTCACTTGAACTCTCCAATATTAACATGCATTCTGTACAAAATACCTTGCTTTAAACAAGCTCCTTGTGAGACTACATGATATCCCTTCTCTAATAGTTAATCATAGTACACTTTCCAGCTAATTTTAAGATTTACATTAAGGTAATGGACCTTAATAGATATTTAACATATTTTTTGTGGGGATTATTTTAAACATAACCATTGAGAGACCACATAATAAAAAGGAATAAACTCCAGATACCAGATTTACAATTTTATCTGCAGATATATTGTGGTATGTTCAGGTATTAGGCAAGAGTTGCTTAAAGTTAACAAGAAGAGTGACTTTTTAATTCTGAAAATAAAACTCAGAATAAATTTGAGAGTAAGAATGGAAAGATGCTTCTTGATAGATTAGGTAAGATGCAAACATGCTCTAGCAGAATGTAATTATTTCAAGGAATCTACTGTTCAATAGAAGATAAATGGTGTTTTAGAAGAATTCTATAAAAATCCAGGTAAGAACTTCTAATAAGGAAATTGATGATTATTTTAAAAGATGAGCCTGCCGTCACTTACATGTAATGGGAAAAATCTCTTAGATTTTTCTTTTTGTCTCACAGGAAATTGAGAAAAACGATTAAATTTCTCAAATTTGAAAACTTTTACTAACGACAGATTTCCAATAGTGTTTCACAGACATTACTGACTGCACATACTTCAGCCTTTTATTCAAATATTTACTCTGTACAAAAGAGTTACTTGGGCTATGGCTGTGCAAACAGAAACAATCTCTGCTTAAAATAGACGGGGATCATTTGAACTGTAACAGTTTGTGAACAAAAGTCCCTCCTTAATAAAGGCTGCATATTCATTGTTAACCCTTTTAATATACTATAACATATATGCTGGCAAAATGAACTTAAAAAGAAAAAGTAGGCTTTAGGAAATACAGTCTATTTATTCATTATGAAAACACACATACACAAAGCAAGCCTCAAAATCTGCTCCACAACCTATATAATGCTAATTACCTAAATTTCCGTTCTGTGGAAATACTTCCTTCCTTTCAATACTCTCAAAAACCCTTTGATTGCACCAAATAGCTGTGCAAAATCCTGAGTCACTTCAGTCTGGGAAGATCTTTGCGCAGTGGATTGAAGTAGTGGTAGTGTTGTGAGGTAACTGAAAACTACACCAAACCTTTTGGTTTGGATATATCGGCACCTCAACACCTCTTTATTTATGTAGGGCTACATTGTGAAATAGGCATTTCTCAGTGTCTTTTGTTTTAGCAAATGGCATTGTCAGATAAATAGGGGTTGGAATCAGAAAACACGGGTGCTCTGAGGTGGAAACTAAGGCTTATGTGCTTTGCCCAGCAAAACACAGCCTCTCCTGACTTCTGGTTACTGTGGCAATAGAAAATAAAATACAAGTTCCTCTTTAAATTGTCTATTTCCTCAAAACTGTGGATTGGGAAAAGTATGTTGGATCAGTGAGCTAGTGTAAAAGTATGTATTGTATGTGTACTCTCCTTCTCCAGTCTAATCATAGGCATGTTGGGCCATAAATGCAAGAATGCGAAGAATGAACTGCCTCACAAAGACTGCTGATGTGGGTGCAGCACAGGCAACCATCCTTCACTGAGTCCCCAGAGAGGAAAACACTCCATGTGTCCTAATAATAACATATGGTGTTCTGACCATTAAGGTTTTCCACAGAAAGGGTCTGTTTGGTACCGAGTTACATATTGTGACAGTGATGAGCATTACACAGCAAGAGCATTACACAGCAGTGTTAGCACTTACCTTCTGGAGGCTACTCTTCCAACGGTTTAGATCTTCCTAACACAGTGACAGAATGAAAACAGGGAAAAAAGGTGCTTTCAAATACCAAGAGCAAACGCTATAAAATAATAGAAAACACAGGAATTTATCTTTGGAAATGTCCCCAAATGGGGACGAACCTGTTGAGAAGAAGAATCAGTATATCTAGACCAGCCCTGAAAGATATTTGGGTAACTTATTTCTAAAACTTTCCTACAGAAACATTAAAGAAGAAGCAACATAATGGAGCTTCTATGGCTTCAGAACAATCTTCAGATATAAACACTTATTGAATATATTTTTTGATAAAAATTAAACTGCCATCTTCTTGCCCAAGTGATAGCTCCTGCATTTATATCAGCTTTTTACAGACTGGAAGAGTTAATGTCCTTCCCTTAAGAGTGTTTATGTACATAGATATGTACCAATACACCTCACTAAACACTGTGTCTCTTAACTAAACGCATATAGCTAAAGAGCAAGTCAGACACCTAAATGAGAGGGACAGCTCCCCACTTCACATTTTGACACTGTATTCTACTGTCTCTTACCAGTCATGTATTTCTCAGATGTTTGTTTATTGTCCTCTAGATTCTCTCTTAGAGTGTTACATTACAGTAGCACAGCTGATGTCCTATCAATACCAAGTAGGGTAGATCAATTACTTCCAGTGCATATGACATTTATTTAATCCATCACAGAATATGCTTTGTCTTTTCAACAGCAGCACTGTATTTTCGATTTCAATTGAGTTTGGAGGCCACAGTCATTTCAATTTCATTTTCTGTGTTGTCCCAACCTACCAAGCCTCAAGAGGACAAAGATGGCAAAGATATCATTCTGATACAGGAATCTATGGGTAAGATCTAATATTGTGAAGAATGAATGACACGGCTAAATTAGAAGTTTGACTATTCAGTGAAAACAGAAGTTGATTTTATGTTGGAGGAAAACTGTATGTCTCATTCAGTGCTTAGTGTCAAAGGCTCTAAACTCCCTTTCAATTGCATCTTTATGCATACTTGCATGAAACAACATGGAAAGTTTTATTATCATATTGAATAATAGAATTCAGAGCTGGTAGGAACCAAAAGATGTATCTAATCCTATAACAAAATCAATTATATCTATGTCATTCCTGACAGATACTTGTCTGACCAGCTCATAAACAGGCAAGCCATGAAGCATCCACAGTCCCAGTGCTTTCAACATTCCTAGCAAAAATAACCTAATGATAATATTTAAAATGAAAATTTCCTGTGATTTAAGCCCATTTTATATTTCCAGACTCTCGTACTTCTGTACTATTATTCTCTTAGGTTTTTCTTTTCCTATTTCCAAGTCTTTTCAGTACTTGAAGATTTGTCACATCTCCTCAGCACGTTTACTATTTTTATAGTAATGCAACGTTGTTGACTCATGCTTAACCTAAGCACCACTATCCATTCCTCATGCCTACATTTTAGATAAGAAATACCATCTAAATGGAGCAGCACTTTGAATTTGTTCCTGAACTGCATCCTGATTTTCTCAGTCTATTTCTCCACCTCAATATTAAACCTCTCCTGGGTATATTTCAGTCCTCCCAGCTTTGAGTTGTCTGTAAACATAACATACCTGTAATCAATACTGAGAAACATAGCTTATGGATATTATATATCTGCAAGCCACTGCATACAGGATATTTTCTGCAGTTTGAGATCAATACGAGACAGGGGTAGTCACATCATCCTCATTTATTCATAAATTAAAAACAGTGGAGAAGCGATTCATGCAAGCAACACTATCCCTAAGCAATTCTAATTTATGTATCTTACACTTAACAGAACATGGCAGAAATCCACAGCCTTAATGGTATGCACATCCATATGCAAGCCTATCCTTTTAACTATGTTCTTAAATCTCTTTTGTACAGGTGTTTTAGGAATATTAGATATTTTGTGCTTTACTGATGTTTCATTTTAGTAATTGAACCATTGATGTAGTTTCCACATAAAATTCAGCTACTTATCATGTCTTGTAGCCTTAATCAAACCAATATGTACATGTTTAAAACATTCACTGATAAATCACTGAAACCTGTTCTGTACCTTCCCAAAACCAATGTCTGTCTGATGGTGGACAGCTTAAGGCTGCTCTTCATCTCTCTAACCATACACGCACATACTCAGCCATCTGAAAATGTACTGTTCAGTCCTCAAATACTGTTTTTCAGTTTGCACTTACCCTTTACAAGTCTTTATATAATCATCCCAGAATGCTTTTACTTTTCATTCTGTGAGATAACCATGGAGACCTGAAAAGGTTGACGTTTCTCAGCAAGGAGGAGTAAGGCACTGCTGCAGAGTCTTTGTAGAGAAAGTAATCCCAAACTAATCCTGTTTATTTCAGCAATAGTTGTTGTATAGCCTTTACCAGTCAACATTGTTCAGCATTTTCAGCAGATTTTTTTTTCTTAATCTGGAAGCAGTTCTAAGAAAAAAAAGGAATAAAAAAAAAAGGTGGTTAATTGTTGTGAACAGTTAGCAACATGATCAGCTATGTCAGAAAAAACTGCAACAGCAGCTTCATGTGTTGTTCCCAGGCATGTTAAAGCAAGCTAATTTTAGCAATCCTTATGTATTCTCAGAACATGTGTTCATTCTTTATGAAATTGTGGGATATCTTAGTAGAGGGATTTCATGTAAATTATTTATGATTAATCCTGTGGCTTGGTTTGGCTTATGTCCACTCGCAGCGAAAGAAGTTTAAACTTCTTAAGTGGAAGCATGATGTGAAATATTAAAGAGAAATATTTATATATACATTCATTTTCTATCTATGGATTTCAGACATGAGATAAAAGGCTTCTGTTGTTGATTATTTCAGCTCTCTTGGTACTACTGCAGAGCACTCACAGCAAGTTCGAAGCCCTAGCGTGGGGATTTCAAACTGACAGAGGAACGCTCCAAACAAGCAGTCTCTTCATTTGCCAAAAAGTCTTCTGAGCTAGCAATAGCAGTAGTCTTATGGTATGAAAAAGATCAAATATAATGAGCCACTTTCATCACTCACTGGAGAAACAATTACATTTCTTGATTAAATGATAGCAGTTTGGATGAGGTAATGGTGGCAGGAGCTCACACCCTAGCCCTAACTATATTATGCATCACTTAAAGTTTTGCCCTAGGTAGGGGAGATGTTAACTGACAACACAGGCAGGTTTATATTCAAAACCAGCAAACTTCTCACGGTCCTTTTTAACAGATGCACTCAGATACAAAACCTGACATGCTGTCCAGCCGGTTGTTATCTTTAAACAATATCATGTTTAAAATGAAAATTAATTCAGTAGGTGCTCAAGTAATTTCCATTAGCCAGTTTAATGCTCCCTATTCTAGACAAATCTTCCGTACGGAACCATACAGTGACAGATTGGCTCTTCCTTGTTATCAGGTATCTGGTAAGTGAGCCTCATCAAACAGCTCCAGCGACTATAAATTATGTTCTTGTTCCCCTGGATACACCCTTGTGTCCTCTGCAATTTTACCCTCGTCTTTAAAACAAGAATTATCAAAGAGTAAATTTGAACTTATCCAACAGATTCAAGGTTGTTTACTGTCTTCAGTGAATGCATTCACTATTTCTTATGGTTACCATATTAAAGTAATTTTGTCATCTAAACCCATTCACTGTAAGAAAACACCCAGAGTACAGCACTTAGAGTTGTCCCTCATCTTTTTGTACAGTGCCTCCTTTTCTCCCGGAAATTCTTGAAACCTCCCCCAGAAAGAAAGAAATATTCCCTGTCTTGTGATTTTCTTTCTGTATGTAATGGAGATTGCCCAAGGCAGGTCTTTGTTCTGTGCGTTCCCTTCACCCTTCACTGATTTTGCACTTTACCTATAAACTTGGACTTTGGTATTAAAAGAAAGGAAAATCCACAGATCTCATTTTAACATGTCAATATGCTCCTAAACTCTAGATCATTTTTCAAATCATAGCAAATGAGTTCAACCAACTGAATTTCTAAGCTCAGAACAATCTGAGCAGAGCAATATCTAACCAGCGTTATTGTACTTTCAAAGCTACAGTAGGACTATAGTGCTTTAGCTAGAGCAGCTGTTGACCAACAGAAGAATATAAGATTTGTCAGACTGATCCAAAACACTTCATTCTAACAATCTGAATGCAACATTAAATGAGTCTTGCTTGCCGTGTCTGTGCCAGTCAGCAGCTCAGAACTCAAGGCCCTGCAGATATAGGAGAGATTAGAGTTGTTTATGATTCAGCCAGGGAGCATGCAAAATGAAGACAAACTTTGTGAGAAAACCAAATGGATTTTGCTGACTATTCTGGGCATGTGGGGGGCACTCAGTTAATTAAATGAAAACAGAAAAAAAGTTTAAAACCGAGGATGTTATAAACATTAACCATGCAGCAACCACCTGTAATACAAACTAAGCCTGAGGTTCAGAAATATATTCTAAGTATGTTCATAAAAATGTTCTGCTCTGAGCTGACAACATACTGCTGTACTAAAAATGATGATAGGAAACAATAAGGGTAGTATTCACGTTGCCCACTCTACCAGCCTACAAAACCAGGCTAGGCTTCCTCTATTGCAAATATAGAAGGATAAGTTTCTCAAAGGTTATTTGAGAATATTCAAGCTAGGCAGTAATATAAATATTTCAAAGTGCAATCCAGAGCACTAACTTAGTGCTCACCTTGGTTGCTCTGAATTGTTCCCTGGAGGTGCCAGCTCTTCTCCACTGGTTACAGCTGTCTAAGCTCCTTATTTAGAAAGCGAGGTCAATATCTAAAATCAGGTTTTGTGAATACTTCCTGAATAGTCACTGATACGTCACAGCTTCCAAATCGGCCAAGTCACTGTATTTCATTAAATACTAATGAGATTAAATTTTAATTGTTGTAAGTTCTGCAAAAAAGCCCTACCATATTCTGCGTATCTGAAGCAGTACAGTAGTATCGTGTATATACCCCTGCAGATCTTCAAAGTCCATGCTGTACTTAGGCAGCATGTGAACAACCTTTTAGAATATAAATATCAAGCAAAATGGATTTTACATCTAATTCCACTGGTGTAAATACAAATCTTTTATTTCCAATAATGGAAATTTGTACAGAATAAATATCAAGCCCATTGCTTCATACTTCTGTGTAACATGAAGAACATATCCTTTTCCAGCAGCATTTTTAAGACAAAAGAACACCTTCTTTTCCTCCCCTCAACATAGGTTAATTTACCAAAAAATAAAATCAACATATTCATGCAGGATACAGCAGGGCAGCAATGTAGGTCCACATCTTTTCAGCATATTCCACATGACCAATGGTCTTACAGACCTTTTCATCATGCCTGCATACTTCAGCCACCTTTCATTAGAAGAAAAAGACATGGGTGCTGAGATCGTTCTTATTACTTAGCAGTCCGGAATTGAGCTATCTAGGGTAAGTTAGTCATCTAGGTCTCCCTCTGTCGTCAACAAAGTGGCAGGTACTTCCAGAGGATGAGTCATCTCATCTATTTTAGACATATATCTTAGAAGATTATGAATCACTCTGAAAATCCCTCTCCCAATGGATTACAGATGAAGCCTAGACAACGAGATTAGCCAGGACACCAAACTTTTAGGCAGCTAAGGCACGCGCCTGCTACTTGAGTATTCCTGTAAAAATTGTGTCAGTTAGAAAAGGGTGTTTTTTTTTCAAATATAGACACATTTATTCTGAACTATCAGACCATAACAGCATTAAATCATTAACAGCCTGCCCTGATTCTAACCAGTGACCTCGAGGTGAAAAACTCCCTACTCTTCTGCCAACTTTTTGCACCAACTAATTCACATTTGAACTCTTTGCTAAGGCAGGTGCAGCTGGGCAAATCCCCTGGCAAGTCTATAAATTAGTGACTGAGGAGCAAATTTTTTTCCTAGCCAACTCAGATAGTCTTTAATCCCCATTGGTTAACACTGCTTATTGTTTCTACATCCTTCTGCTTTAAATTCATACAATAATGCATTCATAAAAACTGCATTCAAAATATGTAGCGACTCAGAAAAGAATGAAGCATTTTCATAGTGGTAAAGGTCTGTTCTTTCTTTCCCCTTCAAAATGAGCTGGATAAGGAAAAAGAAACTGCTAATTAAATTACAAAATTTTGAAGAGGTCAAAACAGTGTAGCACACATGAAGCCTTAATTCAAAGAATACAGGAAGCAGTGCAATTCGCATTTGGTCATCTTTGACACAGATGGTAACAATATAGTCAGGATTTTAAAGAAACACACTTATGTCTTTTTCATCCTTTCTCTCCCTCAGGGGTCATTGCACTATGATCTATTTTTACACGGGAAAAAAAAAAGTTTTCATTGTTAAAGCAAGTTGGATGCTCCCATATCTCATATTCAATCAGAAAGCATTTCAGAAAACCTAGCGTCCTCCTTTCAACCTGCTTTGAAGCATTTCTACCGGTTAAAGACATCATTCATCCACAATATTGCAGCCACAAAAATCCTTGTTTTTTTTTCAAAGTGAAAAAAAATAACTGAACTTCCAATAACTTATGAATAAATGGTATGTATTAAAATATTTTCTTTAAAAATGCAAAAGTAGAAAAGAAAGTAAGCAGAAAAGATAATAAATGTAACTATATGCCTACAAAATTGTAGGGGTACTGATTTCCAGACATTAACTACCTTTCCTTCAAATTCTATCTTTAGTAAGGTTCATCTATGGAATTAACTGGCAGAAGTAGTTAACCAAATATGATGAAACTGATACTATGTTATGTTCTTGAATTTTCCATCATTTTGAAATGCTTGAATTGCCAATTTACTCATGAAGCCCCCTGTATGAAAAGGGAAACTCAGGGTGTGGAGAAGGAGTGGGAAAACTGGTGAGAAAGATGAAAAGTGTGGAAGAAAGAAAAGAAAAAGGGCAGGAACAGCAGGGGATTTGGAATTGCATCTATCTTACTGATCATAGCACGGGACAAATTTGCATTACCAAACATACACATTACACCATACAGATCGCATTTTACCCATGATATCTTAAAAATAAATACAACCTCCATCACCATGGAGGTTCATAGGCTCTGAAGGCTCTCTGGTGTGATACAGTAGACCCACAGAACCTGATCCTTTCCATACACTGGTGTGAGTTCAGCTCCACAGTATGAAACATAGAGTAGCTCCAGAAGATGCATTTTCCAAGTCTCGTTTCCTTACTGGTAACACTGGAACCCGATACTCAAAGTCAGAGCTGTGCTGTTTGGCCTTGTCTCAGCATACCGATTACAAAGCCCACTTCAGTTCTCTGGACAAATGTGAGACTCATAAATAAGTTTTTAAACTTATTTAAACCTTTCCATGGAAAAATACTGTCCTATAATCTCCAAAGATCTGCTGTTTTCACAATCATACATGTCAGTTAAGCTGTTTATTAGATCTGCAAACATTTGGATGAAGAAATAAATCTTTTTTTTCGCTGTACAACCCAGCAAAACATGCAGTATAACTTCAACAAGTGAATGCTCTTAATAGATGTTTCATATTGTGCCATAATTTCCAATTGAAAGTGTCTAGTGAATGTAAAGATACACATAACAATTTTAAGTTTCCTTTTAATATTGTTTATATTTACTATTCCTTTTAATATTTTAAATTGAGACTGTATTATGAAATAACATTAAAATAGAGACTTATCAAATAAAGGAGAGCTTTCATAAAAGAACTGTTTTGATTTGCAATTTACAACTCCACCCAAAACTGGCAAAAAAACCTCTAATGTAAGGTTTTATTTTTGCTTGCTTTATTTCTGAACACATATTTCAGTGCTGAAAATAGTACAAGAGTACCTACATTTTGATTCCTACCAATTCTCTCTTTTCAACTCTCAGCCCCTATCTTCCTTAAAGCAGTCCTAATCGCCTTTTTTGGCTTGTTTATTCATGTGTTGTGAGTACTGCAGTATCTTCAGTCTCTTCAGTAAAAGATCCTGCGAATCCACTCCCATTCATCTTTCCTTAAATACCAGTTGTCAAATTGCCTCCTTCTGTAACTTTGGAATAATACTTAATCCTGAGCTTCCTTTTCATATGAGCTTATTTAGAAATTTGCTAGCAACAGCAACATGATCAAATCTTCAGGAAGACATCCAGTTTTGCAGGCATCTAACAGTCCAGCATGCATGTGTAAGCTGTATTTTTGCTTACTAAAAGGCAAATGAAGTCTGCTGCTTTCAGCATTTTTAGGAAGTTTTACAGCCCGTAGTACCAAAGTAAACAATATTCTCCACCTATGATCAGCACAACTGACACTACAAAATTCTCATCTCTGGTCTTGGTTTCTTCACCAAGCTCTCAAGAAATAATTGCAGTCTGTGCTGCACTTCAGACAGAAGATCACTGCTTTCTTTCCTGTGTTTGAGGAGAAAGTCACCGTACTGCTCCCACTTTCAAACAATTCTCCTGGTTCTCCCTCATTCACATCACAATCAATTTAAAAGTGCCTTTTGTTTCCAGAATCCTTCCATGGCTGACTCCAAAATCCCCCACAAATCTCATCACCTTTCACGATGCATTTCCAATATCACCTGTGAGCAATGTGATGCCAGTTCTCTAACACCACAGGAGGCAGATATCAATTAGCTATCTCATTTGTCATTCTCATTTTAAAATACACCTTTCCTTCTCTTTTCCCCGCTTGACTAGTTCTCCCTGCCACTAGCCTCATGACTGACCTTTTCGATTTTTCCTTCAGAATTTTCTGGTAGCCCACTATTCATGGTCTTGCTTATACAGTATTCTCTCATTCTGTAAATAATTTGGCTAACTTCTTTGAAAATCCAATCTTAAATCAGACTTTTAGATTGATATGCAAGAGCTCTTCATTCCCACATGTAAGAAATCAAACAGGGAGAGCAGGAAACCAGCATGGCTGAGCAAGGGCCTGTTGGTCAAACTGAGGTGTAGGAAAGAATTGCACGGGCAGTGGAAGCAGGGACATGTGGCCTGGGAAGAGTAAAGGGATGCTGTCTGGATGTGCAGGGATGGGGTAAGGAAAGCCAAGGAACAGATGGAACTGAGCTTGGCAAGGGATGCAAAGAATAACAAGAAGAGATTTTACAGGTACTTTGGCCAGAAAATAGAGGCCAAGGAGAGTGTTCCCCCTCTGATAAATGAGAAGGGTGAACTGGTAATGACAGACATGGAGGTATTCAACAACTTCTGAGGTACTCAACAACTTCTTTGCCTCAGTCTTCACTGCCAGACAGGTTGCCAATGTCTCTCGGTTCCCTGAACCTGCAAGTGAGGGCTGGGGGAGCAAAGTCCCTCCCACTGTAAGCAAAGAGCAGGTTCGAGACCACCTGATGCAACCAAACAGGTACAAGTCTATGGGGCCTGATGCCATGCATCCCAGGGTCCTGACGGAACTGGCTGATGGAGTTGCCAAGCCTCTCTCCATCATATCTGAAAAGTCCTGGCATGCAGGTGATGTCCCCGGTGACTGGAAAAAGGGATAGTGATAGGACAAGGATGAACGGTTTTAAACTAAAAGAAGTGAAATTTAGATTAGAGGTTAGGAGGAAATTCTTCTCTATGAGGGCGGTGAGGCACTGGCACAGGTTTCCCGGAGAAGCTGTGGATGCCCCATCCCTGGAGGTGTTCAAGGCCAGGCTGGATGGGGCTTTGGGCAGGCTGATCTGGTGGGAGGTGTCCCTGCCCATGGCAGTGGGGTTGGGACTAGATGGTGTTCATGGTCCCTTCCAACCCAAGCCATTCTGTGATTCCATGATTCTATGATTCTGCAATAGGCCAGAATACTGAAAACTGCTGTATGTCTTTAGTTTCCTCACTAGAATAAGGGTCCTTACTCAGGGACAAAAGAAAAATAAAAGGTTGTTTTCAAAATAGAAAATGTTAGTTCCTGACATTTCCCTTTGACTTATTTTTCACATTGAAAACTATAACCACAATGGTGTCTTAATTGTAAGTTTTGCCACTGATCATTATTACAGTGTTACAGATACTGCACTAATTTATGTTTAGGTAGAAGAAAACTGAGGAAAAACTCTGGAGAGAATCACCTTTCTGATCATGCCTTTTGAATCTTATTTTATGTACTTTGCAAGTATTTTTTCTAAGCATTTATTAACATTAATTACTGTATCAAACTAACTTCATCACTTAAATTTTCACTGTTCCACTGCTGTCACATCTCAGCTTTGTATTTCATCATATACAAAAATAATTCTAAAAAATACACAAAACATTTGAACTAAGCAAAATAATCTTGCCTTTCCTTTCTAATGTCCATACAATGTCCTCCTGGTAAAAGAGTAACTTCTATATATAAACATACCTGCACTGTAATGCACTTACACCTAACAAACTTCTAAAGCTTAATTTTTCCCTGCCCACCTTATGCATAATTAAACCATCTCCACTGGGTCAATGCAGGTAGTGATGATGACCCTCTTAGTTAAACCTCCGAGACCTGCATTTATTAAGTTTCTTTGGAAGTTCTTTGTTTTACAATATCACTAGAAATAAGTCACAGACAAGAAACTTACCTCTCATTTCAACTTTTAAGAGGTGATCTTAGATCCAGTAGAGGAGTCCCAGGATTTTCTCTGTGGTAGCTTTGTTTAACCTGTAACTAAAAATTAATTATTTTACTTCTGTGACTATATGCCCCAACTTGGTGTCATTTTATTCCTCTTTCAGCCCTCAAGTATCAGGACACTTGGTCTGTATGTGCCATGCTGGTGCCCTTTCATTTCTTGCCTTCTGTGATATACCGCAGTTAGGGTCAACACGTGACTGTGCATTTGGGTGACAGGAAGTACTGGAGAAAGAAAGAAAGATTTTTATTTGTCATTTTATTAATTTTCTTTCTCCTCTAAGTGGGAGACAGGAAAAGCCTCTCTGAATTATTTTTAACTTTAAAAATAACTGTGCTATCTTTTCTCCCAAAGGCGTTCTATATATTGACAAGGCCTTTAAACTCCGGACTTCATCCTAAAATCTGTGCTGTGGAAACTTCTATCACCCTCAGGAGGATTACATACATGACAAAATACTTACAACTGAGCCTTAGTTACTGCTGAGGTGTATTATAAATTTCCCCAGAACCCCCTAGAGTGTTCTTAAGTCTGAAGCTGTATCTCAAGTAATATTTAAGCAAATGTGTTCTAATGTATTTTAACAGGTAAAGATGATTTTGCCAAAAATATGAGCTAAGCAAAGTTAAAATCCCCATTTTAATTAGTTTAGCATGTTAACTGTATATCATTAACAGCAGAGAACTGCATTTTCCCTAATGTAATCAAAATTTAAATGCAAAATAAATGTGAGAGGCAGGTAAGAGAAATATTTCCCAAATAGGGGTTTTTAAGTGCTTGCAATTGCTGTGATAGCTAAGGAGTTTGCAAGTGGTTTTGGCTAGGGGAGCAGGCTTGAGACAAAGCAAGTACAATTCTTGCCAGCCCTGAGGGTGCCGTCTTCGCTGAACTGATCGATGCAGAAGTTCCCTGCACTTGCTGGGAAGATATGTAAGCTTCTGTCAGATGTACAGCTAGGTTTTCCAACAGATCACACATATGTACTATTAGGATTAGCAAAATAAGAATGACTAAAAGGGTTCTACTGAGTGAATAAAAGCTTGGAATAAACAGTAAAAAAGTTGAAAATAACCTCCAAAAATTGACCTTGATCTGTCTGGAGTTGGTCACTAGAACAGGGCAGGCGGCATTTGTAGGTTTCACAGACTGTGGGAGGGATTGCAAAAGCACAGAGGTGATAGATGAGCACATTTCTTCAGAAGTGCAGTGACATGAATGCAACATGGTTTCAGGGCTTTTTTATTGCAATAACAGAAAGAAAAGGAAAACAAAAATTTCTAATATAGTCTCTGTCAGTAACCCATGTTGCAGTTTGATTGCCTTGTGCTTAGGGTGCTCACCAAGAGTGCACCTTCAGCAGAGCAGAGGGCTGAAATTGGGCATCCACTTTCTTGATAAACACACATGATGCAGGGATAGGAACTGCCAGAGCCATTTTTAAACTTCAGCTTTGGAAACTAGTCAGATCTACTCTGCGCCTGATTCAGAACTAGGATCTCAACTGAGACTTCCCATTACTGGTATTGTATCATATGCTGCTCGACTCCTCTCCCCCAGCAAATGGTATTCCCAGAGCGCTGCCTGCTTTGGTCTCCTTGTTAGTACCCTTCCCCTCTGTATAAAATACAACACTGAGAGCAATAACATGCTGTAGCTTCTTGTTTGGGGCAACCTCCTACATGAAGGATGTCTGAGTTCTGGGTCTTGATCCAAACAACATTAAAAACAGTTCAACAGAAGAGGGGAGACCCTGCATACTCCCTGTACTGATGTTTTATGTATTATGGAAATGGGTAAACATTCTGGGTTAAAATCTCCTCGAAGTAGGGAAATGAAACCATCAGTCTTATTTCTGGGCAATCTTCCCAAGAAAATATTTGCCATTAAACTATTCAATATACAACTCATTAATACATTTGAGTTGATCATGTATGTATTTTAGTGAATACCATATCTACTGTTTTCTTACTGCTGCACATTTCATTGCTGATCTTATCTGAAAGCAAGTTTAAGAAATACTGCAATTTCCATTAAAAATTAGATTGATTCTCAGAGGAACTGAATTTTCCATCTTCTCTAAATGGTAGCATATTCTTTATAAGAAAAATATGGTAAAAAGTGGTTTGCAGACTTAATCAGACTGTGCATGTGAACAAAGTTACTCAACATGCATAGGTTTTTGCAGAGCATGACCTGAGCATCATAACACTGCATTGATCACCCTGAGTTCTGCCCACATATAAAGATTCAAGTTTGCAGACTTTTTGGATTAGTATTGTGTCTCTGCATGTTTACGACACTTGCTTAGTGTTGATCAACGATGCATGCTCCTAGAATTCAGTAATAAAATACAGAACACTACTTTCTGTTCCACATCATGTTTTTAATATTTTCAAATAGTTTATAGATAACAGACAAGTTTCTACATAAACATTTACTCAAAATATAAAAAAGAATAATTATGAGTACATATTAAAGGAGCTACTTCTACAATATGGTTTACTTTCTTTGCCGGTTCCTAAAATCAATTTTTCAATGAGATTCTAGGGGAATTCTTTCTCTAGAAGCAGACAGGCTTGTCCTCATTAAATAGGCTCTGTGGGAAAATTGAAGGTACAATTATAGTTGTATTTTAGTCATCTGAGATGCAGGGTAAGCCCCAATGATCTTTAGCTGTACTTCCTCTCGCCATACATGTTGTGATCACTTGCTCCCCAGCTTCAGCCCTCTAGCACTTACTCATCTACTGTAATACATTCCCACCTCTTTCAAGTGTATCACATTCAGCTTACAAGCAGGAAAGCTAATCTCCACCAGGCTGAGCATGCAAAGGAACTCATTTATTCTGTATATTTTTAAAGGTGCTTCTCCAGCAATTAAAATATGCAAAGCTCTCTTAAGAAAATTAGCAAGAATGAAGTCAATACATTTGTTTCTGCAGTAATTATTTAAAACTAACAGTTTACATTGTCTTAAAACAGATTCCTGATATAGAACACAATACATCGATTAAAAGAAACCCTAAATATTAGTTGCAAAATAAATAATAAAAAATACTTTTCAGCAAGTTCTGTGGGGTTTTAAGGCATTTCTTTATATAGAATGTCATTAACTTCTATGGAACTTTTTCATCAGCATACTTGCTTACACTGCCTAATTCATCTCTTCAATATTCAGTATTTTTCTAATTATACTGGTAAACATCCTATTCCTACAGAAATGTTTAAAAGACCACTATCTCCGAGTGAAATAGGTGGGAAGCAATTCAGTGCTGACTTGTAAGGAATGATGTATCAAACAATTGCCTTTACCTCACTGGCTACCCAGCCATTTTTGGTGGCCCTCTCCCTCTGCTGTTCCAATGTTAATTTGGAAACTGATTGTGACTCAGTTAAAAAATAAATAAAAATGATTTGACCACTGCAGCAAAGAAGGTGCCTAAAGAAAGCTTAGGGTAGAAAACTGATGTAAAAACAGAGTATGCCAGTTTTATCAAGTGACACACTTGCTTTGTTGAATCATGACAATGTTAGACTAATATTAATATTTCAATTTAATGTTATTATATAAATTTTGTGTTCAGCTGTCCATGCAAACAATTGAAATAATTCTTCTAAAGTATTTCATTCAATTAGTATCAGTTTCCTGTTTTGACACTACCTCTGAAAGCAAGATAAAATATTCTATTAAAAAAGAGGTACTCTCAAATAATTCACATTCAAAATTTAAATTCCTCTTTGTTAATCCTATCAGTGACAATGAAAAACCATCCAGTGTAGTTCCTTTTAATTACACCATGCTAATTCATTTTAAACCAACGTTCAGAATCAAAACAGATCTTCAATTGAGTGACTGCACACTGCCATAAATCCTTGTTCTTTAGCACACTCACGTCAACTCAACTGCTTGTGTGTCCAGAGCAGACTGCATTTACTGCTGTCCCCAGAACCTAGCGTGAAGCAAAAAAAAAGTAGAAAAAAGTGAAAAGGTGGTGAACTAAACAGAAATGGTGAAGCAAGGCAGCTGGCTGCTAGGCAGGTATAGAGTTTGCATAAATTCGGAGAAATTCTTGTTTATGTTTTTTTGCCACAAAGGTAAGAAACAATGGAAATTATTTTTTTTTCAGTTAACTTTTTCAATGTGTTTTTCAACTATTTTTCCTTTCCAGGAAGAATTTTTCTAGTAGCTCTTTTTATAGCAAGCAACTATGTGTTCTACCAGCAGCCTATCATTAAAAAAAAAAAAAAAAAAGGCAAACCTATTTCATGCCTTAGTTATCCATTTAGAATCTGAATGGATATATACAGATTATTGTCATTTGGTCTCTTTCAGCTTGAAGACTCAGATTCCTTATGTCTCACTACACCTTCCAGTTTCAATTTACGTACACTTACGCAGTTTGTGTTTTGGGGACGAATAATCCCAGCTTGTTTAAAAGTGAGCAGAAGGCAGGGCGGATGTCATGTATTGTTGGGTTTTGATTTGGGAAAGAGGTGTCATTTTTCTAATCTAACTTGAGGAGAAACCAAGCGGAGGTGAGTGATGAGGAAATTAAAGGTGGTGTAACATCTGATAGGAGAAGGTACATCACCGAGAAGAAATAAAGGCAGTTATCGTCTCATCGTGGAACAAACTGGCTGGTCCTGCACTGGGCACATCACCGGCCTCCAGGACGTGTCACCTGCTGGAAGAAGCCGTGCTCCCTGGCTGCTCCTTCTGATTTTTGTGGAAATGTCACTTCTGCACACCTGTGTGTAGGCATTTCTCCCTGGACACCACGCTTAGCCCTTTTCTGAGGCGGGGGTGAGGAAGGGACTGCTTATTTCCATCACCAGTGACACACTGGGCTGCGGGGACACAAATTTACCGAGCAGAGAGTCAGATCAACATCTCCGGCGTGGATACTTACACATATACCCTTATTCTGTCAACATACACACCACCACCGCCAAGCCTAAAGCCACCGCTCGCCGGGCGCGCAGGGGGCAGAGGGCGGCAGCCATCTTAGCTGCGGGCAGCCCTCAGGCGGCGGGGGGCGCCATGTCGGGGAGGGAACCGCCCGCTCGCCGCCACCGCGCACGGCCCCGCTCCGGGCTGCGCCGGCGGACGGGACGGGTTGGGGGCTGCAGGGGGGGTCCGGCCCCCTTCTCTCGCTCTCCACAAGGGTGGGTGAGGCTGAATGAACGCGGAGAAGCCGGCGGCGGGTCCGGGAGGCGGCTCGGGGCGTGGGGGCGGCCGGGGAGAGCCCCCGCCGGGCTCCTCCCTTGTGGGCGGCAGGAGCCGGAGCCCCGCGGAGGGACGTGCGCGGCTGGCGGTGAAATAAAAACGCTTTCCAGGAGAAAGGCCTCGCGTACGGACTCCAGTGAAAATGGAGAGTTTTCTGCCCTGTCTGGCATTGCAGGGCCCAAATAGGGTGGACTGTGGGAGCTATGGGGGCGCGGGCGGCTGGGCTAATGTCTAGAGGGTGTGCAGATACTGTGAGGGAAAAACAGCTGGATTTCCTTTTCCACAACTTCTAAAAATACTGGGCCTGGGAATATTTTAATGTGGAGGGGTTCCTCCCTTACTACCCTAGCTTTTGGCAGGAGGTGAAGCTCTGTCTCCTTTGCGCCTCAGGAGGTGTAAGCGGTGCTGTTTTGCTCGTGGGAAGCAGCAATAAAAACAGCTAACCACCAGGTCTAAACGCTTTGTTTTGCTGCACAAAGTACAATGTTTTGCAAGAGGTCAGAGGTTTGGCATCTGGGCAGCAGAGTTAAGCTGCTAACTCGGGTCAGTGGCTTCATCTCTGGTTATATTATTGCATTTGAAGAATGGGATTACTCATCTAACAAGCAGCTCACAGCACTGAGATGCTGATGCTTGTTTCTGTATCACTTGTGAAATAATAAGATCGCCAGACAGGCTTCGTGCTAAATCACGAGATCGTAGAGTACATTTGCTTGAAAGGGGCCTCCAGAGGTCGCCCAGCTCGAAGCAGAGCTGAGCTCAGGGGTGTGCCGAGTTGCCTGGGGGCTCCTACAGTTGGAACTTGAATATCTCGTAGGAGCTCCTTCGTGTGTGTGCACAGCTTCCTGAAAGGTAAAAGCATTGAGCTCAAACTAAGCGTATCTTAACTTTTCTGCAGGACTCTCTCCTCATGTAGAAGGGAACAAATGCTAAATGCTGTTCTTTCCAAAGCAGGCTGATTAAGAGCAACCTGTTGGCACAGCTGAAAACCTTGGAAAGAATTTGGCCTTCAGGATGAAGCCTGTCATCGTGGTGCACGGTGGAGCTGGCCGGATCTTCAAAGAACGAGAACAGGGATGTCGTACTGGCGTTGTCAGAGCTGCACTGCAAGGCTACAGTGTCCTGAAAGAAGGAGGCAGTGCCTTAGATGCAGTTGAGGAAGCAGTGAGATCAATGGAAGATGATCCTCATTTTAATGCAGGTAGTTTTTCAAGAAGTAAATTGGCGTATAATCATTATGTATGTTCACTGTTTTGTCCTGATCATTCTGAAAATGCTGGTTTGCTATCCCTTTGAAGTGGAGTAAATATTGGTGTCACAAAGTAGTATTTATCATTATAATAAAAGAGCGTTGTATGTACCGCAGTTTCTTGTGAGCACACTTGGGCAGACAAGTTACTCTTTCTTATTTTTCAGTGTTTTGTACCTACCAATTCATTCTTGTGCTCCAGTATCACTGTTCTGTAAATCTTACCTTGTTACTGTGATGTATCTTTAGTTTTAAGATACAGGCTCCTTAATGGAGTGTATGTTGAGTTAACTCATATTTAAGTCCCTTGAACGTAACCTACAGCAATATTTAAACCTTAATGTTTGACCTTTACGTATTGCTAAAGGAAGACTGTTTCAGTGGATTTTAGGAGTTTTTCTTTTAGTTATTGCTTGTAATTAGTGCTTTCATAAATAATATTACAAGAATCATACGCCGCTGGTATATGAGTCATGAGTTTATACAGTAGGGGTTTATAACTGAATTTTCTAGCAATTAATGTTAATTAATGTTAATGTTAGTTAATAGTCCATATCATATAACCTCAAATTTATTACTTAGATGCATTTCAGTGAAAATGTTTCACCATCCCTACCAAGGTATGTCAGGAATGAACATGGGCAGAAAGACCTCTCAAAGTTCAGTATTTCAGATGGCATACCTGTTTGTTATGTGGTTGCTTAATTTGCAGAGATTCACGTATTCCTTCTGACCTTGTAATTGCGAATGAGGGAAAGACTTCACTTCATATGAAACTTTTCAGTGTTTTGTTACTGACTTGGGCTGAACTTCTTGACTTTCAGAGGTTTCAAACTGAACAAATGAAGCAGACTCAGAGGTGCGGTGTGTATTATGAAGCTGTTGTATAATTAACGTCCGGCTGGCGTTCTCTCATTTAACTTTTACTTCTCTTCACTTGTTCTCTAAATCAGTCACTAACCTTTAGGACTTTGTTTTGCTCAGGTCAGTAAATCAGTATATGTTTGGCCTTTGATTCTCTTTATGCTTCTGGGTTATGCCTCAAAATATCTCTCTGGACAGGCAGTTTAGCTTTGATATTTTAAAAGCATCAGCTTCTTCAGGGCAGGAAAAAATCCTAATTCTTGAGGAACATCCCTTTCTGCCCAACATTAAGTGTACGATGTTAGTATGGAAGCGACTTCAATAGAAATATAAGCTTACTGGTTGTTTTCAACTCTTAATCATTCTGTATAAACAGTTACATATGTTCTTGGTTTCCCATATACTAGTTTTGATGGTTCCGTAAATCAAAATTATGTAGATGGGAAATACATTTTAGCTGAGTGTGACTCTCTGTGATGAAAGCTTGCTTTATAATGATCTGTCTGCGCTCATTTATTTAACTTATAAGTCTGTAGCATTTGAGCACTTAAGTAGGATCACAGTAACTAGCAATATTCATACATGCTTTTTTTAACCCTTTATTCGGGAACTTGTCACTAATGCTGTTTTTTCTGAGCCATACTGAGTTTGGGAAATGGGTGACAAGAAGCGAACCGAGACATGACAATGTTTCTCATCTCTCAGACCACTCATCTAGCTCTTCACATGGAGATGTTTTCAGTGTTCTGCTTTACGTGTATTTCTTGTTTCTAGAGTTATAGAAAGGAAGCTTGGGCTGATGCTTCAAAGTTACCAGTCTCTCACCAGAGCAAGAATTCCAGCCTCTCCTGTAGTGTACAGTCACTGATTTACACATTTGAGCAGGGTGTGCTCCTTTAAAAATGACCAGATCGTTTGAGGACAGGATTTTAGACCCCGCCATAGCCAATGATTGCTAGATAGTTGTAACTTTGCATTTTCTTGACAAAGTGCAATATGCTTGTGATTGACTTATTCGTGGTCCAAGGTTACATTTATCCTTAATTATTTAATTCATCCAAATTATATTTCTGTATGAGGGTGTTTACTTCAACTGGCACTAACAACGTTAAACCTTGTTTACGGTAGATTAAATGAGCAATTTTTAGCAAAATTTGCTTAGATTGGACTCGAGCCTTAAGCCCTTGTTTAAGTTTGACTGTGCTGATCTAAGAGGCAAGCAGTCCTGTAATCACTTACGTATGCCTCTAATTGTGTCGATGCTCATTAGATACAGCTGCTCTCAGGAGCTCGCAAAAGGGAGCTGACAGCTATGTGAAGAGGGCCCTCATTGGAGTGGCTGTTTTAAAACTCGACTTGTGGTATTTACCTCTATAAAATAAAAATGGGTTTTGTTGTCATGTTTTCTGGGAAGTGGCCGGGGTTATACTTCCTGCAAGCCATCTCTTTGGCAATTAGCAGTATTAACTAGCTGGGTGTGTGTACTCCAGGTATAAGAACTGCCATTCCAGGACATTGATCCTCTCACTCCTTCCTCCTCAGCCTTTGCAAGACTGTGCAGTCTGTAGTTAGATGGATTCTCAGCACCCCTGCTGTGATTTTGGTAATGTCACACTTGTCTCCCCATAAATTTTCCATGTTTTATTGTCTCAGTTTTCTTCCCCTGCTTCCACTTCACAAGGGAGCCAAACCTTTCTTCCCAGTGCTGCTGCCGGTGGATGCCACGGCCTCAGAGGCACGTAGTCCCTACGCAGGGTGCTGGAAAGCAGGAGAAAGGACAGTCTCTAACCACAAGAGGAGGTATTTGTCCTACCTTAAATAAACCAAAGTTTAGTGTCTAGCCTTGTGGCGGTGTACAGGCTTTCTCGGTCGTCAGTGGAACGAGACAGGATGGCGATGCAGCCAAGGCAGGTGGGAAGGAACTACTCGTAGGGCCACCTATCTCCGTCCACTGACTGTAAAAGGAGGCTGTTGTAGGCAGCTACCTTTGACTGCAGGGACTGTCCGACAGTTTTCTGCTCAGGAACATTTAGGAAATCCTAGGATGTATCCCAGGAGAGATCTCCAGCAGATACTTGCAATGCAGTGATGAGAGGGGCTGGTAGAGCATCCCCTGGAACCGTGGTTCTGATCACGGATATCTGAGAAAGGTGCACCCCAGTTCTAGGGGGCATTTTGTGAGCATGGGCGAGGGCCTACCTTGTCAAAGGAAACTAGCAGAACACGGCAGGGCTTATCTAAGAAACAAAAGATGACGTATTCCTTACATCAGAGTAAGGCTGATTCTGGAAGAGTGGTTTTCGCACAGGTGGCAGACGGGAGCTACCTGTCAGTTCTCCACGGATCAGTGTAGCCTGGAAATTAGCACGTTCTGAATGATGTGGGACTGAACTCTGCAATAGCTCGTACAATTGGAGGGGGGCAAAAAGTAACGGTTTGGGGCAGAGGTCAGGTGTGCAGTTGTGTTACGTGAGTTCTGGAGATTGCGGCAGGAGGATTACAGAGGTCTGTTGCCTCCAGTAGCTGGGGATTGAACGTTACGTTTTCAGGTCTGAAGTGCATAGGTGGAAGCCTTATGTCAGCAATTATTACCAGTAGTTTCTGATGTGCTTTAATGTTGGTTTAATAGGAAAAGCAAACAAAATAACTGTTCTAGTTCTGTACAATGTTTGAGTCTTTCCACCTGAGGTGCTCTGTAAACCTGCCATGCGTTTTGAATTTCTTTTTAAGTTTAGTCTTCTCCAGCCCTATTAGCAAGGCTTGTGCACTTAAAACTTAACATTCCCCTGTGATACACGTACTCGTGTTACTACAAAATGAGATGATGCACTTTTTTTTTTTTTTTTTTTTTTTTTACTCATTAATTTTCAGTTAGGTTAGTGTTAGCATTGATAATTACATGAGAAAAATAACTACCCGGCATTTCATTACTTGATTTTTATAATTTTTAAATTCATTTGTCTGCTGTTGCTTAGTAAGGAAGAACTTGTTATTTCAAGCTTTTGGTACAGTAGTGAGTGGACACTTCTATTCTGCTCTACCAATTTTGGCAGCTGCTTGGAATGCTGTGTGCCATTAATCTTCTGATAGAACTGAACAATACACTGTTTTGTTGGCTTATGTTGTATCCTACAGTTGGAAGAATTGCGAAGGTAAAATACCTTTATGTGCATGTGAAGTGATGTAGGGGATAAAGAGCCTTGTTCGTGATTGTTTGTTGTTTTAACTTTCATGCCTAATGTATTATTTTGGATGGCATTACGTAATTGGCACTCCATGTACTGTCTTATGACTGAATTCATGATTTGTTTGAGTTTCAAGTGTGTTTTTCATCATATAAAAATAAAACTCAATGTTTTTAAGTAGCCATTGCACCCCTGAGATTTCTGTTAATAGCTGGATTTTGTGGTTATACTCAGCAGTGTAGCTGCTGTTTTGTTTGTATTCAGGAAGAAGGCACTTTCAATGTGTCAGAACAATCTGGGAAAGAGAAAGTTTGTTTCATGAGATCTAATAATTGAATCAGCTGATGGTTAGCTCGTAATGACTTTCTTTTTTCCTTAACTCCTTTTTCCCCACCCCACCCCTTTTTATTTATTTATTTATTTATTTTTTGTCTTTAGGCTGTGGTTCTGTTCTAAATGAAAAAGGTGAAGTAGAAATGGATGCCATTATCATGGATGGAAAAAATCTAGCCTCTGGAGCAGTATCTGCAGTTAAATGTATAGCAAACCCAATAAAACTAGCTCGGCTTGTCATGGAAAAGGTATGCTGAATGTGTACTTGAATTTGAAACACTTTTTCCCTTAGAACTTCATTGACTATACTGATAGACCTCAGTGATGATGTTGTGAATCCTCCCTTAAACCAGGGAAGACAGGAAAATGGATGGTAGTGCTTAGAAACTTGTGACCATGAGGAACTTTTATTGTAAGTATTTATTTAAAATGGCACTCTAGGGAGACTTGAGTTCTGTCTTGCAGTCGGAAGGAACCTCAAGGAGAAATTGACCTAAACATGTCAAGCTTCTGTAGCTCCACAGCTGGTATTGAAAATTGTAGGGAGGGTTGTTCATTGTAGAGCACCTGTGCTGTCACTGAGTCTTCTGCTTGGCATTCCGAGATAAACGTTGGAAAATGTACTAGTGATTTTGCAACGAGGTGGAACTGAATTAATGATCCGCTAACGCTTTTGTCCGTGAAATCTGGTTTCATAGGATCCTAGGTGGCCTTCCCCATCGTGGCCTTCTCAGGCAGCAGCCCTAACGCTAGCTCGTGGTCTTCCAGCAGCAGAAGATAACACAGGCACTGTGTGATGGAGGTTTTCCAAGAGCATCAGACCTATCTGGGCAGCAAAATTATTATTACATGGGCTTCTGCACAACATCCATCCCACTGTACTCCACTAAGAAGTCCCTCCTAGTATCTGCCATAGCAAATGTCTGTTGTTCTTCAGAAATGGTGCCGTAGGTATAGTTTGGATGATAGAGTAGGCCATCAGTGTGATACGTGCATCTGTTTTACCATTACTGGACTGGGACAGTGATCACAAAGTTCATCTTGTCTTTGGAGTGTGCATTCCTCATGCTGCTAGCGCAGCTCCCGCATGATTGAAAAGGGGTCGCAGTTGCAAGAACACTTGCAAACAAAGAGGAGGTATGTTTTTTAACCTCTCAAAGTGACCTGCGGAGAAGGTTGAAATGTGTTTTGTTCTCAGCAGATTCCAAAGGAGATGGCAATTATTTTTGCCCTGAATTGTAGGATAGTTCTGCTTTTAGAATCAGAACTTTTCACTAAGCTATTTAATACAAAAGCGTCATAAAATTTGTGCCTACAAGGATAAAGTCAAAACAACACTTTTTTGAGAACATTAAAAAAAAAAAAAGAAAGCTTTGCAGAGTTTTCCCAAATGAAAAAAAATAAACCGAAACTTGCCCTCTATCTTTCTCATCTATCTTAAGGCCTGTCTTGTCATTATATGGTGCTTCAGGTGTTCAAAAATGTTGAGGCTAAATTTAAAAGGAAATCATAAAATTCAACTGTACAAGGCCAAGTATAATGGTTTGGCAATAAAACGTGAAATGAGAAGTACTTCCATTTTGCGGTGTAGTGTATTTCTATTTGGCCAGATGCAATAAATTCTGTGTAGATGACAAAATTAAAATGTAAATGCTAACCTAAATTGCTTGATATCACTTGAGGTGAGCTTCTGCTGTTTTTCTGGCAGGTGTTACAAACTGGGATACCAGCCGATGTCACCCTTCTGTTCATCGTAGGCAGGGATTTTGGGACACCAACCCAGCCTATTTCACAGTACTTCTCAGAGTGTATTTTGTGTTTTGTTTTACTGTGGATAAGTGAAAATCCTTTGAACTCTGTGACCCATGGGTGATAAGACTGGAATTTCCTGAGGTCCTAAACATTTTAGGATGCTTATTTCCCAGTAGTATTGAGATGCATCACCACCCCAAGGAATTTTAAAACATGCAGCTCCCAAAACCTTAAAGAAGTAACAAACAGAAAAACTCCCCACCTGCTTGTAATTTTTATTTCCATCCTATTACGGAACAATATGGGCTCCATCTGGTGGTCAGAGTAGCTCCTGAGACCGTTGTGCATGTTAATCCTGTACGTTGTTGCACTCTTACTGGGCTCAAACGTGCCCAAATTCAGGGTGTAGAAGAAAGGATGACACCAGAATAATTTCCAGTCGTGACTTACTGAACATAGTACTCTGATACATGATACTGAGCATTTTAGTCTCTAGAGACGGAAGGCTTGGTACGTTAACTAATTAATCAAGGAAATCCTAGAGAAAGCAGTTAAATTTTTTGTTAAATTATTCCTGCTTGTAGTGAATAAAAATAGAATGATGCATTGAAATGACTTTTTTTAATGTGGCATGTAATCCCCCTCAGCTCCAACACTTCTTTACATGGGCATCACACGAACAGTGGAGCACTGATCCATTGCTATGCACAAGCTGCCTGTGTATACATTTACCCCTACTATATCATCCAGCTTTTTAAATTAGAGGAGAATTTAGGTTACGACACAGGCTTCTCAAGACAAAGGTGGGAACTTCTGCTGTGCTCTGTGCACTGCCAAGCTTGTGAAATAAAGAGCTGGTCTGAATTCCAGGCCAGCTGTAGAAATCTGGGGGGGGTTTCTCTTCTCTGCTTCCCATAAAATTAACTAAACTTGCTCATATTTAACATTTGTTGTTTGTTATTAAGATCTCTGGAAACTATTATTTTTTTTTTTCCTTTTGGACTACTCAGTGTGAATGTATCCCAGAAGAAAACAGGCGCTTCAGAAAGTTAACAAATATATTCATGAAGCTGTAGAAAAAGAATGAGATGGAAAAATGTGCTTTTTGGTTGTTTGGCAATGTTCTACTAGCTCTTTCGATGGACAACGTATATTGAAGAGAAAAATAAATTGAATTTCTCCTTAAGGCACTTTTTTTTTCCAATGAGGATTGCAAAAAGACTGTCATAGCAGCTTTGTTCTTGTATATTCAAATATTTCTTGCTTGTGCAACTCATGAAGGTGATATGTTATCAGAAACTGCATGTGGAAGGGAACCCTTTAAAATGTTTTAAGAAATAACTTTTAAACTTTTTTTTTTTTAACAATGAAACCTCATGTGTTTTTTAAACTTACTGAAAGTAATATAAAGCCTCCATTCCTGAAGAAAGCAAGTGATGGAGGAGAAAACCTTCTTATACATGTCAAGTCAAAAGAAAAGTTGAGTAGTATTTTCTAAAAACGAAATTTGAATTATTGGATCGGATTTCTGGCGGTTTAGTTGCGGTGGAGGGGGGGCAGTATTGCACAAAGCAGTTCTCTTGAGCATCAAACTCTTCAGCTTTATTATAAATAGGTGGGTCTGTCATTGTCTGGTAACATCACGCAGCGTGTAAGGCTGTTGTCTGTTCTTTCAAGGACTTGCTCCTTGTGACTGGTACTCTTGTTCCCTAGGGTGCTACTCTCATGAACTGAATAATTAATTTGTCAATAAAGAGATAATTAAATTCTTCGAGATGTTTGACATTAGGGCTGCCACATGCGTGAATGGCCGGTCAGGAATGTTTTTCATGTGATGTCACGTTTCCTGCTTGCATAAGCGTTTGAAGGCGTTGGTGCAGAGACGTAGTGTGCTAAGGCAGAGCTCAGTATCTGATGTTTGGGAGAGGTTTGGCTCAGATCCTTCGAAGTATTCAGTGCTATGGCTTGGTCATGGTAGTGACTGCTTGCCTTTGCTTTAGAAATCAACAGAAGTTGATGGCCTGTAACATGTTTGAAGGATGTGGGTCTGTTAGAGCAGGTCCAGAGTAGGTCCCCAAGGATGATCAAGGGGCTGGAGCACGTCTGTGAAGAAAGGCTGAGAGAACTGGGGATGTTCAGCCTGGAGAAGAGAAGGCTGTGGGGTGACCTCGTTGCGGCCTTCCAATACTTAAAGGGGGCTTATAGAAAAGGTGGAGTCACTTTTTATATGGGCAGGTAGTGATAGGACAAGGCGGAATGGTTTTAAACTAAAAGAGGGGAGATTTAGATTAGAGGTTAAGAGGGAATGCTTCACTCAAAGGGTGGTGAGGCCCTGGCACAGGTTGCCCAGAGAAGCTGTGGATGCCCCATCCCTGGAGGTGTTTAAGGCCAGGCTGGATGGGGCCCTGGAAACCTGATCCAGTGGCTGGCATCCCTGCCTATGGCAGGGGGGTTGGAACTGGGTGATCTTTAAGGTCCCTTCCAACCCAAGCCATTCTGTGATCTTAAAGTCTGATGCTTTGAGACTGTCAGCGTCCTGTGGAACTCAGCACAACACAAATACCAGGCCTGTGGCACCCTCGCTTCAGGCTGAGAAGCAGAGTATGAGCCTCTGGGGTGCCCTGCAGGGCTCTGCAGTCCTGCTGCCTCCAGCATCGCGTCATTTTGCCTTTGAGACCATAGTTGTCACCTGTGTGCTGTACTGCTGCGTGGACACACGGGCTTGCCTGAAATTAGCTGCTGCGCTCTGAAATGACTCAACGCTGTGTTGTCAGACCACCATTCCTCCAAAACCTTCCTAGGTCTGATGAGCAATTAGGAGTTGTGCAGCAGTCCAAGAAGGTGATGCTTAGTTTTGGACTCTGATTTAAAAAAATAAAAAAATAAAAAAAATTTTAGAGCTCCTACTAAAGCATAAGGATTAATGAAACAATTTTTTCTGGCAAATTTCTCTAAAACAGGAACTAAGCAAATCATACAGACTTGGAAGCATGAATTTAACTAAGGTTGTTGACTCAAGATCTGGTTTAAGTGCCTCACTAAATAAAGGAATCAAAATAGAGCTTCTGCAAGTGCAAATGTTGTTTGAAGAGAGCAAACAATTTTTGTCAAACCTGTTAGAACAACATTCTGTTCTTAAGTATGAAATTCTGGGTCTGCAAGAATAGGAGCTTGTTTAAGGAAGTACTAAAAACAAAATGGTTTAGCTGATGTTAAGAAACACTTGAAGTGAATGATACTAATTTTGTTGTTGTTGTTATTTTACTCCTACAAGGTGTAATACCTTCAAACTGAACAGGAATTTATTTACTGTTCTTTTCTTCTGAGTCAAATCTTTCTAGATCTCTTAGTTAACTGGACAAAACTGTTGTTCAGTTGAGCAATGACTTGGTGATTAACTGACAACAGCACAAAGAACTTGCATGCAAATTAGCAAAAGCAAATTTTCTTTTTTTTTCTTTACCTGTTATAAGAAGTATTAAATAGATAAATGCAATTCTGTTCTAGTAACGGTGAATGTATGTGTGTTTTGGAGACCTGATATGTTTTTCATTTAGCAGAAGAGTAGAAATCCGGGAAGTTTAAAAATAAGATCTGGAATTTTGTTGGTGTGCATACTTCTAAAAATAGCAAGTGACTATGCAAAACTGCTTGGTATAAGGCAAAACAAGAATTATCAGTTAATTTCTTGCCTGTCTTCTGCAGACAAAGCACATGCTGCTGACTGACCACGGTGCACACCTGTTTGCTCAAGCCATGGGTGTTCCTGAGACTCCAGGGGAGAAACTCATAACTCAGAGATCTTTGGAGAGATGGAAGAAGAACCTTGAGCCAGACTCCAACCCTGAAGAGTTTCAGAAGTAGGTTTTTATAACAATTTACTTTGTGGTATCAGTTCCAAAAAAAAAAAAAAAAAAGAAGAAAAAAAGCTAACCAGCCAGAAAACAACAGCAACAAAAACAATCCCAAAGCTTGAAGGTCTGTTCTCAGACTTGAGAAGATTTCAGTTCAGAGTGATTTGTGGTTTGATGTAGTCCTCATGGTATGTCCTAAAAAAAATCCTCAAAATCCTTTCAGTGAATTTGCTCAAGTGTAAGTAACTGGAACAAACTTGAACAAACTTAGTGATGCTCAAGGGAGAAGATTGTCAGACACTTGGACATAATACAGGCTTTGTGACATTAATGGTGGACAAAACTAACACTGTTATTACTCTTAAAATCACCAGCTCTGTAAGTACATATAGCAATGTTAAGATACACATATGCTTCACCTTTGTGTAGTTGTTTTCCATGAAAGAACTGTGAGTTAGAGTATCTCCAGTCTGATATTTAAAATGACAAAGTGCGTGTAAAAAAATCATAAAGCTCGTCTTGGTTAAGTAGATTGATCAGATTTGTCTGGATTAGGTGGTTAAACTACATCAGATTTTGACAAAGTAACTCCTTCTGAGTGCTGATTATGGCTGTTAGTTACTGTAGGAAAGAGGGAAAACAATTGACCAAGATGTTCAGTATAGTAGTGGATGTGAAAAGCGATGCTCTCAGGAGGTATTACACACCAGCCAAGTGCAAGTTATTTGAAAAACAAGCAAGCCTCGCATAACAAACTAGAGAGGAAGGAAAGGTGGATGAGAAAGGAAGGAAAATCATGAGATGTCAGAAATCTTTGTTATGCCTGTGAGGTAGCATAAATACTAACTTGTTTTGAGCTTGCATTTGTATGGCAGTGGTTGTTGCATGGGAAAATGCTGTACTGCATGCTGCTGCTCTTCTGTTTGGTGAAGTAGTAGTAAGGAGAGAAGCAGAGCTGAAGAATTTGTAGATCAGAAGGAAGAAGTTTCTTCTGTGGGCATGTTAAGTAAAGTCAACGTAATGGGGCCATAATATACAAGCTGTATGTTATTTTCATTAAATTGCTAAAAGGAAAAACAAATTCATGAGGCAAGTGTTGTAAATATGGTCTTGTAAGCAAACTGAAGTTGTTCCTTGACCATAAGGTCTCAGTCATAGTTCATTTTGTATCCAACAAGTTTTTTCGATCTGTGTGGTATCTGACTTCTATGTACTGTGAGAATTCATTGCCAAGAGTTCTGGGGATGGTGTAGCTGCCACTGTCACTTGGCCTCCTGAAGACAGCAGTTGGAAGCATGGCATCTGAGTCTCCGTTCATTCCTTATAGCTGCTTAGATTTCTTTCCTATAATTAACAGTGTTAGGCATCTTCAATTTCAGCATTGTCTTGTTCTGGGGTACCTAGAAGGTTTGTATATTTCTGGACAGCTTGAGACTTTTTCTTGTCTTAGCCACGCTGTTTTTTCCTGACAGGCAGTACCCACAAACATCGGCAACAGCAATTGACAGAAAACCCTACTACAGATGCAGGGCTAAGAGACGAAATAGCAGGTGTTTTATTCCTTGAGCTTGTTCAGTCTAAGTGCACGTAACTTCATGGATATTGGATAATGAAAGATTTAGTCCAAAAGGAAGGAACAAATCCATTGTGTATCATAATATATGCAGTACATAAGAATAATCATTGATAGAACAAAACTATCACTGCTAACAGCACCCCCTAGTATACTACAGGTACGTGTTGATATTTTTGCTACTGTCAGTAATTAACATTAGACATAATGATCTCTCTACTTAGTTTTGCGGGCCTTGTTAATGTTTCTGAGTCAACCAACTACGCAACAGATTGTTTATACCTTCTTTGCCTTTGTTCTGAAGATGAACAAGGAAAACGTGACACTGAAGCAAGAAAAGAAAAGTTGAAAGGAGCAGTAAGAAATAGTTTAGTTTTGTGTATGCTCCACAACAGCTGAAGCTGGCTACACTCAGTTAGTTACTTAGTTATCTCCAGTTGAGCCCCTGTACCAAAATAGTTACCTGCTGCATCTGTGAATTTGTGTACTTTTATTATTCACGGATGCTTAAGGTAAATATGTACCTTGGAAAACGTACATCTGGACGTGTCTTTCTTAATTCCTCAGGAGGGTCTAACTTCGGTTGGTTGGAGGGCGCTACATGTGTGTAAGGGAGTACTGAATTTACCAATATTCTCTTCAGCAAATCTTTTGTAACAGATGGATGGGTGGGAAGCCCATCTGCACCAGCATATCAGTTTGAGATGAGGTCCGTCTCCACCTAAATGTCAGAGCAGTCTGTAAGGCCTGTGATTCATCAGTCGACTTTGAGTTGCTGTGAATGAAGTGTAGGGACTGACAGTGCGGTCTTTTACATAAGCTGGAAGGAACAGGAAGTTGATTCTGTGAGAAATTGACTGAGTTTCATCGTACACAAAGACTTTGTCTGACTTTGTCTGATCTTAACTTAGATTTTGGGGTTACGGAGAGACCCTCACCAATGCCCAGGCAACCTCCAAAGGTATTTCTGTTGCACTCACCTTTTGGGCGGTTCCTTGAAGGACTGGCACAAGTTCTTTTCCTTTGTGGAGGGATTTAGATTTTGGGGGGTATACCTCTCCTAATTAAACAATATTCAACATTCCTGCATGAATTGCCAAGATTGGAATATGTAGGCGCTCAAACTGTTGCTTCTCAGTACAGCAACTGTTACGGTAAGTTACAATAGCCCTTTTTCTCCAAGTATGAACAGACATGTATATTCAAAGCAGCTTATTGTATATGACTATTCAGTGCTGAAGAAATCAGGCAGTAGTTGAGATTTTTCTTCAGTGCATGAAGATTTTTAAGCTGGTTTGCCATTTCAACAGATTGTACTGGCCAAGTGATTTAAACCTCAAGATTGCTTAGCTACGGAGTACAGAGAGGAAAATATGTATTAATGATGCATTATGAACAATGCTAGCTGAAAGGCACATAAATAACTATTTTTTTCTGTGGCATTCAAACATTTAGGGGAATAAGGAAAAGGAAAGAGGAGGAACAGGAAGGAAATGATTCAGTGCATTCATAACATTGTTCTCTTCTCTGTATTTACTTGTTTACGTGCGTCGTCATTAATAACCCCAGTTCACTGCCTATTAAGACAGTGGAGGCATGATTCCTGCGTCTTTGAGTTGCTGTTTAGGGGCAAGTTGTGCATCAGGTGTGTCACAGCCAAAAAAACTGCTCCAGATCTGTGATAGAAATATTTCTGGCCTGTGTGATTGTGTGTTGTGCCTTTTCTTTGCCTCCTCACGTTGAAATTTCCATGCTATGATTGTAAACAAGTCATGGGGGGAGATCAGATTTTAAGGAAAAAAAAATCAAGTGCTTTCTGTGCTATTAAATAAAAAGCTGTGAGAATTGTTGTATATTGGTGGTTATTTTTGTAATGAGGAGCATGGTGAAAAAATGGCTTTATGATGAGCAGTAATTTTTTGCAGTAATCTTTTTTTTTTTTTAAAGCTACCTGGAAGATAAATGCAACATGCTTTGGCAAGTATGCTTTAATTCTACCTAATTTTGTGAACTGTTTTTCTTGGCAGAGACCTTGGAACAGTCGGTGCTGTTGCTATAGACAGTGAAGGAAATGTAGCTTGTGCAACATCCACTGGAGGACTCTCCAATAAATTGATTGGCCGTGTTGGTGACACAGCATGCATAGGTATGCGGTGTGGGGATTTGCCTCATATTTTTTGGAGATACCTCATTTAAAAAAATAAATATATAATTCTCCTTCTTATTAGTGAAAGAAAGCAGAAATAGTGATATATCTGCAATGGAGGCCTAACTTCAGTGTCAAAACTGAAGCTCCTTAATAGAAAGTGGAGTTTGCAAATAGGGATTAGGAGCAGAGGTGTGGTGCTGTCATCTTCATCCAACATTTTTCTGTCTGGAAAATGGGGAGGGGGGTTCTTTTTCCATCCTTTTCTGAACGCTGACATTTTTTTCCCGTGTCTCTTTCTTGTTCGTTCTAATAAAGCTATCTGTTTGTACATCCATGCTCACAGTTAAGTCAAAAATGTAGCCTGCTCCATACTAAGGTGCTGTTTTCTTGATACTTAAAGTACGTGTAATTGTAATTAGGGTTAGTTGTATCAGTGAGCCAGAACTGCCGAGATGCCTGGCAACTTTGAATAAATTCCTGTTCTTAGAGAGCCCCGATAAGACTGCCTCAGAGCCTAATAGAGGCGGTGTAGAATGAGAGAAATATTTTAAGAGCTCTCTTATCCAAGTATAAAGAGACACTTGAAATCCCTTCCCCAGACTTGTTCCTCTCATGGGACAGACTTGCTATTTGATTATTTCAGGGTTATACCACTGAGTTGGGATTTGGAAAATAATTATTTTTAGTAAAACATGTTCCAAACACAAATAGCACTGCTGTTGGCATACGTGATTTTATAGAACTAATACTAACTTTTCTCACACCCTGAGTTACTAATACTCTGGTGCCCTCTGTATTTTGAGTGTCATTTTCAACTTCATTTCTGACTGCAAATACCCTTTTTTAGGTAGGTCATGTTCAGGGCACTTACAGTATGGGAAATGTCTGCAAGGGAGAAGTGAAACTGGGCACTGTTCAGTGCACTGTTTTCAACTTTTGTTCTTACTAGAGGTCTGCAGGATTGGATACCGGAACGCTTAGCTGTGCTTTTAAATGTTTGAGCCTATTGAAGGGGGGGTCGACAGGCTGGTTGTGGCAGTGTTTTTCCACATGCAAATCATGGCCTGTTGGAAAGTGCTGATCTGATCAAGAAGGTAGGAAAGGGAAGAAGCTTTCGTTGCTCTTCTACACCTCTTTCCCCTCCCATGCTACTTTGTTTATCCATGTAATTCTGTGGTATGCACCTCCCCAGCTCCTGGGAAATATTTCTCGTAGGAGATGCTTAGGAGATGTGCTAGAAACATGGGTGTTGAGCATGTGGAAGCTTGGTGTAGAACAGGGTGTGGAGTGTGCCAGCAAAACAAGGATGGGGGAAAAAAAAAAAAAGGTGGGAGTTCAAAGAAAAGAAACACTCTGCTTGTGGGGAGGACTGGAGAGATTCTTCAGGGTGCCTTGTGATGCTTCACCAGAACCCAGACTCTTCAAATCTCTGATCTAATTTTGTTCTTGCAGTTAAGTCCCCCCCAGATTTTGGTCACTTAGCATTGTCCTTACAAGATCTTCCTTCATTCCTTCTCTTTTTGTAACGTGTGACCTGGCATTCTGCATCCCGTCGCTATCCTGCTGATCCTCAGTGTACTGTTCCTTGCTGTTTTGGAAAATATTTTCCCCCATCCCGGTTCTGATGCTACAACCAGATCACTAATTTTCTAGCTCTCGTAACTTGGCAATTGGCTTCATCTGGCCATTGCTGGTCTCCGTCATGTGTTCTGTGTTGGAAGTGAGGCAGAAATGAGAAGGACTCTTTGGTATTTTGCTCCCAGAAGTGAGCAGAACTTCCAGACTCTTTGGAAGAAAAGTTTGGTTTTTATTTTAAATAATGCAGAGCTTGTGAATTGTATTTTGTAAAAATACTGCCTTTTTTTTTTTCCCCTCTGAAAAGGAAGTGGAGGTTATGCTGATAACTGTTCTGGTGCCACTTCCACCACAGGACATGGAGAGAGCATTATGAAAGTGGTCTTAGCCCGACTGATCCTCTATCACATGGAGCAAGGTATATTCCGAACTTCCTGTGAGCTGACCTGAGGGGGATAGGAAACATTGCCTAATGACAGGTTGCAGGTTATGTGCTGTCATCCCCGAACAGTTGTCAAAGGAGTTGCTCCCAGGCACGTGTGGATGGGTCACCTCTCTTTAGAAGAAACAAAGCAAAGTACTAGAGTATTACTAAAGCTAGCACAGCCACAAGTGGGCAGAAATATCCATGCTGCTTGATGTTTAATCACTTTTAGATGAATGTATATTAAAAGATGATATTGTCTACTTTGTAATGTTTAACTGAAGCTTTTTAATATTTTTTTCTCTATTTTACACTAAAATGTTTTGAACAAAGAAATAAAAACCAAAGACAAGATATTTTTAAGGAATCAATAGGGGAGAGTTAGACCTAAAATAAAATCAGAACTGAAATAAGAAAGCTTGGAATATCCCCTTTCTAGTAAGCTGTAATGGTCTTTGTTTAACAACTCTGATTATAGCAACAGAAATGCTTTTAAGACATTTTAACTATGATTTACGTTTTCATTTTGTTTTGGAAAATCTACTAAACTGACTGGGTGGGTATGTGGCAAACAGCTGACACAGTATGTCTTCTGTGACTGTAACATAATCTGACTGTGGGATGACCCTGTGGAGCTTTACCTTCATGATCTAGCCTGCCGTGTAACCCCTTGGTTATATTACAGCCTGTGAACATTGCCAGACAACATGCTTGTATTGCATGCAATTGAAGAACCATCAATATAGATATCACCAGTATTTTTAGCAAGCCGTGGCTTTGGGGCAGTACACTGTAACTGACTTTGAGACCAGACGAACTGGAAATAGTTGCAGAACTTTCGATTTACATTTCTGTAAGAGAAACAATAAGTAGAGAGATGTGTAACAGCTGAGAGTATTTTTATTATGCTTTATAGAGCTGTTTGCGTATATAATGGATGCATTTCTCTGTAAATCTCCTGGGTCATGTTACAGTTTCAGCATAAAATACAACCTACGGATTATTTCCCAAAGCTCTAACACATCACGGTCTCCCCTTTCTCTCCATATTATATCCCTTGCCATTCAATTTGTGAGTGGCTTTCTAAGCTCTATTTACTGTAAACCACATAAACCAGTTTCTTCTCTTGATTGAAGTTAACTGCATTGCAAAACCTGTACATTGATAGTAACTGTCTGGCTTGTGATGCACTGTGCAAATGAGGCAAATTGAAAAAAAAATTCAATTCACATGTGTGCATGCTTAAAAGGAATAATTGGTTTGCACTGTTTCACCCTGCTGCCAGTGCTTGCTCTACCTTCATTCATGCTGCCCAGAAGTATAACAAAGTTGCCAGGAAAACACGTCAGCAATAGGCCTTTTTTTTCCTTTTTTTAACATTTCCATGAAGGCGCTGAAAATAATCTCCCATGTTATCATAACTTTTTGAGTCCTTGAACGGTCAACTGAAGTTGCATATTTAAAAATAATTTCAGAGCTCTTCCATAATTCTGTTCAGCTATTCAGCAATTCACGAAGTAAATACCTTCTTTTGGGACCAATGCTACAAAATTTATTTTCTTATTTTATGAGTGAAGTGCCTTGCCAGTCGTAATGGCTGTTGGAGTCTCTGCCTTATGGTGGCAGCTGTTGTCTCGATGAAAAATCAAACAGTGAAATACTGACCCTTTGAAGTCAGTGCCACTGACTTGAATAGTCCTGGTGTCACCCGTAATGACACAGAATGGAGCTTGATCCTGTCAGTCACCAGTGCTGTGAATTATTCTGATTCTGCTGGTTTTGTTTAACTCGGAATTTGCAGGGAAGACGTGAAGGTCATTTTTTATTCTGCATCATAAGCTGCATAACATTACTGATTGTGTATGCAAACTTGCAGCGAGCTATTCTGCCGCTATTACAGGCTTGTGTGTAGAATGTACACAGTAACGTAGATTTATTTCTCAAATACTCCAGTTAATATGAATTAAGGGTAATGAAAAGATAAAGTTGCTTTGCCAGTACTTTCTGACATCAGTACATTTCATCTTCATCTTGCCTGATGCTTTCAGAAGTTCAGAGTAACGCCAATCTCTGGTTTTGATAAATTACAGAAATGTGAAGTACATGCTTTGGGCTACAGTGTGGTCAGTAGACCTGGAACACAGATGCTGACTGACATTTATGATTGTTTTAATGTGGTGGGTTTTTTTCAAATTATAAATGCCTTAGACCTAGCTTATGGGAGACGTTTGACAGAAAGCGTGAGGATCGGCCTTTCTCCCTTCAGATGATGGCATAAGAAATGTTATGTCTTGAACACAGAGTTGAGGAATTAGTCTGTATCAAGCACTGAAAGTGAAGTATGATCTGAAGCTATTCAAATCCTGTCTTTGCAGCAGAACCATACCACAGCAGCTATTTGCAACTGTCCAGCACCTTCCTATAAACCAGTTCCTTTACCACGCTGGAAGTTTCTTGCCAGTTTAGCTGAAGGAGGAGTTAGATTTGGTTGGCTCCAACAGGAAAGGTGTGAAACTTGAAGGGAATTATAGAATTTATTTCAAGACGGGTATTGTGAAGTTATCTTGTTCTCCTTTTCAGGAATGTCACCAGAGATGGCTGCTGACACTGCATTAGACTACATGAAGACTCGAGTTGGGGGCCTGGGAGGTGTTATTGTTGTTAGCAATTCAGGAGAGTGGGCAGCAAGGTTCTCCACCAAGCAGATGTCCTGGGCTACTGTAAAGGATGGTGAGCTACATTATGGGATTTACGCTGGGGAGAGGCATACAAAATCTGTTGATGAAGCACTTGCATCTGCAAGCGAGGGATTCTGAGAATGAAGAATCATTGACTAAGGAAGAATGAAGATCTCCGGTTTCTGTTGGAGGACAATGACAATTTAATCTTTCTTTCGAGATCTGCACTCTTTTGATTGTTTCACAGGCATTTATCAAAATGAAACGTGGACACAGTTGTCATGGATATGTGTGTGTAGTGCTTATTAATACCTTTGGACAGTCAGGAGATCCTCCTTTTCTAGATACGAAAGAGAACGGTCAGTAAGTAGAGGGCTGTGGGCTTCCTGGTTAGCATGCCTCAATTCTGTGTTAAAGGGAGCCTAAGTTTCGGGATCAGGGGAACTCCTTTCCATCCCTGTTGTCAGACACTGCTTTCGAGATGATTTAAGAAATAAGTACTTGTTAACTAAAAATTGAATTTTGAAAATGACGTGGCTTTCCATGTCTCTTGAGCAGTCAGCCCATAATAACAAAGTGCTTACTGTCAGTGAAAAATCATCAAGCAGCAGTAAAGAGGTAAGACTAACTTGCTGTCACAGGCTTGAGGTAACTGTCAGGGGAGAAAATAATGAAGTCAAGAAAATAGCTTTTCTCCAGAGTTGGGAACTGTGACACTTCCTAAGGAGTCTTATTTTATTCCATTCATCGGCATCAGGCCTAGAACTAAAAAACAGAGACTGCAACAAAGTAGGCTACAATATTTTGAAGTAGATGTGGATAGTTAACAGGAAGAATATTAAGGACTTAATATCTGGAACAGTAATAACGAAGGTCATGATTTCAATAAATACAAATAAAACAGCGGTCTTTGCTAATCAAATACAAAGGTGATGAGCACCTTATGTCTAAATGAGAGAAATGATGATTAACTGGAAAACAATGATCTAAAATCAAGTGGTAAAAAGCAAGCTGCACTGCAACAAATAAAACTGCCTCTTGTAACAAGTTTCTTTTGTGAAGTCTGAACCATTTTTTGGAGGGATTTTCTTTTTAAAAAAGAATTGACATTCTGTGTTGCCTCTTTCCAGTACAGTTTCTTCATTAAGATTTTGCATTGTTTTAATTAAAAAGAGCAAAAATACTTAATTTTCCCCCCATTTTCTGGCTTAACTAGATTATTTTTGTGTTGAAACTGTGTAATAATTCTATGGATTTTAGCTGATGCCATGCCTTAGGTTTCCTCTGAAACCGAATATGTATGTATGGCATGCCGACGTACTGTGGAATGTTCCCTTTGTAAGATAACTCAAACAAACATAGCAACGATCTTAAATTAGGTTTTGAAACTGCTCATACCTGTATCCCAACTACAATAAGCCATGTTATTGAGTTGGCTCATACAGAACGGTAAGGTTGCCAAGACTGTCTGACCCCCCTTCTACTTTAATCCTTGTTTTATTAGATGTTGCAGGTGACTGGATGTGAACAGTGGTAGTTCAGGAGTAGATGGCTTCTGCAAAACAGCCACGGAGTACTCACATAGCTTATTCCACAGGAGATAATGTAGAAGATGGCTGCTACCTGATCATTAGCTGTTTATGAAACAATAAAAGTCTTTAAGATGTGCTCATCATCAGAGGAAAATAGCCTGAGCAAAAAATATAATTTCTGTTTTTGTGTGTGGGATACCAATCTTTCGCGGGCAGGCTGTTCTCTGGAAGAAGGTAGCGTTGTCTTAGCTTCGTTGCCAGAAGATCAAGGTAATCCAGATTTTGTGGTCAAGCTTCTGCTTTGTTTACCTCACCTGTCCCTAGAACAAGATGGAGCTTAGGACAGGCAATAGAGAATATAATTTCTGTGAGTTCTGCCACATTTCACTTCGCGACATTGTTTTGATGAAATTGCTCAATGACTTTCTAATGAAAAAGAATGAAATTTGGATGTTTTTAGAGCTAAATGGTAATATGGAGGTATGGATGTTGGATTTACAAAGAGAAGAATACAAAAATCTTGTTTTATACCTGCTTTTGATCAGATTACAGAGCATGGTCACCGTTCCTTTACTTGAAGTAGCTGTGGAGACGCGCGCTTGCCCTCCTAAATAGCGCAGCAGCTGGTGCAGCATCTTCGTCAAGCTGCAGTTTCGTTACACCATCGGAGTGGATGCACGCCTGCTCTGGTCAAGCTCCAAGTTGACCAAAACCCCGGTGGCTGTTAGTGTAGCAGCAAGCACACGGTAACGCACCTGCGGAGCGGTGTGTTGGCGGGGTTTGGCAGTACGCTAACCCGGACAGTTGGCTTAGGGTTAGCTTTGAACACGTTCGCATCTGCCCAGGAGGTGCCATCAGCCATGGTAGCAGCACAGCTACTGCAGGGCTGTCAGAGGGAGCAGTATATGGTTACTGTGGTTAATTCACCTCAGCTGTTCTCAGGAATATAATGTAATAAATAGCTGGCACTTAACAAAGAGCATTATTCTATATAGGTTCTTGTATCACTCATCACCAGGCTAGCTGGGCACCTTCCAACAGTGCATTAAGCAGTGGGACTACCATCTGCTCTGTGTGATTTGTTCTCTTACCGGCTCCTTGGTAGCGTGCTCTGTACTCCTGTGTTGTGAAAAAGCGTCTGTTTGTCAAAAATACGCGTGTGCTCTTACGCCTTCCCTGCCGAAGCACGGTTAGGAATGAGGAGGTGTCCCTTGCACACGGATTGGGGACGTTTGATCAGCCATAGGCTGCGTGGAGTGTGCTCCACAGCCCGAATGCTGGCAGCTCATGCAGCGCTCTAGGGCTGGGGGCTTTTCTTCCAGCTGGCTGCCTGAGACACGGCTCATGCGAAATGTATGCAGTTTTCCCCATGTAATCTGTCCAGCAGACAGACTAGACTCTTCCAGGACAGTTCTCCCCTTCCCCATAAGAAGGTGGGACAATAACAATATTTAGGGATAACTTTTGAAGAAACTGGAGAGGTGGGGATGAAACTGTTCTCTCTTCACCCTTTCAGTCACATTCTTTAGCTGGAGCAGGAAAGACCCCGTTGCTGCTGGTGTAAGAAGTTGCTGGTATTGCACAGCGCTACCTAATTTTTGAATATGCTTTTCAACGTGAAAGGTGTCCCCTTGCCTTTGTGACTATTGATATTCCTCTTTATAGGGGCTTTAATGGCTTTTGTAATTGCAGATGAGTTGAAAGCCACTGAACTTCAGGGGAATGAATACTTGCACCAGGATGGGAAGCTGCGCGCCGTTGTTGTGCACTGCTGCTGGAAACGAGCCTCTAATTCAAACGGCTGTGACCTGGATATCAAAGGAGGAAAATTAGAGGTCTGTTGCCAAGAAACTGAGTGTCCTTGGCATGTAGCAAAGCAGCAACAGAGTTTTAATTATCTAATTAAAGTGTGGCGTCCCGTTATTTTACACCGTTCATAAAGTCACTTGTGTTATGTTCTTTTTTTTTTCCTTATTGCGCTGCAGAAAGGGCTCCTGACCTGAGCAGGTAGCAGTGACTGGCGCACGTATCAAAGCGAAGATGTTAACTGAGGCAGCGGAGCAGTGAGCATTGACCTTACTCCTGTAGTGCTAGTTCTGTGCGGGCCTGCCTTCTGAATCTTTGCTAGTTACAAGCAAGCAGAAATGTTCTCTGGGAGATGTAGGGCGTCACTGCTTGGAAATATGCTTTTATTTTTTTCAGTGTGCTACTTTGTCCTATGTTTTAGCTGTCTCTGGGGTGGTTTTCACTGACTTTGAAATCTATCTTGGCAAAGTTTAGTGGCACTCACTGTTTTGCTTGTTTCTCTTTTGGTATGCTTTTTCTTTGATATGCTCTGATAAATATTTGCTGTAGGACAGATTTCAATCTTGGTTACGTCAGTCTAAATTAAAAGCGCAGTCACTAAGGTCCATGATTGCACTAGAGGAAGTGAAATCAGATATGGGCTGGCCTGTCCGAAGCCAGCATCTCTGCGAGCATTCAAAAGGCCTTCCCTAATGAGAGGGGGAAGATAAGGACAGAGAGTGTGGTATGGGAAGTAATGGGGGAAAGCAGGACTCTGATCTCAGGCACTGTCAGAGTGAAAAGATGCCCAGGGAAACAGTTAAATGCATACGCTGGGAAATAAGTAGGTGTCAAATGAGTCACGTAAAGGAATCTGAGATCACGCAGATAAGGGGGAGCGAAGACTCAGTTGGTTTTAGAGGTGTAAACCAAGAGCGAGGGGAATCTCATTTTCCTTTCCAACCCACTCCTCGCTCTCAGGTTTTTGGGGGCACATCTGTACCCCGCAGCCTTTGTGTGAATGAGCTTCGCCAGGGCCTGGTCACGTGGGCTTTTACTGGAGTTATTTTTAACATTCTTGCCTTTTGGCCTTTAAAATTCTCCTTGGAAGGAGCCGTCCCGCTCTCCTTGCAGCTCCTCCGTAAGTCCTGTTCTGCCGGGGATGTTACCGGTTACGGCACAGTCGGCATGGGCTTAGCCCTCCAGCGCTGCACTTTTGACCCTTCCCTGCTAGGGCTTTGCTCCAGCCCGAGCTATGGCAACGCACGGCAGCGTGCAGCTTAGTAAATACTCAGCTGCTTCTAGGCTCCGTGGCTCTGCCCTGCCCTGCCGGCTCGCGGCATAGCAGCCCCTGTGCTTAGCAACCCGGCTGCCCTCACAGCGTCGCCCCCATTCACCACAGTGAGTGTTTCAAGACTTTCCTGGTGATAACGCACACCCTTGTGCAGGTTTGGGTCATCTGCCAGCCACGGCCTGTGATAGCAACTGTACGACAGCAGAGCCACCAGGGCTGGCTAGGAAGGGAGACAAAACCCAGAGCCACGACTGATTTCCGCAGGTACTAACGAGCGCAAAGCTAATGTACGTAGCAGTAAACTTAGGCCTTACTGTTTTAGCACGTGCCTTTTCTCAGCAATTTCCAAATGCCCACTCAGAAGCACTTTCTACAATAATTAAGGTACTTCTTCTCCTTTGGGCTGGAAAAGTGTTTAGTTTCCTGGGTCACAGGTGCTCTCATGTCCTCTGTACGTGGAACTCGTTTGCTTCACAGAGGAGGGATACAGCCAATACCTCGCTCCTTTCCTGTATTACAGAAGATAATCTGTGTTTTGTTTAAAAACAAACAAAAAAGACTGGTAAAAACTCCTGAGTAAAGGCACAAGAAAAGTCTTTTGTCTCACCTCAGGTATCCCTTCTGAGATCCCTGGCAACGAGTGTGGCTCAGCTAAGGCCCTAGTGAGATGATCATTCAGAAATGATGAAAAGTCAGTGGAACGTGAAATCCAGCATGATTTTAAGTATTTTAAAACATACAGTCTTGCCTCCCAAATAAACAGGTCCTCCTCTCCATTATTTCTGCATTAAGCCAGTAACTTCTGAGGAAGTAGCCTCTATTTGTGCCACTGACAGAATGAAAATGAGGACATTCTCTGAGAGAAAAAAAGCCGAACCATTTCTTAAATAAATCAGTTTTAACATATTTAAGAAGGAAAAAAAAAAAAAAGGCCATTACCATGGCAGATACCCGTGTGGCTTCTGTGCTGCCACCAGGCTGCATCTGGAATGTCGAGGGGGCTGGGGTGAGGTCTTCTGATGGAGAACAGACCCAAAATTTCAGCTCCGAAGATACCCGACTTATATTTTCCCAGAGACAAACCTGGAGAAGTCTCGCACGTAAGGATAGTATTTCTGTAACAATTCACGTCTTCAGAGAAGCACACTGAAGCTGTGAACTGATCTGCGCAACTCTTCGGTGGAGGAGATAGTTCATTGTGTTTGAACTGCTTTATCTCTGGTGAGCACGCAGGGAGATTAAACAGCTACTCTGGGGCCACCGCATGCATCTGAGGCAGGGCCAAGATCAGGATATTGATTTCTGGCCTCTGCAGTCCCAGGCTCAGTTCACTACATTATGTTGTTTTTACCGATAACGTTTAGACAAATAGATCTTGACATACCAGAAGCATAGTAGCCTCTCAGTAAATTGAGCAGGGCTTTAGCTGTTCAATTCCTTTGATTTGTGTGTGCTTCATGCTTGTTCCCAGTAATTTCAGCAACTATTGTATATTTACAGTGAAAGTCGCTTCTAGCCTGAAGCATACTAGACTTCTTTTTCTCGTAAAGCAGACATAAGCCTAATCATGATGCATTTCCTTCTTGTCAGCTCGAGATCTGCAAATATGTTACTTCAAAGAAAATTTGCTTCATTCCTCTTAAAAATAAACATTGGTGGGGATTCTCAGTCCTAACCAACTGTAGCTTGTCGCTCCTGCTGTTCCCTTGGTTGAGATGGAAGTCAGAAAAATGGGAAAAGTCCCACAGACCCAAAGTTCAAATGCTTTTAATGAAATTGCCAGATGTTATCTTCAGATACTCAGTTTCTGATAGCCGAAAGCCTAAAAAAATGCGAGGATATATCTGAAGCTAGAATAAATTCTACAAAGGCAATAATTCAGGTATTTTTTCTATTACAAAACTGCTCTCCAAATATCTACAACAGTGTAAGAACATTGCCAATTGCTACAACCTGATAAATCTCAGAAATACCTGAGCCTGGTTAGATGCAGACCAGAATCTTTGTTCTGTCCTTCTAAACTCCAGGTATCTCATTTGCAACTAAAAAAGCCCTCTGCTTGCTCTTTTGGAGTGTACTTGAAGTTTGGCAGCCCTACAAAAACTGTACTGGTGTTTAAAACACGTCAAGTTATCTAACAGCATTCTCCACCCTTCTTTGTTACTTGATGCAGTAGCACGATGTCATTTGTCAGAGAGCCAAAACTGGAGACATGCTGAATATGTGAGTACCAAGGAAGTGGTTTCCTTAGCAATAACAGGCATGTGAAAGTCAAAACTTCCTTTCCTCCTCATGTGACCTGTTTCAAAGCAATTCAGATAGGGGACAATAGAAGTGAATTCCAGGCACCCACAGCGTTCCTGCATTGCCAGACAATGATTTGCCAAACAGCCGAGTTATCTTACCTTTTTATTGAGGTAAAATTATATTTTTCTTGAGCTGTTCTCCACTAGGCATTTTGTGTGTTCGTGTGTACTATGCAGTTTTTTTCCTGAAATGAAAATTGTCTAAAGCCATAGAAACAAATATATAGAAAATTGCTTGGCAATTTTCTTGCCAATGTGGACCGAAAAGTTTGTTATGCATAAAATCTCAAATCCTTTCTCTTGAGAGGAAATGATGGCCTGAAAACTCTTACCGGTTGGTTTTAAGAGCTGGAACTCCCTGGATGCAGTACCAAGCACTGACGATACTTCACCCGTTTTCTGTATGGTGAAAAACGCCATTCCTTATGAAAATCTGAAGAAAGAGAGAGAGGGAGTTGATTTATGAAGGCAGACAAAAGGGAGATAGCATTCACCTCGCCCATCCTGCACGCGAGCACGGTATCAGTCCCCTGTTGCTATTCTTATCCTGCCTGGCGCAGACGTTCCTCATCCCTAGGGACAGTAGCGATAGCCAGAAGTACCAACGCAAAGCCCTCTGCCCAAAAATTCTCAAGTATTTTATAAAAGCAGTTACTAAATTTAAACCTGGCCTCTCTAGTGAGGTAGGGAACTATTAGCCCCATTTTTCCAGCTAAGGGACAATGCAGCAGATAGTTGTCAAAGCGGCAGAGAAAGTTCCTGTTGGAGCTGGAAGTAGAAGCTCAGCATCTTGTAACTTGTGAGAAACAGGCCTGGATCCCCAGGCGTCAAGGAAGGCTTGGGTGTTAGAGTCCTCCTGGCTTCGCTGTGCCCAGCTGCCCGCTACCTGTCGTGGTCCTGCACCGCCGCAGCCTGCGTGCACATCCCTGGCAATTGGCAGAGAAGGGATCCTCCGATCCTCGGGGACCACTGATTTCGTGTGTGTTTGTTTTTCCCTTGATTTCAGGATTTAGTCTTCAACTCCAGAAGAGTTTTATTTTTTATTTTTTAGAAATGAGCTATAAAATGTGGATGGCTGGGTTTGGAGTCGGTCCCGCCAGGCAGGAGAAGCAATCTGACAGGAGACAGTTCAGCTGAAGATGTCTGCGAATCTGGGGCAGGGATGTGGCACAGATTTGGAGCCTCAATGTCTGGAAGAAAATAGGCAAGCCATCTGCTCCCACAGGGTCTGGTGCGTTGGTGCTTTGTGCCAGTTCCACCAAGGCAAAGCTTATTGTCTAGCCAAGCATTCATGTCCAGCAGAGTGTGTAAGTACCTGCGGTGAGTCGTCGCATGAAATCCCAGGCTAGCCTTGGCAAAATGTCATAGCAAGCACGTTCACGTTTAATGCCAGGAGCTACACAATCGCTGTGCGATACTCCTGTGGTTTCTGAGAGAGGGCTGTCGAGAGGACGCTTGAGAAAGGGTGCTGGTGCTCTGTCCTCAGGCGGGCAGGCAGCAGCAGCCTCTGGCGCCGAGTCAGTGCCCGGGGGGGTGGCATTCACACTGACTTCTCATTACACCCTCAAAGCCGGAAGGCAGGCATGACCAGAAACAAGGAGAGGCAAATAATAAACAGACAAAACTGTGTGGAACAATTGCAGTGAGTCTTTCTGGGTTCTAGATGTTAGCCCAGCACTGGAAATTAAGATCTGGAGGACCAGGGCTGTGCTTCCCATGGGAGGGCGAGCAGCCGTCAGGGCCTGCAGCACACTGTGAGCCACACGGCGGCTGTCGGAGGTGGGGATCCTGTCAGCAGAAGGCTTAAAGAGTGACACAAAGGTGGAGGAGCAGCCCAGAAAACACTCTCCAGCAGAGGACAGGCAGCGAGGGGCTGCCTACAGGCCCATCCGAGGGCAACTGCACCCGCAAGGATGAGGGGACTCGGCCGCAGGGCCCCAGGGCCCCTGGGCCAGGCTGGGGACAGGGCAGGTGCAGGCCAGCCAGGAGGCTACGAAGCCTGTGCCAACACCACTGTGCCACCACCACCAGTATGGCTTGGAGACACATCCAAACCTTAAAGGCTCGGGATCTGCAGCGGGCTGGCCACAAAGACCAAAGCAAGGAAGGGAAGGCTGGCCCGAAGGCAAGGCGCCGGGAGCTGAGAGGAAGGGCTGCGAGGGAGGCTGGCGGAGGTGGCACCAAGCCGCCTGCTTGGGGCTAACTGCTGTGGCTCAGGGATAGCCCTCCCATCAAAAAATTTTAAATAATTTAATTTTTAAATAAATAAAGGGTTTAAAAATACAGCTTCGCTGCCCTGTAATTACCCAGAGTAGAGCAGACGGCAGGGCAGCTGTCAGGTGCCATGGCATGATGCACTATTTCCAGCGACTCCGCAGAAGTGCCACAGGACGATATTCTCAGCTGCACCTTGCTAATTAATGGCATTTTTTCATTCCCTTTTGCTTTGTACATGTTAAGGCAGGCTTTATTTCTCTTTGCGTGTCATTTAGCTTGATAAATACCGTTGAAAAATGACTTGACAAATGTTTAAGTGAAGATTATTTCTAAGTATGTGTTCCTTTGGGGGAAAAGCTGGCCAAATGTCTTCCGACCTGTTCTTTCGTAGGACAGGTAACACTCACAGGATATGCAAGCTCCTCCTGTGTAGTCCATTTTTTTTCCCCATCGTTCTTGCATGTTTCAGTTTTACAATCATTCCCATGGGCCACAATAAACCAAGATGTAAAGAAAATATATTCAGCATTATTTTGAAAAATAACAAGCTGTATCCTTTACAGGAAATTTGGGGTTGAGGCATACTGTACACGTTTTTGTCATGTTCTTTTTTCTCACTGAACAGGGGCATATTTCAACCACCAGAGCACTTGCTGATATGATTTAATTAATAAATCAGATTTCAGATTCTGTGGCAGCAGAGTCATTTTGACAGGGCTGCCTTTCAACATGCTGTCCTGCTGCTGAAAGATCCACCGGTGAATGCAACATTTGTCTCAGGCACTGAGGAGAGCACTGACCCGACACAAGCAGCACTGCCCAGTGCTCAGAGCTTGTCATCGTGAGTTGCTTCCACAGCCGCCCATTCACAACCTTGCTGAATAAACACAGGTATTAAATTATTCAGCTGATGAAAAAAAAAAAAAAAAGAAAAAAAAAAGCATTTTGCATTCAAATCTGTGTACTATGAGGTTTCTAGGCTTCACTTTTTGAAGAGTGCATTTTAACAAAACTCTGGCACCTAGGAGATGAGCATGCAAGCTGTGGCAGTGCTTTGTGGCATAGAAATTACCTGGCTATTCCACACAACTGTGCGTTCTGCTTAGTGTGCTTTTGAAACCTACTCTGAAATGACTATGAAAGTAATTATAATCAAGCAGATTGCTCTGGATCTGGACGAGCTGCTCCAGGTGAAATCCCAGCAAAAGGGACCCTCCAGTGGCTATGAATAAGGTTGGGATGCAGAGCCAAGGGTGGGAAGCACAGATGCGGGTGGGATGTGGAGACAAGGGGCTGAGCAGAGGCACAGCATTGGTTGCACCCTTCCTCCCAGCACAGACACACAGCCTTGCCTCTTTACAGTGCATCTCCAGGTCCTTTAGTGCCTGAGAGCCAGCAGATACCTAGCAGGCTGACTGAAGTAAAAAGCACCCAGGCAGAGAAGCAACAGAGTGCCCCAGAACTTTTCTAATGATTAACCTGAAAACACGCAATTGCCCATACAGTGTATTTTCTCTTGTGGACAGCTGAAGGACGCACAGAAATTCAGAATCTCTGCCACTGCTACTACAGAGACCTGACAGACTGGTTCATTACCAGTTCTACAGGTGTAACGTGGATATGGATCTCCTATCTTTGGTTTCACTTGTTCTTGGTGTTCATCGCTCTGTGAGGCAGTTTTGTTCCTGTTTCTAGTTCAATCTTCCTTTGCTCCGATTCGTCCCATGGGCAGTCTCTGTGAAGAACACCTGCCTCTCCTGAACCATTTTCCATCCGCAGATCTCCACAGACCTTACCAAGAGAAGAAATGGACGGAATGAGGCAGATTTGGGGCAGTAGGCAGGGGCAGATGGGTAGCACTGGGGCTAAATGGATCGTGGTCAAGAGGAACGGGTGGAAGAGGCATCATGTGAAACAGTGGGGCTAGTCCTGGAGTGATAACCAAGCTTCCTAAACCCTATGCAGCTGCCACAACCTCTGAAACCCACGAAGCAGACCCCCTTTTGTGCTGGTCCACCTATGGAGAATAAGGTATTGCTATAAGCAAACACACTCTCCTTCAAGTAGCTGTGGTTTCTACGGTGAACCTACAGGTTTCAACCCCTCTGTGCCAGTATCACACAAGTATCACAGTGATGATTTGGGGTTTTTCTCCCCCAGTTTTTAAAGAGAATGACTTATAAAAGCTACATTGGAAGAAAGCCATAAAATCAAGTGCTCACATGTTATGAAATGTAAGAATTACAGTTGTGGTCTCTAATTCAACTCTTTTTTTTGTCACCATATGATACAATCTTTAATTACATTCCACCAGCTAAACTGTAAGAAAAATGTTACTGCCTACTTTTACTGGCAATTTACTGTAGAAAATAATATGCTAAACACGAATGACATGTTCAGCGATTTAATATTACGAAAGTAATAATGCAACAGATTATTGTGGTGTTACTTGTTCGCTCCTCCTACTGCATTTTCTGTAAAAATGTTTTAGTGAACAGCATGGAAAGTCTGAAGCTTGGAAGCATCTTTTGGCAAAAAAAAAAAGACATTTAGTCCATAAGAAAACAAACTCAGGAAAGGGCAAAAGCTGTGGACTCATTACTTTGCTTTCTTGTCCCTGACATTCAGCTAAAGAGGAGAAGCTTTATGAAACTTGTTTGATAAGTGTGAGCTGAGCAGCCTGCATTGCAAAACAGAGTTATCAGTTTGTGCTGTTTGATGTTCGATGACACCTCCCCAACATATAGATGGCCCCGATCCTTAAGAGCTCATGCATGGCACATAAGATAAAATTACATGGGTGAGGAAAGTGCATGGCAAAGAAAGGGCAGCTTACCAGGCTGATCTTGCTGCTGCCATCAGTGGCACCCATTCCCAGGGCTGTCCCTGTACACAACCCAAGTCTCAGCTGGGCAAAATTAAACACATTTATGACAGGCAAAAAAATGAGTAAATCCCAGTTCCTGTGATACAGTATTTCATGTTCTCCCTTCTTTTGTTTCAGCACCCACCTCTACTCCAAATTTTAATTATTTAGGAAATTATATTTTTAGTATTTTCTGGTCTATTCCTGGTAAAAAGTGCAAAGAGCTAAAGACTTTTACTGTTCTCTTATGATATTACACATGCAACTTTTTGCATTTAAATAAATATACAAGATCTCATAGCAGGAGAAATTCTGTCTGTATCTTCAGAGACATTTACTAGCAATATTTTTAGTTAAAATCTAAATGTTTGCCTTTGAGTACTAGACTTTCTTGCTCTTTACTAATACTACATGGTATTAACTAAAATGTCCTGTTGCTTTTGGCAAGACAACTTAAGGGGGAAAGTCTCACCTGGCCTGCTGCTGGTCCTCTTAACCCCACGATAATGCTCTTGGATTAGTAGCACAAGGTCGCGATCTCCTCTGGTACAAGAGTGGCCAAGCCAGGCCCTTTGTTCTTTAAACAACGATTCAAAGTCACGTTGCCCTTATTGTCGGCCTTCAGAACTAAAGATTTTCCTCATGCCTGGCTTCACTTTGACTTCATGGCTAAGGTTTCAGCTAACGATGCTATCAGACAATAGTGGAACACAATTGAAAACAACTACTGGAAAAGTCTTTACCCTGCTCCAGAGCTGCCAGGTTAGGAGAAAAGGAGAGTTTTAACACCTACTGTGAGGCAAACACAGCTACTGAAGCTACCAGGCCTGTATCTGTATATACATCTGCTCACTGCTCACTAAGTTTTTTGTTGTTTCAAATAGGAATTGCAAATGGTTTGATAACCTGGCCTGAAAATATTCAGAGCTTCTGCATCTTTTGAGAATTGGCTATGATCTTTTATTTTTAGCTCTTTTAACTGCAGCATTTCTTTGGAATTGAAAGCAATCTCTTAGTACATAGCACACCAGCTATACCAGAACATTTTTTTTCTTGTTGTTCTGTGTGAACTCAGCTCATATCAACATTCAGACATGTAAGTCACCAAACGTGTATCTAGAGGGAGTGCTGAATGCGTGCTGCAGTGCACCCTGTGGTCCCCAGTCATCCTAGTTAGGAGGCTGTCCGTCTGCTTTGCAAGCCTGGATCTGCTTCTTGGAGAAAATAAAAGAAAAAAAGAGAAGGAAAATGTGTGAAAAGATGTCTGAGAAAACCTAATCACCCTCTACATAAACACTAAAATTTAAGTTGAGGAGGGAAGCAGAAAATTGCCATTTTACAATTGAACTTTCATTTGGAGCAAAGAGTGGTGGGACGTCCCTGCTGACATATCCTATTGGCATACTTCCTATTAAGGCTTAGAAAAAGAACAACTGTTTTCATAATGTTCTGTCCTCAAATGGGAAAATTTAATATTACCATCATTCCTGGATGCACCAGAGCATGGATCTCTCATTATCCAGAACAGAACGAATGGGAAGTGTGCGCAGGACAAAACAAGTGTCAGCAGCTAGACAGCTGATGGATGACGGCTCCTGCTTATTTCATTCCTAACAGCCTCAATGTTCCTGTATTCTTTCCCTAATCCGTGTCCGTTGCCCAGCTGTCCTCACCCCTCTGCAGTTTAGATCATTGACTTTTTGGGCTAGGGACAAGCTCTTGACAGCCTGGTATCTGATGGAACAGAACCACAAATCAAACAGCAGGGTGAGTCCGTGGGAGCAGAAGTGAGCCCTACCTGTTAATTTTTACCCCAGAATGTCCACTAGTTGAAAACATCAGTGTAAAATTGAGCAGACCTCAAGTTCGATTCCACACATGAAGAAAATCATTGCACTGCCCAACCAAGATTTCCAGGGGGAGCAGTCATATGTCTCCACAGTCAGTACATTGTTATCTAGCCATTTTGTTAGGGAACTTTGGCCTTTTTTGTTAGCATATACTTCTTTTACAATTTTGGATGGAGTTAAACCATGGTATTAATAATTACAGAGAAAGAGAAGAGACCACGGTATTAATAATTACAGAGAGAGAAGAAGGTAACTGGGGATATTATGGGCATCCCCCGAGGCACTAACTAGAATCTTGTCAGATACATAAAGAGGAATATTTTTGTAGTTGAGACCTGAAGTTTAAAAATCACTTCTGAAGTGTAGTAGTATCTTCTAAGTTATTTTAATTTTGCTTTGAACACCAGAGAGATGAAAATGCAAGACAACAACCCTGTTACTCTGATTATGTTTTATCTGAAGACTATACGATGCGTAGTATACTGCTCCCTGATGGTAACTCATGGTGAGCATGATAAAATTGTGGAACTGGACATTTGCTGCTGTTTACCAGCTCAGCCACTTGAAAAAGCTGCCTGTTGTGCTTTCAAAGACACCCAGAACTCAGGACAACAGTGGAGGGCAAAGACCTAACATCTCTCCCCCAAACATTACATACTCATATTACATATCCTGCAGATGAGAAGACGTTGTTTAAATGGAGAAGAAAATGAAATTTGGAAGAGTGTGTTTTGTTTTTGTTTTTGTTTTTTTTCTTTTTCTGAATTATTGTTTCCATCAGGAATGAAATGGCAGAACTGCCCAACCCTAGTCTGATGCACTAAGCAGGTTCATTACAGATGTATCCAGCAGCCAACCCACGTCAGTTCCTCCCGGTCTAGACATCATCAGACTGAGAGTTGGGAGCTGCACCGAAAGCTGGACTGGGCAGAAAATCATTTTGCATCGCTGAAATGTGCTGCTTGGAGGAGCACCTAGCTGTGTGACTCTTTCAGCGCACGCATTCACTTCTGGAGTAAGAGCACTGGTGGAACACCAGTTTCCCCCGCACGCTCAGGCTATACAGGCCATGCTGCTCATCAGCAGAGCATCGGGCAGAGCACGTAGCTTGGAGGGGTGTTTGCTTGCGACTGGAACAGCGAGAGAAGGGGCAGAGACGAGCAGTCACAGCTGCAAGGGAAGGGTGGAAAACGCTGGCCTGAGGGAAACCTGAGGACACTTTCCGGTCGAAAACAGACTGGGAGAAAGCTGGGAATGGTGAATAAATATTGAAGCAGGTATACTCTTCTACAAGGAAGCAGAGCTCCGTCAGCGACATTCCCAACTCTACCCTTGGCTTTCTGATGGAAATAATCTGTGAGGCCACATTTCATGAGTTTGGATCAAAAGGGGCAACGTGATTATCACTGGTTTTACCCTTAATGTTGCAGTGTGTTTGTCCTGCATTAAAAAATACAATAAATGCCTGTGCTTTTTCTTCTTCCCAGCCTCCCACACTGCAGCTCTGCCGCAGATCAGCTGCCATGCAGGGCAGGTAACTCTTACTTCCAAATGTCTTGTTTAATCTCCTTCCCTTCTGTTCAGCTTCCCTTACAGTACAATAAACCCCCGACTTTATCCACCAGCCTGTGTGTATACATTAGGTCCACAACCTTGTTTGTATTTCTGGTGACCTCTGGGGCGAATATATCAACACTTCTTCATCTCACTTACAGCAATGAGAATGAGTAAAACACGGTTGTTATGTCTTTGAGCAATGGATTGGATGAGGAAGTTATCTTGGTAATTAAAAAAAAAAACAACCCACCCCCCACCCCCAAGGACTCTGAATGGCTTCTCTATTAATCACTACAAGGACACCATTGACTTAGTGCATTTGTGAGAAACATGCCCGTAACAAAGTAGACACTTTTCTTCCTAACTCAGAGGGCATGTCCTTTGGCAGCTTGTAACAGCTTTCCCTCAGAGATACTGCAGCAATAAAATGTGACTGAAAACATCTAGTAAATATAACCCCGCAAAACTTAAATACATAATTGAATCTCATATGTTTACTGAGATGTTTTAAGTGTGAAACAGTAACATTCGGCTCGTCCAAGGCCAGCAAGGTTGGGCTCACCTGGCCTTCTCATCGATCCAGCTGGGCGCTAAAGCCTGCGGAGAGCAGCAGTGCCCATCCCTGCTCTGAGCCACAGCAACGGTGAGATGAAATGCTAACACAAACCTCCTCCCCGGCACGAGTGGCTTATGAAATGTTGTTCTCATGTTTGAAACAGTTTATGAGCAGGAACACGGCCAAATACCACTGCTCAGTCAGCAGCAGCTTATAAAGCCGCTGCAAGTCACCTGTGTGTCTGTTGTGACCGGTGGACACCTCATTTTACCCTTGTATTGCGAAGCTGGGAATGGCTATTGCAGGAGGGACTATGCATCTGAGCAGAACCAATACTTTTGCTCTGCTCTGCTGCTGAGATTTGGCTGAATCCTTGTGTAACTATTCCACATATAAATGCTAGGTTTCATCCCATCCAGTTGGAGCTGTGGGTTGGTGGGGTTAGGACCTAGGCTCTGTTCCTGGATTTGTGCGTAGCTATGACAGAAATACAAGCCTTACAAACGGTAATAATGCCTGAACTGTGCTGAAAGGCCCAGGCATCAGGAAGGTAGCAAGTCTGCTCAACAAGTCATCTCTTATTGAGAAACACAAATGTAGCCGTACCAACAACAAAATCTAAGCTAAGGCTGTGTTTTGAGCCACACAGCAGAGGATGCTTGTCCCCATGTGTGTATGCAATAATACTCAGCTCTCTGGTGAAAAGGGTGAGAATGAAGGACGTCCATGTCCTGCATGGGAGAAAAGGAGATAATCCAAGTTCAGCCAAATCTATATTCATGAATTCTAATTCTGATGACTCTCCCACGTCCCCCAGATGTAGCATACGGCATGTTGGCTGGTGTTAGCTGCTGTTACTCTTGCATTTATAGTATGAGACTCTTACTATGGCAATCTTCATCTGAGGGCAGGAGTCACATAAGATGTTCTTCAAAGATGGGGGGAAAGCAGCACAGGCTGCCCACCAGTGCCCTCTCACAGCTGGTGGTCAAGCTCAGCAGGAAGCAATTGCAGCCCAGTGGTCTGCCACTGCTAGTCACTAAGGATTTAGAGCAAATTTATTAGGAAAACATAATTAAACAAGTGGAAATAAGTGGAAAGTGGGATAAAATGCAAGAAGAAACTGGCTGAAGGACAATGTCACAGAGGGAGTGTTCCCTCGCGGCATGAAGATCCAGAAGATCAGGCATTTGACAGACCTAAAGCTTAACATTTGCATCCATGACCTTGGCACCGGATGTCAGAGCACACTGGTGAAGTTTCCCAGTGACAGAGCTGGGAGGCACAGTCTGGAGAAAGGAGGATCAGGAGAGCCTAAAAAAACATTTGTCTGAACTTGAAGACTGGAATAATTTGAAGTAAGTTCAATCTACAAGCAACAAGGTTATATGTTCTGAGGTTAAAGAACAAATACATCCAGTGCTTGGGTGTATAGTTATGACTTACTGGGCAGGAATGAGTGGAGTTTATTTGTGGATCACCAAATGAGCGTGATACAGTCATGGGAAAGGCAACAAGACTTCACAGTTGTGGCTTTCATCTGATCAATTTCATCACTATTAGAGAGTGTTCAAAGGAGGGCTATGGAGATGGTGAAGGGTCTGGAGGGGAAGGTGTGTGAGGAGTGGCTGAGGTCCCTTGGTTTGTCCAGAGCAGGCTGAGGGGAGGCCTCATAGCGGCCTGCCGCTCTCTCACGGGGGGAGCGGAGGGGCAGGCGCTGAGCTCTGCTCTCTGGGGACAGCGACAGGACCCGAGGGAACGGCATGGAGCTGGGACAGGGGAGGGTGAGTGAATTTGATGACTTTATTAGGAGCGGGGTGACACAATTTATTATTAGGAACCGGGTAACGCCGGGGGCAACAGCGAAGCTATCAGACCCGACACGGCCCCGGCTCTGTCGGGTCTGAGGGCTCTGCCGCTGCCTCCCCCTCATGCAGCCGCGGGCGGGGAGGCGGGGCCGTCCCTCCCCATTGGCTCTCCCCGCGGGACTCTCTCCTCTCCCCGCCGCCTCATTGGCCGGGGCCGCCCCTTTCCCCCTGCGCTCATTGGCGGAGCGGCACGGAATCCCCTCCGGCTGAACGGGGAGGGGGGGGGCGGTCACCTGCGGCCGGGGGCGGGGGGGGAACAAAGAACATGGCGGGGGGAGGAGGAGCGCGGCCGGCCCGGCCCGGCCCGGCCCGGCTGGGGGGAGGCGGACAAAGCCCGGCCCGGCCCGGCCGGCCCGGCCCCCCCCCGGCCCGGCCCCGCCCCCGCGGCCGGCAGCCGGCCCCCCGCGAGGCGGCGGGGAGCGGGGCGGCCGCACGGAGCCGCAAGTTTTGCCCGGAGTGGGAAAAGTTGGGCTCGGACGCGGTAAGGGGCGGCCGCGGGCACGGCGCCGGGCAGCGGCAGCGCGGCGAGGGGCTGCAGGTGCGGGCGCGGCGGGGGGCGGCCGCCGGCGGGGTGAGGGGTGCCGCGGGGCGACTTCGGGGGGTTTGCCTCCTGTTCCTTCCCCCCCCCCCCCTTCACCTTCCCCCCTTTTTCCCTTTTTAACCCCTTTTTTCCCCTTTTCTTCTTTCCCTCTTTTCCCCTTTCCTTTTTTCTCCCCTTTTTTCCTCTTTTCTTTTTTTTCTCCTCTTTTTTCCCCGTGTCTTCCCCTCTTTCCCCTTTTCTTTTTTTCCTCTTCTTTCCCCTTTTCTTTTCCCCTCCCTTTTCGCCTTTTCTTTTTCCCCTTTCCCCCCTTTTCTTTTTTCTCCCTCTTTTCTTTTTTAACCCCTTTTCTTTTTCCCTTTTTCCCCCCTTTTCATTTTTCCCCTTTTTTCCCTTTTCCTTTTTCCCCTCCCTTTTCTCCCCCCCTTTTTCCCCTATTCTTCCCCCTCACTTTTTTCCCTTCTCCCCTTTTTCCCCCTTTTTTTCCTCTTTTCCTCTCCCCCTTTCCCCCCCCTTTTTTCTTTTTTTTTTTTTCTTTTATTTTTTCCTTTTTTTTTTTTTTTTTTTCTCCCCAAAACTTGCTTTTTTTTTCCCCCCCAAACCATCCAGCAGCAGGCTGGCCGGGGGCTCTCGCTGCCTCCCCCCATGAGCAGGAGCCGTGCCGTGCCGTGCCGTGCCGGGCTTCCCCTGCCCCGCGCCGCGGCGGAGCTCCCCCCGAGCCACCCCCCTGCCGGCCCGAGCATCGCCGCGACACCCCCCCGGCCGGGCTTTACATCCGGGCAGCTCCATCGCGTCTCCGAAAGCCTCTTCTGCCGCTCACGTAGCGAGCGGCGAGACCTCCAGCCTCCCCACGCTCCTCTCGCCCCGCTTTGGGGAGAGGGGCGAGGAGCACCCCCAGCTAAGGCAGCGGCTGAGAGGCGGCCCGGCAGCCCCGGGAACCCAAATAACCCTTAATTCCTATAAAAAGATTAATTAGTTGGCATCCCTGCCTCTGCCAGTGCGAGCACCGGGCGTGCGGAGCAGCTCACGGGTTTTGGCGGGCGCCGCGGCGCGCTGCCCGACCTTAAGAAGAATATCTCTTTAAAATGTGTTGACATTTAATTGACCTTTGAAAGTTCATTCTGTTAATCATCCTCAAAGCAGCTAACGCTATGGTTGACTGATCTGGTGTTCTTACGCTCGGCCGTGCTCGGCATATAAATTCTGCGGCATAATTGCTACTTATTGAGCAAGAGTTTCTTTTCTTCTCCCGAAAATGAAAAAAAAAGTTTTCCTTCGCCTCTGGCTGGATACTACTTGCAGAGTTTTGAATCAAAATGCTTTCCTGTCATTAGTTGTTGTGAAGGGTGGGGCCTGTAGTTAGACAAGAAATTCCATGACTGAAACGCTGTTTTTCTCCTTCCTGAGGCCTCAAATAGGGCAAGGTAACCTTGAAGGTTACTTCTGTGCCTACTGCGAATCAAAACACAATGGCTCGCTCTTCTTTCCTCTGCGTTCCTCCTCTCAGCTCCAGCCGCTTTGGTGTGGAAGCCGGAGTTTGAAAGGGTCGATTGCAGAAGGTAACAGCCACCCTGCCCAAAATGATACCCCCCCCCAAAAAAAAAAAACAAACCACAGAACAAATAGGAAAACCAACCAAAACCAGCAAGACCAAACCACCTTGTCTCCCAAAGTCAAAGGTAGTAAATGGCTTAACGCGCATAGCACCTGCTTTGTGCCTGATGTCCCTAACTTTGTTCTAACCCAGACTTGGACACACCAAAAACTGGAGTATGATGTATGGGGTTGCTATTGAAAGACCCAAGTCAAGGTTAATTTTGTTATGTGCGCTTTCTGAAGGATGGATTTCCCACTGACCTTAATATCACAAGTGGTGTTTTTCATGTTTTGAGACCCCTTGTGTTGAATTTCTTGTTCTTCATGGAAAGTGAGGAAAAGACCAGAAAACAGTTAAATGTAATGCAATATCTGTGGTTCCTAACAGGGCACTAGCTCTTTGCTGGTACCATTGAAAACAAATTGCTAGCTCTTGCTCTTTCTTATTAACTTTACCGGCAGGTTTGGGCCCCAACAGCACTGCTCCCATGGTTCCCAAATCCATTTCCTCAGTGCTACTTCAGTGGCCGGAGTCCTAATCCCGGTCCCAATCCTAATCCCAGCCCTGGTGCTGGATGGATGTGGCGGGGAGCTGCCAGACCCGGGGGCAGCGGGGGCCCAGTTCTTGCTGTCGAGTGCTGTTTACTGCGGCACGATAGGTGCAGGCGATACAAGTGATGAGTTTTGCTGAATCCATAGAAAACAGAGTGAAAATAAACAGCCCGGCCAACCGTGTGCAGCTGACAGGAGAAGGCGGCGGAGGACCTGAGGTAGCTTCAGGCCTTGAGCACGCGAGTCCTTGGCAGCTGGGACAGGGCATGGGGCTGCCACGAGGGTGTGTTTGGCTGGGGCAGTGAAACACCAGGAGCTGGTTTGTGGCCGAAGGCAGGCCCTAGAGGGGGAGTCTCACCTGGGTGCTCCTCGTCCTGGTGTTCGTGTCGTGCATAAAGGCTTCTGGTGCAGCCAGTCCATTCCCAAACTCCTGGTTTTACTGCTGGGGTAAAGGCCAGAGCTGGAAGCCGCGCTTTGTAGCAGCACGTTTCTGCGTTTCAGCGGCAGAGGAGTGGCAGGAGATTTGGGCACAGGTTGGGCGATTCTGGCAAATGTTGTGAAGGCTTCGGCGCTGCTGCACGCACCCGCTGGCAGCAGGTTGTGTGCTCCGAGGGCAGTGGGCACCTACAGGGTTACACGGCAGCCAAGCGGGCATGTTTGAAGTTTTACTCCTATCTAAAACTCTATCAGGCACCTAAACCCTTGAGGGTTAAGAGGGAGAGTCTCCTGAAGGTGAGGTTGATGTTCTTTTTATCTGCATTCCTAGATTACTCCGAGGAGGATAACGTGAAGTCATTCACTGAAGATTATGGCATTGCATGAAAGGAATGTAACATCGGGCCATAAATTAACAGAAACGGGAAAAGCTCATTCTCGGCTCCTGCTTGTTCATCCAGCGCCTTGCACATGACCCCTCTGCACCAAGGACTTGGAGTGCACGAATGTACCTTTTGTAACTGCAGAACCTGCCACGCCACGCACGTGGTGCGGAGATAATGGGCAAAGACAAGTTCCCCGTCCTCTTGCAATTTCAGGTGTGTAGAACATAAGTTTTTACGTTTTTCGTGAAGACTGTTTTTTGCTTCTAACAGTTCATGTCGAGTAAAACAGTTCGATTGTGTGGCCTTGATCAGCGTTAGTCCAAGAGATGCCTTTCCCCTGTAGCATTTGAAATGTAAAAGAAGCACGAGTTCGAGTGCAAGTGTAGACGGGTTTAGTTGCATTTTAACATACTTGCTGGTCAAGGTGAGCCCAAGCCATCCTAATGTGACATGCTTTGCATAATCTGGAGGGGATTAGTTATTAATACGTTTGGAGAGGAAAAAAAAAGTCTGTTCTTGCCTCAGTGTTTTTCTTCAATGACACGCATGCAAAATTAAAGCTTTTGCGGACAGTTGATTATAAACTTTCTCGGAGTCTAAGCGACAAACTTTTTCTTGGGGCTGCCAAGATATGTTCTAATAGCTCTGATTTTTAGCTGACGATAAAGCTATATTTATTCACTGGGGATTTTCTGCGCTAATAAACATCAGGAAAGTTTCTGGTTAAGAAAGCTTTTAGTAGGTGTCCTCCTGACCGCTTTTCTATGTCTATTTCTATAACCTGTAGGCAATTATTTCTGCTGATAAAAAACGAGACACAGCTTAACCGCTTGTTTGCATCTGTGGAAGGCTGTGTAGGGCTAACATTGAGAGTAGCTGTTTGTGATTTGGACTGGAAGTTTTGGAGAGGGGCAGAGGGAAGGGTTCAAGCTCCCAGTGCCTGAAGCTGGCGGAGGTGTTCCTTCTCTGTGTGCCCTCTTCCTTCACAGCCCATTCCTTCCACCCCGAGTCACTCCAAGCTGGGGGTCACCTTGCTTTTTCCTCCCTTCCTAGTGTGCGTGGCAGTGCTGATATCTGCGTGGGGTTTCCCCGAGCAGGTTGTTCCTTGCACAGGCCCTTAGCTAGGACTTTTGTGCTGGTAAGCTCTGTCTGCTGCTTTAAGTGGTCAGCCTAATGCCCTCTCATCTCTTCGTGTGACTGAACTGCTCGTTGCCTTAACTTGGTGGGCATTTTCTTCAACGTGCATGTTAGTCTGGTTTGTCTCCTGCTTCTGGAAAGCCGGGAGGAAAGGACTTCTCACACTGAGGAGAGTACAGGCTTAAGAGGAATCTGGAAGTGTAACGTGAACAGAATTTCAGGTTTGTGACCCTGCCAGCGTGGTGTCAGCATTTTGTCCAATAGGTTGGAGAATTTAATTACCAACTGTGGGAACAAGTGTTTCACTGCCTTGAAGGTGATGTTCAGCCTCATTCTGTTCCCTCGTGCCATAAGCCTGCTTGTACATACCCAGGGGAAGGGGAAGCTGTTGAAAATAAATGAAGTAGGTTTTGAGTAGGTTTGTTGCACCTGATCTGCAAAGGTTTAATGCGTTTGCTGCACGTAAACTCTAGTTTTGTTCCTTAAATGTTATTTTTGTTTTACTTGCATAGTGCTATGAATAATCATTTTCTAAGTTACTGTAGCACATGGTAGTGTTGACAAGGTTGCTTTCTGCACGTTTTTAGTGTATGTGTAGCTTAATTTACTATCCAGAAGTTCTCTTGCGTCTAGTACAGATTTCTGGTAACGTTCAGGTACCTTCAGGAGAGGAGAGCAATCGGAGCATTGCACAACTTCATAGGTTAAAAAAAAATGTGTAAGCTGAAGCCTTGCAGGCTCTTCTGCAGTGTGGGGCTTGTGCAGTTCACTATGTAGCACATGGAGTAAAAATAGCCTGGCGGTCAGGGGATGTATTCATTGTGATGTGCTGGAGATGAAGGGCAAACGTTATGATTGTGCTAATTATGCTGGGAGTCTTTATGTCCTAGCTGTGTTTGAGCTCCGTACGAGAGCAGTAGCGATGGGAGGAGAACAGAGGCCTTCCCTGGTTTTGCAAGGGAAGGCTCCCTCCTCTTCTGTCCTGTTCATATTTGTTTTTAAAAGTTTTTTGGGGGATGCTGGGGCAGAGTTTTGCATTTGAAGGTTGTTCTGGTCAACCCGAATGTATATTCACCCCAAAAGAGGGGTTCTCTGACGTGGACCCCCCACTCCTACAGGGTGTCCCCTGCAGGGCTTGTTACTCCTGCAAGAGTGCCTTGCCTTCTGCAGGACCTCCCTTGCACGGCCATCTGGCCTTTCCTTTGAATAGGGACAGTGAGGCTGAATAAGCTGCGTTACAGCTACCCTGTTAAATCTCAGTAAAAGGTCCCTGCTAAACTTGGGGAACATTGCAGGCTGCTGGGCAGTGCTTCTCCCAAATGCTCACGTGAAGGAGTTATTGCCGCTGGGGGCTGTTTCCTTGTCTAAGACACGCTCTTCATTCTTGCGGTGGCCCAGTACGCTGCTTGTTGTATATGTACGTAGCATTCCTCTGAAATAGAAAACCACAAGCTTAGTGCTCCTCGCTGGAAACTGATACAGAGACACAAACTTAGCATAACTTCAGCTGGCCGCCTACTCTGCGGTGGCCCCGTAGCCGGCACTCTTCTCTGTTGACACGTGGGTTAATGCTCTGAGCAACCCGGGAGTTGGTCGCTTCTGCCCAGTGGTGTAAAGGGGAAGGTGAGCCTGTTTCACCTTCTCTTCTACCTGTTGGCACCTCAGTACTTAAGGTTTGTGGGTTTCACAGCGATGCCCTGATGACACTGAAGTGTAGAGCAGTCAGTAATTGTACGCTGATCCTGGAGCAACGCATAAATATTGCTGATATCCCCACTTAATTTGCACTCCTTGCTGGAGCTGGTTGATTGACAAAGCGTATTTATGAATGCTCGTTTAACGTGGCCACGTACAGGGCTGGTTCGAGTGCCTTCCAAAGGCCTAAGGGGCGCAAATCGATAAATGCAGTATTTTGATGATACGCATTTCAGTTAACAAGCCCTACTGACTGCATTTCTTTACTTTCGTTGTATGTTTGCAACTGAGATTTCAGAGCTGTCAGGTGTGTATCCTTTTCCTTCTACAGACTCATTTATTTTAGTACCCCTTATTGTGTTCTGCCTGTGCTCTTCTTTTCTGAATCTTCTCTTTGTTATTCTCCTGATAATCTGATTCTGTCTTGTGTTCATCCATCTGTCTGCAAAGGGATTCTCTATGTCCCTTTTCCTCCAGAAATGAACAAGTGAATTAATTCCTTCCCCGTGTTAACAACTTAACTAGGAGGAGTCTGGGGATTTTGCTTCTCTGAAGTGATGCTCAATCTCAGATTTATTGTATGGTTGGTGTTGGCTCTATTATCTGTGTATTTCTTGAAATAATAAATAGAGAAGTTATTATGTCTCTCTCTGGTGAGAAATTGTAACTTCTTCAGTATAGTTCCTGAGTACTCGCACTACCTAGGCAGTTAACCTTTATCTCCTCTAATTGAGAGACAGCTGCACTCAAGAGTAATGTGTCACTTTAAACACAATCTAGGTTTTAAATGACTACATCAGAAAAGGACATGGTTTTAATAATGGTTGTTAAAAGCTATCTGACTTTTTGCAGACAGTCCTAATAATGAGAACTCTGTGATCTGAACTACTGAACTTCTGGAATTACAGTAACGTCTGTTAATGTGCGTGATGCAGATTCCTGGAAATTTGAGGAGCAGTCTTCAGCAGCCGAAGAATGTCGTTCTCCCCGGATCTGTGGGTATCAAGGGAACAGAAGCAGGATCAGTTGGTGTCCAAGAAGTAAGTTCTTGTTCTTTCTCCCGACACACTTCTACTGAGGTGCGCGTTTTTCCGAGACGTGTAATGCCCAATTGTATTCATGCACCTAGATGAGCTGGATTAAATGCTGAAAATGATGAGACACTGAGGAAGTGCATCCAAGAAGATGCACTATATTTGTTCATACGTCTACCAAACTCTAATTTTGACATCTCTTTTCCAAACGTTTGGATGTTCTCTGTCTCATTTGGTGCATAATTTCGACTGCTTGTCTGCAACTGCTGCTGTCTCATTGCTGAGTGCAGGGGGAGCCTGCTTCTTTTGGCAGTTCACAGGGAGCTCAAATGCAGTTGGAAGAAGTAGATTCATCAGCAACAGTTGGAGATACTCATGCTGTATCATAACAGCTGTGAACTTGAGTTCATATAAGTAATATGTGCTTAATCTTCCAGTGCTGTCAGCGACAGGAAGAGGAGGAATGATTTTTTTTCCATATTTAATGATGATCTTAAATAAGGTTTTTGACAGGCAAATTTGAAAGTGCATATTACAAAACAAGTTAAGAAAACAATTGGTTGTAAGTCAAGATTTTTCAAGTTTTATGCAGCTTTCAATTTGCATTTTTGTCCGTTGGTATTTCAGTGTTATTCAAATATGATTAAAAACTAATTTACCCATCTGAGTTTGAAAATCACTTCATCTGTATGGAAGGCGATAGAAAATAAAAGCGCTGGTTTTGATTTCTAACAGTGCTTGGAAAGTCTTGTTTTGGTTGGCACTTTTTTCTGTTGTATGTGTGTTTTTTTTCCCCGTCTTTTTCACTATTAATTTGTTTCACCTTGCTTGGGTATTTCAGGAGAGTTGAGAGAAAAACAGGTGGATTTTTTTTTTTTTTTTTTTTAATTCTTAAACTCCACCAGTTTGCACCTTTCTTCTTCTATGACTTGAAGTGTAAATTCATGAAGACATTGAAAAGTGTGCCAGCCTATTGGAAAGTTGCTTTCTGTTATTTAACTTGTATTTGTTGAAAACTTTATCGGGATTAGTATAAATCAAAGCCTGTTAATTGCTATTTGAGTGTTGGATACTTCTGCAAGAATACACATGTATTCTTAACGTGCAAGAAATGTACAAATTAAGAAATAGTGCACTAAAGATAGCTGATGGCATTCTCTTGCCTAACGGTCCATACTGAGTGATAAAATGCCTCACATCACAGTTTTAGAGTGACCTTGCCTTGACTTTCATACAGATATAATCTGTTTGATGTCTTTTAAAAGCCGAAAGGAAGCCATACATGGAGTGACATTGCGCATTGTTGCTGACATCGTGTCCTTCATCCAATTAATTCAAAGCAGTAGGATTTTGTAGTCTCTTTACTCCACCCTCTCCCCCATCCACTTTTAAGTTGTAGATATTAGGCCAATACATTTACAAATGAGAGGCTGATCTCCGTTTTGTGACCGGGTGTAATTAAACTCAAATCTTTCCATTCTGCAATCAGTGACTTGCATCCAGGGACTTTTTTGGGTTTGTTTTTACAATCCATGTAGATTGTCTTGCAGGGTGATTTCATATTTTTCTCAACCTACATGTGACGACTTGATGGAACTTGCCAGGATAGGAATTCTTTTTTTATTATTATTTTTTTTCCCTTTTCAGAAGTATCATTACAGGAAACAAGCTTTCTTACCCCCACGCCCTTTGGTAGACCTCCCACAGGGCTGTAAGGACCTCCTCATATTGGCAACTCTGTGAAGCTGGGCACCTCGCTGAGAATTTCATAGCTTTCCTTGGTAGCTCTGCAAAGTAGAGGGAGAGTCAATCTCGTGGCTCTGGAGTGGTATATGGATGCCAAGTGCTAAGAATTCCTGGAATGTAGAGTTGTGCAGCACTGATAAAGTTTGCTTTGTTTCCTTAGTGACTTGACCCATTGAGAAAACGTGGTTCCCTAGGAAGCTTTAATAGCTCAAAGTTGGTCTTGAATAAAGGGAAAGGCCCCAACGTAATTCGGCTTGTTTTCACCTGCTGCCTAAAAGATTAATTTTCTTAACCTTAGCACAAAAAATACAACCCTGAGTTTTGAAAGTGATTTATAGAGATCCTTCACACTTATCACTTTGAGTAAATACGCCACAGGCTTCTGCGTTGCAAACAACTGTGGTCTGTTCATAACCTGCTTGGTTTATGGTGCAGTATTTTCATTGGGGGGCGAGAAAGTTTCAAGGAAAAACACCTTCTAATTAGAGCGATAGAATCGCTCCGCTCGCACGCTGTGGTTTCGTATGACTTCAGAAAAATAGTTGAGTGATTAATCTTTAATTTTACCCATCATTAACTTAATAAGGAAACTGGAGACAGAATGAAAAACAAACAGTAGAACTGTACAACCGGGGCATGGCTGTGCCAAATCCTTTTGGCTCTTTCATTCGGTAAGCGATGCCGTTCTGGGAGCACGTGAGGTGTGGCAGCGACTGGTTACCTCAGGTGATTTGTAGAATTTCTCCAACATGTTTGAACTTTATTGGAGCCTTTGCAGAGCTTGCTACACGACTTCCTCCCTCTTCCCCACAATCCCCTCTGGGTTGTATTGTTTTTCTTTTTCCACGATTTTATTTGGAAGCAAATGTTGCATAAACTAACTTCTGATATCAGACAATTCCCTCGCATCCACTTTGCTGCGGGGCAGAAAGCCATCCCAAGCGGTGCGGTGAAATATTCTTAGGATGAGTTTGGGGCTATTTTGGTGTCGGCCGGTACCTTCAGTCCTTTTGCTGATAAGTTAACTTGCTCGGCTACGTGGTAATGCAGCTTTTATACCAAGCGTGACAGGATTGCTCTCGTGCCTTGGAGAACAAAACAAATACAACAATGGAAACAAGTTGCTTTTTTGTCATATGCCCTTATTGTAATCCTTCCCAGATGTAAAATAGGCAACGTAATTCTCTGAATGTAGCACTCGAACAGTAAATATGCCTTGAAAACGTTTCTTTGGAAGTCGGACTTGTCTTTATTTTGTTAGTAAATACTTAGGAAAACAGCCCCGTGTGCGTCTGTGTGTAGCAACACAGCAACAGAAGTCGTAGCAATCTTAACTAACCTGCTTGGAGGCCTCTGCATGTTCATAATATAAAGTAAACAGCTGAGGAATGTGTATTGCTGTTGACAGTGAGCGACTGTAAACATCCTCGACTGGAAGCTGTGAAGCAGCAGATGGGGCTTTCAGTCGGATGTTTGCAGCTGCCAACTGCCACAGACGTCAAGAAATGTTTGACACCTAAAGCATAGTTGTCTGTTTAAAACTTCTATTCTATTTGGTTTATCACAGACATATGAATTTAGGCCAAACTTTTCTACATACGACTTAATCTTTCTGGTGATGTCTCTGTCTGAATCTCTAGAAGCCATCCAGTTTCTCGTAGGAGCTGTGAAAAGCTAAGAACTGAATAGAAAGTAAAACGGGAATAAATCAGGCTGTATTTTTAACGACAAGCTTAATTGTAAGTTTTCAGAAGCGAGTTGCCATGCAGCTTGCTTGGCTGTACATGTTGCTTGGCTTGTTTTCTAGGCTCCGCTGAAGTTACAAGATTACCAGATCAGTGCGTACACGCAGCATCTCCGTAATAGTTCATTTAGCATTTGAAATCCTAAGCCTTGTAGGAAGCAATCACTTACAGGGCTTTTGGAAACTAGAAATAACGCCAATTATAGCAACCATGGAAAAAATGATAAAAATATATTCATTTTTTTTTCCTGGAAGAGGCCAACCCTGCAAAGCGAGGGGGAGGTCAGGGAGATTTTGCTTGATTGGGCTCTTGTCTGACATGTGCTGCAGTGTCTCGGTTGTTTGCAATCCCAGCAGTTCTCCCCCTTCTCCCTTTTCCGTTCATTCTCCTCGCCTCTCCCCCCTCACAGAAGAGGAGGAAGCGCTGAAGGCTGATTCATACGTTTCTAGAAGTCAGTCGAGACGATTTGAAGACTCCGCTCCTGCCAATTAGTTTCACGTGTGGGTGGACCCCGGAACTTAAATGTGACCCCAGGACTGTAGCTGGAGAGAAGAATTTATGGGGCTGGGATGGTACTAGGCCACCTCTGGCCTAACAGCGACCGCCGCGGTACCAGAAAAAGAGCACCGAGGTTAAAGAGCACTGAGGTTGTAGCACGTAACCGATCCAAGCTGATACTGAAAGCACTTGTGTATTCGCTCTTGAGAGAAGATAGGCATCTTGCTGGTATGTATGTTAAATACCTACACCTTTGGTAAAGAGAGTTTTGTTGCTAACTTGTTTTTTCTTGTCCTCAGTATCCTTCTTTTTCAAATATGTATGCCTGTGCATGCAAAAATACAAGGGGGCATTAACACGGCCCTTGAATTTCACAGGATACAGATAACCGAGGACTCTGAAGTTTCTGATTTTTATTTTTTTTTAAAGGAGCTATTGTCCTCTCAGGACTCCCATAAAACACTTTGACATGTCTACCTAAAGCTCTGTCTGCGAGGTCGAGAACGTTCTGTGTTTGAGGGAACTTCATTAATCCATGCTTTGCAAACCGCTTTTGGTGGGCTTGCCGTGGATTTGGGTTATGTTGCGTTTCAGCAGTGTTCGATGGCTCCTGCTGGGGATAGCACTGGACATCATCTTGCATGCTTTGCCATCCGTGGTAGTATTGAAAATCTCCTGGCAGGGGATTACAATCTAAAGACCAGTTAGCAAAGTGAAAACCAAATAAGGTAGGCGGGGGACAAATGGGAAGAGAGGAAACCTAGGGGTATAAAGGGAGGGACTTAAGGCATGATTATAGGGAGTGCTGTCTGTGCCCAGGTGGCTGAGTTGTTAGCTTCATGAAAATGGAGGAAGACAGAGGAGATGTTGTCTTAGGCAGTTGTTTTTCTAGCTATAAATATCCTGAAAGAAGACAGTTTGGTAGGATGGTACATAAAAGTGAATTTAGGACAGACGCATATGAAGTTTTTTGTTCTTTTTTTTTTCCCTGTTAAGTACAGCAGAGGAAACAGGTTAAATAGGCAGAGGTTTCCAGAAGCCTTTTCATACAAACCTAAAACTCTGCAAAACTTGTAGTGAATTCAGAGGAAGAGAAGTCCATATGAACACAACATTTAACTTATAAATATTGCTGTCTTAGCAGCATACTGAGATCAGGGGCCGAGGCAGGTGTCAGAAATGGGGATTACATTCGCTGTAGAAGTAGCGAGAACCTTCTGTGAGTATCGTCACAAAAGTGACTTGGTACTATGACTGAGGAGGAAACGGGACCCAAGGGTAGATTTACAAAGGTTTCACTGAAATTTCACAGTGTCAATGACAAGGGAGAAATGGGAATTCCTGACAACAGTCAGGTTACGTTTGTGATAGGGATGGGTGTTTCTGTTGACAAAACAGGACAGCAGATGAGGTATAGTCCAACAAATACCAAGTTTTTAGGTGTGTCCTTTTGCAACCTTTCTAGCTCTAAAACTACCTTTTTTGACGACCCATAGAATTTCCTAAGTGACCTTGTAATGAAACTTATGGCAGTTGGATGCACTTGCGAAACACTATCTAGGCAGAGGATTCTTAACATAGCCCCTTCATCTGGAAAGCTTCCCTATATATTTGAAGAAGAGGATTGAGCAAGAGGAGAGAACTTGCATAGGCAGAGTATTTAATATCAAAAGCATTAAGTACCTCCTGTGAAGATTTGCATATTGATAATATTTGTGCTTTGGCAGGAAATTCTTTCAATACCCATTCTATTACCCTTCTTCCTGAATTACGTGCTGTCTCAAAGTTCAGCGCGTTTCCTCTTTGGAAATGTAACAGTATGTTGGGACCGATTTGTTCAGCCTCTCATCTCGCCGCCTGCACGTGAGGAGTTTTCTTCCAGAAAAACAGCTTCAGACAAGTAGCCCGCTCTTCTGCCAGCCGCTTCTTAAAGCCTGCTAGGATTCAGCTTGAGAAGAGTGCTAGCGTGGTGGTCGGTCCTTAATTTTCTGTCTGCAGAGGAGGCAGTTTTGTGTTACCCTCGGTACTGTTCACGACATAGCACCCTGTGCTGGTTGAGATCACTGTTTTTTCACTTGGAAGCCAGGCACTTGCTTTCAGGCCCTGGCTTCCAGATCTGGGTAGGTGCAGTCGAGCCCTCTCCACCCCGTTATTGAATTAATGGATGTATTCTTAAAAAAGCTATTTCCTTACCCAAACCTGTTTGAAAGCCAAGGGCAGCTCTTGCTTGAGCAGTTCTGGTTTTAACTCTTCAGAAGTCCTATCTGCCGGTGAGGAAGGAGGAAAAATGGGAAAGCTGAAAAATGCTACTCACCCATACATGCTGTTTATGGAAATCATCTTGAAAATGACAGGGCAGCTGTTGGAAAAGGCACAATCCATCTGCCTACATATGCACTTGTTATGAAGGGAATACAGTTGATGATGTGAATGGAAGGCTTTCAGTGCTGAGCTGCTGTTCCTACTCAAGCCACATTTGAAACCTTAAATTGTTCAGATATGTGCCTGGACTCTTTGCCTGGAAATTGACAGTGTTTAATAGTCCCACTTCTTAGGGAGTTTTCTTTGTTACTGATATGTGAAATAGGCATTATATATACGTTTGTGCTCAACGTGCTTTTTTGGTTTAAAGATACAGTAAGACAAGATGAACTAATAGTGTCGCACTGCAAGAAATCTGCATTGGAAAGGAGGAGCTCCCTAAGATGAATAGAGCATATAACTTTTTTTCCCCTTAAGCAGTAATTTACAGACCAAGATGCACGAAATCATTCCGTTTTTTTTTGCACTGATATGTAATAACAGAACAGTCTGCATAAAGTTGGTTTTTTTCTTTTTTTTTCCCCAAAACCTTCAAACAGTTATGAAACAAATAAGTGAACAAAGGATATGAGAAGGAAGCCACGTGCCACGCAGTGGCGTAGCATTTTTCCAGATGATGGCTCGAGGCATCTTTTTAGCTGTGGATATAAATGTAACTTACTTTATTTCACAATACTTCTCTTGATTTAATATGGATAACCACCCTTTTGCTCCATTTCAACCTTCCTGTCCCTGGCACTTGTTTTTTCTTGTGAGTAGACTGGAGACGTTTTCAGTAACTTTGTCTTGTGTTACTCCTGAAGATTTTCATATCCGCACACTCCCTCCCCTCTCCCCCCCAGCTTTGTGTGCCCTTTGATTTAATACATACCTCCTTTGATAATGCAGAGCAAAGCAAATGAGCTCCAGAGCTTCTGCCTAGCAGGGCAAGAATATCAGTTTGAAGGGAAGAATATTGCTCAGAGTTTTTTGCTGTCTCTTCTGGGCATCCAGGTGTACTTCACTCAATAGCTGGTCTGTCAGTGCCTGCCTGGGCTCTTCGTTGTGCTCCTGTTTTTATTCTTGCCTTCTGTAAGGTCAAAGAACTTGCTTTCAGATCTTTTGAGATCTTCTGTTGATCTTTTGTTACTTTGCTTTGACCACTTCACTCATCTCTTTGTCTTCCTCCGAGGACTCACCTTTATTCCTTAAATACAACTTAAGCTGCTTTCTTTTGTCTTCAAGGCTGTCACAGCCTATGTATGTATTAACTCCCACATACAATTGTCCTGCAGTGCTGTTCTCCATTACTGGCTTGAAAATTTTCTATCCATTTTCAAACTTTTCTGCTCAATTTCACAAATCAAAGGTTAATCAGTCTACACCTTCCTAACTAGTTCATTGTAGTAAAACCCTTGGGAATAGTTTGTGTGCTCATCTACAAGTTGCAGGCTTAGATATCTTCTTACAATAATTTTTATATTCCTTTTTTTTTTCCTTGCCCTAATCACTCTCAAAGTACACAGAAGGTAGGATTAGTATTTTCTTATTGCATCATTGATTTTGCTGAGTCGGTAGCTGTGTTTCTGACGTGTGCTGCCATTTCTGGGGAAGCTGTCTACTTTATCCTGTGCAGAATGATGAATACGTTTCTTTATCTTCAATAAACAGTTTTGCCATTCGGCATAGGAACATGCTCATCATTTATGTTCCTTTATGTGTTTTTATACATGTATATACGCTCAAAACTAATTATATTAAGGAATTCTGTAATACAAGGCTGACGTACTCTGACTTCTTTTATATATTTATATTATTTATGTATGTCTATGTACATATGTGCAGGCATGCGCACGCACCAGCAGCGCCGGAGATAACATGATATGACTTGAGAAAGAGGGGAAGACAGAGGCAAAGGGGGCTGTGCAGATCCTCAGTTCTCTTTCCATCAGTTGCTTAGATGGAAAGCAGAGCTCTGTGCTAAGCAGGGTAATCAGCCCTGTGTTCTAGAGTTTCTTAATGCAATTAGTTTCAAGCACTCTAGTTGTTCTTCTGGATGACGTTGTCCCATGGAATATATGCTCATCTGAAGCTCTTGCTTGAAGATTAATCATTTAAAAAAGTAAAAAAGCAGAATATCTAGTCTGTTTACATTAAGGACAAATGCTACTGTTCGGTTAGAGCAAGGATCTTATTAGCATGCCATCAATTTAATGTATAGAGGCTGGAACGGACTGTTAAGTCCCTCAGTGTGGATTGTTGCAAGCTATGTACTCTTAAAGCCTTTCTGCGTATCTGGTGCAACTCTGAGATTCATAGCGGTGATTAATGCTATAGCTATAAGTGCTCACCATCAACATCCTGAAATGTTTTCAAAACATATGGAGTAGTTTTTAAAAGCTTAAACTAAACAGCGGTGAAATAGCTGAAAGCCTACATATTGTAACAGTGCTTACTATCTCCTTGAAACTATATGTTCTGTGAGGGGTTTTAGTATTTTTTTACAAATAGTGATGTCCCCTGAGACACTGCAGCTGGTAATTACAACTTCTGGGTAATGCAAGGGAAGGAAGATGGATCACAAAGGTACAGCCAGCTCTGTTCGGGGAAGGATAATGCAGGTAGCATAAATGCTAGCTCCTGCATGAGCTCCCAAAACCAGCTCTCGTCCTGGACTTACAGCACAAGAGCGTCATGGTCCGCCCAGCTTGGAGCAGCAGGGATTAAAATATGAGGTAACTCCACTGGCTCTGCAGGGTTGGCACAAAGTGCTGTCCGATAAATCACGTTAAACCTTCTCCTAGCTCTTCTTAGAGCTGCTTCCCACATACAACTGCATCATCCCAAATACTTCCCAGGAACAGGCCAGACTCGCTTGAGATGGCTGTATATGTTCCGCAGGCCTCGTTATGTTAGGCCCAGCGCGGTGACGCTGCAGATACGTGGCTTTTTGAGCATATGCGGCCCTCAAAATGGTATAGCAGCCATCTGGCAGGTCACATAAGTACAGGTATCTGTGGATTGGCAAAGGACATCAAAAATGGTAGCTTTCTTATTTTCTGGGCAATTAAGCTTCTATACAAACAGGAATTAAACATTCTGAATATAAACATGGTGTTGACTTAACGTGAAAAACGCTGGAAACGCAGTTTCTCTGTCCCACGGTGTGTTTGTGTTGTTATCCTAACCTTTGAATATGCTGTGAGAATCTGATTGTTTATGAAAGCTGGTAGGAAATAGTTGCGAAGGGGGTTCGTGCTGCTGAACTTCCTACAGCTGTGCTGTAGTTGAACACGGCTGAGCTGGACCACTTGAGGCTTGCCTTAACCAAGAAGGAGATGCCCTTTTATGTGGCAATTTATGTGATTAATTCTAGATATATATATATATATATTTAGGAATGGGTTGAATTGTCCCCAGTTGCCATGCTTATTCTTCTCCTTTACCTTTAAAATCAGTGTAGGATAACTAGCTCGGATGTGGGTATCTTGGCTTAGAAGTCTGCATGGGGTTAGATGAATACAATCTTTTCCTCTTGAAGGAGGTTATTCAAAAGGTAAAAACTTTTGAACCACACGAGGTGAAAGATGAAATGTGAACAGGAAAAAGCGGAGCGCTTTGGAATAGCTTATGAAAATCTTACTAGCTGCTGAAGAATCCACAATCAAGGGAGATATCAAAGATAAAATGTCTCAGAAGAAAGGCAGGAACTGCTATTAAAAATACTCTTTCCCTTCCTCCTGCCACCAGAAATCCCTAAATAGATAACTGGCAGATGTTATTCCATGAATATAAATTAGCGGATAATGAAGCAATGTATAAAATTAGTAAAGTGGAAAAAAAAAAGGCATGGGTGGAGGCAGGACAGCCGGACATTTAGAGAAAGTAAGATTTTCTTAGAAACAAAAGGAGCTTTAATGCTGGTGCTCCGTGACCAGGTAGAATCATAAAGATGCAAATACTCAATAGATTTGTCAGGTATATGCTTAAAGTGCTAGATTTTAGTCAGATTGATGTTGATGTCATTCTTATCCTCCTAGCTTGCTAGAGTGGAGTGTAACAGCTATTAAAGTACGACATAAATTAGAAGATGCAAATAACATGTGCCAAGGAGTTAAAGAAGAGTAACGTGAGAAACTCTGTGGAGTGCTAATGTAAAATTAAGAGCACTCCAGATTACAGATTGAAACTAGTTTGTGCCAGTACTGGGCAAGTAGTTTGTGACTGTTTTATAGGCTGTCAGCTTGATGTGTGTTTTGGGAAGAAGTACTGAAGCAGGACTGGGACCAAGTCATGTAAGTGTAGTAAATCAGTGTGAAATGCTGGGAAATGGGACTCATCTCCTGTGTTGTCCTTTTATTTCTTTATAAGTCAGGCAGATTAGTAGTCTCATGTAAATGCTGGCCTTTATGATGTATTTCAAGATTGTGATTTGTCAACCCAAAAATCCTGAGGGGAAAAAATCGAAATAATAAAAGGTGTAGAAACCCAGCATCAGTGGGATTAAAAATTGCTCAACAGATTTAAAGCTATAACTGCCAATGGAGGATCATCATCGTGTAGTATGTTTCCCTGAGGTGCAGAGAGCTAGATGCTGTTGTTTTTTTTTTTATTTTTTACCATATCTTGTGTTTACTTTTTTGGTGGTTTTGGTGTTGGGTTTTGGTTTTTTTTTGGGTGGAGGGGAGGAGGAAGGAAAGAGGGATTGTTGTTTGATAGTTAGATCGTTGTTTAACTGTTAGATTGCAGGTGAAACGACTACTGGAAAGGTACAGTGAACATGGGAAGGTGTCATGTAGCAGTCTGTGTACATCTCTTAGGAAGCAAGCTTGTAGCACTCATCTTGAATGCAACCAAAATACACGTGCATCTAGAAATCAGAAATTTGGGTTACACTTATGCTTTATTTTTCTGTTTGTTTGTGAAAAATGCCGTATAGGTGCCTCCTGGATAATTGGTTCAAGAGTTGTTGTAGGCCTTTTTTAAAGGCACAAGAGAGAATTAAATGAAATGCTCTGCTTCAAGGGTGACTGCATTATAACAGTGAGGATTTAGAAGGGAAAAACGACACTGTGTAAGCCTGGGTGTTATTTTGGACTTTTTTCCAACAGTACGTGCTTTGAGGATTGCCGGGCCATGGCTGTGCCCTAGCGCATAGCTTTTGTATGGGAAAAGGGAAAGCAAGATTGCTGGTCAATTGCAAGGTGGTGTGTCATGTTAGGAGGTAGAACAGAGGGAAGCATGAAAAAGGAATGTCTTGCTCGGCAAAGAAGGTAAAAATGAGGGGAGGCAAGTTGAAAATAAGGAGTAGACGAACATGGGTGAAACAGGGCTATAAAATTGAAAACGGGCACTGCGAATCACACTTTTGAAACGCTTTGATTTTTTTGCTCAGGGTCTTGAGTTGAGCAGTTGAGCATTACTCTGTCAGGCGAAATATGAAATCGCTGTACCTCTGAAGCATCTGATCAAAAGCATTCTTGCATGCCTGAGTGACAGGGTGGAAATAGAGCATTGACCAGCGCTGTGGGGAGCGAGGGTGGGGACAGTGTTTTCAAGAGATTGGCCTTTAACTAAAGGTGTCCTGAAGGAGTGTAACTTTATTTTTTTTTGAAACGATGAGTATTTAATATAGTCTGAAAATCAGGCCTTTAGGATATGTGTCCGTGTAGCCAGCAAAGGATGCTGGCCTGTAAAATGTAGTTGTGCTCTTTGATTCCTAAAGAGGATCTTCAAGGTCATTGTATGGCTTCTGTTGGATAGTATTTTTCTAAAGGAGTAAAACTTGGCTATATAAAAATAGCACATTAGAAGTGTTGTTTGAGAGTTCATGGAGTTGTCTGGTCTCAAAACTGAAGTAGCTGAGCTATAGATTACTTCTAGTGCGTCAACATACAACACAACTATGAGCTGAGGTTAATAGATCACATTCCTAAGTCAAGCTGTCTCTGATTCATCTTTTAAGCGTTGTTCCAGATCTTCAAAGGAAGCCAGATTCTCTACAGCAACAAATGTTTCTACTTCTCCCAGCTTACTGAACAAGTAAATAAGTCCAGCAAAATCCAAATGCAATTTGGCAAGCCAGAATACTGCTGGAAATGCTTGCCAAAATTGCCTTGGCAAAAGCTCTTCTCTGTTTTCAGTAGATTTGGAATGAAATCAGACAAGATCTCAGCTCTCTCTCCATGGAAACCTAGTGACGGTCTTAAATATTCCTACTACTGGGTGCATTGTGTGTGATGAGTATAGCTGTAGGAGCGCACAGTGCAGGGTGGTTTCCTTGTACACCACCCCTTGTCTTTGAGCTGTGAGAACTGGGTTATAGCTACATCAGTGGAATCATTCACATGCTTGTTAAATAAATGGGAAAGAACAACCATGTGTGCTTGTAAACTTTACAGTTATGGGACAATACTTCCTCCGGTGTTTGGAAGTCGGTAGTTGTTCTGTTTAAATCTGATCTGATTTCTGTAGGCAGAATGCAGTCAGAAGGGATTCTGGGTTAACAGCTGGCAGATTAATGATCGTCTATTAGAAACATATCCCAGGAGATGGAAGAACCAAAGAATAATGCAAAGAAGTATGTATTAATAGCATCCAATGTATTTTTTTCTTCAGATTTCCTGCAGTGCTAATAGCACGGATAGAGATGAAATGCTACCGTTTCAGCAGTTTGCTAGCAGTGCAAGGCATATGGTTTTGGGGCATTGTTTAAGCTTCCTAGGTATTTGTGGTGGTAAGAAACTTCAGGGGGATGGAAAATAGCATTTTTGCACTTTGTTCCAACAGTAAGCAGGTGAAGAAAGAGTAATAGGTGATGGCAATCAATAACAGAATTGGGGATGGGTGGGGGAATGAGTAAATTGCAGTCTAAAGAGAGCAGGAAAACTGCCATGGACTCTGAAATCTCTTGTAGGTCCTGTTTCTACTTCTATTTATTTTTTAATTTTTATCACAAAGTAGGATGGTGCAAGATGCTGGTGTGGCCAGTAAGGACGGGTAAGATGGATGCTTTTCAAATGCACTGTACATGTAAGATTCAGATCCCAAAAATTAGACAGCATCTCCCTCTGGAGGTCTGTAAAGGCATCTGACTGTGCAGGGAACTTGGTACTTAATTTAGGAAGGCAGCATCGTTAAGTACCCAAACCTTGGAGTTACCCTGGATAATCCAGTGACAACTTCACCGTCCTGCATGTTCAGTCAAAGCAGAATATATGGTAGGACCAAACTGGTCATTGGCTGAATAGGAAAACTAACCCAGGCCATATGAGTAGGTTTTATGCACAACACTAAAGAAAAGTTGATGAAGGAAATTGATGCAGGCAGGCTGTATAGAAGACTTTGGCCAAAAGGTTATAGTCTGATCATTTGGCAAAGTGGGTAATGGATCTAGGCAAGAGAGTACATGCGGCTGCTGCTTCAGATGACTGGACCGTAAAGAAATGACTGCAAAGGCTAAAATTGATTGAAATAGTTTAGCTGATACAACAAAAACACCAGCGAGTAGACTATTGTAAAAGTGACAGTTTGTTTGTCAATTGACAAAAGAATAAGAGACTCATTCCACTCATGAGTGATGCAGAAATTAGGTTTTCTACTGCACCAAGTTTCTGTGCTCTCTTCACAGCTGGTGAAGAGTTAGTCAATGTAGTCAGTAGGGCCTAGACAGCAATTCAGCTGACCCTCCCTCAGGGGTTTAGGTCACCTAGTGCCAACCAGGATCTCCGGACTGTTGGTAGGAACTGCACAGTGCAGACAGACACAACCTGGGACCTGCAGGGTTTACAACAGAAGCTTCTAGAAGTGAGGTGGGACATCCCAGGGTGTTCGAAGTGGTAGCAGATGCCTGTGTCTAGGTATGTGATAAATGCCCCAAGTGTCTGCTGTGGGATAAGCTGAATCTTTTTGTAGGCTTCATTGACTGTAGTAGAAGTTTATATGGCTTTATATGGTTTAAGGGTCTTGAGTTGAATCCTTAAATGTCTATCTCTCATTCTTCTTTAAGTAGCCAGGTGTACCTGTCTGGATGAAAAAAATGAAGACGGTCTCAGGAGAATTGGGATTGGCACAACAGCATATTTTTTATAGGTCAATGCAATGTTACATAGTTGTCAAGTGCTGACAGTATTTAAAGATAATCTGGCATTTAATTCCCTGAATAAGTCTTTTTTTCCTTGAGTAAGTCTCAGGATTTAGTACCTCTCTTGTCCCTCCTGTCTGCTGACTGATCCACATGGATGTGTTTCTCTAGATGTATGCAGAACATGGGGGAGCTCTGTAAAGTTGCAAACACTGTGTTTGTCCTCTACCACCTGACAGCCCAAAGACTAAAGGGTTTCAATTTCAAGATGGATCAAGTGGAGCATATTGGAAACCTGTAAACAAGAAGTCTGATCTCCCCTCTTTTTTCCCCTTAAGTCTGTACCATAGCAACTATCTGCATGGAAGGATTTTATGTCTTCTATGAGGAAATCCGTAAAGAAGCCTTGTTGTTCTTTTGTTCATTTCTATTACAAAGATGTATTTATATGAACATAGCTGATACGGTCTTGGAAAGTTGGATGTTGTATTCATGGGTGGAACCAACTGCAGATACCAGCTTAAAGACTTATTTTTTCCTGTTATGCTTCCTTCCCCGTTGATGTGTACAGAGTTGAGAATCTTATTGTAAAAGATCCGTGAACTCATACTGAAAATAATGTGCAGGTTTTCTGGTCCAAGCGTTTCTTCTCCTCAATAGGAAGTTGTGCAGGTTTTCCACATCTTACCTAAATGGAATGAAACCGGTAGCTTTGAGAAAAGAAGAATGTAAATGTTTCAGTAGAGAGTTTGAATAATTAAAATTTGGAACTGAACTTGTTTTAGCCTAAGGCATTTTGCAGTTGTTGCTTCTGAGGACAGCCTTACTTCAGAACGACCTGTATCCTTTGTCAACACGGCCGGTTTGATACTGGTTCAGCCCCCAGTTCAGCAAGCAGAAGTGTGTTGGGGGGGAAGAAGGGGCAATTGTTTCTCATTAGGATAGATGCAAAAAAGCTGGAAGCAAAAATTAAAGGCATGGAAAACATCCTCCTTGCAGTAGTGTCAGCTGGACCCAGATCTAAGCATGTGTACTACTTCTGTGTGTGGTTATGTTTTTTTTTTCCATTGCCAGCTGCCTGTTTGCTATTCGTGAAGGTGCTTGCACCGTGCGTCTGAAGCTCATGTATTCCTGTCTGGGTACTCATCTTCAGGTGCATGTGGTTCACCTTGGTTTAGAAAAGCTTGGTCTTCTCTCAACTTCAGTGTCTAAGTATATTCATTCATCTTAGTTAAAATAGATTTAAAATGTTTATAGGAGAAGTACCTGGTGCTTTTAAGTCCCTCAGACTTCTGGCACTTGCTGTCTGGTGTCTGGTGGCTGTACTTTGCCATATCATCGTCAATGCTTCTCTGACAGAAGGAAGCTTTCTAAACAGGTGGCAGACTATACTTGCTAGGTGTGTTGAGTTACAGAAGTGTTACACACAAAGATACTTTCTCCTCCAAGAAAGCTGTAGAAGCAGCAAATCCTCCTAACTGCATCTGTAGACTGCTGTTTCAGATGCTGGTGAAGTGTCTTTGTTCCTAGAGATTTGGTAGCTCATAATAAAACTTGGGTATTTCAACTTCTAATGTATGGAAACAGTATTTTTGCTTTAAAAGTAAGGAATTTTTAGCTTTCTGAAGATGTTTCGTGGCTGCGGCAAATCTGTTCTGTTGTGTGAAGTATGTGAGTGGAAACAGCATGTGCTAAAAATTGCATCATGAACTAAAGCGGGGTTGTGACATACATCATACATTGAGAAATAGTTTGCATTGGATTCCAGTTCCTTACTGTAAAGGACATCTGAAGGTATAAATCGTGTAGATTTCGTTGTAAGCAATAAATCAGATCTGTTTTAATTGCATTTTGCCAACTTTTTGCCTTTTGTTGCTAGTATTTTTGCTTTAATTGGCTGCAACCAGTTTTCTTCTCTTAAGAAAGAACTGTCAGCTGGTAGAAATTTCTTTGAGCTGACCAAAAAAGTAACTAACGTACCATTAATGCAGTCATTCTTGTAGGCTGATATATATTATGTGTTGTTTTTTTTCTGCTATGATTTGTTTCAGCTCTCATTTTCAGTTTCCAGTCACCTTAAAGTTAATATTAATACAATATTTACATTTTGGAAGACAGGGTATATGTTTTCAAATCTTGTCTGGGAAATTACTGTTGCTGTAAATGTTGCTGATTTAATTAATTCTCTACCTTTTTAAAGAAGATGAAGATGTGATAGAAAACTGAACATCGTTCAGTCTTCTGTTTCACATTTATCATTTTCAAAATGGAGGGTCTTATTGTTTTAAAAATTAAAATCCGAACCTAATTTAACTTTCGACTTCATCTGCAGTTCCCGTTTTAGCATCTCTTGACATTACCACTGTGTTGGTGGGAGGTGTCGTGTTGCTGGGCTCTCAAACAAAGTTTCCTGGCACCAGAATGAGCGGCACCAGGACAGATTTTCTATTATGAAGAGGGTGTATATGTTATCATGCTTCTTAAATTTGTTTTTTTTTGACCTCTGCTGAAATGGCTAACGGGTACAACAGAATTGTTTTTGATGCTGTTTGGCAATGGCTTCAGTGCAGCTTGTGATGCCTGCCTGGGCTGTGAGCAGTCAAGTGTCAGTAGCTGCAACCTAGAAGAGAGAATAGGGTATTTCTAGCTGGAAATGTGTGTCAGGATAGGTGAGAAAGTAGGCATCATTGCTTTTTCATCTCACCGCAAGGCAAATACAGGCTCTCTGGTTATTTTGCGTGACCTTCTAGCAAACAGCCCGTGTGGCCCTTGCTCTCTGGTTCGTGCTCAGTGCATAGGCTAAAATTGGGATGTTGCTGAACCCCATGTAATGCGCCAGTTCTTCAGATAAGATCCATAGATTTTCAGCGCTGGTCAAAAATACCTCCAGAAAGGAAGTGCCCGAGCTGCTCACATCCCTTTCTTCTCCCTGTAATACTTGGCAGGCTTTCACTGAGCTTGGTCAGGAAGTTAATATGGTGTGGTAGTTGGAGAGGTCACTTCCATCGAGCAATCTGAAATACTAGCTGCTTGCTCTCATCTTCAGCCAGGAAGGCCACAGAGAGGGCTGTAGGCAGTCACTTGAGTTTTATGTTTAATTTTTTTTTCCCTTTGGTGCTTCTAAGATTTCCTGGTGTTGTAAGAACTTGGAAAAGCAAACTAAGCTTTTCTCCACTGGATGGCTGGGTCTAGAAGGGATTTCTTGCAAATTGCTTTTTCTGAGAAGTAGCCCACTAATTTTTGTACCAGGGAGAAGCTGAGCTGTGGAGGTGAGTGGCACCAGTCCAGGTTAACACGGTGATTCACGGCCCTGACTAGGGCAACAGGATGCAATTTAGCAGCTTCTATGCGGGAGTAGGCACGGAATTATTTTAAAAAATATTTTTTCCATTGCCAGGCTATTAACGTATGAAAAAGCTTATGCCAGGGCCTGTCTCTGCCCTTATCTTCTGCTGCTGACCCTCGAGTTTCTCCCTTCCTGCTGCTCAGATGCACCCTGAATGCCTGTGCTGCCTCTGAGTGGCAGCTGGGGCTGCCATAGACAGCAGCTGGGTGACAGCACTGGGGGAGAGGGAGAAACAACAGCAACCTTGATGTGTATTTCTCGTATGCCTGCTTGCCTCCTATTGTAAATTGACCTTATGATGTTACAAGTTTGAATCGTAGGCAAAAAGCATGCTGAGAGCACCTTTCTGCTACTTCCCTGGGTTAGTAGCTAAGAGACTGCAAACACTTCAATTACCAAGTGGACTGACTGGGTTTTCCAAAAGTTATAATTCTCATGAACTCCGTGAAGCTTAGAGTTTATATTTATATATCCTACTCCTGGATTATAGTTGTCTGTATTTATTTGTATAAGCATGGGGTACAGCGTGTACTATTTGATGTACTATTTTTGATGCTCGCTGTATTGTTCCACTTCCTTAAGATAAATAAAATTAAAAATAGGCTAATATTTCACAGCAAGTTAAGCGGTGGAAGGTCGATGCTAATTAAGTATCATTGTCAAAGTATATGTATGAAGACCTACAGGTGACACCGAATCTTTGTAAAATAAATACTTCAGCTACCCCTGTCTTCAGTTTTCCCAAACTTAGTGAAAATACTGTTTCAGCATTAAAAAAATAAAAAAAATTTAAAAATCCCCAAGCCACAGTAATAAAGCATTCCTTTATTTTATACTGGCACTACTTGGGCCTTGCATTTGTCTGTGTGTAAGCTAGGCAGCAAGAGGAGGAGAGGTGGGGATGGAAATAGAGAACTGTTGCTAAATTGGTACCTTTCAGTTCCTTTGTTCAGCATAAGATTTACTTTAACCACAGTAAAATAGATGTGGTTTTTAAAGAAGCCGCTGTTTGAAATGACTAAAAATGCATCAACATTTGACTAATGCACAATTTACTACTTTTTCATGGAATTTTTTTTTCTTTTTTTTGCTTCAAACTTTTTTGTTGCAGGGTATCAGACTCTATCGGTGACAGTGCCGTTTGTGTAAACACCGTCCACGGGCTGGCTCCAGGGCTGTGTTTGTTCAGAGAGCTAGCCGGGAGACTCCCTTCCAACAGAGGAAATGGGCTGATGCGTATGAGCTCTCACTCGAGATTGTTCACATCCCCAAAAGCTGTATCCTCTGCAGGAAAAACGGGCTTGGATCCCTGCCACGGCGTGGCCGTGATGTTAATGAGTGGGAGAAGCCATGTGTTTGTCGCCTGCCGCAGCAGCAAGCTGCTAATTCAGGGAAGGGGTGAGGAAACAAAAAGTGGGGTCGGATGAAATTGAAATGTGACACTTAATCCTCTTCTAACTGCACATGGCGTGCCGAGCGTTGTGTTGCAGGCGGTGGGGTGAGGGACGCGGAGCTATTGAGCGTACCTGAAATCTATGCAGCGGGAAGAACCAGATCAAATGGGATCTGGATCCAAGTCTCGCTGCAAACACATTGTCTTTGCCAAACAGAAACCTCAGCTGGGTTTCTGTAGAATGAAGCCCTGCTTGTTTTCATCTCGCAGCAACTGTTGTTTAATACAGATGAGCAACTTGATCTTCTTGGGTTGCTCACATACCGTAGTGATGAGCCTCACCGAAATACTAATAAAGAAGTTTTAAACCTATAGCCTGTTTAGGAGAATATAAAATAAGTCCAGGTGAGTTTTGCTACGATCCTTATGTTAAAGTAGGGAGTTGAAATCCTTTTCTCAGTTTAAGGGTTGCTGCTTCAAATGATACCTATTGCTGCTCTTAATTCTCATTGGTCTTACTAGTTTGGCAGCCTGAGCCTAAAATGAGAGTTGCTTTTACTGTCAAGTTGAATGATTTTATAAGCAGTCAGCTTGGTGTAAAACGTGACCATCCCTGTGTGCATTTTGGACGCAGGGTGGTCTCTGTGAGCTCCCTGGTGCGGCCATGGGTGGCAGCGGCAGGGCGATGGCGGTGGGCCCGGTGAGCCAGGGGTGCCAGAGGCCTCTCACACCGGCACTATGAAGGGAGGCTCTGGAGCTCTACCTCGCACTTCTGTTCAGATGCAGGGTTGAGGAAAAGCACAAATGCAGCTTGATAGAAACTAACGTGGGGGGCAGAGGCTGGCATCGTGTGGTGGCTGGAGGTGGAGCAGGGGGAAAGATGAGCATGGACCGTGACAGGCCTAGACCATGGCAGTAGTTGCTGTTAGTTTCAGTGAGAAAGGGTTAGCTGTAAGAGGATATAAAGGACACTTCTCAGTGACTTCTCAGGCTGTTTTTACTGGCAGGAGCGTTCTGAATGTGTTACAGTCACAGCAAGACTTTTGCCTTTCCTTAATTTAGAGAGTATTGCGTAAAAGTGAATCTGGAAGAGGAAGAGACCCTGGATGAGGCCGAAATGTCAGGAGCAGTTGAAAGGGCTGCAACTTAGCTTTTGTGCATAAGGAATATGCAAGACTGGGTGGTTGGCTGGGTCTGTAGAGTTTCTGTATTGATGAGGTGTTTGAGTTGGCAGGCCTATTTTTCTTGAGCAGTGATGGAGAGATGAAGAAAGATTTCATATGTACAGAGACAGATTTGGAGTAGAGGCACTTCTCTGGACCATGTTCACAAAGGTGACAATTTTTTTTAATTGCAAAGTAGATTACCCAAAGATTAGACGTCCAGATGACCTTTGCAGGATCTCCACTTTAAAAACAAATGGAAGGCCTTCTGATAGGGAAGAAGGAGAAGACTACGTATATAAAGCAGGCTAGGTCCGGGCTGTCAAAGAAAGGATGATTGACAGCTCAAAATGCGTAAGGATGGAATAGTGCAAATATCTCTGGCCTTGGCAAGAACACTGTTAGCTGAGCTAACCTGAAGAAGATCTAGGATGGAAATAGAAAAGTGGAACTTGAGGCAACTACTATGCTCAGAGATTAAATGAAAATCCAGGAAGTGAATGCGGAGGCGAGAAGACTGAAGGATTTAAGGTGTGGGAAAAAATAGCCAAAACATGGAAATTACCTAATAATGGTAAACGCATACTTGTCTCTAAAACTTGCTTGTGAATCCTTAAAAAAGGATACAATAAAAAACAAATATATTTTAGCATGGCTACAGTATCCATAAGTGTTAGTAGTAGGAATGCTTTCTGTATTATTTAGCTCTTGCTCTGTGAATTTTAGTAGCACTCTCGTAGGGTCAGTTCTTCTTGCCCCTGTTGGTGTAAGTCTCTCAAACGATGTGCCAAACCTCATCTGTATGTTTTATGAATCTACTTGTCCACATAAAAATGACAAAATTTCAGGTTGGCAATCTCTCTTTCTCAAAAGCATCTTTATCTAGAACTTTTTTCGGTAGAGGAGAAAAAAATGCATCCATCATACTCCATCTGCTCTGTCATGCAAATACTGCCTTGTCACTACTGAAAGGCCAGCCTGTCTCAAAGCCTCACAGATTGAATGCCATTTGCTGCAGTTCATTCAATAGCAGAGCTAGCTGCCTGTGGGTGTAGAGAAGTCGAGTTAGAGGCTATAGCTGAGTGTGCTTTAGGTAGTGTAGAGGGCAGCACCTTTGCTCAAAGGGGAACTTTTCATTTAAAGATAAATCTGTAAACGTATAAGAAATGAAGTTGCACTAAATAGTAATTGTAAGTTTCTCTCTACCCAAATTTTGCTGCTGATGTGACATCTTAAGTAACTTTTAAGTGCAGCTTTGCAGTTTTGTTGTTACCCAAGCTGAAAATCCTTTTTACCTTCTTAAAACTTTGGGTTTTAAAAGATGTTAGATCTTCTGGGGAAAAGGGCCAGCTCTTTTGTTTTTCTGGCATAGTGTGAAAGCTGGCTGTTGAGTCATGTACTCTTGATGCTGGTAATGTTCATGATATTTCCTGAAGAAAAAGTGACTGGAACAGCATTTGTCACCTGAGCATGTCAGAGTGGGAATGGGCAAGCAGCACGTGTAAAACTGAGGCATTTTTGTTTGTTTTTTTTGCAGTTTTGGTTGGGGGGGATGACTTGTAGAAGAACAAGTGTTTACTTGTAGAGAATTTGAGGGAGAGAGGCTAACAGAGAAACTATGAGCCTCAAGGGTCTTTGTTACAATTAGAGCCAAGGCTCGTGAATTAAAAATTCCAGTTTAGAGAGTACATATAAATTACCTCTTGTTTTAACCTGACAAAGACTTGCAGTTGTACGGAACAAAATAGGAATTGTGCAAAGGTTTTCTGATGAAATTCAAAAGCAAGGTGAAACTTGCTTGTAGGTTTTATATTTAATTAAGCACTTAGTCAGGTTTGCAAAAGACCTTGCCTTCCCTCCTAAGTCCATGATCAGACTGCTCAGAGAGGAGCTTCTGAGACTGCAGAGCTCATCTGAATCGGGGAGGTTCCAGAGCTTAGTTTAGGTATGAAAATAGAGGTGTTCTTTGGGTATTACATGTCAAGTAGTTTGGGGGCTTTCTGTGAAGCAGTTTACTTCAAATTCATTTTTGGGGGGATGCTGCTGCTTTACTTCCAGGTAGGTTCTTCGCCTTCCTGTCAGAATTATACAAGGTAAATCTTACAGAATGCTGTCCACCTTTGTGATTTTTATTTTTTCCTTATTAACATCCAGGTTGTACAACATCCATGTTAAGAAAACATAACTGCTCCAAAAAAGCTTTGTCATGTATTTATTTCTGCAGCTCTTCTAACTTTATTCAACTTACAAAACCATACAAAAGAAATCAAAGAGGGAGGTAGACTTAAAAATTTCAGTTGAAACCTCAGAGTTTTGTTAAAGCCACTGAGTCATGACAGAGATTTTTTACTCAATCCTCTTCCTAGCCATCAATCTAAAAAGTTCTTTTTCTGTTATTTTTGTAACATAATTTCCTTTAATTCTTTGTGGGTTTTTTTGATTTTTTTTTTACAGTAGACTGCTTTTTATGTGTACTGAGTTGACTGCATTTGGTAATAAAAATGAACATGTTTCTGTTATATCATGCAATAAGCCTGTATTGAAACTATAAAGCCAATTTCTTACATTATTCATGTATCTAAGAAATTAATTAGACATCAAGTTTTCCTAATGTAAAAATCCATAGGTTAGTGTATATTTGTTGTAAAAAATATGCTAGTAAGCAAAACAAAATACTGAACAATCGAAGATCTCACCAACATCCAAAACCATTTTGCTTGGTTCTGTGTTAAGCAAAAATGACCTTGTTTAGATTTTTTTTTATCACTTAGCAGTTTTCTTTGGTTTCTGGTGCTCTCTTAATAAACGTTTTTTCTTTAGAGTAAGACATTAATAGCAGTGAGAAAGAAGGCTCTATCTATAACTAGCAAAGCTGCAAATTCTTGCTAAGACTAAATGTTTCAGGTCACATTTAGGATGGGGGAGTGGTTTCATTTTTTCATAGTTTTTAATCTTTGCACTAATGGTCTAGAACAAGTCCTGCACTTTGTGCAAGTAGGCTTTGAAACTTTTCTAATTGGTGTCTTTTAACAGAAAAGCGTGTAATTGCATTTGGAAGTTATGCAGCAAAAAATGGTTTTGTGCCATGTCCGTCTTGCTGAAACCAATCTGTACCAGCAAGGAAATGCAAATTTTGATACTTATTTACATGAAGAAATGAGGTAAACTCTGTTATCAAAATTTTCTGAGTAAAACCATCTCAACCAGAGACACTCGTGAACACTTGAGCTCTTGTCAAAAATTGCAGAACGGGAGGAGTTTCTGCTGTAGCACAAGGACAACCATGCTAATCCTCGTTTCACAGAAAAGTTTTATTTAACGTAGCAACCTTGTTGCTAAATACTCACCAATGCTTAGCGGCAGCATCTCAGGAGACTAAAGCTATGTGGGAACAGCCTGGACGTGGAAGTGGGGGGCAGAGATGAGTGCCGTGGCCAAGGTGTGAGGGAGCAGGGGATTGAACCTTAATCAGAGGTGGCTGAATCTAAAGCTGCTTCTTAGCGTCCTGCACCCAGAGAAACTGATCTCTGTCCTTACAGGTTTTTTTCATTTTTCTATTTTTGCCTGCACTGTTAACAAGCAAATGAGCCTATCTGATAAGCTCCGAGGGCTGTTTCTCAACGTTGAAGTGAGATTTTCTGTTTTGTTCGACTTTCCATTCAGGGCTGATGTCCACGCTGGATCTGTGCACCCTAGCAGTTGGGGCTTTGCAATAAATATCCATGACAGCCTGGTGCAGAAGCTTGAACCATCAATTCTCTAGGTTGTACTGACATCTGGTGGCAGTTTGTATGCTTAAATTGTGTTTCAAACGTGTTCTGGTCGGAGATGAGGCAATTACCTATTTACAGTCTGCTTTCTTCTGTATTTCAGTAAACTTAGAAAAAACACGGCTCTGTTTGCTGGCTGCTATTTTCCCACTACCTTATTTCTGACTCTTGAAGGGAGAAAAATAGTTTAAAACTGCTGAAAATGTGGTGGGTTTTTTTGTTTGTTTGTTTTGAAGCTAGTTTAAAAATGTATTCAGAACTTTAGTTTCAGGTTCGTTTTTAATTTTGTGTGTCCTGTAGCAGTTGCATGGAGGAGCCCTGCCCCACTTTTCTTCAAAGTGCTGTAAAGTGACTATTTTGAGAGGGAAATGAATGGGATAGTTTTCTTCCTTTGAAGCCTTGGGCACTCGCAGTTGCTAAAGGAGATCTCTGAGGTGCATCTCCATTTTCTGTCTTCCCCTTTAGAGATCCTGGGGCTTCTCTTTACATATCCAGATAGATACATACACACTTCCAAAATGTAATTCAGAATGCTCTGAATGGGGAGAAAACAAGAATTCGTTGATGTGATCTTTAAGCAATTGAATAATATTACCAGGAACAGAAGTTGCTGGACACACTTCCAGGAGGAGGCAGGTGGGAAAAAAAGTAAATAAATCTTGGCAATTTGGAGGGAAATGATTCATGTAGAAGGAGAAAAAGGAGGTGAGCAGTTTGTAGTCTTCATAGCCATGTCAGGCTTTTCTTCTGACCATGAAAGGATGGGGACATAGGAAAGGGGGATCCACTAGACTCCAGCTAAGCATGAAGGATGCCTACTGATTTGTCTACTCCTTCCAAATCTTAATTCTTGCTTCAAATGCACATGACTGTTATGTCATGGTGTTGCTAGCTGCTTTTTGGTGACTGGAGGAATCGGTAGAAGAGGCAATTTGGGAAATATCTCCAAAAGTAAAAGCCACGCAGTCTTTCTGCAGTATTCCACTGGGCAAGCAAGGGTTTTAAACACCTTGAAGCTTTGACTGGGACTGCTGCTTTTTAAGCTCTCTGTATTCAGGATGGGAATTCAGCCTGAGTATTTTGATCCTCGTATGTGCCACTTCAGATGGATCAGGCCACCTGTCTGTGGTCAAATCAACCTTCCTTGTGTGCATTATAGATGAATTTTGAGTGGTTTTGGACGCCATTTCAAGCTTTCATTTGTAAATAGAGGTATAAGGGGGCTTACCGTGTAAATAGTGCCTCATTAGTTTAGCTAATGCCGTAATATCTGCAATGTTCAGTGACTCTTTTCCCCATTTTAGTGGTAATGAATGCATGAAAAGTAGCAGACGTCAATTCATTTGTCAGGCTGTAAGGGTGTTATACCTCACACAGGAAAGAAAGAACTCTCTCCCTGTTTCCAAACGGAGGGTCGTATTTTCAGGTCGTGTACTGTCGGGTGTTATAATCAAGTGGTTCTTGATTTTAACAAATATTCTGTAAAGTGAGCGGTGAGTAATTTGTGTGTGTTGGCACCCAACTTCTTGTCTTCACAAGCAATTAAATATCTAACTTGCTAGACAGGGAATACAATAGGGGTGGTTTTTTTCAGTACTTCCATCTCATGCTTCATTGTGAAATAGAGTGAGTGAACAATGGCAGTCCCTTTACGGTGTGGCCTGTGTTGTGCAATTCCGGATCTCTTCCAGGTGACAGCGGGGCACTGCTTCAGTTGGGTTTTGGGGTGGTTTTCCTTGTCATTGTCACATTCTTTCAGCAGCCACTTCCTTCATAACTCTCTGTATTACCTTTTACAGTCCTATCCTTTGAGTGTAGGGCAGCCAAGGGAAGGAGAGCAGGTTCTGGGGTCAGCCAAACAGTTTCACTAGCTCCTTGCCTCTTTGAGACCTGGGGTAAAAGGCTTCACTGCAGCAGTTTGTTCTTACGTTGTAACAGCTTTGCTGAGACCATGCTCACCCACGTGGCTGGCTGTACCAGTAGTGCCTGCCCTTAGCTGCTGAATTCCAGCATAGCCCCGTGCAGGACTTGGCTGGCAAATCACCATTTTTTTTCCTTCTCAGACAGCTATGGAAGGGCCTGCTTTGCAATGAAAGCTGGTTTTCTTTGCTGCTGGCTGTTTAGATGTAAGCGAGGAACTGTGCCTAACATGTGGTAAGCGCCCACCCCTTTGGCAAAGGGGCATGATGTACTTAACTTTCTGCCCTTCCCCAAGTACCTCGCCTTACAAGCATTATTCAGACTTCATAAGTATTGATTAAAATGAAATAGCCACCTGAAGTGGCTCAGAAGTCAAAGGCAGGTGATAGGGAAGCTGTATAAGTAGTGGACCTGTGTTTAATGTGATCATTTAATTGCTGCCATGTTCTCCTGTCACGCGTTTTGAATGTAATCCCTTCAGAGTAGGAGTTGCTTTGTGTGAAGTATAAATGTGGTGTTTATCAGAAGATTTCCTCAGGTTGCTTGAAGTTGTTATGAATATCTGGTGGGCAGCATATCTGAAATGTATATCCAAAACTGACTTGAAAGTCCTGAATCACTTGTATCACTCATTTAGATGCTGAAGGAGAACATACAGCGAATTTCAGAAGGGATTGTGGCAGTCCATAACAATATCAGACAATAATATATTGCTTAGCATTTATTCTGATATTTCTTGTTCTGAATTTCAGGTTTGCTTTTTCTTCACCTGTTTGAGTATTTCCTTGTCACTGCATCATTTGCCTTGATAAGTTTTTTTTCTTTGTGTGCAGACAGGATGTTCGCTGGCTCTCATAAATTTTCTTCGAGATAAGTCTAGTAGCTACAGTAGTTCATAGGCATATTTTGAAAGCAGATTTTTCTTCCAGAAAAAAAAAGCCAAAGCAGTTTTTTTTTTTTTTTTCCCCTACTGCTTTCTCTTTAGCAAATATATTTTTGCTCTCTGTATTTTACATGGTTGTGTTTTTTTGGTCTTAGGGAGATAGTGCTGAGAGGGAGATGTAAATAGTTTTTAAGTTTCCATATAATTTCTATGTATTTATTTTCAAAGTTGTCTGATTTTAAGACCCAAAGTTTGAATTGTACAGGGAAAATAAAACAATAGCAAGTAGAAGTTCTAACCAACAGTAATAAAAGATGCAAATCAAGATGATGATATGATTCATCACTTGAGTAATACATAAAGAAGAATTTCATCATAGCCCTTAGCGGATCAAAATAGGATCTGTTAACAATAGAAGTATCAGATGCCTGTCTGCCAAAGGATGAGAGCGCCATGGTAATTTCAGTCTGAAACCACAACGGTATTGTATTTTCTGCTCTCTCTTGTCAAGGGTTGGAGTCCCTTCCGTAAATCATACTTCAGCTGGAAAGCCGTGAATGGGAAATGTAAGGCCTGGCCCTAGACAGCACTTTTTGAGTGGAGTTTTTAGGAGAAGCTGCATCTTCTGAGTGTAGCACTAGCGTAAGAAACTTAGCTGCTGACCAGAGAACTCGTTTATTCATCAGGGACAGCATGAGGAGGAAACTTTGTCATTCTTGCAGTTCCTTGGTCAGAAATGCTTAGCCTTTGCTGCTGCAGTTCCTATTACTTTGTAGCAGACTGGAAGTTGAAGGTGATCTGTACCTTCTGATTTATTATTTCAGCTTTTCAGGTTCCTGTGCATCTCCTGTGCCTTCCTGTGAATTAAAAAGTGGGGCATGCAATTACATCGTCCCCCTCTTTCTCTCTCCTGCTGCTGTAGTTCTTTGTCTTGACCAAAGCCAACGGGGGTTTTGTGACTGCAGGAACAGGGCTCTTAGATATGTGACCTGATTTCCAGAAGTACTGGAATGAGATGCAGCTCGTTCGTGGTAGAGGAGAAACTTGTACATGAACAGTAACTTATTCCAACTAAAACATACATTGAGCCCAAAGGTAAGCTGTTTCTTCAGAAAACTTTTTAATATACTGTGCCGTGAAAGGAACAGCTTGGTGAGAACAGCACCAGTATTGGGGCAACCCCTTCTGTGGATTAGGTGCTCAGATAAAGCTCCTCTGCCTTTTCAGTAGCAAATGAACTTTTCTTAACTTAGGTTGTTCTGGTTCTGTGAGGTGATTCAGGTCCCCAGTTACTTGCACATCTGGTTTTGCACATGCTTTATTTTTTTAAAGCAGAGACTATTAATAATCTTCTTGCGAAGTGTTTCTTATGTTGTACTAAAACCTGTTTAAGTGAATTTTTACCCTCTTCTGGGGATTTTGGCTTTTATTCTACGTGAGCAAAACTTTTTGCTATGTATGATTAGATTATCTTGGGTTTTATTTCTTTGTTTTTTTCCTTTTCTCTTTCCCCTAGAGATGATATATCTAAAGAAACTGAATACTTTATCTGTTTCTGAGAGGAATGTATCATTTCAAACATATCTAGACTGCTGTTACAATCATCTGTTACTGTATAATTGGAGACTGAAGCTTATCAAGCCATAATCTTTAAATGTATCCTTTTCCTCACGGTACTCAAAGACACCCTAAACCCATCGTTCCTCTGATAATTAAAAATGAGCTAGATATTGTGTGTATTCCTCTAAGCCAGCACTGTAGGATACTGTTCTTAAATTGTGTTAAAAGCTTTCAGTCCTTTAGATAAATTACATGATAGCTTTTACCTGTGGAATGCAAATAGTCTTTTCTACCTGAGTCTTTTTTTTTTTTTTTTTGGTTAGTGTATTCATGTGCACTCATTAAAATGTTGAATTCTCTCTTTTCTGCAGGCACAACTTGAAGAGATTCAGGAGCACTCTGGAGTGAACCGGCAGGAAGCCTTGTAATACAACTGTGGCAATGAGAGTGGCTGTCCTCGGGAGATGCTGCAGCTCAGCTTTATCATGGTCTTCTTTCTTACACCTCCCAACATATGCACAAAGGACTTAATTTTGTTCAGGATTCGTATGGTGTAAAATAGTCATGGGTATGAGGTTTTTTCCTCCTTTTACTTGATGCCTACATGTTTCCTGCAGTCAGTGATGAAGTCTGTACTAAGTCTGCTGACATTTGGTCTGCTTTCAAGAGTTCTGAGTGACAGGTACTGTAAACATCCTACACTCTCAGCTGTGGAAACTTAGAAGGCTGGGAGAAGGCTGTTTACTCTCCCTGCCTCGGAAATCATCCGGAGGGCAAGGATGGAATATTGTGAACTCCATGTTCATTGTATTTCTGACAGCCTGTATTTCTTATTTTATGTTACAGTGTCAGTAAACAAGTGACAGCATTATATCATGCCGTCAGTGTCTTGCATTCTGACTGAGGTTCGAACCCATAATAAGAAGGGCCTTACAGATATGCCTTATCTGCCCTCCTGGTGTGAGGGAAACTTAAATAGTAGAAATAATACGTTACAATACCTTCACACTTAAATACGAGATAAAACAGACCTATTCTACCATTTGTTCATAGGTAGTGATACATACAAGTTACAGTGGAGACTTTCAGGTTCATGCATCAGAAGTCTATTTAATCGAAATCCTCCTTAAATGTTTGTGTCTTGTGTTCTAAGATTCAGTTCATGTTTTCCTACCCAAAAGAACTAGGAATGCCTGAAGGTAAAGAAGTTCTGGGGGACTTCAAGTTTCAGTTTCTTTTCAAAGAAATTGAGGTGTCAACAATGATTAGCTCCATCTCTAAATTAACTGAATTAAAGATGCAAGAGTATTTACCTTACATTCTCTACTTGCTTTTGTATGCTACTTGCTATCCAGACTATATTATTCTTTGTGCAATCTCTCTTCCTCTTCTTCCTTGTGTTTCTTTCTATTTCCCATTAGCTAAGTAGGGCTTCTCACTTTAAATGCAGAATAAGCTTAAACATTTTTTATCCTTTTAAATCTAATACCCTACTGGCACAGTCTAAATCCTCATGAAATGTAATTTTACAGCTATTCTTAAGCAGTGACTTTGGCAGAAAGAATATTATTCTGCCACTTTTTTTTATTCCTTTATTGGAAGGGACATCTTTTGTGCTTTCTAAGAAATTTTTCATAATGCGGATAAGTTCAAAGATCACCTTCTAGCTCCTTTTGTGATAGCATTCTTATGTCTAAAGATCCTGCTGCTTCAGTTTTTTAGCAAAGGTATTTAAATAAAAATCTCTGGTATAAGAGATGTTCTAGAGAGTTCAAATATCAGGGTTCAGAAAGTGATGGAGGTAGAAAGAGAACAGCAAAATGGTAGAAGATCGTGTAAGGATTTTCTACAAAATGGACAAAAAAGAATTCAAACCATTAGGTAGATCTCAAAAAAAAAAAGTACATGATTTAAAAAGGGTACATGATTTGAAACAATTATTTGGAAAAAGGAATTGGAGGGGAAAACAGCGTCATGGAGTCTTAGTGCTGTAGCCAAGGAGTATGTTCATGAGTTGAGGTCTGGCTGTGCAGTAACAAGTACCACTTTTTCGGGTTTGTGGGGTTTTAACTCAAGATTTGTATAGTGATGTTACAAGTAAGGTTAGTGTTACAAAATGATTGTTTTAAGGAGAAATGAGCTGTTCAGGCTAGTCAAACGATAGAGGGTAGTATTTCCTAACACACATGGTTCCCTTGGCAGAGAGAGATCTCCAAGGGTGATGGAGCACACAGCTACATCCTCCACTGTATGGCAACACTGCTTGTAGGCTGTGCTGCTGAGGAGAGACCTCCCCTTCAAAGGAAGTAGCATCCTGAATTTGTGTGTGTTTTTATTACTGTTATTTTATTTAGATTTGCTTTAGGTTTGGAACCATTATTTTCTGTCAAACAGAAAAACTTCTCTGTATTTAGCATTACCTATTTGTTGTCTAATGGTGAAATTCCATCTTTGATTTTATCAGTGTAAGCTGGGAGTGTTGGAGCTTTTCTCATGCATTCTTCCCTGGCCACTCTTTCCTGTCCTTTAACTTGTGCTGATACTGATGTTTGTTTAAACAGCGAGCTAGCTCAGTGGCTTGACCCAGCTGAAAATTAAACAAGCAAGCCAGCTTTTATCTGAATCAGCTGAGTAACAGCTTACTCCACCACTGTGATGCTGTTGCCTAAAATGGTAAGTAATTCCTTCACATATGGCCACTTTTTGAAGGACTAGAACAGAGTTTACGCTAAATAGACCATCAAATCCTAATACAATAAGAAGGCAAAATCACAGGAATTTGTATATTTTTGTATTTTATTTGGTATTATTCTGTCAATGCTGTTTGAAAGCAATTGGAGGTATGGTGCTAAGATAAATTCAGATAAAATTGCTTTAATTAACATTCTTGATTTATTGAAATCCATTCATGCTTCTGTTTCTTTGAAAGCTTTGTTTGTGAAGTCTAGTGGGCAAATGGTGTTGGACATGGGGAGCTACCAGTAATTTTTCTGCCTCCACACCTTTAATTGTAATGGTATCCTCTGATGTATTTGCACAAGGCCGAGCATTGTATAAATTGTGTTACTCCTAGATCATAAGGTTTTTTTTTGTTGTTGTTGTTTTTTTTTTTTTTTTCCCAGGTATCAGTTGCCAAGCCAAAGGCAAGCAAAATGTCCTTTTCTCTTGTTAATCTCATACTTGAAAGAGTCGAAGATTCTTTCCAGTCAATCGATTACACACAGAGCTTTCCCATTGTGAAGAAACATACAGGGCTTTTTCAAAACCCTGTTGCCTGTAATGAGTTTTGGATTGGGTCCACAGAGATGTAATTTGGAGAGCTACCACAGCAAGTCATCTGTGGGAAATCTTTGTTTGTAGGCATGGGCTTTTTCTCCTTAATGTGTGCCAAGATGCAAAACTGACTTTCTCCATGTTATTCTTGGCACTGCTCAGGAGAGTATCATTCTTACATGTTAAGCTCAACATGCTCAATCGACTGATTGATTTTGAATGAGGAGGAAGAAGGTAGTTATTACTTAATTTCCTTATTGTTCGGTGTAGGAGCTAGTGAAAATTACAATATCCAAACTTAACACAGGTGAAACATGACTTTTTTTAAGTTTCAAAGTGCTGCTAGTGACGGAAAGGAGAGATGAAGGGGAAAGAGAGGTGACTTCTTATCCAGAGAGAGGAAAATGATAACCCTGTTCCTTTTCAGTACAAACACTTTCTTGATAATACAGCGAAAGAGGGCAACAATTGTCCTTGATGCTTATACAAAAGTTGAGGATTTCTTTTATGCAGTAAATTTCACTGTCAGTGATTCTAATTCTGTGCATGAGAATTTAAAGTACTATCGCAAGCTATTGTACTTTGAAGACCTCTGTTCTAAATTCAAAGGAAAAGAAAGTTTGCTTTGAATGAAAGAGGGGAAGAAAAAGACATTATGTGGACTTCAGTCATAACTGCCCCTCAAATGAGCGGGTTCTAGATCTGAAATTTCTCTGCTGTAATTGAGATAAAAAACCATGTAAAAGTAACTGTCCTTTTACAAAATGTAAACAGGTGTGGAACATCTAATATTAATATGCATTTATATGCAAAAAGCAGATGAATGTATAATAGCATTCATTAAAGCGTATTACAGTTTAAAATAGATTAACTTAGTTAACATCTGAACAAACGCTTTTGCTTCAATTCTTGCTTCCTCCCAACTTAGGTTTTCCTTTTTATAAACCTCCTTGTACACTGAGTCTCTTAAAAAAGCACTTCTAATAAACAGAATGCAGAAGCTGAAGCTTCTTTTATTCCTGTGTGAAACTTCGCTTCTTGTCAGCCCTGGGCTCTATCCAAGACCTACTTAGCTACAGTTAGGCTTTTATTTCCTTATTTTGCTTTGTTAGCCTGAATTAAATGGAAAATAGGCTTCTGTAGCAATTGCTTCATATAATGAGCAAAGTTTAACTAACCAGTGTAGTCTGTGTCTACAAAGTATCTCGGAAGAGTTGAGGGCTTGCTTATTTTAGAGAGTGTAACGTGATGGCTAAATTACATCTCATTTCACTCTCCAAAAGGGAGATTTGAGTGAGGCTGTGTTGCATAAGCCTTACACTTGCAACACTCACTCCACTCCATGGGAGGAAATAGTTTTGTTCCTGCTGCAGTTAACAGGAAATTTTTGTTGCTGCCTCCATCCTGTTATTAAGGTGTTGAAGTAATACTGCAGAGAGAGGGACTAATCCTGGCTTTGGACAGTCTCTGCACTTCATTTTCTCTTTTGCAAAAGAAGACGATGCCTTCTCACCGGGGAGGGTACAGTAAGCAAAGAAACAGAAAAAAGAGTATTTCTTTTTGCAATGAAGCATGTTTCCTAAAATCATAAAATCACAATCTGGTTTGTCTCATTATGTTGCAGCCTTTCACAGTGATTCAGAGAGATTGTACCGCTCGGTTATACTACTGGGGAAGAACAAAGGACGTGCTTACTGCAAGACCTAGTGCAGCATTATCATAAAGGCTGCTAAAAGCTCCCTCTTGTGCTTTTGGTGTGATGCCATCCTCCCACCAGCTCCAAGCAGGCTTGCAGCACCTCTTCTAGTGGTGGTTTTGAGCATGGACATACAGGGCAGTTTGTGCAGTCATACCCAGGTAGCTGGGGTACAGAGGTACATTGCAGCACAGAAGTCAGCTCCAGGCCAGCCTCACCCCACTTTCTGAAACCCTGGGCATCCTCTTAGACTATGGTAGGGTCCAAGCCACCCCTGCTTTATTGCTTATGTCAGCAGGAATAACTTCCACTTCACCAGACGTAAAGCTGAAAACAAGTCAACATTTTACCTACCTTTTCAGATCCTTATTTATGCATCATATCCCTCCCTGGTGGTCTAGTGGTTAGGATTCGGCGCTTTCACCGCCGCAGCCCGGGTTCGATTCCCGGTCAGGGAAGAGTTTTTTGATGGGCAGAGGCCAATGGGATGAGGTTCAACGTGGCTAAGTGCTGCCAGGTCCTGCACTTTGGTCGCAACAACCCCATGTAACGCTACAGGCTTGGGGCAGAGTGGCTGGAAGGCTGTGCAGAGGAAAAGGATCTGGGGGTGTTGGTTGATGCTCGCCTGAACATGAGCTGGCAGTGTGCCCAGGTGGCCAAGAAGGCCAACGAGATCCTGGCTTGTATCAGGAATAGTGTAGCCAGCAGGACCAGGGAGGCGATCGTCCCCCTGTACTCTGCTGGTGAGGCCGCACCTCGTGTGCTGTGTTCAGTTTTGGGCCCCTCAGTACCAGAAGGACATCGAGGCCTTGGAGCATGTCCAGAGAAGGGCTACGAAGCTGGTGAAGGGCCTGGAGCACAAGTCCTGTGAGGAAAGGCTGAGGGAGCTGGGGTTGTTTAGTCTGGAGAAGAGGAGGCTCAGGGGAGACCTTATTGCTCTCTACAGCTACCTGAAACCTGAGCTGGGGGTCAGCCTCTTCTCACAGATAACCAGTGACAGGACTAGAGGGAATGGCCTCAAGTTGTGCCAGGGGAGGTTCAGGTTGGAAATGAGGAGACATTTCTTCTCAGAAAGAGCAGTCAGGTATTGGAAGGGGTTGCCCAGGGAGGTGGTGGAGTCACCGTCCCTGGGGGTGTTCGAGGAAAGGTTGGACGTGGTGCTTAGGGACATGGTTTAGTGGGTGACATGGGTGGTAGGGGGATGGTTGGACCAGATGATCTTGGAGGTCTTTTCCAATCTTAATGCTGCTGCTGCTGTGAAATGAGCAACCAGCTGACTTCTGGGCTCTGCATCATTTGAAGGCTGCCTTTCTCGAGTTATTTCTGCACATCCTAAAGCTCCCACTGGCTCAGGTGTTCTGAAAAAATGCTGCAGAGATAACTGCTGATGGGACAAGGATAGGTTGATGTTGACAAATGGAATAATTTCAGGATCTGTGAAATTCTTGTTCTCCTTGGCTAGAAATAGATGGCTCTGTATGACTATGAATTCTGTAAGTAGTTTAGCTTTATAGAATCACAGAATCATTAAACACCCCCAGGGACAGTGACTCCACCACCTCCCCAGGCAACCCGTTCCAATGCCTGACTGCTCTTTCTGAGAAGAAATGTCTCCTCATTTCCAACCTGCAACTCGCCTACCTTGCAAACAGTTTTGGTGAGGATGTTGAGATGCCATAATCTAATGCTTAGTTCACAGAGTGCGGATGAAACACGGACAGTGATAGATTTTTCTTATCTTTTTTTTCTTCGTGGCTGTGACCACACTCACTGCATTGACATTAATGGAGCCACTAATTAAGATCTTGCAGCTTCAATATGTGCAATTGATGAAATGCTACAATGTCCTTTATGTGCAGATTGCGTGGAAGAGCAGATCAAATCTAAATTGAAATAGATAATGTTTTATTGCCTAGGGGTAATTGTGCATAGCATGCAGCCCTTGAAATTAGACGTGACAAAACTGGTTGTCTCTGGTGCTACTCAGAGCGGGTGTGAGTCAGAGGGTACAGGTTTGTGAGGAGTGACCAGACAGATCTGCTCCTTGCTGAGTAGTCATGTTCGCGTCTGGAGGTCTGTCAGGCTGGTTCCTCAGGGCCTGGCCCTTCTGACGACCATCATAGTGCCTCTGGCTCCAGAAAAGGCCTGTCCTGGGGGTGTTCAGCACCTGCTTTGCACTTGGAACATCACCCTTCTCTTGCTGAAGTTTGCAAGCCCTCTGAAAGTTTCAACATGTATCCCAACCGAGGGAGACTTGGTGATACTAAACCCTGGGAGAGGAACTCTGTTGCTAACGCAGATCTCTTTTCTGTTTCTTCTAGCGGCAAACGTTATTCTGCCAATGTGTGCTGACCTATACCTTACCCGATGTTTGTTTTTCCTGCAGAGATGTACGTATGTCAGCCTGAACACTTCTCAGTGGGGCTTTGTTGCCCTCTAGCTCAGGGAATTGCTTAGAGCTGTGGGAGCTCAGTGCACGCTGTGCGTGTCTCAGGATAGGGAGGGAGCACGACCAAAACTGAGGACAAAAGAAAGCGAATGGAAAATATCTGGTAAGATTTTTCTATGAACTGCTGAGCTCTTCCAAGTGGGGGAGGAAAAGGATTAAAAGTGAGGAGTTTTAAAGACAAATTGAAGTTGATGTTTGAACTGTCAGTCCAGGAAACTCCAGCGACAAACTGAATGGAAAGTTCCTCAGTGAAGCCCACAAAGAATCTTCAAAGACAAATCTGAATGGAGAACAGCAAGGATTTACATCTTTGTGTACAGGAACCGAGTAATTACTGGCAACCAGAAAAGAAACTCCAGATTCTTGGCAATAAAAAGGAAGTGGTCCGGCTCAGAGACTTGGGCTGAGTAGTTTTTAAGTCTTTGAGGAGCAAATCTGATGTTTTGGATACATACAACAGAACAAATTTGTGGAAATGCTGAGGTGGGAAATGAAATGTATTGGTTAGGGCTTGAAAATATGTATACCAATATTTGGTTTCTTTGAGTACATTTTCAGGCTGTAACGATATCTGAAAATATCTCAAATGCATTACTTACAGCAAGTAAGCTAATGGCCTACAGAGGAATGTACAAGTTCCCACTTCACATCATGGTCTTGTCAAACGATTTTAAAGCAAGGTTTATTTTGATTATTTTAACAAAAATGCAATTTCTGTTTTTCATTTCAATCTAAAATGAGAGGAACTGTACTGTAATCATCACCTGTAATACAGTGTGAGCAGTTTGAAAAATATATTTGGATTTTAGGTGCATGAAAGTTTATAGTGGTTCCTTGGTTGCCATGGGTGTTTTTATTATTATTATTATTATTATTATTTGGTTGCGTTGTTTTGTTTTTTTTTTTCTTCTTTGGACTTCTCAGCAGCATTGTTATGGTTCACCATGACATCTTTTTGATCTATTTGATATTGCTGGCCTTGTCTCAGGCAGCATTAGGCTGGTTTTATTCCCCTCCTTCCCTCTCTAATCTGTATTTGTGTCTAGCAAAGGGAGGCCTCTCCTATGGGCAAAAAGGAGGAAATAAGGATCTCGCTTTGGTCCATTTGAGTCAGGAGTCCCATAGCATGCAAAGATTTCTCATGAGGCCTTCACAGGCTTTTTAGTATTGCTGTTTTAACATTGTTTTCTAGTTCTGCAGGGATGTGAGACTGAGTCATGGGTTGTGTGATCTGAGGTTTATTAAGAGCAAAATCCTGGTAGAGCAGGTGTTATAGGCTAGACCTGTGTGTCCTTGAAGCACTCCCCTCCCACTGTTTCCCCCTCCTGAACTTTGAAGAAACAATTCAAGTGTCTGGTTCCATTTCACTTCAGGTTAACTTGAAAGAACGGTGAATGTGTATGAACATCACCAGCAGGACCGGTTCACCTGCCTTAGCTATCTAGCATGGTATTTAAGGGCTGAATTTAGACCGAGACACCAAAAGTGCATGCAGGGGAAGGAAGCTTCGTTTTTCTTCAAGCAGGAACCACTGGCTTTTTTGTTAGCTGGCTTCTAGGACTTACCTATACATGACCTGGTTCTGGAAAATGTGTGTAAATGTAACAGGATTTTCCAAAAATAATTTGATTTTGATTTTTTTTAATTGTATTTTAAATTCACAACCTGTTTTAATAATAACATACAGGGTTTATGCATAGACAAGTACTTGACAGTTTGTTGAAAATAAAACCCTTCTGTGGAAATATTCTCTACTTGAATGGGCTTCTGATAACTGTGCTTGCATCCAGACTGTGACTTGTGCATGGACAGTGGGGGGCAAATCTGCAGCACAGGTGCTGGAACTCAACCGGGATGTGGGAGACTAAAATGAATGTCTCTGATCCACCAGGTTCCAAAATGAAAGCAGTTATTGAAATCTTGACATCTTCTACAAAAACAGAAAAATCCCAACCTGCGTGTGCTGCCCACCCCCTCTAACTTCCCATGTTCTGACCAACTTCATTCCATTGCTTGTATATGGAAATGATGTTAGCTTTATAATCTGAAGACCTTAACATGCACCTTGCTTGAGAGTCTATTTTCCTAATTAAACCTGTTTCTCATTTCTTAAGTATAGAAGCATCCAGTTATGCTTTGGATACACTTTTCTTGTGGGAAAGGAGGTGGTGAAAAAGAGAAGAGTAGATCTTGTGCAGAAAAGGAAGTAGAGGAGAACTTTTCAGAGAGCCAAAAGGACCAGTGTAATGCCTGCTGATGCTGTCAGTCCTATGGAGATCAACATTCAAGAGACAGGGCTATTCTGTTCTGTGGTTGTGTATTGCTTTTTTTCTGCAGCTCCGGCTCCAAGGAGCTTGTCTGACCCCAACAATGGGAAATTGGTGCCAACCCTCAGCTGATCTGTCTTCCACATCTTGGATTTTGTTGTCAAGGGACTAAACAACTCAAAGAAATAAGGTGAAGAAGAAGGTGGCTGTCCAGGAAGGGGCTGAAGTTGGTATGGTTGCCAGCAACTAGAAATGAGCTCATGGAAAGACTTAGCAGAAGCAATCTGAGCATGGCTTGACTAGAGAGAAGTCTTGGGAGAAGAAGAGAAGCCCAAACCTGGGTAAGGACAGAGCTTACTGGTTGCTGTGCTGTCCCAGCATCTGATTTCACAGGAGAGGAGACAGCATGAAATCCTGCACAAGAGGACTCAAAAGGGAAAAGGTGGACAATGTGCATGTATATATAATGAAAAGGCAGCAAAAGATAAGACCTTTTTAGAAGAAAGGACTTGCTAGACCTTTCACTTGACACAGGCTTGAATCCAGCAAGTGCAGAGAAAACTTGTAATTGTCTGGAAAGTACCATCTATACCTATTCTAAGTCCTTTTGTGTGGACTCCCCCCTTGATGAAGCACTAATCCTCCCACACTGGTCCAGTGACAACCAGCTATTGATCACTTTTGAGAGTGCCAGGTCATCTGCCAAGAACATGGTTGTATCATGTTGGTCTGGACCCTACACCATCAAAGGCAGATGCTGGGGACAGCAAAGAATAACAGCCTGATTAGCCTGAGAGTTAATGTGTCACAACGGTCTCTCCACGGGCTCCACGTATGTGTTGCTCAAACCACCTGCATCAAATCAAGCTATTCTCAGAATTCTTGTCTTCTAAAAAAAAAACAATTTGGAAGGCTTGCTTTGCACGTGATCCTTCTTCGGAGCAATGTTTCAGGGACAGCTCTGCAACGTTGATAGCATTTATCAAACCATGGGGTATTCCTCGTGTTTTCCTTGGTCTTTTGCAGGGTCATTCAGAAGGAGGATCTGTGTTATGACACCCTGCACCACCCATCCTGCCTGCCCTGTGGCTGTCCAGCTGCACAACCCTGCTTCCGTGCAGGATGTCCTTTGACTTCAATACACGAAATACCTTTCTAATGCTGCCTTGAGGAAAAACTGAAAATAGTTGGAGATAATGATGTAGTGGTAAAGGTTAGGTCTTCATGAGTGAGGATATAACTCTTACAGAGTTCCAGAGGAGGGCTACAAAGATGTTGAAGGGTCTAGAGAGCAAGACCTATGAGTAGCAGCTGAGGTCCCTTGGTTTGTTCAGCCCAGAGCAGAGCAGGCTGAGGGGAGGCCTCATGGCGGCCTGCAGCTCCCTCACGAGGGGAGCGGAGGGGCAGGCGCTGAGCTCTGCTCTCTGGGGACAGCGACAGGACCCGAGGGAACGGCATGGAGCTGGGACAGGGGAGGGTCAGGCTGGGTGTGAGGGAAAGGTTCTGCACCCAGAGGGTGTTCGGGCACTGGAACAGGCTCCCCAGGGCAGTGGTCATGGCACTGATACTGATGGGATTCAAGAAGCATTTGGACAACACTCTCAGACACAGGGTTTGGCTTTGGGGTGGTCCTGTGTGGACCCAGGAGTTGGATTTGATGATCCTTGTGGGTCCCTTCCACCTCAGGATATTCTAGTTTTCTGACTGTCATTTCCTACTTCATGGCCATGTTGCTGAAAAAGGAAGTTATTTTTCTGCTTTAATTCAAGGCGAATGCTGTACTCTGCCTAATCTCCCTGTTCATTTAGGATAGAGGTGATAGACAGTTAAGGCAGTCTGAAATGTTTTTGCAGCTAGCTAGTCCATGAATTTCAGCAGATTTGGCCTATTTTGGGAAGGTTTTTTGAGGCAGAAATTTTTACAATAGCTTGCATAACGGACAGGGCTTGCTTTTGTAAAATCCTCCTAATGTGCCTGCAACTGGTTACCACAGTCTTGGTGCTGATCAGCCTGTAGGTTTCATAAACTTTTTATTTTGTCTGTCGTGTTCCCTGGTTTTGGAGGTTGGGAGAGGTGAGGCCTTCAAGCCTGACGGAAGCACAAAGCTGTTTGCATTTTTCTCTGACCCCAAGTTGCACAGCTGACAGAGGCTGGCTGTGTTTGCATCTTTCATTTTGCTACCCCTTTTCAAGTTATTTTTGTCACCCTATGAGTAACTTCTCTGCCCCACTGTGTTCTGGAGGAAATGTTTGAGAAAAGGCAGCTAAAGACAAGATGATAAAATCAGACCATCTTAGATGGCTTTTTAAGAATGGCACGGGACTCCACATCATTCCTTAGGTGCAGGAAAGGGAAATCTTTTGTTTGAAGGTTGCAAGCAATTCTAAACCCTGGAGATTTGGGGGATACTTTATTTCTCATTTTCATTTTGTTTAAATCTAAGATTATTTCTTCTATCCAAATTTATTTATTTAGGCAATACATTCAGGATGCTGGGGAGCTTTGGATCATTTCACTTTCATTGGTTCTTGCAACAAAGGGTCAAGACGAGGCAAGTCTTGGTAGCTAGCATTACAGGGAAATCCTGGCTGGTCTGGCACTGCAACATTTTATAGATTCATAAAATGTGTACCTTTAGGTTCCTTAGCTGGTCATACACCTGATCTTGTCCTACAGTGGGCAGTTCATCATTCTTCCAGTCCCCGTCTTGTTGGTGAGAACGAGGTCCATTCATCCCTCTGCCCGGGTTTTCTGTCTGTGTACAGCTGAGCTAAGCAACATGAGTTTGTTGATTTCTGTCTGCAGCACAGGGCAGGTATTAAGTTATTCAGCATTTAATCATCTCTGTGGTATGAACAGTGGGAAAACAAAATCTGAGTATGTCTGATGTCTGCTGACATACAACTTCTGTTGCAACCAGTGGGAAGACATGGTTGTCTTGGGTTTAGCATCCTGGTATTGCTGTATCTTACAGTACAGGTATTGTTTGTTTGTTTGTTTTCATTGTAAGTTGTGATTGTGCAACAGTGTTACCATGACTTTTTATTATTATTATTTTTTATTTGTCTTTAAGGAGCTCTTAGCTCTTGCTCAGGCTAAACAACCAAACTGTTGGTGAGTGCCACAATTCAAGCCTTCACACCTGTGAAGGCTTGCTCCATTGACAAATCTGTGAGCTTGAAACACCTTTGTAAGTAACAGAGTGGATAGAAAGTCAGAAGATCAACCTTGCACTGTGTTAAAGCAACTGTAGGAATAATAAAAGAGCATTCACAACTCAGGAAAATCTTGAATTTCAAGTATGCCTACTGTATTGACCCAGGCATGACTTGGCAATAATTGCTGTAGGGTATCCAAATTAAGGAATGAACTTTCTATTGTGTTTACTGTTAGGAAAGACTTTGCAAAGCACATCAGTTCCTCCAGGACCCAAATGCACTTTTCCTTTCAAGGAGGAGCTGTGGGCATTCAGATCCTTGCAGAGACGTTGCTGAGGCCCTAAATCAGCAAAACACTTTTAAGCATATCCTTAAGCGCTGTGTTGATGAACGAGAGACATGAGCTCTTAATTATCAGTGCTGAATAAGGAGCTGAGAGGCTCCTTGAGTATCTTCTGAAGCACTTACACGGTGGCTATGCCCCGAAATGCTGAGCCCAAGAAGCTGATGCTTTACCCTCTAGCTGCACTTGTCTTCTGTGAATGTGCTCACTAACATTCAAGTAAATGGTGCCTGATATCTGAGTCTTTGTGGGAATTTTGCCCATCCCGAGCGCTTACAAGTTTAGAAGAATAGGCGTAATGCTTTAATCAGCTTCTACTGGAGCACTTTTAATGGCTGTCCATCTTATCCAAATATTGCTGAGTATGGGATTATTTAATCATCTGAAAGAAAAATGGAGAATGAAGCCGGAAAGGGAACTGACTTTCTCTTTTGCACATTCACATCTGTGGCATAACTAGGCGTTGGTGGATACTTCAGCCCTGTCAGCACAGCCGGCACTTTGGAGTCCTCCACGGGAGGCAAAGAAATAGAGAAAAGAAACACCCCCGTCCCCTCTCCAAAGCAGCAGGCAACAGCAGCTGTTCTCGAGGAGAAGGTTTGTGTCAGCACAACTTGCACAGCTATGCTCAGAAAGATGGTGTCAGCAGCCATAAAAGCCAGCCTGTCAGCATTTCTGTTTTATTCCATACACAAAATGCATATTACTGAACAATTACGCCAAAGGCGGAGAATATTTCTTGATAACACGCCTTGGAAGTAGCATCTTCATGTGGGAGCAATTCGTGTTACATGCTGTAGAAAGCTGTGTGGGTTTAGATGCAAAGCCTCGTTGCTTGTGCTTACTGTAAGCTTGCATTGGAAGCCAAGTCATCTGCGTTATGGCCTAACCAAGGGAGCCTCGGCCCAGTCCAAAGCCTGTGGAAATCAGTCAATTCCTGGTAATTCTAATGACTGTCCAAACATGCCAAAAAAAAACTTATTCAATATGAAGGAAGTTGCATGATGCTTAGATTTTTGGCCTCCAAAATCTTCAGAGAGTATGTTAAATGTTAGCTTTGTCCACAGATTTCAATGTGCAGTCGTGGTATGACCATTATAAAAGGCAGGACAGTGAGTTGGGATGAATTACGAACACAAACTGATTTGCTGCTTTAATATAAGTTTATTGCTCCATCTCAGCCACCATTTAACTGTTTTGGCTGTCTCTGAAAAGCAAGATGTTTTTTTTCTCCCTTGTTTAAAGGTTGCAGTTCAGAACAAATATTTTATTAAATAACGTAGGTAAGGAAGCAGAACCGGGTTTTATTTATTTATTTATTTTTAATTGAATGACTCCTTTTCTCTCTTGTGAATAGGCAACAATTTGCCATGCAGTCCTCATCTCTGCTTACTGGGAAGCAGAAATTCCTTAAGAAATAAACAAAAAAAAAACGCTAGCAAAAAGTCACGCTTCAAGCAGTTAAGGAAGTAGGAGAAGAGGAGCATAAAATCCCCAGGCACTCGCTGTTGGTTTGATCTCTGTCTCTGTACAGGAACTTGACTGCTTAATTGCATGAGGCTCCTGGTCTGTTTGCTGAAACTAATACAGATCTCTGGATGCTGAGACGCCGGTGATCCGAATCAGCACAGAAACTGCTGTGACGCTAGGTGCACCTTGTCCACTTGGTGGTTGTCACCGATCTCCTGCTGGAGGTTACCTGCTGCCAGCCACCCAGCCGGCACGGCAGAGTTTATCAGGCTCCCTCTTCCTTTGAGCAGCCTTCAGTGGTATTTTCAATGGGTTTGGCTGCCTGTGAAAGGGGTACAAGGATACGGTGTGCCCAGAAGTGTTCTCGCAGGTCACTGGCACTAGGCAGAAACCACCAGCCGAGGTGGGCTACAAGGGGGACAGCGTAACTTTCAACATAACCTTTTTTTTTTTTAACAGATATACATATTAATAAAAAAAAAATAAATAAAACTAACACCAATATAACAAAACAATGGCAGAGGACTCAAGTTAGGAGACACATTTTCATGGAGTTGCAGTCTGTTTCTTTTTCCTTTACATTTTTTCTTTTATTTTCCCCTTCCTTTCTCTTTTCTTTTCCCTAGATCTTCCCTCTTTTTTTTTTTTTTTCTTCTTCAATTCACACTTACATCTTCTCAACCTTTCTGAGAAGATAGGAGACTCAGAAAAACTCAATGTATACAGTATTTTATTTTTTTCCATGGACCTTCCAATAATATGTTATTCAGACAAAACAAACATGAATTTTATCTGTCAGAAACATACTTTAGAGCTCAAGGACTAGTCTCTAGCTTAAAGTGCTTTTACTTTTTATTTATATAGTTTTTATTTCTTTTTATTTCTTTCCATCAAACATGAGATTTTTTTTGTTTTCCATGACTTGGAGATTTTTTTTATATGGTTCAGTGGGAAGTGCATGGAAGGTCTCTCTCTGTCTTTTACAGGGCAGCATTGATCTTCTCTTGCATTTTGGAGGGAGCTGAATGGACATTATAGCATTGTCTAAACAGAGAAGCCCGTCTTTTGTGCTTGCAGTCCATTTCAGGGTTTTTTTCAGCATTACTTATCTACAACTGCCAAAGGGGAGGCACTATACTCTTGCAGTGGATGTAGTGGGGAAGGGAAGGACATTGCTTTTCCAGAGGTTAATAACGTAACTGATTTTTATTGTATTGCTGTTATGAGAGAATGACACAGTTATTAATTTTTAGTCATATATGTGGGCAAAATCCTGATCATCTCACAAAATGCAAATAAATGCTGTGAGGGCTAGCTGCAGATGTTTCTATATAAGCAAGAACTTAATTCCTTAGAATATCATCCCTTCTTGAACACCTACCCATCACCTGGTGACTGAATTGATAGTCACGTCCCGTGTTTATCTGTTTTCTCAAAACCTCCTCTACAATAGCACCTCAACACCTCTGAAGTGCAGTGTGCCTTCTCCCAGGTAGGTTAACAGTGTCCTGCACTGCCCAGGTACGTTGGTGAGTGCCAGTGTTTTCATGATCTTCCTCATCTGTCTGCACACCCTTTTGCAAGTTAGCTAGAAGCTAAGATGTCTCCTCTATTGGTATCCTTGAAGTGGGTGAAACTGGAGGACAGAAGCTCCTGAGACTTTCTAATCCTGTGGTCTTTCAACATTCCCAATAATTTTTGTGACTCATGAACAGACACAAAGGCCATCTATTTCTCTTTTTCTCCGACTCTGAAAATCAGATGGAAAAACCCAACCAATTAGGCCTGAAAGAAATAATAAAAAAAAACCCCTCTCTTTAGCTGCCTAGGAGGGAGGGAAGGAAGAGAATCATTTGATTCACTTAAAAAGCGGTCACAAAGTTTCCTTTCTGTCCAGCCATCCTTGGTGTCTTCAAAACCACTTTTTCCTAATACAGAGCTTAAACTGATTCTGCTTTAGCCCTTTACACTATTACAACTATTCCCATTGGAAATATTTCTCTTCCTTTCGTTATTTTGTGTGTGAATATTTATACAGTTATCTTGCTGTTTCCTTTAATTCTTATCCCTTTAGACCAAATAAATTTAGTTCTTGTCATCTCACTTTCAAAGCTGTATTTTTAAAAAATAAAGCGGTGTTAAATATAGTTGAAAGCAGACAACAAAATGCATCTGAGATTCCACAATAATTTAGACTTTAAGAGACAATAGTGTCCATTTTGCTAAGGCCAGTAATCCGGTGTTATGAGTTAGTCCCTTGTCAGAAGTTTTTGAACATCTGAAATAATAACTGTCTTTTTAAAATAATGCACTGTGTGCAGTGTAAAAGCCTATTGTCGAACTTTATTTAAATTCTCCATCCTGTTTTAGTACTAATTACAATGGGAGCTTGAATGTTTAATTTTTAAACTGAATTAATTTCTCCTTTTGTCTGTTAAAGCACTGTGCAATAGCTTGGAAACTCTTGTGACATCTGACGTGGGACTTCACGGTGCCTGATGGAAAGTGTTGCATGTTTCCTCACATCCTGCTCTGGCAATATTAACGCTATTCATGCCTTAGCCAGTGGGACTGGGAGAAGTCCAGGTTTATCAGTCTTTTCCTGGGGAACTGGAAGGTTCAGGAGATTATGGGATTTAGAGATTCTTAACTTCTAAAGCATTTGCTTGAATTGCTAGTAACTGAAAAGTTTAATGTACTAAATATATTTGCAAAGCCTCTTACTTATAACTTGTATGCCAACTGGTATCCTGTAGTAGGCTTTTTAGTTGGCAGCCTCTCCTGGAAAATAATGTGGAAATTAGCAAAGATATAATTCCTAGAATTTGCCTGTAATTAGCCCTTGTATAGCACATCAATCACCATTTGATTTGTTCACTGTGATTTTTACACACTGTATTGCAACGTCATTGCCTGGAAGTATTGCCTGGGCCTTCTGTTTAGCTCATATTCGTAGATACTCTGTTGAAAAGTGGACATGACGAGGATTGAAGGTTTATCAATTCTCTCTAAAGATCTCGACTGCCACTGGTTAAAGCTTCTGGGTGAACTTCAAGGCGGAGTTATTAGGATGACTGCACTGAGATTAAAAAATACTCTGATGATGGATGTTTTTAATGGTTTGACCAGTAATTTGAGCTTTGCAAACTCATGGCTTTGGCTCCAAGCACTGGATGCTTTAAAGCAGGCTTGTAATGAGTGATAGAAAGTTACCTTTTCCAGGTGACACTCTAGACACTATGCCCATATACCTAGTTTAAATTTACTAAGCAAGTAGGCAATAAAATAAAGTCTATGGGGGTATATAAAACCAGAGTCGCTTGGATTTACGGCCAATAGATACATGATGAGTATGATGAAGAGGCACTTTATGCTGACTTTCTAATAACATTCTGCTAAAATATGTATTTCAGGCAGTTCTGTCAGTTTTATTATTACTTTCTAATTTTGGTCTAAAGATTTTTATCAGATGCAATTGTTCCCTTTGGGGATTATAGGATGCATAAATTTCTCAAGATGAGAGGGTTTCTATGATTCATTTTTCCTGGGCTCTAGTGGTTAAGATGAAGCTCCTTACCAGTCGCTGTAGAAAGTGTTTTTTTTTTTTTTTTTTTTTTTTTTTTTACTTTGGGTTCTGTTCTTAAATCATCAGTTTGATTTAATATTACTTATAACATAGAAGAAAAATTACTTTCTGTATGAGTGCAGGGGGTCTGTATATTGGTGTGAATAAAAGAAGTATTATTTTCATTGTTGGAAAGAAATTGGGATTGAATTCCCATAATTTTGCTTGTATAAAATTGAGTTCAGACTGTATTGTGCTGAACGAAGGTAGAAACAGAAGTCTTCTCTGGAAAACTACTGCTCTAAAACTAAATATATAACGTTTTATCTTCATGATCCAAACAATCTAAGTGTTATATCTTTAAAGTAACTATTAAAACTGTATCCATCTTGCCCATGAAGCAAATGTGTTTTGACTCGAGTCACTTGTACAGCATGGGTATCTGCTGCTCTAGGCATGTCTGGCTTCTTGCTTCTGGTCCAAAGGAGCACCACGTCTCATGGCGTCACACCACATAGTCCTGTGTAGGGCTACACTAAAGTGCACCTCTAATGTCTAGAAGGAGTTTATAGAGGGGAAAAAAAATAGAAGACTAATCTCTGCCATTTCTTGGAAACAGGTGGATGAAAACACACAGACTTTTTTGTTTTTTTTCCTTTTGACGAATATATTTGTAGGTACAAACTGAGGAACGGGATGTGCTCGTAGATGCTGAGGACAGCACGCTTTCTGGGCAGCATAGGTACGGCTTTAAGACTGTCAGTGAAGGTGTGAACGCAGCTGTGCGGGTGTAGCCAGGCCCAAATCCATGCCTGGGGGTGAATGTGGCCAGGCTGTTGTTGACTGTGGGTGTGAAGGGCTTGGGAACGCGTGCAGCAGGTAAACTCCACTGCAACACCTACCGCGTGGGCAGGGCTACAGCCCACCACACTGTCCCCACCACGCTGCAAAACCACCAGCTGGTTAGGTCAACGGCCACGTGAAGCAATCTTATGTGAAGTTCAATGTGGAGTAATTGCTTAAATACCCATTTTCTCAGGGGGGGTTTGTGGCATTTGCCAACTTCCACATTCCTGCTGTGCTTTAGCTGGACTTACACTCATTAGCCTTCAGGTTAACCTGAGCATTCCTGGAAGGGTTGCACTAAGCCTGCAACGCAAACATAGTTGCCTTACAGTGAGCTACTTGTTTCTCTTTAGAAATCCTCAGGGGGTAATGAAGACAGCCTTTACTCTTCGTGGCAGCAGAAATTTCCTGGGGAAAGTCCCAGGGTGTTGGCCCTGGGCTGTCTGACTGAACACACAGGATTGTTTCCTCTGAGTACGTGATGAACTTCATAGCTGTATGATGGTCTACAAGCTGACACCTTTTTCTCTTCTCTCTGTCTTCCCCTCATCCTACTGTAGATATATATATACGTGCAGACAGATATATATATACACACACACACATGCACATAAACACACGCATACATATATATATATATACAGACACATACTGTGAAGGGGAACGTGGGTGGCTGTTCTCGTAGTTGTATTTTGGAGAGCTAAAACTAGGCTTTTGGTGTTAAAATTGTGTACAGTGCCCAGAGCTGCGGTTCAGCTCTGCTTTCTCTCCATTTGCTCAGTAACCATAGCTACTGCACTTTCATTATTGCGAGCTTATGTCTCCGAGATTCCCTCTCATAGAATTACTGATGTAATTACTTACAAATACCAGCAGAAAGCTCCTGCAATGAAAGTGCCAGCTCTTCTTCTGGTCTCAGCCCTTCTCCTGGCCTAACTGCTCCACCCATGAACAAAACCTACCCCTGGTTTACTCCATGCTCATCTCTCCACCAAACAGACTGGTTTCTCACCAATTTACTTTCACTGGTTTTGGTTGACAAAAGCACCTGACACCACCTGTGTCTAATCTAAAGAAAATAATGAGTGGTCCTAGCTCCTGCTGGGTATGCTGATGCTCGGCAGTAAAGCTTAAAAGATTCATTATCCTGAATCATTTTCACCAGCTACTGGAGGTGCAAGTGTTAGAAAAGAAAAGCAACGTGCCTCTTCATAAAAAGTATGCAAGGATTTCAGGTCTTCTGCAGAAGAGGCAAGCTAGCAGGGCCGCATAAATCATCACAGACACCGTGCTCCTGGTGATTTGTATTCTTGTAGCACCCATTCCTTAGTCCCGAACAGCCACAAAATAAAAGGCATTCCCTTGCCCCAGATGATGGATAATCTTGGCGTAGAAGAAGGAAAATAGCAGATGGATATAGATGCATAGGGGAATGCAGTCAGCCTGGGTCAAGCTGATGCTAGCTGTAGCTTAGCAATTGTCTAACTGCACTTGAATTTTTGAGGTTTTATGACTTTGGATCATGTCAATGGAGAGATATGACATAACACGAGACTGTCATTGTGCTGTCATAAAAGAAAAGGGGGAATATTTTGTAACATTTCTAATAAGTAAGGAAAACCGTTATTTTCTTGTGCGATACCTATTTACAATGTGTTTTTCTATGTGAATAACTCACTGCTTCATTTGCCACAATCCACCAAATCAATTTACTGCCATGAAAGTAAAACCTAGACAACGATGCTTGTTCCTTTTTTGTCTTATAGAGCATAGCTGTCAAAAATTCACTGGCTGGGTGAGTAGGATCCAGTTCAAGGCTGATGCCTTAGTGCAGGTGACTACAGATTTTGCTAGTGCTGTGTACTCCCATTTCAGTGAGCACAGAGGGCCTCAGCTAGATGGCCATCAAGTGTCTACTCTGCAGTGAATCAAACCATTTTTAGGCTTCCTGAGCTGCATTGGTTAGGTTGTCGTTATATACACTCTACTATATATAGCTCTACTATAATGGAGCCTGTTGGTTAGATTTCCCGCTGACTCTCTTGGAGCTCGGAGACACAGCGCAAGTAAACACTTAAATGCTTAACATCTAAACACTGTCACTGACGTGTTCTTATTTTTAAGGTCTTGTCATGCGTGTCACAGAAACTGAGTGCTGTCTCTGTGCTTTGTACCCACAGACTCAGCTTTGCAGGGAGCAGGTACAGCAGGAACTGCCCATCAGGGGACACTGGTGTGGGCATTGCTAGCACGCATACACTGTGTGCTTTCTGTACAGTGTGCTGGTGTCAGCCCAGGTGGAAAGCTTTTGCCTTGACAACAAACCCACCAGCAGCTGGAGAGGCAGGGACCAGCTCTGCTGCCAGACACTCTGGTTTGTGCTCACAAGGCAGGGCTGTGGTGTGGATGTGCATTTCACATGCTGTAGTATTGGACAGGCCAGACGATGGCAGCTCGCAGACCTTTGCTGGCACCTGAAGTCAACCCTGGGACCAAGAAACCAAGTGATCCATCCCTGAGTCCCGCACCTTGTCCGTGCAGCTCACCACAGTGAAGACACACCATTTTCTCAGCGTTACCAATCCCACCCACTCTGCCACACACTCTGTGTTCAGTTTTCACATCACTTGGTTGCGTTTTGTCTTAACTTAGAGCTAGTTTTGTGGGTGCTGTAATTGCATACGCTTGCAGTAGTACTTACATGGGCTGAGATCCCACATGAGTTACTCAAGGTCAGGGAAGTGGCTTGCTATGTCTTTGTACATGGGCATGTACAATAAGTCCTTGACTGGGACAAGCAAGTTGCTTTAATACAAGCAAAAAGAGGTTCATTTGCGAGGAGAATAAGAGTGACGTTGCTCTATGAAAGGTAGGCATGGATGTAAGTTTTTGTTCACATCTAAGCTGTATGATTTTCTCTATTCTGTTATATTGCTTAGCTCTGGTGGCCTTCTCCATTCTTGCAGAAAATAAATGCTTACACTAGAAGATATATATTTATTTATTTATTTATTTTTGCGTACACCTCCTTTGCAAATGAATGGGAAGTGTTAGCGAATGAAGAAGCAGCGTTACATCAGTGCACGAAACCACGTTATATGCAGAGACGCCCACAGAGGACCAGAATTGTCTGTGTTGGTTTGTTGCCACACAGAGAAGCTGCAATTGCATTAACATCTTTTTTTTTATTGGAGTGGAGGTAGGAATACTTTTAAACAAAGATCACAACTTTTAAATTTCATGTTTTAAAGAACATTAGCTATTAAGGGATGTATTGAATTGTGTCTCTTTAATTTTATGTACCATATGCAAAAATAAAAAGCTGTGGTTCCTAGTAGCACAGTGCATTTAGTCATTGTGGTGGCTTCCTGATATCTCAGAAAATCAGTGTAAAAAAATTTGAATTTTTAAGTGTAGCACTGAACTTATTCTACGTGCATTTTTTTTCCATAATACACCAATTTTACAGGAAAACAAAACAAACAAAAAATAAAATAGCTGATGTCCTGGTTCCAATATACTTAATTATTTTTTTAAGTAAAAGGTATTCTGATACTTTTTATGTAACAGATTTGCTAAAATTTTATTGAGAGTAGCATTCTCAGGAAAACTCCATTTTAACCATATGAAGGGTTGAAACAGTTTGCTAGTCTTAACAAATAAGAACTACAGAAACATGTCAAATCTAGTTGTTTTAAATGGAATTATTAAAGAGCACGGTATGCACAGTATACATATACATATTTTTTCTTCCTGAGAATCAAAGTGTCCACTTGTATACAGAAAGGGTAAAGGGTTTTGTAACTTCTTCAGAGGTATGCAAATACATTGCATGAGGAAAACCTTAAAGCTTGTGAAGCAGAGAAGGCACTCTTAGAAGTCATATGAAGCAGTTCTTGTTATGATCACTTGGAGCTGTTGCTCCAAGGTGTGGTGGTCTGGCTGGGATGGAGCTGAGTTTCCTCACTAGGGCTCCATATGGTGCTGTGTTTGGATTTGTGACTAAAGCAGTGTTGGTAGCACAGCAGTGGGCTACTGCTGAGCAGTTATTTGCACAGCATCCAGGGTTTCTCTATTTCCCACTCAGCCCCTGCAGCAAATAGGCTGCAGGTGGGCAAGAAGCTGTGAAGGGACACAGCTGGGACAGCTGACATGAACTGATCAGAGAGATGTCCCATACTGCATAGCACCATGCCCAGGGAGAAAAACTGGGGTAGAGAGAGAAGAAGGGGTGGTGGGACTTCAAAGGTGGCCCTCGTTCAGAGACTGGTTGGACATCAGTCTGCCTGTGGGAGGTGGTGAGCAATTTCTCTAGTTTCACTTCAGTTTTTCTTTTCCTTTACCTATTAAGCTGTCTTTATCTCAACTCACAAGCTGTGTCACTTTTCTTCTTCCTATTTTCTCCCTACTGGAGGAGGGGAACGAGCAAACAGCTTTGGGGGTGCTTGGCAGGAGCCAACCCACAATCGGTCCCCTTTGGTGCCCAGCATGCTTCAAGGGGTTCAAGATAAAGACAGATTTGATTGGCGTGTGTTAGCATTTATAGCTGATAGAGCTGTTTAGCTGGTGCTTGGCAGGCTGGTACTTGCTGCTGCTGGTCCCAATATTGACACATTTGTTCCCTGACCTGCTCCACTACTTGCTCGCTTTCTTGTTGCACGTTAAGTTTCAGGGCTTGCTAATGGTTCCTTTCAGCTTTTGTTGTTTTCTGTGTTATCACTTTGTTTTGCCTTCCCTCGGAAACCTATGATAAAAGCACTGGCCTCGAGCCCAGTCTGGTATTTGGCCCCTGAACTGATGTCGTCCCTGTCTCTGAAGAATCATCTCGTTGAGACAATTAGCAACCACACCTCTCTCTTCTCCTCCCAGAGCCACTTTGTGAGGAGAGTGAAGGAGGGCACCTCCTCTTTCTCCTCCTCCTCTGGGACAGATGTTGCCAGCCTTGCTGCAAGGACTGCTCGCTCAGGTTCTGAGGCATCCCTACACAACTAGGACTGTCCTACTGGTGCAGGCTGTGAGCATGATTTTGTCTTCTCTTAAGGGTAATCAACTATTAGGAGATACAACACAGGAATCTGCCCCGAGGCAGTCGGTTCCTGGGTGGCAAGGTCAGTGGGACGATTTGGACAAAGTCGTGGGTCTAGCTGGCAAGGAGTTAGTTTTCTTTATAGCAGTCTATATGGTGCTGTGTTTTGGATCTGTGGTGCAAAAGGTGTTGGTAAAACACCCAAACCATACAGCACTTGGTATTCTCAGGCAGTCTGCCAATGAAGTACCACGCTGGGTCTGCTTTTTCCAAAGGTCTGACGCAAAACCAACAGAAATTCAGGACTGTCTTTAAGTGTACTTCAGTGTGGTTCAGGCCATTATGGTAGAACCCTGTTTGGTGGTGCTTCTCATCAGCTTCTGGTGCCATCTTGTAATTCACAGATTTAACCTAAAGTGTTGGGATTCTGGTAGTGGTGGTAATACTTTATTGTCAGGTGTGCAACATTACTCCTTACTGAAGTAATTGGCAGGTCGATAGTGCTGGAAATGGTCTTCGTGTTTTGCTTTGTAGCTTGTGTTGTTCTTTTGCAGCCATATTAATCTGTGGGTAATAATATCATGGTTAGCTTGCAATAATTTATGTTCAGATGAAGTCCTGAAGCAGTACTGCTATAAACAAAATCCCACAGGTAGCTGCATTTTGAATTTACTAACCATCTCAGACAGATACGCTAACTCTGGAGACCTGGAAGAGTAATCAGCAGGCATTTTGCATTCTCAGTAAATTCACTACTGCAGGTCTTGTGCAGGACTTGTTTCCGTTCTTGTTTAATGGATGTTTCCTTTCTTTAAGCACTGTATTTTGTAAAAGTGATGTAAAGTCCATTTGTTGGCTATTCTTTTCATTCACTTTTAAGACTGCTAGCTTAGCTATCTTGTCTTCCTAAATTCCTCCAATGGATAATGGAGCAAGGGGCTCTTCTAGGTCCTTCTTCACTTTAAGTTACATTAGCAGGTAGAGAAAACTGATAGCAGACCTGTAGAGCAAAATCAGCAGTGCTGAGGACCTGGCACGCACACCATAAACATTTTAGAGATTTTTTTTCTTCTTTAGGCTAGTCTTGTCTGTTCCCACGGGCTGAGTGCCTGTTGCATCTAGAGTATATTAGGTGCACTCCTGGCCTTCATCTTCCAGTTTGTTTTACCTAAAAAAAAAATATGTTCATGTGATTTGGGACTGTGTGAACCATAATGTGAACCACAGCCCAGCAGGTGGAAGGGCTAGGAGGTTAGCTTTAAAAGCACTCTTCTGATCCAGGGTAAAACACTAACATAGATGCACTCTCAAAGCACCAAACTTCAGCTACAGTTCCGACGGTCTTGCTGGGAGAATGTCCCTCTTCCTTCATTCCCCATGAGAGAGTCTGTGGAGACTTCCAGCTACTTTATTGCAGCCAAACTGGGTGCTGAGAGTTGCACTGGGACTTCTGCACAACATCACTGCAGCCCGGAGCTGCCCTCCCGTGGGACCGAGTTTTGCAAGGGTCCTTTGAACAAGATGATGTGGGCAGTCACCCACCAGGCGGCCAGTCATCAGAATGGTCCCAGCCTAGAAAACTGAAATGTGTAGAAGTACTTGAGACAGATATCTTCTTGGGCAACTTTAGATAGCCTCAGTGTAGATGTCCACATGTGAGCAAGTAAAGAAGACAAAGGAAGAGGCACTTCCTCAGGCCTTATTTAAATGTCTTTGTTAGGATTAAGTGAATCATGACCTAAAAGTCCCAACTTTTCTCCACTGACTGTAAAGGATCTCTGAGTAACCAGTGAGAAGCACACCTGCTGTAGGTGTCCAATGCTGCATGAGAAGCCTACTTCTTCTTTCTGTATCTGAGACAAATGACAGTGATGTACTTGAGGACTCCTTTCAAGTTGTTTTTTTGTTTTTGTTTGTTTTTGTCAGATTGAATCACTTCTCATTTTCCGTCATCTTCATACCCAGTATGCTAATCATGATTTCTCTCACAAGTTTTATTAATTTCCTGACATCTTTTTCCTGTCTCAAAATGTCTCACAAACACATCAACCATCACTAAATTTCGTCACATGATCTGAGCTCCAATCCCATCAAAACTTGTGACTGCATCAAGAAATACTGATGCTGGAACAAGGTTTAATTTATGTCTTGGCGGATGGTTGATGGCACTGATAGCCTGTGGTATATTAACTTACTGAACTCTCAGGCTCCTTAAAGGAATAATGAATACTCCTCACACCTACTTTCTGCCACAAACACTCCTTTGTAATGTAAATGAAAGAACACACCAAAGCTGTCAGATACATGTCCCACCGCTGTGTCTGTTCAAACAATGGTGCTGAGAAGGGTTGTTCCTACTCTATCTCTTTAGTCCTAATGGGATGTTGTGTTTTTTCTGGCACACTCTCAGACCTACAGATTTTTTTCACAGGTTATGGCCAGCTATGAGTGGTGTTAGAAGGTGACATATTTAATGGAAATATAATGCAAAACTTAAACATTTCTGTCTGGAGCAGAAGCAGGACACCTCTTACATTCCTAGCAACTGCAAACACCTGCATGGGATTGAACTGCTAGTGTCAAAGTTGCAGCCAGCTTCTCTAAAAAAACATCCAGAACAATGAATGTTTTTTTACATACAACAAACTCAAAATTACTGCTCAAGCATGTCTGGCAATCTTTATTTTGTTTTCATACTGGTTCTTTTGAAGAAGCCATTAATACATGCAAACATGTATCACATTTTTTATTGGGTTCCTTGCAATGTTAGCGTTATCTCCTGATCTTAACCTGTAGCCTTCCATTACAAAGCAACATTGCCACAAAGCATCACAAGCCAGAAAACGCCATCATTTTAATGCTCTCGGAGGAGGGAAAAAAAAAAGTATATACATATATCTATATATATCCCTTTTTACACCAATTTAATACAGTAAAAATTTCCTCTGGTTTGTTAGTCATACATTTTTGTTGCAGGATGAGTATGGGGATTTCTTTTAGGTTAGGACAACAAGCAGGTATGTTGTTTTAGCTGCTCTTAGTTGCCTGGTGAGGATTCTTCCGTCTTCTAAATAAGCTGCATTTACCCAGCAAGGAAGCTGTTCCTTGCTTCCCGTCCCTGGCCTAAATCAGTCCTCTGTCTGTCCTCAGCTCTGCCTGCTGGCTCTGAACTTCACCATGCTCTCTTGCCTGTTTTCCTGATTTGTGTTTTGCTTTGTAATGACCTTTTGGTGACAATGTATTTGAAAGCTTTATCCACTGCTAGTTCAGTTTTTACTGGTAATTACGGAGATACCATGTTTTGTTTGTTTGTTTTAGCTGTGTTTCTGTTGTTTTGTTTTTCCCAAATTCTGCTGCAAGCAAACTCCTGGATATGATGTACCAAACTAGGACAAAGCACTCAAAGTGTTTTAAGCACATTACCGCCAATATTTTGCTGGCTCACTTTGCCACATGCAAAAGGACAATGATGTGCTTACTTACTCATCTCTGTATTCTGGACAGAAGGGAACCCATTTGGATGCCACTGGTTCATTCAGCCTGGTCAAACCCTGATGTGAAAGAATTAGCGATGTTTTTCCCAAGCACATCAAAGGCTGCAAGCTGCAAGGTGGGTTCAAGCTGTTACAAAGGAAAGCAAGCTAATTTTGGAGTACTGCACATGTTCACTACGTTCAGAAGATTTTGATCGCTGTACCAGATTCCTAAAGTGAACATTAGTTAGGAGTACTTGCCAAAGCATAACTCAGCTCCTCCCTTTCAGGGTAAGATTTTCCCTATGCCTTGCTAGCTCTTCAGTGTCACCTGCTGTACTATCACAGTTCTTTAAACTTGCCAGCTTGCATGCTCTATTTGGGTGACAAGAATATATTTCATTGGTGGCACCAAGGAGATAAAAGGGTGGGGGGCTTTTACAGGCTCTACTAACATGGTTTCTTCACACTAGAAGTACATAACAGTGCTATGGTAAGGCTGTCCTGAGGTGATTTAAAGAAGCCTGTGATAGAGAACACAACAGGGGCAATAAGTAAAATAAATAAATAAAAAAATAAAAATAAAAAAATCCTATAACTCCAGAAACTGTATCTGTGTATACCAACTGCTTACAGGGTTTTCTGTGAAGCTGACATTTGTGAGGTGTCGCATGCTTCAGTCCCATCCTAAATAAGCTTCGTGTCACAAACTGTGGGCTGTTCGCTGCTCCTCTTCACTCCAAAGCAGTTGAATTCGTCAGCTGTGCAGTCTGCTCCCTCCTGCCTCCCCGCCACAAATAACCCAGAGGTCGGCAGGGATGGGGAAGGGTCACATCACTGAGGTGCCACCAAAGAGTGCCAGGCAGGGCCAACACTGAAAACTACTCTGCCCCACGCAGCTGGGGAGCTGGGCCTGTACTTTAATGCTGTGCAGAATAGTTTAGCTGAGTGAATTAGCCCAGACAAGTGTAAAAATCACTGGGCCTGTGATAAGAAAATGAAAGACAGTATTGTGGTTGGTTTCTGATTCTGGTTTTGTTTGTTTGCCTTTATATCTCACCCCATGCATATTTGCCTTAATAGCAAGCTAAAAGCCCCGTAGAGCATCAGTGACCTAATTAAAAATTGCATCCCTGATTATCTTCTTCACTGGCTTATTTATTTACATAGGTTTCCTACAGATGGCACATGAAGCATGATATAGGAAAGGATGAAAGGCAGGTGGTGGCAGAGCCGTTGCCTGCAGTCGTGTCCCACTTGCGTTATGTGGCCTCGTGCCAGCCTCCGGCTGGGACTAGCTGCTGTGGAGATTGCCGGAGATCAGTGATGGTAGGTGTCTTCAGATTGTCCTTGGTGAACCGCGTGAGATCCACAATTGTCCTCCCGGAAGCAAAGTACAGAACTGCACAGATGTCTATCCTTTAACACGGACTTTTTTTTTTTAATCTTGTAGGGATCCGATGCGGTCCATGAGTCACATCAGGCTTGACGTCAATTAGCGCTTTGAAATAGCTACGCTGCACCATCCTGACTGCATACATTCACAAAGTCACATCCAAAAACTCTGTTAAGAAACAGAGTTGGTTATCTTGAAATAATGGTTTAGTGACAATAAGTGCCACTGTTTGTGCACTGCACGCCTCTCTTCCTGATGCCAGAGGTGGGCCAAATTTGCCACGTCTGTACATTGGGACTGCTGAGCTGCACTCACAGTAGCTGCCCTTGCTTTATGTTGAATGGAAGTCCGGACCTTTAACTCAAGCAAAGCAGAACAGGAGTTGTTATTGTCTCCTCGTGATGGGTTGAGGAAGAGGCTCCACACAACCTCTGCTGTGTTTAGGTGAGGAAGTAAAGCACAGAGTAACAACATCAGCAATGTGTGACACCATGATCTCCTTCTGCCCTTTCATAACTCTCTGTTGCTTATAGAGCAAAAGGCTGGCTAGTCATTCAAAGACCCAGGAGAAGGCAACTTTCTTATTAGACTCTTCATTAGAACCAGTGGAGCTCTAGTCAATAGTCAATGCAGCTTTAAAAGCGTTTCAAACAAGCAGCCAGTCACCTATAGGCACAGTTCACCCCCTGTAGGCGTATCATGCCCTCTGAGATGTCTAGAGTAACCAAGACGTCTGCATGGGGCTGGCAGCTCTGCCAAAGGACACGTGAAGCTCCCCTGCATTTCTGCAGCAGCAGCTGGATACACCGTCACATTGGGCACCCATGTTTGGGCACCTGAATCAGACTCCTGGTGGCTCTTCCAGAGAGCACAGTCCCTTTCTAGGCTCCACAGCCAAAGTGACTGGCTTTCCAAACTGCAGTCCAGAAGCCCTTCCGCAAACCTGAATGGCATCACCTACCCCAGCATGAATTTCTGGCAAGGAAATACCATTTCTTGACAGGTGTCAGGCAGCTGACTTGCTGAAGCACTGCATTCCCGCCCTGCTGTAGGAAAGCTGAGTGTGCCCAGGCAGCTGGTTTCAGCCCACCACGAGGGTTATGCGGGACCCTGGCTATAAATCAGAGGTTGCTGCCCAGCTGCTTGTTTAGCCACATTGCATCCCACAGCTAGGTTCATTTCCTCTCAAGAAACTGGCTGCATTCTCGTGTCATGTTTAAAAGGCCAGTCTGGTAAGAAACTGAGCACAATCTTATAGGAGTAAGGACTAGACTGGCACTGCTTCTCCGACCTCCTAGACTGTCTTACGGTAAGATACTCTTTTATTAATTTGTTCTTGGCTTACCTTGGCTGTGAACTTTTATAGAGCCCTAGTACAAGACATTGTAATAAACAGGGCTATAGTTAAGGTCATCAAGGTTGTAATCATAACCCAACAAAAAATGGAAGATACTCCATTGGCTTTAGTGAACTTACTAATTACGCTGATCTGTAATGTCTAGCATGATCTATGTGAAATCTTAATTCTCTGTGACTTAATTTCACATTTCAATAAACAGATTTATGCAATTACACAACATGACTTTTGAGTTTCCATATAGATACTCATTTCCAATGGCATTCACTAGATAAAAATCATGAACTTCATAAATTAGATACTACATTAGGCTTGCATTTAGCAATCTGGGGCTCTACTGAACTAAAGAAGAGAATAAAAATTCACCATGGTCAGATATTCTATGAAAGTGCCCAGTTCCTTTCAAAGACAAGCCAAAAAGTTAACAAACCCCATTAAAATACCATTCAACTCCATCTGTTGCATACAAGCCATTGTCATACCTGTCTGGCTTCGGACCCTTGCCAAATACTTGTTGGAGTCCAAATATATCCAGACCCCTGTCCAAACTTATGTTAATAATACTGTAACTCCCAAATATTTCTGCTGTACTGCTGCCTTCCTGCATTTCTAAAATCTACCTTTGTATGTTTAAGTACGCTATGAGTTGTCTTATATTATCTCAAGTAAGTTTCATTTTACCCATGTTATTTATTTTGCCCCCATCTTCCATTTATCAAAGTGGATTCTTCCCATATCTTTTAAGGATATATAATCCCTCCCATCTTTATATCACCTTGATATTAGATTGGTAAGACTCTCCGCAGTTGTTAATTGACCATTCTGGTATCCTGTTTAAAACATACTCCCAAGAAGTGTTAGAATTATCTAATATTTATTTTTTTAATAAAATTGTACAGTTATCACAATGATATACGTACAGCATTAGCTTCCAGAAAACGATGTGGTATCTCCATTTTGACTTCCTTACAAACTGTGTCCTCACAAAAGAAAAAAAGACTAATCCATGCTGTTCAAAAATTTATATAAAGGTGTATAACCAGGATATGCATGTCTCTTTATCAGTTTATGAAAGTCAGTATTTGATGTAATAGCAGCCTGCAATTCTCCAGGTCTCCTGTCTTTCTTCGAAAATAGCTAGGATAAGCACTTCTCTGGCCTGTGTTATGCTGAACTCAGACTGCTTGATTGAAACAGGTCTCCCTGGTTTTAGCACTTAGCAATCTACTCTTGTACTGGAATACTTTGGTGAACTCAAGTGCCAAAAATTCACCACCTTCTTAAAATGACTGCCAATTACGACTGTGAGATAACTGAAATTATTATTTTTTTATAAAGATATGTTCTGTGAGGATCTGTTTAAACTCTCACGTACCGCCCTAAGAAGCTATGTAAGGTGCTGAATTTTTTTCATGAATCCTGTCTGCCTGTAGTTCACAACTGGAACCAGCAATAAGCTGAAACTGTGAAAGTTTCAGCTGAAAATGAAGTGAAAAACATTAATCGGGAAAAATGTACAAACCTGGCAAAGTACAGATCTGCCCCACCACATCCAAAGCTTAGAGTATTGTTATCTCAAAGACTTCAAACCACATCTCTCTGGGCAGCTGAGAGACAGTTGCGAGTAACTGATGACAAAAATAGGAAATGACTCATTCAGGGAAAAAAACTTTTACTTCTCATTCAGCTGCGTGACAGTACAGCCAGGTCCCAAACCAGATGCCATCTTTGTCCAGCTAGTGATTCTTGTTGGATGTTAAAGTACATAAGAGCTGTTTAATCTTCCTTTTCTGAACAAGCTCACTTAGAAACTAGCCACTATCCAATGATAAGCTAAAGGATGAGAATTAATTGAGTGAGAGTTGACTCCAGCTAAAACAGAAATAATTTGGATAGGTATTTGAAACATTTGGAAGATGCCACTTCAAAATCATGCCACTGCCTTTTTTTTTTTTTTTTGAGTGCCATACCAACAATCACTCAATTCGGTTTCTAATTTGAGAGCTCTTTTAGCCTACCTGCTGATAATAACGCATTTATAGCAGTGACTAATGCCTTACGACATCTCTGGGTGGCTCGGAAAATATGTTCAACCCTGGTGCTCCACCACCAGGTGATCAGGCTTCAGCCAGCCTCACTTCTGGCACCTCTTGTGTCGACTGCAAACAATATGGTATACCCAGCTAATAACCCTTAAGAAACTCCAAAAATACACCCCAGTACTTCATGAAACTCCAACACATCACCTCAATGGCATGGTTACTGTAAGCAAGTCAAAGCAGTCTTCTGTTTGCTGCACATTCTTCCATAGCAATTAATTTGACTCTCCCAAGTCAATTAATTTGACTCCCAATCCTTATTGGTGGCCTGAGTTCAAGATCCTTAAAAAATCCTCCTAAAATTCTGTGATGAGATTTGCCTGATAGCTTTGCTCTTTGGGTATAACTGAGCTTTCTATAATAGGGTGCAATTATTTGCACAAGAGAGAGCTTCCTTACCTTTTTTTTCTTTTTGGTAGAATTAATTGCCATGCAAGCTAAAGATGATCAAAATCTTCACCTCGTTTTTGATGAATATGCAAGGCAGGCTTTTGATGCTCTGTTGTCCCTAATATAAACTCAGTCAATGCAGGGGAGTATTGATAAAAGCTGTAACAGGAAGGGAAGCAGAGCTGGGCTATGCTGGAACCAGCTGATGTTGGTCAGTGGAAGTGGCAAATCAGCAAGCGGTCAAGACAAATTGGTTCCAGACATCTTGCAGAAAGCAGCAGCTGGCATGACAGTGACTAAGGGGTGTTGGAAGGACTCAAGGTGCTTCACAAAGGTTAGGAGAGGAGAAGTGGGCAGGCAGTGGTGGGAGGGAGGCAGAAGCCTGGGCTTCTGAGGCAGATTGAGCTGTAGGACAGGCTTGTAGGTTGGCCTTACAGCTTTATCTGCATCTGGGTGAACTGCAACTACAAATATGCTTGCCCAAAACAAGGCCTGACAACTACGGTATTTCCAGTAGTTTGCTTTGCTTTGTGTCTACGTGTACAGGTCATACACTTGGAATGGACCTGAAGAAGGTTTTATGTGTGAGAGCACATAAACACAATGCTCTGGCATCCTAAGTTAAAGCAATCTTTAAGTTAATAAAGAGCATACTAGGAAACGACTACATAGATGATTTCACCTCTACACTGATGACCAGAAATGCAATTGAAATGTTGGTACCTGCACTTTTATGAGGATGATAAAACACTGAGGCAGTAGCAGAAGAAAAGGCACAAAAATGAGTGAGGGAACAGGGGAAGTAATTTACAGTGAGAAGCTGAAACTGGTGAGGTTTATCAAGAAGACTTGAGATGGCTTGATTGTTGTGCATCTCTATAGGAGCAGTCAATATACTGGACACCAGAGAGCTGTCTTCAGGGAAGGCAGAGTTCCATGAGTGTGAACCGAAGCCAGATAATTCTGGTTGGAAATGAAGAACACATCGTTAATCCTGAGGGTGCGAGCAGCCACTGGAAACAATGTGCTAAGCCTTCATCAGGTCTTTATTCCAGGCAGTGCTTCTATCCCAAAGACACGCTCTAGGCAAATACAGAATACGCTGCCATTGTTCCTGCCAAATCCGCCTTTGACTGGCATGCCAGCTTCTCCCCCAAACGTGGGGGGACTTTAGAAGCAGCTGAAATTGGCTGGGCACCCCACTGTTGCCCCCTCCAGTCCCATCTCCCCAGGTATAGAATCATAAAGGCTGGAAAAGACCTCCAAGATCATCAGTCCAACCATCCCCCTACCACCAATATCAAACCATGTCCCTAAGCACCAAGTCCAACCTTTCCTTAAACACCCCCAGGGACGGTGACTCCACCACCTCCCTGGGCAACCCCTTCCAATGCCTGACTGCTCTTTCTGAGAAGAAATGTCTCCTCGTTTCCAGCCTGAACCTCCCCTGGCACAACTTGAGGCCATTCCCTCTAGTCCTATCACTAGTTACCTGTGAGAAGAGGCCGACCCCCAGCTCCCCACACCTTCCTTTCAGGTACCTGTAGAGAGCAGTAAGGTCTCCCCTGAGCCTCCTGTTCCCCAGACTGAACCACCCCAGCTCCCTCAGCCATTCCTCACAGGACTTGTGCTCCAGGCCCCTCACCAGCTCCGGCACCTCTCCTTCCTCCCCACCACCCTCCCGTGTGCTCGCAGCGTCTCCCCACCGTGAGGAGCGGAGTGCCGGGGGGGGGGGGGCTGCCATCTTCTGGATGAGCGCCGTCTCCCCCGGCTTCCCTCCCCTCCCGGGAGAGGCCAGCCCCCCCGCAGCACCGCACCTCCCCGCGGGCCCGGGCCCTCGGAGCCGTGGAAAGCCCGGGCCCCGCAGCTCCGCCCCGCGCCCGCCCGTGGGCTGTGGCCGGGCGGCAGCGGAGCAGCCGCGGCCGCCGCCATGCCGCCGCCTCCCCGCCCCGCCATGCCGCAGCCGTAGGCAGTCGGCGGCCGCTCCCAGCCCTCGGCCCCCGGGAGGCGGCGGCGGGCCCTGCCTTCGCCTCGCCCTGCCCGATGGGCAGCCTGCTGAGCGGCGTCAGCTTCAAGGAGCCCACCACGGTGGAGGACTGCGACTCCACCTGGGAGACCGACTCGGAGCCCGAGCCGGCGGAGCCCGCCGGGGACCCGCGGCCCCTGGAAGGGGTGTGCGCGGCCGCGGGAGGCGCCGAGGAGCCGGCCGAGCCGCCCGCCGCTGACGGCCGGCCCCAGGAGCCCCCGGAGGAAGGGGAGCGGGCCGAGGCCGACGCCGCCGGCCCCGAGCAGGTACCGCCCGCCCCGTTTCCCCCCCCCGGGGCCGCAGGGGAAGGGCTCTGCCCTGCCCGTCCTTCTGCCAGGCGGCTCTGGGAGGGAGGGCAGGCCTCGGCAGCCTCTGAATTTTATGGGTTAAAGAGCTTGAGGCCGGGCAGGGCAGCGGGGGTGGCTCCTAGCGAGGGGCAGCCTTCTAGGGAGCTCTCAAGATGCTGGCCCTCTAGGGTCGCTTTGCCAAAATTGCTGACCCTAAAGCATATAAAAGCTTGCTTTGCCAAAAATGTTGGCCCTAAAGCATATAAAGGGTCGCTCTGCCAAAAATGTTGGCCCTAAAGCGTTTAAAGGGCTGCTTTGGCAATAATTTTACTGGAGTTAGGATTGAAGGCAGAGAGGACCAACTGGGTCCAGGTGTTAGTCTGCTGGACGTACTGCATTTGTATTTGGTTCAGACACTGCCATTGTGCAAAATTGAATAGGTATGAGTGTTTTATCCTCTTCTGCTTGATGCATGGCGATAGATCGCTAATGCCTGATGGTGTCAGGTACCACACGCAGGAGGTATGGCTTGCTCAGGTCAGCCTGCTTTGCCTGTAGGTGTGGTCGAAGTTAGCCTCGTGAAAGGATGCAGGACAGATGCTTGTTTGCCAATAACGTCGTGTTAATAAGCAGCAGGATGTGCAACTATAAAGGGAAATGTCCAGTGCAGTCATAGGGAACTTCCCCCTTTTAGACTTCACTTTAACCTATTACATGCGTATTGCAAGGGGTGCCCAAATTTGGTCGTTGGTTTTAGAGTAGAGACTTATTTTAGTGAATTACCAAATACAAAACTCTTAGTTACAGTACAGGGATAAAGAAATTTTGAAGAACATAAAGTGGTCGCTAGCAAGCTGAATTCTCTGTAGACTAGTACTTCATTTTCCTCAATAAGTGCAGGCTTTTCAAGTGTGCTGTCGAGTCAGTGGGATTATTTCCATTGCCCTTGATACGCTCTGGTTGTTTCAGGTCATAGCTTCCAAACGGCTGGGGTTCGGTACAAGGTCTCCTACAAGTATATTTTCTCTATGCGAGTGGTTTTTTTTTTGCTGTTTAGTGGTACTTCGTGCTAGGATTTAAACTTAAGTTCTGAGAAATGAATAATGGAAAATGGTTCAAGAAGGTATTTAAACTGCAAATTAGCTTGTCAATGACTATTCATTTTCTTCCACAGGACGTTAGTGATAGCAGTTAAGACAATATGCACATGACATACTATTTGCAAATAGTATGGTTTCCAAAGTTAGTAGTGTCTCTGTACTTTCATGTTCAATTACTTATTTTATCGTCTGTTGGCACTTTCTGGTTAACTTCAAAGTCTTACATTTAGAAATGACAGTAAACTTGTCGGTTTAAATAAAATTCAGCCTCATTGGAAGGACACCTCATAGCCATACTTTTGGGTTTCGTTGAGTTTTGTTGTTGTTGATTGGTTGGTTCTTTTGATTTAGGTTTAAAGTATGTGGTGGCAAGTATTCAGCAGGGAGATGCCTGGTGTTTTACCAGGCAGTAGGCAAATACATGCACTTGTATATGTTTACATTGCTGAAATCCATTACGAAAAATAATTATTTTAATATTACACAGGTTTTAGTATTTAGTCTGTTTGTTTATGGTTATTATCTACTTTTTAAATGTTTCAGAGTGGTGATGGAACTGAGCTGACAGCCAAGCCAAAGAGAAGCTTCTATGCAGCAAGAGATTTATACAAGTACCGACACCAGTATCCAGTAAGAATATTTTATGCTTTAAAATTCCCGATTTAGTAGAGAGCAGCACACAACCTAAACATTCCTAAACTTTGTGGTGCATACGAGGAATTAGTGTAATCAAAAAGCTGTTGCGAAGGTCCAATGTATTTAAGTGGGAGAGGGGTGAAACTAGCAGGAGAGGGGTGAAACATCTTCTCATGCTAGATGTAAATGCAAGCACATGAGGTGTGTAAGCCTGGGAATAATGGCAGGAGCCCAGGAAAAGATTTGTGCCTTGAATGCTGATAAGGGTGGATAAAGTTTGGACTTCATATTATTTGTCTTTTGGAAGTTCCTTGAGACCAAAGTCTGGGTGCTGCTATGCTTGCTGCTCTGTCTTGGTAGAAGGCACCAGGCAGAAGGAACTGGCACATCCTTAAAGTGTTTTACCTGGGCTGAATCTTTATGCATGTGACTTCCAGTTTTCCTAAGACGCTGAAATATTTTTGTCCTCAAATTGTTCAGAGAGCAGAATGTTACTTTGTGGGTATTCTCAGTAGTGTGGTTTTGTTTGTTTGTTTGTTTTGTTTGTTTTTGTTTGTGTGTTTTGTTTTGTTTTGTAGGTTGATAATGTCCTGTTTTCTTTCTTTCAGCAGAACTTTAAGGATCTTCGATACCAAAATGACTTGTGCAATCTCCGCTTTTACAAAAATAAAATCCCTTTTAAACCTGATGGTGAGTAATCTGGGACAATAGTAGTGATAACAGAGGAATGTTCAACAGTAATAGTAACAAAGTGAAACTGTAGTGATAATTACTGTGCTGACAAATTGGAGGTGTATGGCTATATTTAGTGTGATTTAAACCTCTGTTGCTTATCAACTAACATGTTGATAAGCAAGTTATGCTTAAACCAAAGTTAGCTTCTGCTGTAGAGAGGTGGTGCTTTTCTTGTGTGTTTTTCAGAATGATGTAGTATAAGGTGTTGTTTACACAACTGATCTCGTGTAGTGGCACTGCCTTTTATTAAACAAAGATAAAGTCGTTCCACCATGCTTTGCAAACTCCTGCAGCTCGAAAAGGAGTGGCAGGGATCAGGGTGTTATTCCTAGCACTATGTGAGGGGAAAATGAATGCACTGTCACTTCCTCATGTGTGAGAAATTATTTTATTATCATTGTTATAATAATCAAAGCCCCTGGTGGTCCTGGTAATGAAGCAGGACTCTCACATGCAAGGTTCTGCATGAATACAGAAAGAGCTGAAAGATGACAAACCCGGCTCTAGAGAGTTTGCTATCCTCTTGTCTCTCATGCTTTGACTGCAGACAGATGGAGAAGCAGAAGGGGACAATAGAATAGTACTGGTTACAATGATAGACCGGAGTCTCAGCACATGAGAGCTTAGCCATTGACAAAAAAAAATTGCAATCAAAAAATACTCTTTTGAGAGTTTTGAAAGAATGAGGCGGAGGTTACTTTGAGGGTGTTTGCAGACAGATCCTCTCGGCGCGAGAACAGCTTGGGAGGAAATACAAAAGTGCATATTTGAATACAGAAGAAGTGAGAAGTGGAGGCTGCGGTTGAGGGCTGGCCAGAGGCAGGCATCAATCTCATGGCAGCACATGGGTTGTGACAAGGTAGGATGGGGCGGGTCACAAAAGACTTTGAAAATGAAGGCACATAGTTTTTCTTTGGTGTTACAGAAAAGGGCTTCACAATGAAAGGACGCAAAGCAAAAAAAGCCAATGTTAAAAAAAAAAAAAAAAAAGGTGTAGTCTAGAAACATGATCTTAGCAGCAGTATTCAGGGTAGATATAAGTGTGTCAACAGTGTGCTTTTCAAGGCTGGGAAAAAGGATGTTGAGATGCAAAATGTCAAAATTCTGATGGAAAGCTGGAATGTTATACAAAATGGTGTAAAGACATCAATATAGCTTGGAAGGTTGGAAATGACAGCTGCTTATAGCCAGGATAGTGATAATAACCTCAGCAATCAAGAAGATAAATCAGGTAACGCAAGGGAAAGATAAGACTTTTGTTTTAATTATCTTGAGCTTTATCTAGATATCCACAAGCAAATATTAAAGACTGTTTTTAGCTTGGCAAGAAGAATTGAATCCGTGAATTCCTAGTAACAGAGAAAGCAAATTCATGAGCCATTACACAGAGAACAGGTACTGAAAGAAAGATAAAGGTACTGAGGACCATGTGAACCTGAAACTGAAAGCCAGGAAAGGTTTGGGGCAAGGGGGATCCTTTAAAAGGCAAAAAAGGAAGGAGGTATTCCGGAGGGTTAGCCAGGAGAAGAGACAGGAGGCAAGCCCTCCACCAGCTTCGATGACTGAAACTTGTAAAAACTAAAACTGGTCTTAAAATTTTCTCTTTTGGGAGAAAATCATGGTTGGTGGTGTCAAAAGTAGCTGATAGGCTGCGGAAGCTGAAGTGTTGATGGCTGTGAGCTCTGGCTGTGCAGATGTTTTTTACTGAGAATGGCAAAGATTAGCCACCACCTTGACCTAACTCGGGTCTGTGAGAGTGTTCAGAGGTGTCTAAGCTACCAAGTTATGGACTGCAGTAGTGGGGAATGTTATTAAAAAAAAAAAAAAAAAAAGACATTTTAGTGCAATCTTAGATCTGAAGTTTAATTCCATGACCTACGGACTTCCTGTGCACTTCTGACTTGTCCCTGAAATTTAGCAGCTAGTTACCTGATACTTGAAATGTAGTTACTGTAAAAGTTGTGCACAGTATGGTGACGGCAGGAGATCCTCTTAGTCGGGTCCTTTTCCAGTCTTGCATGCACTGTAAACCCCGTGTTCTTAGCAAGCCCTTTGACTGGCTTCTTTCTCCATTGCATGAAGAAAAGCACCGAGTGAGCTGTTGTCATTGGGACTGAGGTAGAAATTTTCACTGGGCTGGGAAAGAGATCTCGTATGCAGTAGGAGACTATTTACCTGGGGCTTTGGGCTTTTTGGGCCGCCACTGTGCTGTCTGACTTTGGGAGAGGCCGTGCTGCAGTGGTAAAATACTGTTGGTTTCTGAGTAGAAATAGGCTAATGCTGTGTGTTCCTGGAAAGAGATTGCGTAGCTTTTGGAGCAAGTAACCTCCTCTTGTGTATTTGTACGGTGCCTGGAAAAGAGATGCCCTGGCCCATGACTGAGTGGTCTCAGTGCAAAGAATGATTTCTTTTGTGTGCGCTTTGTCTCCTTTTTCTACCACTGTCTTTCCAAGAGAAACTGACTGAACTCCACAACTGTTTTGAGACTACTAAAAGTTGAAATTCCCATTTGTTGAGCTTCATCCGAGGCCCCAAGGTCGAACTTGTAGCGGTAAATAATACATCAATTCTCTTGGCCGCAGATAATTGCAACAGATTTTCAAATCTTAATATTACTTACAGCTGGAAAGATTCCTGGAATGAAAGATCTATTAAAGTGTTGAGGCTGTATAATTCTAAGGCAATATATATGCAGAGCTTTCTTGTGTTAAGGAAATGGCAGGTGACTGTGTTCTGGTATTTTGGGTAAGTGGTTTGTCAATGTGTGGTAAAGGAATCTAGGACATGAGATGTTCAGAAAAGTGTATTTTACAGAGGTTACTGTTGCATACCCTCTGCTGGTAAGTAACATGGTATCAGTCAGTTGATTTTGTTTGTATTAAAATTTGATAAAACTCTTGTCTTTAATTAAGTTTCAGTAACTAATTTATTTTTAATTTAAAATTAATGTTTGCAATAGACCTTACTTTTACATAGGATGTGAAAGAAAAAAAGTTTGTATTCTGTCATTATGTTAATATGGCATGTACTTTCTTCATGTAGCTGAAAACTGATGTTGATGGCTACCTAACAGTTTTCAAATTATTTTTATGCAGGGGTTTACATTGAAGAAGTCCTAAATAAATGGAAAGGAGACTATGAAAAACTGGAACATAACCACACTTACATACAGTGGTTGGTCACTTACTACCTATTTCTGTTTCAAAGCATCGCATTGATTAAGTGTTTATATGCTGTAAACTGTAATGCTTTTTTTCCCTTTTAACAGGCTTTTCCCACTGAGGGAACAAGGTCTGAACTTCTATGCTAAAGAATTAACTACATATGAAATTGAGGTAATACAAGTTGAGCTTAAAACAAACCATCACATTAATATTGATACGTAACTACTTTTTGTTATGTAGAGATGTTCTATGCAATGCAGAAGTACTTGCTTCAGTGCCACTAAGAATTTTGGATGTATTCTTTGTTTATTAGGAGTTCAAGAAAACAAAAGAAGCAATTAGAAGATTCCTTTTGGCTTACAAAATGATGTTGGAGTTTTTTGGAATAAAGCTAATTGATAAAACTGGAAACGTAGCCCGAGCTGCTAACTGGCAAGAAAGATTTCAGCATTTGAATGAGTAAGTAATGACATCCACTCAACACTCTAGAATTGCCATAGAATCTCTTTAGCCTTTTGTCCCCTAGAGAAAGGGAAGATGTATATTCCAAAGAATAGAAGAAATAGTCTGTGACTGGTTTGTGTCTGTATCAGTATGTTCCTCCTTCCCCTTTTTTTGATTGTGCTTCTCACCCGTTAGCAGTAAATTGATATCAGTGAACTCCCCACACTTACAACTTCAAATGGTGCTGAAGAAGATCACAATTCCAAACTAATTGGTCTGTCTTGCTACTGAGTGCATTGTCACTTGATCCCAAAGCACTGCTCCTCAATTATGAGGAATGAGATGCTTATTTTGTAATCATGTTTCTTCTTGAGAAAAATCAAATTCTCCACAGCTGTATGGAAGCTAAGTAATAAAGATTTCCCTCCCTTCTCAAAACATGATACGTGTTGGATTTAATATTTTTTAACAGCAGTGCCTAACTGGAGGGGTTTAGACATTTATTAAGTCAAACTTTACCCCCAGCTTTCAGCAAAATGCCATCTGTCATCTTCCTTTGGCATTGTGGGGAGTGTAAGTTTGCACTGGATTTTTGTCCAATGCAGATATATCAAAATTTCTTTTCAAATCTTGTAATCGCTTTTGTAATACCTCTGACTGCAGAGCTAAAGATTGTTGTCTTGCAATATTTTGTTTTGTCCAAACAAAAACTTGTTTCTTAAGGTAGAATTGCCAACGGCTAAATGTGAATGAATAATGAAAATAATGTAAACACCGATTTCACTCAAATATTTTGAGCTAATTGACAGGTATGTGCTCAGACTCAGGCCATAGATAAAAAAGAGTTTCAGGAGGCCCAAATGTCACTCACTGCACATTCTTACATTGTAATTGCTATGTTATTATAATATACAGTAGTGATGTGTGAGTGTATATGTGTGTGTGTGTGTATATATGTGCATATATATAAATATATACACACTGCTGTGTAGCTGCTCACTATAATACCAGTGAGCAGCTATGCTACTTTAAATCAGGAACCGAGACTCTCTTTACTTAATTTTGGCCATCTGAAATTTAGACATTTACGTTTCACTATTCACCTAGGCATGCTTTATGAAGAAATAGTACTTCAGAAAAACTTCCAGAAGATAACTCATTCCATTTATCTTAGATATATGTTATGATAGAAGGGCTTGCTCTGCAGGGGTGCCCATTTTTCCTCTCAGGACTGACTGTCTAAGTAATGTAGGTAGCTAGCTTAGACTGGAGACACAGCTTTTAGATGGCTTAAGTGAAGTCTAGTGAATCATGTTCTGTAGCTGTATGACTACAATACACTACAAGAAACTTGTTGTATAAAAATGACTGTGCTTTCTCCTTGGACAAATATATACAGTAGAAGGAATCAAAATTGGTACGCAGTCCTTTTCTTTCATCTACTGCCTCAATGCCTTTTGCAGACACTAATTTTCACTTGCAACATCCTCACAAAGAAGGTACTAGCAAGCTTCATCAGCTGTGAGAAATTAAAGTACAGAAGGCTTGAAGTACATGTCTTGAATGATTAAAAATGGGTGAGGAATTGCGTTCCAGTTCTGTATCTGTAAGGATTTTCTTTTCTGGTTCAATGGAATTGTTTCAACCTTTTCTTCCAAAGGTCTCAACACAACTACTTGAGAATCACTCGAATTCTGAAAAGTCTCGGTGAACTTGGATATGAGAGTTTCAAATCTCCCCTGGTAAAATTTATTCTCCATGAAGCTCTTGTCGAAGATACCATTCCTAATATTAAGCAAAGTGCTCTAGAATATTTTGTGTATACTATTAGAGACCGAAGAGAAAGGAGAAAACTCCTGAGATTTGCCCAGCAACATTATACACCATCAGAGCATTTTATCTGGGGACCCCCAAAAAAGCAGAAGTCAGAGGGAAGCAAAACAAATAAAAAACCAGCATCTCCTGTTTCTGTTCACAGTAGTTACATTTCTAAGCATAAGAAACTGAAGGAGCCTAAGAGTACATCCACAAGTGGAAGCTCAACTAGTAAAGTAACTGAAGAAAGAAAGGTAGAACTCACAAAAAGTGGAGAAGAAAATGAGCAGGATGAACAAGAAATGAACTGTGATGCTCTTAAGCAAAACAGCAGTGAAAAGAACAGTGATACTGATACTAGTCAGCTTTCAAAACCAGAAGAAATTCATGATACTTCAGACAAAAAGGAGGATGCTTCTCATTCAAATAAAGATGATGAAAGTATGGACAATGACTCCGGAAATCATCCAAGTGTTGTAGAGAAAGATTTATGTGACACTGAGAATTGCTCAAATAGCATGTCAGCAGATGTACAAGATAACCTTGATAAGGATACGCTTTCAGTGGAGACCACCATAAAAACTAAGGATGATCTCAACTCATGAGTCTGAGGTTAAAAATCGTTGTTTCGTAATGAATGAAGTAAATTATTCATCACTTTTTCATTTTGCATAACATTTACATCAGATCTAGTATAAAGTGTTCATGAGACTTTGCTTGTTGTGAATGCATCAGATTAGACTTTTGTTAGGTTAATGAATTTTACCTTTTTCAATCTCAGTTTATCAGATGAAAATCAAGTATGGTTATTTAAAATAATTGTGTAAGTTCAGAGCCTAGGAATTCATTATCTTTTCCAGACAGATTGCATAGGAAAAAAATAGATACTCCATTACATTCATCCTTTATTTTTTTTCTACCTAAAACTTACTAGGAAGTCTTGAAACTTAAAAATCCTGATATTCCTTTTACGTTGCTTTAAATTTGTATTTCTTTTTATGAAATGGCTAGAAATTCTTTGAAGAGCAAAGCTTTTCCCTAGCAGACTTTAAAATTTGGGGGGGGGGGGGAACTATATTTATGTTAATGGCAGTATTTGCACAGCATTTTACCGTAGATTAGCACCCTTGTCTGGGACACTAGGTAATAGATAGCAAAATATCCTATGCAGCTGGGTATCCTTTACATCAAATAGAAGTTTAACTTACAGTCAAACTGTATCCACAGCTTTTGGGTACAAGGGAAGATGCACTTTAAACTTCTTTTAGTCCCTTTGAAGTTTTCTCATGACTCATTTGCCACTTCTGCTAATTTGAGGTATGAGCTGGAATCGTTTTTAGCTGTGGTCTCAGTGTGAAAGCACTCTGTTATCAGCTCACCCAGCTGGCTTTGGCACCTGTGAAGCCTCTTTCCCTGGAAATCAACCACCAACAGCTCAAAAGCAGTGTCTTCACAGCAAAGCACTGCTTAAGCATCAAAGCCATCAGAGATACCATCACCAGGCCTCTCCGGCTGGATCTTAACTAAATTTGGACATTTCTTGGCCGGTTTTGGTTGAGGTCTGTACAATGCTGAACCCACAGATGCTGGTCTGTGAGAGAAGGGAATTCCAGCTGTCTCGTTCCTCCCTTTGCTCTATCAGTCTTTCACACTGCTTAATGTTATTTTCAGAATAGGCTGAAACCTGAGAAAAGCCAGCCTGCTAGCATGACTAGAGCCCAACAGACAGGAATTTCCCAATTAAGATCTTTCCCAATGTTGTTTACTTCAGGACCATCTGCTTTCCCTGAGCATCCTCTTCTGACTTCATGCCATTCAATCTAGCAAGACACTACCCAGCAAGTTAATCGTATGAATTAAAAAATAATGCAGGTAGAACTCATGCTTTCTACAGTCCTAAAGTAGTCTAAAACTTCTATATGTATTTTCTATTTTAAAATGTATATATAATCCACTGCCTTTAATGTATTTTTGATGAAATATTATAAAGCAAGTACCTGACTATAGTTCGAGTGTCAGAGTGCTGCAAGACTTGATTCAAGTCTTGTAACTCAAAATGACAAAGTCTTCAGGGGTTTCAAAGCATAGACAAAATGTCTTATATTTTTCTGTGTCGCTAGTTCCCATTACGGCAGTACATCGCTCCTTGCTTTCCCTGGGTAGTATTGTTTCTTGGGGTCACACAGAGTTGCAGTTAGAGATCGGGGTACCTATGGACAAAAAGTAAACTCTTTCCATCCAAAAAAAAGGCAGGGAAGAGGAAAGTCACATTTCTCCTTTTCTGTGCTGTCTTATAAGGAAAGGGACATATGTACACGTATGTTTGTGAGTTGTTTTTTGTTTTATTTTTTAAGGGTGGCCCAGGTTGCTCAAACAGGCATTAAGTCTGTCTGAATGGAAATGTCCCAGAGAATTTCCCCACAGCCACTGTTTCAACAAAGGCTGGTGCTGAGAATTATCTTCCAATTCCCCTGGGCTTGAAACGCTTTCATGTTTGGCCCTGACCTTCTGAGTAGAAGGGGACAGGAAATGCTTAGATAAAATTGGTCCATGTAGTTAAAGACTCTAACCCCATGCATACACGCAGGGAGGACAGCTTTATGTTCTGCCTCTGACTTTGTAAATCTTGAGTGCCTAACCTTGCCAACTTAATAGCATTGTTTAACATAGTTATTTCTTGAATGGCATAGGGAAAATTTACAGTGTGTATGAAGACCATAACTGTAAGGTAGCTAGTTATACAGAACCTTCAATTTCTAGACTTTAATACTGAGGTTAAACATTTTTTTAAAAATTACGTAGTGTTCAACTGGAATAGGGGACACTAGGGTGTTATATTTATATTCTAATTTGATTGAACATAGATGATCTCAGGAGATTTTCCGTCTTTTGACTACTGAACAACAACAGAAAGAGAAATCTATAGCTCTTAAACCAGAAAGCTCTTGGGATGCACATCCAAAATATTTCTCTGCAGTATGTTATTGTGACACAGCATTCACCTATATATGCTTGCTGGTTGTCCACTCGTAATTGTGTACTTAATCTAAGAAATTACTTCTTTTTTTTTTTGTTTGCTTGTCTATTTATGTTTGTTTGTTTGTTTGTTTTCACCTGGCAGGGCTGTTTGCATTAAGGGCCCAGTGGGTCTTAAAATACAGTTGAGAACTTTGAAACCTGTATCCTTATTAATTTAAAAAAATTTTTTTCAAATATCCCCAATTTAGGATAATCCTGTCGCTTTTTATAGAAGTGAGAATAGCAGTGACATGTCAATTAGCCATGAAGAACTTTGGGATAAGAGAAGTTTTTTATTTCTGGTGGCCTCCTGCTTTCTGTAACCTTTGTCTTATAGCTATATCAGCAGAATTACTCCCATGGGACACTTCAACTTTAACTAAGAAATTCTGTGTAAAATGTGAGGGTTTACCGTTATTTTCATGGAGGAGTTGTTTTTCCTGATTTTGCAAGTGCTTGAAAGAAGGATTCATTGCAGAGCAGTCGCACAGGGTACAGTGACATGGAGATTTGTGGGGATCAAGTGAGTGCACTATATGCGTTTTAGTACAGGATGATGTCCTTAGCAGCTAGAAGCACCCTGTTTTCTGTAGTTTTTAAGGTATCTTTAGTTTCTTTAGTTTTTAAGGCTTTCAGGTTTTCAAGTGTTCCCATAAATACCAGTGCTTAATTATTTAACCATTACTTCAGAAAATTAATGCGTGCAAAGAAAGTCAGGACAATTGCTCATTATTAAATTTGTTGGTTTTTTTTTTTTTGTCTTGCTGTGCACTTAAGTATTCAGGGATTTCTGCGTACCTCTATAACGATGCATTTTGGCCCAATGTTTTACCAGAATCTGGGCTAGTCATGTATTAATTGAATGGGACCTCCCATATAGGGGTTCTTTCCCAACAAGTACATCTGAACAGCCTCTGATGCTGAGGGAGAAGTGTGCACATTCATACGCCTGTGAATTTGATTTTACCTATCCCACAGTGAGGGTGTATGAATGTGCAACTTGACAAACTGCTAGTGAGTGCACATGTGCAAATGAGGGCAATTGTACAAATCATGCAAAAATACAGCACTTGAAGATTAGTTACAGCTCTGTACCCTACTAGCCAGGACGTAACTGTGCCTCAGTACCTGTGGATGGGTTGGCATAGAGGCTAAAAGCTTGGGTACGTGAGGTATGCACTGCAGGCTGTTCAGATAAGAAGAGCAGTTAGCATGTGCACGTGTCTAGGAGCAGAACCAAGCTTCTGGTGTCTATTGCTCGTATTTAAAGGTGTGAATCTGAAGGATGCTAAAAATATTTTCAGTAAGCCTTTGGGAGCTGTTCTGTGGCTTGGTCAGCTCCTCAGTTTCCTACTCCTAAGTTTACAGCAGTCTGATGCATTAGGTATTTGTATAATCATGGTTAATATTTCACGTAACTTAGTGTAAGCCTCCTTTAATTATTCCAGGATGATTCTAACAATCTACAGTTGTACTGTACCTGTACTAGAGCCAGAAAGTTTACAGACCCTATAAGCTTTGTATAATTTTGATGGATGATCCAATAAGGTAAGTCAAGGGAGATTTAATATATTTAAATGGAAATCAGCTCTTGTTTGTTTTTTAAAATAAAACTTATTTATATCTGTTTAATTGAATTATTTTGTGTACCTTTCTTTTCCTGAAATTTGTGATGGTAGTGATTTGTTCAGTGGCTGAGAAACAGGGGGGAGTAGTAAAGACCATGTAGAGAACCAAAAGGTAGAAGTACTGTTACAGACCACTTGGTAACAGCCTTTTGTGATCATATTTGTGATACAAACCTAATTCCTGTAGACAATTTCTAACCATGTTTATGGAGGAAAGGCGAGTCTTCTTAGACAAGGTATCACCCAAGATGATACCACAGTATTTAGAAAAAATAATCTTAGTTAAAATGTTTATAGAAATGGAAAGTACTTTCCTCTTAGAAGATACAATATTGTCTCTTCTTATTAAAAAGCAAGTGATAATAAATACAGTAATGCAAAACTGATCACAAATAATGGTGAGATACATATGTTTGAAAATGTATCCCTTATTTTTTTATCCCTTATTATACTTTTATAGGTAATTTACTAAATTTCCTTGACAGAAGCAGTATTTATGAATAAGATGCAAATAAATGTATGAAGTTTCTCCATCAATAAAACTGTGACAAAATCATGTTAATGGTGTATGTTAGCTTAAGAACTACCATTATGGATCGGAACCAAAGATATATCTAGCCTTGTATCCTGTCACCAACAGTGGCCACCAACAGGTTGTGTGAAAGAACAGTTAAAGTTTTTTTTCTCCATGTGTTTTTCCATTTTTAAGCTCACGCATTTTTTCAGCATCAGCAATCCCTGTTGGCTGTGAGCTCCGCATTTTAGTTTAGTTTTGTTTGCAAAAAGTAATCTCTTTTTTGTCTCAAATTTGTTTATTCAGGAATTGCTAGTGCGTTTGAACACAATTACTGAAAGATGAACACTAATCCATTTCCTGTTCTTAAAAGCCTTGGGATATTGTAATACTAAGATACCTGCTTAGGCAGAAAATTTAGTCACTTGTTCTATGCTGATGACAGTATTATCTTACGTGTCCCTTCTGAATAAAGTTTTTACACATAAATTGTTCTATATAAAATATTAGAAGTCAGATTCCAAATGCAAAAATGATTGCTTTTTATTTCTGTCAGTGTGAAAGCAAGATCAAAGGCAAAACCTTGTTCTAGCCCACATCTGAGTGAGGTAACACTGGATTTGGAGACAAGTAGTAAGAGCATCTATCTGGGCCAGTGTAAATCAGTGTAACATTGTGATTATGTAGAAGACAAAAATCCTGTCTGAGGTGTGCTGGGAACCATGCTTCTCATTCCGTATTTCAGTAACTTATTTTAATGCATGTCCCTAGTTCCAATTCCAGTTGAATACAAGTAACTGCTCAAATGGCATTCCTGCTGGAGAAGGGAGCTTGAAAATGAAGGATGGGACTAAAAGGTCTAAGCACGGACTCCCTGCTCTCTTCACATCGCAGTCAGGGCTGTAATAGTAGATTTGCTGCTCACAGGTATTTAAATGCAGTCCTCCAAGAGGAATGTAAATTGTGTCTCTGTAATATCTCTGCGCTCTGTATTGCCTGTGAATTATTTATTTTCATGGGATCTGTGTTCCTTTTACATGCCACATTCTTAAGTATACCTACTTAAGACCATCAGGGAAAGCAAGAGTTTATTTTAAAGAATATATCTAATACATGCCATATGTAGTGGACTCTTAAACTACCGCTCAAAAGCTATAGAGATCAATTAAAGGGAGGCCTCCCGTGGCTTTACGCTTATAATCACTTTTATATTTATTTTCAGAAGCATAAAGCTGTTTGCTGTAAAATAACAAATGTGAGAATTGGCAAATTGTTCTGAAAGAAGTCTCTTACTTCTTAGGAACTTGGCACTTTTTAATTCTACCACGCTTACAAGTCTGGTGGCGTATTCATCAACTGAAGTTTATTGTGAAATATACTGAATGTATTTACTGCTGTGGCTAACTGTGAAATTTATTGTTTTGCAGTAAAACAGGTTATGGCATTTTTATTTTGGGGACCTGCCGAAGCATGTTTGCTGATCATTAGTTGTTCCTTTCTGTGTCTTAACCTATCCCTCGGTTGTTTGTACTTTCAGCAGTTTGAGTTCAGAGACCGAAGATTGGGTATAGGTTTGCACTGATACAATTTGGAACTATTGTGTGCTTCATAGTTAAAAGGTATTCTAAGAAAAAAAAGTGTGGTAATTGATTAAAAAAAAAAAAAAAGAAACAAAACCCAACATTTTTTACTTGAGAACTGAAACAGCTACATGTCAGTTTTTATGAATGGTCCTGCTCTCTTCTCTGTATTCCTTTGCAGTGTTTGATCACAGAATGCCGTGCATGTTTGGTAGTACCAATACCATATGTATGTGGTAGGAGTGGTAACCAGTTTCTGGGTTTGTAATGCACTATAAAGATATATTTTATAATTCTGTAACTGTATGGCAGTGTTATGCCAAAAAAAAATATTGTATAAACATAAAAAGCAATAGTTTATGTTGCTTACTGCTATATTTTTGGTCATTTGTTTGTAAGATGAAATACTTGGATTTCCTTTCAGGTAAATATATTTTTAATAACAGCAGCCAAAAATCTCTAAACTAATAAAGCTTCTTCATTTAGCAGCATTGTTTTAGCAACATGTACAAATACTGTGTACATCTAATATGTGTAATTGCTGTGCAGCGCTTGTTTGTATAGTCTTCTGTAAATGTATTAGCACTTAAAAGTAGGGCATTAAAGGCTCTGATCCTCCTTTTTTGTTGTCAGTGGCAAAACCACCATGGAACCACAGAGGAACAAGGAAAGGCCCCGAGTGTGCTTTACTAAAAATTGTGGGATTTTTTTTTTCTTTCTAATTAAAGAAACAGACATAATAGGGCAACATTGTTTTGAGAGCATTTTTGCAAGATTAAAAGGTAAAAGATCCAGCAGCCCTCCAGAGCAGGGAGCTCTCCACCTTATTCTCCAAGTTGCTGTCTTCCTGTGTGGCAGCTTCCTTTAGGCACTGTAAACCCCTGTGTGGGACGAAGGGCACGTGTGGAGGCCAGCTCACAGCCTGCATCACGCTTCCACAGCCCTGTATCTGTTTCCTCCTAGAAGGGGGATCGGTGGATGCTCTGAACCTCCACGTGTCAGAGACTATAAGCTTGTCATGCCAGGAACACACTAACACAAAGAGAAGGCAGGTGCTCCATCTATGGAAGGAGAGCTTCATGCAAGGTCCGACTCTAATGAGGCTTGGAGTTAACATGGATATATTAACTCCCATGTTGACGTATCACCCACCAAAGGGGTAGGTAACCAATGCTACCCTATGCCAGTGCGTTGTTTACCTCTTGATTTCCCCCCAAAATTCAGTCAGAGGTCCCTGGAAGTGGACTGAAATGTCGAGGCAGCTGGGATGGTTGATCTGCTCATTTGTAAAGATGGGCAGGCAGTTACCCTCTGTACCCTTGAAACATAAACTTTACAACCGAAGGCTTATGGCCTGCGTATAGACGCTAGGTTGTTATGCTGCTGCTTGTTTTACCAGCAACTTGGGCTTTTGAGCATGTCTGCAATAAAAAGATCAGTCCCGTGTGACCGACCACTGGCCCTCATGGACATCAGAGCTACCTCTGAAAAGTTTCCCTGGGGGGCAGTACAAAGGTAAGAGCATAAAGTGATGTCCCAAAGCTAGCTGCCTTTAGGTAAATTAATACAAACCAGCTCTGGAGTGAGTGACACAAGGGGGGTATGGGCCTACACCCCACACCTTCCCTAGTGCCTCCCTGGGCCAAAGGGGCATGCACCAAAGCCACGTCTGTCCGTGCCTTTGGACCAACTGTCTCCCTTTTTTGTTACACAACAATGTTTTGTTTTGATTTTGTTGTTTTGTCAGAATATTTTTCTAATGGAGCTGAGCCATAAACTGAAAATGAGGATATTTTATTTTGGTATATGCAGATGATCTTGAGAAAGGCCTAAAAATGCTTATAATGATCACGTTAATTGCAAAAATGTGATTTAGCTAACAAAACCGGGGAATTATCTTCTTAAAATTACATTTTAATGAATTTATTCTGCTACATTTGTCTGGGCTGAGCAGTAAACTGGAAGACAAGATATTAAATGTCTTCACTCCCTGAGGTCGAAGAGGCCAAGTATTACTGCTTCAAAGTGGAACCAGTAAGTGTGATTAGAGGGTAGCTGCAGTTTAAAACTAATCCTCCAGAGAAGCAACAGAAGTATTTAGGAAAGTATTTTTGGACTATAATGATCTATAATGACGCAGCTTTTTAAACACTAGCTTTGCATTATCTTCTATGGTGGATCAGTGGTAGTAGTCAGAGCTCCAGCATGACTTTGTTGGCTCATTTGTACCCTGTGTGGAAGTTATACTTCAGCTCCCGTAAGGGGGGTTTACAGCTGTCATAGTCCCCAGTTTTGTTCCTGTGCTGTCACACCTGGCTGGCACAGAGAGCCATTCAACCGCAGCCTGGGGTCGTGGTCTCTGCTCCCACCACTCCAAAGCAGCTGTGATCAAAGTCCCTTCATTTTCTCATAAGGAGATGAGCTGGGATCTGCAAGCCAGGGTCAGGGGCTGGGCAGAGGTTGTTGAGCCTCACCGCTGGGGCTCGACTCCTGCGGGCTCGGCTATGCTCTCTGAGCCTTTACGGAGCGTGGGTACCTGCCCAACAGCAATTACTTGCAGCTCAGACCTTTCTTTGTGGTTAATGTTGGTCTGCATATTCAGGGGTGAGCTTAAAAATAAAATTATTTTCCAAGAATTCTCCCCATAAAAAGCTGATTTATGAAGGTTTAATTATGCCCAAGCATTTGCCCTATCCGATCAACTCTTGGAATGCTTTTAAAATGTTTTCATATAGTATATGCACATCACTAGACATTTTTGCAGGCAATATTCTATAGACATCATAATTTCAAGACTTACCGAGTGTAGGAAGAACATTTAAAATTCAACTGGTTCTTTCTATTTTTATTTAATGTATAAATCAGACATAATTCATGCGTAGTTCCTTCCAGGTTTAGACATTTATTGAACACTATGTATGGTTATAAACATTTTGTGGCAGCTGTTTCAAATTTCAGAATAGAAATAGGGGAAAAAAAAAACCCTCACATTCTCACTTTTCCAATTTCCTTTGAAAGCTTAAACAAGGAAGCTTCAAATTTTCAACTCCAAAACTGGCAGCTGAAATTAGGGCCTTAGACTGCTCCTTAGAACTAGGAGTGGGGACCTTCAGCCCTGCACGTGGCCCTCGGTTACTTTGAGGCAAATATGTATTATTTAGTTAACTGAAAATGCAGAAATATAGCAGGATCTTTCCAAAACTGCAAGCCACCTAATGCTGGCACTAAGTTAACAAGTGCCCCCAGGAAGCCTATGAAGGGTTTGTCTGCATCTAGAGGAACCTCAGTCAGGAGCAGCCTCGTTCTTTAGTCAGTTTTGAAAACGTTATTACGAACCCTGCTTTTCACCACTGAATTTTAAAGGTAAGATGCTGTGAAGTTTTTTTACTTTTATAGTAAGGACACAGTGATAATGGAGTTTTTAACAATTTAAACTGGAAAACAAACCTTTGCTGTGCTGACATGCATCAAGAGCATCCCCCATGCTGGTGGTTGGTTCTTGCTCGTCCTGCCACTGTCACCAGGTGCTCACAGCTGTCACTGCTCGGCGATCGTGCCCCATGTGGGTGCCCAACACCATGGTGCTGGCACATGTAATGGCACTGATGGCCATGATCCTTCATGGGCTCCGCTGAATCTGAGGTGGTCATCTCCTTTCTTTTCCCCACCCTCAAGGTTTTTATCAGGTGATTGACTTTTGAGGCATTTTTCAGCCCTCCACCTTGGGCTAGAGGTTGAGAGAGGCAAACAGGGACACTAATTTTCCAGACCGCATCAGGAGCCTCTCCCTGTTTTTCATTGTTTCTTTCCTTGTTCAGATGCTACTGCATTTCCTAAAGCAAAAGCAGTCTCTTCCCAGTTCTCCAGGTTGCACTTTTCCAATGATGGGTAATGGCCCATAGGTGCATTGCCAGCTGCTTCTGGGGCCTCCATCCTCAACAGGTGCCAATATTTACAAGTTCATTGCTATTATCCCAACCCTAAATGTGCAGACACCTGGCACCAAGCTGTGTTCCCCCAATGAGTTGACAACAAACCTGCGACCCATGTGCCAATGCAGCTCAGCCTTGCTGATAGTGAGGAGCAGTGAGGGAAATAAAGAGCCCAGCTCAGGTCAAGCCTAGGTGGGGAGTGCCATTGCTTTTAAGGATGTGTGTGTAGGTGATGGCAGTGAGCCTTGCTGTGGGTTTACATGAAATTCTCCAAAAGACTACGCAGGTATCAGAGTTTGTTTATGATAATGAAGGCCAAGTGCCATAAAGCTAGTAAGAATACGTCCCAGTAGTGTTTTTTTAGAAGCTTTTCGCCACTTTGGATAAAATGCTGCTGACAAAAATTCAATCTTGAAATCTCCTGCAACTCGCAGATAATTAAGAAATGTTGCTGAGTCACACTCACAGAGGGTAAGTGCCTCCCTGGGGCATGACCGAGAACACCGATGCCTCTTTCGGATGTGTCCCCAAAGGCAGCAGATGCGAATGATTAAGTAACATGCCCAGTGGCACATTGTCTGCTGACTCATTTGCTGCACTGCTACTGAGATAACAAGTGTCCTACCAAGAAAATTCAAGGCAGAGTTTGGCCAGGACTTTACAAAGAGCTTTTTATATAGACTCAGAATGATGATAAATTTATATAATAAAAGTCACATTGTAGTTCAAGGATTTTTGCTGGAGAGAGGCTGAGTCCTCTGTTTGATACAATGGAAGGAAGTGATGCCATCCAGTGGGACCTGGACGAGCTTGAGAAGTGGGCCCATGTGAGCCAAATGAGGTACAAGGCCAAGTGCAGGGTGCTGCACCTGGGCCAGGGCAATCCCAGACATGAGGACAGGATGGGAGAAGAACTTTCATTGAGAGCAGCCCTGCAGAGAAGGACTTGGGGATTCTGGTGGACAAAAAGCCTGACATGAGCCAGTAGCGTGTGCTTGCAGCCCAGAAGGCCAACTGCGTCCTGGGCTGCACCAACAGAGGGGTGGCCAGCAGGGGAGGGAGGTGATTGTGCCCCTCTGCTCTGACCCCATGAGGCCCCACCTGGCGTGCTGCGTCCAGGTCTGGGGCCCCCAGCACAAGAAGGATGTGGGGCTGTTAGAGCAGGTGCAGAGGAGGGCCACAAAGACTATCAGAGGGCTGGAGCACTTCCTATGAAGAAAGGCTGAGAGCTGGGGATGTTCAGCCTGGAGGAGAGGAGGCTGTGGGGTGACCTTATTGCAGCCTTAAAGTCCCCTTTAAACGGGACTTATAAAAAAGATAGAGAGTGACTTTTTGTTCAATCAGATAATGACAGGACAAGGGGGAATGGTTTTAAACTAAAAGAGGGGAGATTTAGATTGGATGTTGGGAAGAAATTCTTCACTCAGAGGGTGGTGAGGCCCTGGAACAGGTTGCCCAGAGAAGCTGTGGATGCCCCATCCCTGGAGGTGTTCAAGGCCAGGCTGGATGGGGCTTTGGGCAACCTGGTCTGGTGGGAGGTGTCCCTGCCCAGGGCAGGGGGGTTGGAACTAGATGGTCTTTAAGGTCCCTTCCAACCCAAACCATTCTGTGATTGCTGTGGAAATTGTCTACTAAAATCAGAGGAGGAGTGAATGTTGTGCCAGCGACTTTTCCATTTACACTGAGTAAATTCACCTTGTCAGAAATAATTTGGGAGATTATATAAATTGCAGTCTTTCAATGTGAGTAGCCTAAGAGCAAAGCGGAAAGTAGGATTTTGGTGAATGAATGCTACCTGACTGCTTCGGTATGAAATAAAAACACAAAATTAAAAAATGTCATGCCAGCTCCAGTTCTGTGTCCGCCCAACTCTAAATTGTCTTACCTGTTAAGTCAAACACTTTCTGGAAGCCTGATGTCCCATTTCTGTGCAGGCTCCAGTGGTAAAATTCCAGTGTCAGGAGGCAGATGGGAATTAGTGAAATGTTACAGTGATCTGTACGGTGGGATGCTGACAGAAAAGGCACAGAAAGGAGCCTGTTGTATTGGAGGTTTTCTGACCTGAGGATGCTGTTCAAATAATGACTTAGGGATGAGAAGGGGAGCTTTCATGCTATTGTGAGATGGGCTATGTACAGACTGGAGTGGGGCACTCCCCTCCTCTCCTCCTCGTTTTACTCAGCCAGAACTGACTAAATGTCACTGACTTGGAGATAAGTAGAAATGATGAATGTTTCTGAAGAGGCTTATGTTGCATTCAGATTCCTGATGCATTTATGGTTCTGTGAATCTAATTTCACCTTCCTGTAATGTGAACTAAAAGCGTTATTAAAAAGTCCTGAGCCCATCTTGAGCAGGATTTCCTCAAGGGCCAGCTATCACTCATGTAGGCCCTAGTGGAGCAACTGCCTCTACTTGAAATTCTTGATTTTTTTTGGGTCCAACTTGAGCTCAGGGTCCTGGGTGCCCCACCAGGCTCTGCAGTATCCCACCAGGGGTATGGGTGCCTGTGCTAAGGGCAGCTCCAATCTGCCACAGCCCTGTAGTCAGGGATCAGACTGTTGTGAGCAGTGGGAGAGAAAGCTGTGAGGTGCCTGCCTGGGGCCTCCCCAGTTTTGCTCAGGAGCTGTGGTTAAGCTCAGGCTCTCCTCGTTGCCTGAGCTATGCTGCAGCCGTGCCTGCACCTGGCCTTGCTCTTCGCTGAGATGGGTGATCGGGCTCATCGCTTGACTGGACCTGCAATAACAAAAAACATCGTTATTTTTTGATTTTGTGGCTCGACAAGTGAAACAGTAGCTTAAAATATGTAATGTGCAAATGTAATGAGACAGACTGCTGGTAAGACACTTCAGGCCTCAGACACCCGTCTGGAGGACTCTGAAGGGTCTTCTTCCCTCCTCAAACACCTTTGTCCCACCACCATGGCCCCAAACCATGGCACCAGCCACAGCAGCAGCTCTGAGCATCCACACATCCCTTTTTAAGAAAACTCGGAAGACAGCCAATATGAGGACCAAGACCAATGGCAGTCACATATCTGTGTTCACATCTGTGCTAATGACAGCACTGCCAGCCATGGCTATGCTGTAGCCTTTCTCCTAAATCTGGAGGCCATTTGGAGGGTAACCTCACTGGGCTGGAGACTGCCTCCAGCCTACAGGCACCACCCCAGGCTCAAAGCATAATAACACAGAGCGAAATCTCAACACTAAAACAATATAATCATCCGAATGGCTAGCATTTACGCAACTCTCTTCACACAGGTCATGGCAGTATTTCAGTTTCTGTTTGCATTCGACACTAGTTTCTTCTTGATTTTGCAGTGATAAGTACCAGAAAGATTAGAGAAGCTTTGTTTCTCTTTTAGGTGTGTCTTCTGCAAAACAGAATTAGTAAAAATCATTTGAACCCCTCAAGTGGTCTCTTTTCACAGGTGAAAACTGGGATGCTCTTGGCTAATGGGAGGTTAAGATCTCTATTAAAATAATCCTTAGTTTCTGTGGCTGATTTTCTGCCCCAATTTGCTTTTCCTCTCTGTCTCATATATCTACAGTGAAAGTTGAAAATATCTCAGGATGAGTGGGTGATGGATGGCTTGTAAAGAAATGCAATGAGACCACAGGAAACTGATGATATGCTTTCTGTGAAAGCCAAGCTACAGGACAAGAGAGGCAATTCACAAGTGGCAGAACAGCTGGCAACTCCAACCCACACCATCTGGATTTGTGTGATTTTATAATATTTATTGTCACTAACTCTGAGAGGAATATGAATAGAGCTGGCTGCAAGTGGAAATGAGCTGGCTTTTCAATAGAGTGAATTGTGCGAGGAGCCTTGGCAGGGACATGTAGCGGGACGAGCATCTGATACCAGTCGGCCAGCCATGAATTACCACTTTGTTGGTCAGGCTGTGTACATGAAACAACAACAGAAAATTTTTCAGTCAGGCAAGGAAAGCCCTGCTGAAGAAAGTGGTATTTCAAATCTATCATTTGGAGAGCGGAGATATAAAGTTGCCAGATCTCCATCTACGGTTGCCAGCTCACCATCTTTAGTATGAATCTTGTGAGAGCTGCATCATTTCTTCCTTAAAAAAACATCAAGAGATGTGAGATTACTCAAGAGTCTTAAAATTATACTAAAAGCAGACTTTTGGGGCCTTATGGTTAAGAAAAAGCTGTGAAGCACCTCTACCTAACAGCCACAGAAAATAGAACAGCCCCAGAGAGCATTTTCTTAAATCTTCCGATTTAAGCCAGTTTGTGGTTTTGGGATTCTCATGTGTGACTGTGGGAGAACTGGAGTTGTCAATGCTGAGCATATTCATGTAGGTAGCGTGACTTCTGCCTCACGAAACTGTTCTCTGGAGGTGCCTGTTTCTTTCTATGATGCTAAAGGGAACAGTACTGCTTCTAACACAGCTATCTGTGTTAGAAGCTTGCAGTGAGACAACACAGAGTTTAGGCTGTTATGTTTCTGTTCTTCGTCTGTGAAATGGGATAACATTTTTCTCCTTCCTGCAGATCAGCCAAAGGATAAATTCCTTCTCTTCTGATACCGTGACTCCTGTGACCTAGTAACTATGTGAAAGCCCAACCTGTACAATTCTTATTTTAGAATACTTTTACTTCTTGTGGGGCATTAGGAAAACTTAAATCTTTTAGTCTGAATTTAGTCAAACCAGAGCTAGAAAGGAAGGCAAATAGTGGTATCTTCCTTCCTCCCTCCCTCCCTCCCTCTTCTCCCTTTTATTCTGATTTTTTAACATTTCAGTCATACGTAGTTTGGGACCTGACCTATTTTTGGTCATTGATTGCAGTACTAAAACAACAGAGAATTGTATGCCATAACGTGGAACAAAAAAAGAGCATTTTATTCTAATAAATTACTATATTTTCCAAATCTTTTCTTCATCTTTGAAAATCAGATTTTAATTATTTTATTTTTTTTTAATGGAAAAATACTGATTCTCTATTCTGGGATTCACTCCACAGCTGAAAACACTGGTATTTGTAGTTCATCAATTTACAAAACCTGTTAGTTCAGCTGAAGAAAAATGTACCAAAGTACTGAATGCCAAAGAAGATAGAGTGCCTGGCTAAGCAGCACACAAAAATGCACCTTATGTAAGGCTCACGCAGAGCGCAATGTCTCAAAAGAGGAAGGGCAGCCACAGAGAGTGGTGCTGGCTCTTCTGCTCTTAGCTGGCAGAAATAGGTAATAAGACCAGCAGTAGAGAAGAATGCAAAGATCCAGCACTGGCATTAATATGATATTCCTCTAGAAAAGCCTGCAATGACAATGGAAATATCTTCAGCACTGAAGACTACTTTGTAACTAGCATGCCAAGAGGACACTGAGAAGGAGACCATCTTTCATAGATCTGTATCATGTTTTGTGGGGGAGATAAATAAGAAGTAAGGAAGGAATCTCAGCAGTTCCTTTCAGCAATACAGTGTGAGCAGGCTGTGCATCCATTGAGAAGGAGGAGTTCGGAGACAGAAACAACAGAGGGATGAAAGAAACAGACTACGAGAAGTATGCTTGTTTCTCTGAATAGCCCCAGAGCAAAGCAGGTGTGTGCCTGGGATGGAGCAGCTCTGAAGGGCTGCACAGGATCTGGGCACCTGTGAAAAGTGGATCCTGAGTGAGGTTTGCAGGTTCAGCCACTCAAAGCAACTGCCTTCATGTTAGAAGATTTGAGAACAGTTTTCAGAAAGAAACACTGTTGAAGTATGTGCTTCATGCAGGTAGGGATTCTGCATCCCTTTCTCAAGGTGGTGGAAGAGCGCTACTAGAGTAGGAGTGCTGGGAAGGAAACCTTGTAGAAGTAATGCCCTTTCAAATCTCTCTTCTTCCTGCATCAAGTCATATTGGTCTTCAAGAGAAAGGACCAGGAATTTCTTGGTGCATCACTGGCTTCACCCACTTTACCAGTTTTTATGTCCCTGCCTGGTGGGACCTCATCATAGCTGACAAAAACAGGAGACTTTGAAGCACAACCTAAAGAAGTGAATCCCAGCTGTGCTTGCTGGGCAGGGGACACATCCTGCTCTGAAGGCCCCAGGTGTGTGCACCAGGATCTGCCCCTCCTTGGGGCTTTTCTCCTGTGAGGCTAGGTAATACTCAAAAAGTTTCCTTAGGATGTGTTTCTCAAGGGCGTTTTGTACAATGCTGCATCACTGCAAATTCATTCCCTTCATATTGTGTTTGGTAGCATTACGATTTGAAGTATTCAGGAAAAAGAAAAAAAAAAAAAAAAAGAGAGAAGACCTATTTTGGAAATGCCAGCATGTGCAGTCAGGGGTGGACATAAAGGCAAGAGCAGCATCTTCTCTTTTTCCCCAGTCAGAAGTGCTCAGCCAGGGCACTGACTGCTCAGCCATGCCCTGGCCCAAGTCCTGAGGTGACAGGCTTCAGCAGACGAGCCGTGCAGGCTGGTGGTGGCAGCTGGCTGTGCTGGGCTTCCCAAAGGTCTCCTGCTCCTCAGCTTCAGTACTGAGGGCCTACTGCTTGCATGCCACAGCGCCACAGGAGAGGCTCCGTGTTTAGGTCTTTATGTGTCCTCAGCCATAAGGCAAAGGGTCAATATGGTCTTGAAACCCTGAACTTCCTATACTCAGAGACACTTCACAGCCAGATAGCACGGTCTCTGTTCCTGAAGGAACAAAGTAGATGCATCTTTTTTTAAAGTGTAACTGTTGAGCAGGCAAATGGAAATGTGACCATTATATAGAGCAAAGCATGTAATAAAGAGAACAAATTCTTCAGCTCCTTGGCAGCAAGATTGCATTTAATCATATTCAGCTCTTTTCTCCTTGTCCAGGCATGTCCAGAAAAAATCAATCTTAAGATCTACATACCGCAGGAATCTCATTTTTGAATTTAGCTCTCTAAGGAATTCTCTTTTGATCCTTCTGATCAGACAAAAACAATTATTGTGCCTCGAAGCTCTCCCCTGCCACCAGCCTCCAATTAGTCACATCTGATAAAGTTTTTTTCAATGTAAAAATAAGGTCATCTCTTCAGCTGCTTATGTCTGAATCATGAGCCACTATCGTACCTCATTCACAAAACAGCAGCTCACTCTCCCCAGCCAGCCTGGGGCCTTCTGCATCCAGCTTTTCAAAATCATTACCTTTTAAAAGCCTTGGTGTGGGCTGTAAAAATGCCACTGATTGCATTTTTGTTTGCTTGAGATGTCTCCAGGTGTTAAGAGAAGCACACAGGCTATGCTGAGCACTTGAGTGCATGTGTTTCAGTTCACAAATAAGACCATCTGAGACCAGCGGGATACTGATATATCCAAAACTGAGCCTGTACTTAAGTGCTGTGAGTCCAAAACTTTCCCCTGCACGCTTTTCCAGTTTGTTTCTTCTTTTCAGAACTCTGAACTATGTTGTGTGGATTTTATTTATTTATTTATTTATTTTATTTTTATTCTACTGTCCTTTTGATTCTGTCAAGCAGAAAGGTCATGGTCTTCACAGTTTTTTGGTTTTCTTGTCTGATTTCAATCAGGCCTCAAAGGCAGCAGCTTCTCACCTATGTTTGGACAAGATGAAGAGCCATGATGGACATGATGGCACTTGAGCTTGTTGTTGAAGCCCCTCATCCTCTTCCCCCCAACTTCCCGGCCCCCTGTGTATCTTTTCCCTTTAGCCAAGTACCAGCAAAGCCTGCCAACCTTTCAAAATAAAATGTTACTGGGGTGTGTGGGTGTTATATTCAAAAAAGGTCATGAAAAGAAAAAAAAAAAAAAAGAAAGAAAGAAGAGGGTAATAAAACAAAACAAAACCTCTTCTCTTTTCATATGCAACCTGGCTCTTCCTCTGTTGTAGGCCAGAGCTGGGCTGGCCAGCCAAGCCTGGGTCACTCCGTGAGGTTGCAGGTCCTCACAGCACTGCCCATGCCATCTGGTGGGATGGACGGGGGTTGGAGAGAGCTCCTACTGCTCCATAGACCACAGATGTGCAAACCCCTTGCCCTCATGCCTGTGTACAGTATTGCCAGGGAGCCAAAGCAGGAGCTGTACACAGCTAACAGAGGCCGCCAACAGCAGGGCCTGGGCTCAGCTTCAAGATCTGAGAACTTCTGGGATCTTTGGGGGCTCCTGGGAGCTATTTGGAGGTAAAGCTGAAGACAAGTTCATTTGAGGAGGTTTGCTGGGGAGGCTTGCTGGGAGGTTGGCTGCTTGCTAGGCGCCTGGATATGGGCTGCTGTGGAGAGGCTATCAGGGCCTGTTGGCTCTGGGGCTGTTACACCCTGCTGCTCATCCCTGGGGGCACCAGTGATACCAGGGGAAACATGGAACATATCAAGTGTGACTTCGTGGCTCCAGAAGTCGTTGCCAAGGGCTCAGGGGCCTATCTCCTCAGCCCTGTCAGTGAGGGGAAAGGCTTGAGGCAGAGTGGCTGGATCCTGCAGGTTGACGATGGATTACACAACTGGTGTCAACAGCAAAGACTCAGCTTCAAGACCTTGGGAGTCTTTCTGAAGGTCAAGGACTCTTTGGAAGAAATAGCATCTCCCTCATCAAGTGGGGCAAAAACATCTTTTCCAACATACTGGCCAACCCAGTGAGAAGACGTTTGGAACTAGGAGTGATAGGAGAAAGAGATGACGACATACGATCAATGTACCTCACTCACACTTTGAGGAATGTGTGGAGCAAAAAGAATGTTGAGATGGCTAAAAATATGACCTGCGAAGAAATATTGAACAGAGAAAAGTCACCTAGATCATGTTTGTGCTATGTATGGCAGCAATACAGTATCCTAAATTGCCACAAACTCCTAAAGCATCAACATATTGTCTACAATTATGTGGACAGCCTATTACATGGAAAACCTCTAGTGACAAGAAAAGAGTTTTTGTTATGTGTTTTGACCCAGTAAAGCAAAACAAACAAAAATGCTGCTACATTCACCTGAGTTCCAGACTGGATAATTGCTTTTTGCTTGTGGCAAGGAAGTGTCCCCCTGGTTTACCAACAATCCCTGGGAAACCTTCATTTGCTTTCAAGTTCCCCATCATTTCACCACAGCGCTCCCTCCTTGGGACAGAAGGTCAAGGCTTAGAGCTTTGCCAGGCTCCTGATCTTCATCGATAAAACAGTAAGCACAGATAACGTTAGTGAGGGAGGAACCAAATATGCGTAGATCCACTGCCTCTCTAGGAAAGCAGGTAGGGAAAAAGAAGCAAAGGATTAGTAATGTCATGTGCAAAAAAAAAAAAAAAGTATATTTTTAATTTTTTCTCTGGGGTGAATACCAAGGGGAGTGAAAGCTGATGTATTTTTTCTATATTCCGCTGTGGTGGGTTGACCTTGGCTGACTGTCAGATGCTCTCTCACTCTCCTTTCTCAACAGGACAGGGGGGAGAAAATGAAAAAAAACCCTTGTGGGCTGAGATAAGGATGGGGAAATTGCTCACCAATTACAGTCATGAGCAAAACAGACTCAACTTGGGGAAGATTAGTTTTATTATTTTATTGATATTTTTTACTTTTAGGAACATGGGAGTTGTTCAAAGTTGTTGAAGAAGGTTCACATTCATACACAGTAGCTCAAAGAAGCAGATGTAGACATATGTAATTGTACATTGGCTATGTACAATTTGCTATAAGGTATGTATGTAGTTGGCTATCATATGTACAACAAATAGAATAGGAAACTTTGTAATAAGTTTTGTATTAACTTTGTAAATAATTAATTCAGCTGATGCATTCCTGTCTTCTTTCTTTTTACAATTGAAGAAGTGTATTCCTGTAAAGATTAGGAAGTAGGATTATTTTTGTGATTTACATATGTGTTTCTCACTTGTCTTCTGAACTTTCATTTTAACATACTGGGCAGTTGCCTTCATCATCACACAAAAGCAGCCATTGATCAATAAATAAGTGGGTAAGAAAAATTCCACAGAATAATTGCAAATTGAGAGTGGGATTCATGCTATTGCTCAGAATCTTCCCTGACCAGGCACTATGTGATGTGAAGATGAAAACAGATTATTTTTGCAGCAGTGAAAGGGCGAGGGAGCTGTATTTGGGATAGCTGCAAATTTGAAAGGGACTTTAGGATCACATAAAAGCCAATTTAAACTCATTTCTGGGACAAAGTGGTGAATAAGATAATTCATGAAATCTCTATAGACATGCTAAGGGAAAACATGGTCCTGAGCAATGTCCTCTAGGTGTCCCTGCTTGATCAGAAGGGTTGGACCAGCTTACCACCAGAGGTCTCTTCCCACCTCAACCGTTCTGATTGTGATTCTGTGATTCTGAGAAATGAGGTGGCAGGAGGGAGCAGCATTGCCAGTACAGATAGCATTGGAACTTATAGGTGATGGGGGAACCCACAGCCACACTGAAACTCCTAGATCAGTGTCAAACCTCATGGCAACGCTTCTTAAAGGACTGTTGATGAACAGTCAACTGTCAAACATTCAGAGAAGCCCTACATGATCATATTTAGAGAAGCCCTACATGATCATATCATGCTCTGGGAAACCTTTCCTGATTACTCAATACAGTGGTGTTTTTTTTTTGTTTGTTTGTTTGTTTGTTTGTTTTTTTTGTGGGGAAGTTGTGGGGTGTTTTGTTTTTTTTGTTTGTTTGTTTGTTTTGTTTAATTTTTTTGCAGTTCCTGCCTCCCCTGATTCTTGTTTCTGCACTTGCCCCTTGCCTCCCATTCACTCTTACTTCTGAGGAGACCACAGTAAGCTACATCATGCAGTATATGCATCACTGCAGAGAACTAGTTTATAAATTACTCCAAAGATATTATCCTGCACGACAGCTGTAGGACTTTTTGGTGTTTGTGTGTGCTTATCTTTCATTCTTATCACAAATGTCTCCTTGACTTTACATATAGTATGTAAGAGTGCTGTTCTCAAGGTTCTCCATATTTCCTTTTTCCAACCAGAAAATTTCACGTGGGTGGGAAAAGAAGACTCAAGACACCTGGATTTCTACATTTCCAGTGGTCAGTTAAGGACAGGAGCCTCTCAGAACCTACGCAAAGTCCTGATCAATGTCCCTTATACATACACAGCTCAACTCTTTGGTGGACGCACTTGAAAGACGTCAGACGTACAGCTCGTGTGTTAGACAGATGATCGGTACCTCCTCAGCAAGCCCACATAATGGAGGAGACCTCAAGCTTACTTTACTTGTCACTCGAGCAGATGTGCGTCAGGGCAGGTACACCCTGGCCACAGCCAACTCCATGCGCTTCCTCATGAACTTCTGTCTAGGAAATCTGGACTAGAAATATGGCAGGTCCGTAACATAGGTATACGCCATGTAAGTGGCATTTTCAAAAGCAACCACATAACAGCAAAGACCCTCACTTGCACATCCAGGTGTCTGTTTCATCAAAAACAGGATTTAGAGTACATTTTCTCAAAAAATTTACATTTTTTTGTTTTGAGTTTTGCAGTATTTATGGCTGCAGGCTCCCTGAGAACTGCTATTGGTTTGACAGTCAGGGAAATATCACTCAATGCATTTGCAAAGTATGCACAAGGTCATATCAAGGTATTAGTTTTCGAGCAGGAGCCCTACTGAAAACAGCTGAAGAATAATTGTACTAATGGCCCCGAGTGTGATTGTATCAATGCGATGTTTCACTACATAACGAAATTGATGTTATTTTAAAAAGGTCATAGCAATCATAAGGATATAGCCAATTTGAGACTGTTATTTACTGAATAGATAGTGACCAATTTTCCACTCATCCTGTTTAAATTAATGAATATTTAAAGAGGAGACTAATTTGATTTCCCTAAAACCTGCCCGGCTTCATTAACACAGTGGGGGGAAATAGAAAATATGTATTTGAATGCTTTGTTCTTCAAGAAAAGCTATTCTATCTCTGATGTGCAGAAGATTAAAAGAAATGAGTGATTGAAATAATATTAACACAGTTTTTAATCACTCCTATTTCCTAGTCATAAACTCTAGCAAGTGAAAGATGGTTAAATTCTTATTCTTAACGAGACTTCCCAGAGAATAACCTATATGGTTTGTGGAAAGGCTGGAAAAACTCTTTTTTTTATTTTTCCCACAAAACAGTGGCAGGCATTTGGAGGGGAGGGCAACTCGGACATGACAAGAGCGTAGAGTGTGCTGGGATGTCTCCCAAGTGCAGTGACACCGTATTAACGCCATCCTGAATGTCAACAAGCTTTGCTGTGCGCCAGGACTGTAAATGATACAGCAGCAGCCCCTTATCTGGGTAGAACAAAGACTGTCAGAAAAATCTTTTTTATTTTTTTTCCTAGATGAATTTCATTTACCTTTTCAACAGATTTTAAATCTTTTGTAAAATACTCCGAGGGGGCACAGCACAGTGTGAGACTTGTAATCAGCCTGAAAAGAGTGACAGAAAGCTGGCTCATTTGGTCTCTCTCAATGCTTTCCTTTATTCTAACCCGTCTGTTCACAGACTAAATCGCAAGATATTTGAGTGTTTAACTCTTACAGCAGGTAGCAGAAAAAAGCACAAAGGAACTTGAGAAAAATATTTGAAGTAAAATCTAGATTCAGAAGCAAATCAGGGGCATGACCTACATGTGTAGACCAATTACTGTACACGCATAACCTTTTTTGTTGTTGATCCACCTGACAAGTGAATGCATAGATTTAATAAGAAAGAAATATATATAATCCTTAGCCTATCATATAGGAAGTAACTAATTGGGTAAAAACAAATTTAGAGAAAAGAAATACATAAGTATATATTTGCTGGCTACCAGCAGAAAAAGGCTGATCCTGGTGTGGAGCTCTAACAAGAAGTGATTCTCTGATTCTATAGGTGCTGGAGTGTTTATAGATGATGTCTATCAAACTGTTTGAAATGGCATATCACTTGTTTCTGGCAGGGGTATAATTCTGTGTCAGTACCCAAAACCCTTTTCGTTCAGCAATTTAGTGGTGCCACTCCTTTGTTTTACACAAAAGGCATTCCTCATGTGCAACTCTTCCAAAGGCAAGCAGAAAAGTATTGTAAAATACAATTGTTTTCCACCAGTTTCATGAGCCCTTGAACACAACATCCCTCTGGACTGTGGGCTGCTCCAAAGCCATGAGCTGATGAGTTGGGTGGGAGTTTTTCAAGGAAAAGCAGTTGGTGAAGGAAATTTTTTAGGCTTTTCAGCAAGGCGGCACCCTGTCCCCTGAATTAACAGCAGAAGGGTTGCCCAGCCCGGGTGGGCTTGCTGCTGCAAGCACTCACTTATCAGAGGATGAGTAACGCCAAATGCCACCCTAGAGCTCTGTTTCCTGAGAAGAAGGAGAAATAAACCAGCAGTTGTTAACTGGCAAGTGTACTAAGAGTACTTCCTCAATCCTGATGAGTATTTCTTTCATAGTATCTTTGGGCTCTTCATATAAGGTATTGACATATGCTTAATAGCCAGTTGATGTAGATCACAAGGACCATATTTCTGTCACAGCAAGGGTTTTGAAGTGGAAAGGGGCCAAACTCTGTGATGTTTGTGGAAGCATTGTTGGAGCCAGAAGTATGTCTTGCAAACTGTTCCCTTTAGGTAAGAAGACAGCCGGTTTGTGAACCTTTACAGGAGAACCTTACAGTTAGGTATTTGTGTTGGCCAACTTTACATCCCTAAGGAAGTGTTTGCAAGGAAAAGCATGCATCTCTGGTTTATCTCATTAAGTTCTGCTGAAATGCATACATTTTAGTTCTTATCCTCAGCCTCTTGGGACAAGCATCATCTTTTTGTTATGTGTTGGTACAATAGCTGCTCTGCTCTGTGCCTGGGCTTTCTGGCGCAAATAAAACTGTACAGGTGAACAGAGAATATGTGAAAAATGTGAAATCTGAAAATATCTGCAAAGATGAGAATATCTCTGCATATCAGGGCCCTTTGTCTAAGACTTGGACAGCTGCATTTTTCCTGTCTCGGTTCCATCTGGAATTTCAATCAGATGCTTCCCTAGGGATATTTGCTTTGTCACTGCTATTTTGCTATTTTTTTTTTGTTAAAATAGAAACAGAATTTAATTTTTAAGAAACAAACGATGGAGCCACTAAAACAGTCTTTTAAATAGCACCTTATCAAAACTAAATATAACTCTCTTGTGCTCCACAACTAGAATATAGAACAAGAGGGATAGGATACTTCCTGATAACATTATTCAGCATCCCCAAAGCTCCACTTACATAAACCTTAACATCTCTATATTCTAACTACAAAGTTTCTGTGTATAGTTCTCTGTTACAAATAACTAAGAATTTCCATATCACTAGCTCATTAATGACAGGCTTAATTGAAGATTTGTATCCTGCAAGTCTGAACAGATGCAAATAGAAGTAGAAGTAGAACCCAAATTTCCTCAGTGAGCAGGTTTTGTATCTGGTCTTTCATCTAGTTTTGCTCAGAAGGGAAAAATCTTTCTTCCCAGCTCCTCCAGACTGCACATACATTACCAGATCAAACCAGACCAGGCACACAAGGGACTTTGACACCCTCCAGGGGACCATCTCTGTTGTATACTTATTAGCACACTTCACACAACAAAATTTGGTGGCCTTCTATAATGGAATTACAACCACAGTGGATAGGGGAAAAGCAACTGATGCTATCTGCCTGGACTTGTGCAAAGCTTTTGACACTGTCCCTCACAACATTCCTGTCTCTAAATTGGATAGAAGTGAATTTGATGGATGGACCACTCAGTGGGTAAGGAATTGGCTGGATGGCCACACTCAAAGAGTTGTGGTCAATGGTTCGATGTCCAAGCGTAGGTTAGTGACAAGTGGTGTTTCTCGGGTGTCAGTATTGGGACTGGCACAAGTTAACATCTTTGTCAGTAACATGGACAGTGGGATTGAGTGTCCCCTCAGCAAGTTTGATGATGACACCAAGCTGTGCGATGTGGTCAACACGTTGGAGGGAAGGGATGCCATCCAGTGGGACCTAGGCAGGCTTGAGAGGTGGGCCCATATGAACCTCATGAGGTTCAACAAGGCCAATTGCAAGGTTCTGCATCTGGGTCAGGGCAATCCCAAGCACAAATACAGGCTGGGTGGAGAGATGCATCAGAAGAAGCCTGTCCAGTAGGTTGAGGGAGGTGATTGTCCCCCTCTGCTCTGCTCTCGTGAGACCCCAGCTGGAGTGCTGTGTTCAGCCCTGGGGCCCCCAGCACAAGAAGGACATGGAAGTATTAGAACAAGTCCAGACGAGGGCCATGAGAATGACCAAAGGGCTGTAGCACCTCTCCTATGAGGACAGGCTGAGAGACCTGGGGCTGTTCAGACTGGAGAAGAGAAGGCTCCAGGAAGACCTTATAGCATCTTCCCAGCACCTAAAGGGAGCCTACAAGAAAGCTGGAGAGGGACTCTTTGTCAGGAAGTGTAGTGGTAGGACACGGGGTAATGGTTTTAAACTTAAGGAGGGTAGATTTAGATTAGATATATGGAAGAAATTTTTACTCAGAGGGAGGTGAGGCCCTGGAACAGGTTGCCCAGAGAAGCTGTGGATGCCCCATCCCTGGAGGTGTTCAAGGCCAGGCTGGATGGGGCTTTGGGCAACCTGATCTAGTGGGTGGCATCCCTGCCCATGGCAGGGGGGGGTGGAATTAGATGATCTTTAAGGTCCCTTCCAACCCAAACCGTTTTGTGATCCTATGATTCTATGAACTGTTTTGGCCCATGTCAGGCAGCAGGTTTCCAGGCATGTTCCCAATGGGCCCCCTGGGCAAGTTCACCCTCTTTTGGGCAGAAAGAGCCTTTTTTTTTAGAGAACAGTCATTTGTCCATATTATTATTATTATTATTATTATCACTAATATTATTAAGCACCAACAGAGCCATGAAGACTAGCAATAAGCTAGAGCTAAATGCAATATTAAACGGTGGATTAAATTATTATAGCTCAGATTTCTAGCTTCTCAATTTGGCCATTTATGTAAACAACAGTGTTTCTGATCCCATTGAAGAACACACAGGAACTAATGATTCAAAATTGATTTCTTTTCAGTTAAATTCAGTTTTGCTTCAATTCTACAACAACATCTTTCCAATTAACAGCAAAACACTTCCCCAGTGGCAAATCTGATTTCAAAACACAGGCAGTTTTTTTAAAAGTGATTTCGTAACATGCTCAAAAGAGCTACTGTCACGAAGTCCTGCTACAAAACTATCCTCTTCCTGAAAGATAAAAGTCAGGTACAAATTGACCTTTCTGTTGCTCCAATAGATTCAGGTTCATCTGACTAGCTTTAGTCCTTCCAGGGAGGAGGGAACTGCTCTTGCAAATCATGAAAATTTTTCAGCAGTGTTCTTTCTAGCTTTGACATTATCACTGTCGAGTGTGATGATGTCTGATAAAGAGATCTGAGAATGTGGATTTAAGAAGTAGCATTTTTACACATTTTTAGTTAAATTTCTTCTACCAAAATGAGCTTCACTTTGGTGTGGTAATGCAGGAGCTTTTTCAGCATTGTCTGTGAAGAGCTGCAGTCTGATTAACATTAGTCCTCGCTAGCATTTAGAAAGAACCACAGTTCTGCAAGCCGACTTATTTGTACACAGAGTGTATTTTTAACATCAGAAACTTTTGGTATTTTCTGCTTAAACTGCTAGGATTATGTGAAAGCAGCTGGAGTCATTTCTCCAGCTGCTTTGTCCGGACAAGACTGTAACATCTGCAATCTTGCTGTACAAAGCCTAGGATTAAGAAAAGCCATCCTACTGTAGTCATTGTTCAAACAGATCTGAGAGTACTCTGTCCCTTTCTCCTTCAAATCCTCTCCCACATGCCTGTGATAGTGGTCTGCTTTCAAAGTGCTGCACTGGTGTAAGACAAGTTTCCAACTCATTCCCTGAGGTGTGCTCCTTTGCCTCCTTCTCCTCAGAACTAAAGCAACATGGGAAGATGTATCATTTGTAAGGAGTGATCAACAGGCAATTTGTTTTACTCTGTGGTCTCTCCAAAGCAGGATACATCACCGTGAATTTTGTTAACAACACCCTAAGTCCTACTATACGATGCATTTCCAGAGCTCACCCCAGCATCAAGTGTTGCTACACATACATATGTAACATCACAGGGGCATGCTGGTGAGAGCTATAAGGACAGACCTGTCTGACAAACTGGTCTTCACACAACGTGCATATCTGTAGCAACTGAATGAAAAAAAAAAAAATAAAAAATAACACATCCATAAGCTGGGAGTGCATGGGCCTATTTACAAAATGTGAGAACTCATGCTGTAAATGTGCCTCTAAAAATGGATTTAGGGCTCACAGCAAAGGAGAAACTGAATATAAATTCCGAGTGGAAAAAGCTACTTCAGCTGATGGGTGTATTATTAGTGGAAGTAAAGAATGAGTGGGAGGTGATATCTTCTCTGACTGCTACGTGAATTTGTGGTGTCACCCATCTCACCTAGCACTCACCATTTAAAAGACAGGCGTATAGCTGTTCAGACGTCCTATGTATTCAGTTAGATACCTTCGTGGGGCAACCACCCCATCCTAGGTGCCCAAGTGAGCTGGGATAAGCTGCCTCCTGGCACTGTCTGTCTCTCTTCTTTGACTGGAGGTAAAGCCCCAACTATCATTTTAGACTCGACACCTTGGTTTTAGTCAACTGCATTTAGATTATCTGAGTCCTACTTTCAATGCCCTTTTTTTTTTCAAGGATGTTAAAATGCTGGAGATGATATTTTGACTATTTTGAAGCCACAGCAAAAGACTTTTAGTGATAGTCATACAGAGCTCAAAGAATTTGGTTTATCCAACAGACACTTGACAGAAGACTCAATTACAGTGTTATTAGCTAAGAGAAAAGATGGTACTAAAACATCCTTTACTGATGAGAAAAAGAGAGAAGGAACTGGTAGCTGGCACCTAGAGCCAGCCATTTTCAGTTTGAAAGCCGTCAGGGTGAATGATTTTTGAGCTTTCAAGAAAAAGGTGGCTTCCACATTTCCTGTAGCTTTGAGGTTGGAACTCGATGATTTTCTGCAGTACATACTACAGTGAAATCCAGGCTACTGGGCTCAAGCCCAGGTTAAGCAGATAGGAGCCAACCTGCCAGCCTGAGAACAAAACCAGTAGCACAAAGGCACAAACATGATCATGGAAAACAGTCTGTTTCCACAGCTTGGGTTATTGCTTTCTTTGGGGGTTTAAAAGGATGATGGATCCATCCAGCCTTCTTTTCATCATCTGCTTGCTTGTTCTACTGCCTTATTAAATGTTTACAAGGTGGGAAAATCTCACCACGTTTTTCTGATGCTGGAAACAAAACAACACCTCCCATTGCAGTATGACCAAGTGATGCCTAGCAACAGGAAATGCTGTGCAATGTGGACTGCTTTGATTTCAGATTTCACTGATTAATTTCATTTTAACATTTAAGATATGGAGAAATATGATTCCAGATGGTAAAACATTATTCACAACTTCTCTGTAACATGCTGGAAGAATTCATTCTGCAGAGCAATGTATTATTCCAGTTCACTTGCTCTTTGAGAGATGTAGGCACAAGTATTTCTGCTGCTTCATAGAAACAATCAGTTTTCTATGTGATATATGGAAGTAAAGTATATATACGTGCTCTATACCTTAGTCACATCATCTCTGTTCATCCTGTCATTCGTCTTCACACATCAATTCCCTCCACATTCATTGCACTGTGGCCTTAGTTAGACTCCCCCAAAACACAATTTCTCACTAGCACAGAGTGTCTTTTCCTCCTGAATGTTCTGCTAGATATACTCTGGTTCTCCTGCAGCACTTGATGACACTCAGAAACATCAATCTAAAGCACAAAATAAAGTGTCACAAGGTCCTTCCCTCCATGCCCTTAATAAAGGAGCAATTGCCCTAGATAAGTCTGTCAGGATAAACCTTAAGTTGTAGACCTACCTGTAAGAATTTTGGTGGTTGCACCATCTGTTTAAGGCGTATGGTTTCGTTCATTTAATATCCCCAGTTTGCATATTGTCTCTTCAGCCACAACTATTACCCTCTTTGCCACTTGCTGTGCACGTCTTGCTAATAAAGTTATAAAAAATTGCTCTGGCTTATCACACAGTCTCTTGTGCATCTTTTGATTGAAGCCATACACATAACCCTACATGGTCACCCCTGACTGAAGGGCATGTGTTTATTTCTTTAATAATGACTTTAGGTCACTTCAAAGGCTACCAGTATAAAAGGGTCACAAACGCTGATGTTTTTCTTAAAGACCTGAGGAGAGGGTTGCCATGGTGTGTGAAGGGTTTTATTGACCGGTCAGCCCAGAAGATGTCTTAATTAACTGGGGAAGGGTTGGATGATCTTGCATAATTCAGTGTGTGGTCTCCCAGACACCTCATCAATCATCTTCTCACAGAACATACTGAAACCACTGTCTATTGCAGCCTGAGGCAAATTTGATCCATAATTCTGAAATGAGAAAAACATTGTCCAAAAGATCTCAAAAAGATTTCAGAAGGAAAAAAAGTAATAAAAAAGCTTGGTTTGGGTTCATGAGCTGCATGTTTCTCCTTGGTTCAAACAATAAGAACTCCTTTGGAGCAGCTGAATGCCAGCTTTCACAGAAACCCTCAGGAGATACCTAATGAATATGCTGAGAAATTCAATAGTTGGGTTGGAAAATTACTGTGGGGACGGGAGGTAAAACAGTCTTGCATTAGTCTTGCCAGTTTTTACTGATTTCTGTTAGCCTTCTCATCTGAACCTTTTTACCAAGGTTTTTCAACTGCCATTTCCAATTACACTGGACTGAAATTTGTCCACCAGGATGCAAATATTTAAGTGAAATTCTACTGAAGTTGCTTTAACCTCTTTGAACAGAGAGAGGAGCGATGAACAGTTTACACTGTGCTTTCAGACTTCTATTTGTTCCACTATTGTGAACTCCACGGAGAGCAATTCAGTACAGTGATTTGAGGTAGGTCTGGTGAACTGTGGTTTCTAGTCCCAATTCTGGTACTTCTTCCTGGGCAAGTCCTTTGACTTTTTTCTATTACCTTCTCCCTTTGTGTGAAGTAGTAGCTGGAGGAGCCAAAGAGGAACGAAAGAAGTATAGCCACCACAAAATGCTTCTCTCGTGCCATTATTCTGCTGTGAACTTTTTTCCATGCCCTACTTTATCCACTCATTTATTGCAATTGATTCCTATGTTCAGTCTCATTAATATTTTAAGCTCTTGAGTCAGGGCCTGTCAATTTTATCTCTCAGTGAAGTTGCATGAATGTTTCTGGCGCTCTGCAGTGTTTTATTATTAAAATAAGAAATAATACTAATAGCAACTGTTTTGGGACATTTTAAGATTCGCGAAACATGGCACTCCATCTGAAAAATATATTTCTTTTTGCTTATTATCATTATTATTATTAACCATTCTGAAGTGGCATTTTAGCATGTCAAGTGGACTATGAACAACTTTCAAAATTAGAGTTTAATCAGAGTGTGCTTTTTTTTTTTTTTTTTTTTTTTCCATTTAAACCATAGCTTTGAATTTGATTTAGACTGGCACAGCTAGTTTTCTGGCCTTCTGAAGGTCATTGGGGATGGAATTCATCCATCCAAATTCAGGTGCTTGCAAAGTAGATATCTACATAGAAATGAGGAAATGAGGCCTGTATAATCCAATTTACCTGAGAAAAGTCATTCTGAATGTTCTTATTTTGTTCTTGTTGTTGTTGTTGTTGTTTTGTGAGGGTTTTTGTTTGTTTGTTTGTTTTCCTGTGAACTATGCAGGAATTCTGGATAAGTAGTTCATCTGTATACTGAGGATATTTACAATTGGGTGAGACTAATATTGTGCTGGTGCTTCCCTCCTCAGCATTAATATGCTCTAACTCCAGTCTCCAGGTAACTTACTGCTTACTTTAAAATACCAATTAACACCCTCTGCTAACTGATCATAAATTGAACGAGCGTTGCATTAAACTCACTTTTGTCCAGCAAGACAGCCCCTGCCTGGTAAGCCCTTGCTTGGTTAGCTTGGGAAGAAGCACAGCAAGAGTCCCGTTGTTTGCAATCTACTTGTTATGTGGATAAGAGCTGCAGCCTATAAAGCTGTCAGTCTGGTGCTTTTCACCAGCACAAAACTCATTTTAAAGTGAGAGTGGAGAAAAGGGCATCACAAAAAAGCAAATAGCATCCTTCTATATTAGCAGCTTATGCTTATCTAGGGAGTGTTTTTGATCCCAAGATACTTCAGACAGTGTATCTGAAATTTTAAGTGAATAAGATATTGCAAGCAGCAAACTATTACTTCATGTCAGTGAGGATTGAAGGTTGCAGAGGCTTACAAGCTGAGTCCTCTCACTGAAAATGTCAGCATCAGCCAAGCCTCAGACTAATTCAATTATTTTCCCATTGCAGTATGAAGTCCAAAGGACATGCTCACAGTGCTTGAACGTCTTCAGCTCCCCTGCACATTTCAGTCCATCTGGGAGTGCTGCACCTTTGGATCTGAGTCCCCATCCACAGGGCTGAGTGCCAGCAGCAGCAGAGACCCCACAGGAGCTAGGGGTGTGTGTGGCGACCTCCCGTGGCCTTTCTCTTGCTCCACTTCTGAAGGAACTTGCAATTTACCAGTGTCTTGGGTGTATGTGTGGAGGGCTCCAACTTCCAGGGATTACAGAGATACGAAATTCCCTATGTCGAGGTTATTAAATTAATCTGCTTCATTGAAGGGTGAAGCAGGCTGGAGAAAGGAATGGTTATCGCACCGGCCCTGGGGGCTTAGGGAGTCGGGAGAGGAAATGGAAAGATTTATTAAAGTGTGCTTTAGAATACTTTCAAAGTTTGAATCATCTTTATAATTTGAAATCACTTCAGATCTATCACAGCTTATCCAAATAGTTTCAGAAATTAAAAGCAAGTAATTTTTCAAATCTGAAAGTGTTTGGGCACTTTTGAGCAAAGATGACTGAACACCAAACCGCTGCATTTGACACACAGATGTTGCAGAGGAGGAGAGTAAAGATGAAATTTGGACTAAAATGTTGATGCTGTGACCCCTCTTTCATTCCTGCAGCTTCCTTGAATGTGTCCCTGTGGTTTTTGCCCTGATTTGTAATGGCTAATGGAAACCCCAAAACATTGTCCAGTATGGCAACAAATAGCATCAGAAGGTAGAGCACTTCTTTCTGAAAATCAGACTTGCACTATTTCACCCCTGCCTTGAGATCTGTGTCATTACTTAGATCTGCATGGTAAATATAAAATGTGATTTCACCAGGAGGGCAAGGCCAAACACCCTTTTTACAAATAAACATAGTCCTGCATTTAGGTCTGGCCCTGTTAATGGATTTGGGTCCCATTAACAATTGAACCTTTCTCACCATTATGTTGCCAAGCCTTTAAGCATTTCTTAGCTGCTTTAACAGCATAGGTACATCGATGACCCGAGTAAAACAACCACAGGGCCAGAAACACGCCCAGTCCCAAAGAGGTGATAAAGCAGGAACTGGGAGGGACGTGGCTGAGAGATGTACCCACTGCCACAGGCAGGACGCCAGAGGAAGAGGACCACGTGCCTGCTGCCTCCTGCTGTGGGTTCAGGCAGGGTTGTACTCCTTTTCCCTCTGTACACAGGTGATGCAGAGAGATCCAAAACCACACATGTGTCTCTTCATCAGCTTCAGCTAATTTCCCCAAAGAGGGATTGTGTGGGGGAAAGCAAAAAGTCTCGACCAAGACTGGCACTCTCCTTATTCCTCTCAGGGTAACTCCACACATCACAAGTTGCAGAGTTAATCTGCACCATTTGGCTACAAGAAAACATAGCAGAGGCAAATACTGGGCTGATACATCACAACATGGTATTGTCCACCAGGGACACAGAAGAGAAAGTATCATCTTTCTTTCTCGTTCACTGGGGATTTGGCTGAGGCATCACTAGCCGGATTGACAGCACACAGCTAAATAATTAATGCTGGGACAAAGGTACCGCTGAAGAGACATCTTCCTATCTGGAAGGAGACCTGTGGGCAGCTCCTGTGGTGCCCTCACAGCCTGCTGCTGGTGCTGCAAGGCTCTCCTAGGGGCCTGGGGGTGTGGGAGAGGCTTCTGTGCCCAGCTGGGCCTGTCATCCTCCCACGGCCCTGGTGAAACAGCCCCTGGCACAAGGAGCAACGGGGTGTCTTTGGGGAAAAGGAAATATTATTGTCCCTAGAAAGTTATGGTAAGCTGATAATTTTCCTGTCTTTTTACAATTGTCACTTCTATGCAATATCTCACTTGATAACAAGTGACAGGACATGGTTGAACAACTCTCACATTTCTGAACAGAACACACCAAGACAAAAATTTTTTCATGAAGAAGATCCCAATAAGACTATACTCTGAACCACCTGCAAAATATAATTTTAGTTACCATAAATAATTGTGTTCTATGGACATTTGGCTATTAAGATGTTATATTCTGGTGTATGTTATAGCACTGAAGTAAATTGCCATCCGTTTTTAGAGTTAGATTGGCTGCAGCTTTCATCTGAAAGAAAAGGTCAGACCTTACTAAGCTGAACAACAGCTAGCAGAAAATGTTACCGGGCTATAGTTAAAATGGAAAGCTCACAAAACAGCATCTGAACTCTAGAGAGATTAGGGAGGTTTAGAAGCTCATTTTGTACATGGGAAGAACAAACATCAACTCCTTTCCATAACACCTCCAGAGTCTTCTCCCCTCATTAAACCCTCTCCAAAGCTTGTTTGCTAGGCAAGGTCTCCTTTCAGGGCTCCCCAAATCCTCTAATCTCTAATCACCTAAAAAAGGACTTACAAGCAGAACAGCTTGTCCAGCTAACTTTTCTTCAACTATATCTGTTTCTCTAATAAAGAAGACCTTTCCCTATAAATTGTGCTCTGCTTAATTGCAGGCAGTGGTGGAAAATCCCTATTTACATTACCATTTATGTGCAAAATCATTGGAAGAAAAAGCACAGGGATTAGTTTTAAAAATAAGGCATAATGTGCCTGGAAAATTGTTCCCAACTGTTCAACCAAAAACCAGAGCAGCTCTGTAAAAAGGGAAAATTATACAAATTGAAATTATTTTAAAAAATAATCTGTGCACAAGCTTTGACAAAATTCCTGTCTTCAATATTGATTGATGTGTTTGATAATGCATGGTCTTGATATGACTTGATTAGTACTAAGCCTTCAACAACACCTGGAAGCCAACCTATTGTTCAGCCTTAGCTGTAAAAAAGCCTCTTGAGATCTCTCCGTGTTAATGCTTCTCCTGTAGCCACCATTTTATGTGGCTAACATGAAAAGAATTGTCACCTATTAAAAGTAAAGTACAAAGTTAAGACAAAAGGTCTTATAAACCAAGAAGTTTTATATATTTTTACGTAAAGAAAGTGGTGAGTTATGACACCTCTGAGTTTATTCTTACTAATCGGGATTAATAAACAGTTGGAAATCCTAATAGTTAATGCATCACTTTAAACTAACGTCATAAAAAGAAAGGGGTGTGAATTGTCCTTTATTTCAGTGGGACATCAACTCAAAATGTTATCACAATTAACAAGATGATTAAGCAGGCTAGGAAGGGGAAGAAAGGCTGTATTGGTCCAGACTATGATCCCCTCATGTAGCATAGAGATCACTTCCTTAAGACCAAAGGCAAGAGGAAGCCTTGTGAAACGGACATAGTTGTAAGAGCATGCGGTCTGATGTGGCAATGTGCCACATCTACCTCATACCCTACCCCAGGAGCACACAAGTGATGCTGCAGACTCCCAGCATCCCCCTTTTGCTGCCCTTCCAGGGGTGGTTTTGACTCCGGCACATCAACATTTCAGAGCACCTTTCTCCTCCCTGCAGCCTTTTGCACATGTAAAGGGCCCATCCCAGCTAACCATACAGTCTCTAAACCCTAATCTTGATTCCCATTCGAAGAGTCATACTTGCCAAAAGTTCACCCAAGACATTTTGTTTCTTTTTATAACATCTTGGGAAGTATTGGAAAGTTATCCCAGGTGTAAATCCAATGCTTCTACATAAGAACAGACAAGTCCTCAATTCAGGGGACCAGATGCAAAGAGACTCACGTGGTTTCTGCCCCATCTTCTAACAGCAACTGATGCACAAGAGTCCTCAGAAGCTAAAACCATCGGACATCACTACTTCACCTGACAGAAAACCGAATTGGTTTGCCATATTCAGTGATGGATTTGATTATCTCCTGCCCTTTATGGTACTCATTGACATGTGACCCTTGTGGCAGTAGGGGCTCTCCTGCACCATCAAGTGCCTGTCCATTTGGTTTTGGTGGTTATATGGCTCTAGACCACCCTTCCAGCCTGCTACAGCTCTACTACAGCTTTAGATCCCATTTGTGCTTTTTCAGTACTATTTTAATTCCTGAAATACCCATCAGACAAAGCTGCAAGAGATGCTCTTTGCCTAAGGACTTGCTCCCTTTAGGCATGCTGCAGGACAGCCCACTGGTCACAACCTGTTCCTTCTCATGGGATGCTGAGCTCCATGCTGGGCTGTGCATTTCTCTCTTCTGTGAAAGTTGTCCACTGATGTAAACAGCTTGACACAGAACCTAGACAGAGCAATCTCATGTTTTAAAAACACATAAAAATGCTAGCTCTTTAAACATAACATAACATAGCTTCAGCATTGCTTGGTCTGCTGACTGACATTATATAAAGTATCTTGACACATCTGAAAGGATGATCACACTTGGAACAAGTCACTTGGAAGTGTACTACCAAAATATGCTTAGCACTGTACAGTAATGTGTCCGTCTGCCCCAGGTACTTCTTTGCCCACCAGTACAAATGCACCTGTGGAACATCACTTACCCTAGAATTTTGTATTAGGGATTAATAAGAATAATAGGAATCAGCTTTACTTCTTTTTGTCCAGAAACACACTTCAGACATCAGTCCTGTTTGATACTATTAATTTTGCCTTATTTTGTTACTCTGGAACATAACAACTGTTACTGTTTTTCCTCCTCAATATAATTTCATATATGATGACACCTAGAAACTTCAATTGGGAACAAGATCCCTAGAATTGTAAAGACTTGGGATACACAAAACACATCATCTGTGCCCCAAAGAGTTTAAAATGAAACTCAGAACAAGTTGTAAGAATGAAGGAGCAGATGGAATATGAACACAGTGATGGTGAGATGAATAATCACAATGCTGTAGTTACAGAAACCACAGCTTTGTGCTTCTAAATAGTAACTAAATCTGAATCTGTAAGTACAAGAACAATAATTTTAAAAAATGACGTTCAGTGTGTCTTGGCTATTAATGCATTAATGGACTGACTTCTTGGGGGCTATGCATGTAGTCGGCAGAAAGCAGTGAAGTGGCATTAAGGGAGATGGTTTAGTGATAGAACTCGGTAGGTTGGGGTGATGGTTGGACTTGATGATCCTGGAGGTCTTCTCCAACCTAGGTGATTCTATGATTCGAAGTCTTGAGGAGGGTTTTAAGCATGATCACAATCTCACTTCAGGTTGAGAGCAGAATGTATGAGGAATGATGTGCAAAAAAGATAACAGTCTTTTGTGGGCACAGCAGGGAAGAGAACCTTCAAAGCTGGGAGTATTTGAATGAAAAGCATAAGGGCGATGTGTTCTGTGACAAAGTCAGAAAAGTAGGGCAAGGTGAAATCATACAAAGCCTCATCTGTGAGGTGTAACACCTCAGATTCAGCAGCAGATTCAGAGGGTGGAGTCATGAAGAATTTTAGCAGGGTGGGACAGCTGGGCTGCTGGCTCAGAAACACATTGTCTTTCCTCTCTTTTTCAGTAGATTGGAAGGAGCAATACAGGTAAAAGGAATCAAGAGAAAAGAATTACAGTAGGATTCACTGCTGTATGAGGCGGCAGTGTGCAAAGCACCAGTCTGCAATATGTTTGAGAAAGATGCTGCTGGTTTTACATGTAGCGTGGGTGTTTGGAAAGGAGAAAAATAAACCCTGTGTAGTGTCCAGGGGGACACAGTGACAGTGGCACGTCAACAGTAGCAGAGAGTGAAAGAGTTTGAGAATTTGGAAGATGAGGAGTTTGGGTTTTCCCATCTCCCAAGGGGAGATGTCACAGACTGTCCAAGTTTAAGAGCTCAGTGAAAGTGGCCAAGTGAGGAGGCAGTTTTAAATTGCACGGAGCTGCAGACAGGAGACAAAACTGACTTTGACTGGAAAGCCAAAGCTATAGTTAATCATGGGGAGCTGAAAGGGGGGCGACATTTCAGAAAGAAAATTCAGTTAATTTGCATAGAAAACATCTAATATTACAGTGATCAAAGTGGAGAACAAAGATATGAACTTTTGTGAGGATACCAATTTTCTGAGTAGACTAATGTTTTAATAGGTCTTACTAATGTTTAATTACAGCTAGGTCTTTATTAAGAATCTCGAGGAGAGTGTGCTGTGATTCTTTACTTTGGAACAATATAATTATTTTGAATACTCAGCATTTTCATCTTTCTCTCATGCTACAAAGGGACTGGAAAGTTACATAATTGAAAGGATAAGCTATTGTTCCAGGAACTGAAGCTAGATAAAACGCAGGACATGTTTAATGTAAGGCTACAATTAAATGAATAAAAACCTTGCGATATAAAGAGCTTTGATGATGGGAATGAAGGAATCAGAGGTTTGCAAGATTGTAGTGTGTAATTATTACTAATAACCTAGTCTTAATGTAGCACTTTTCAATTTAAAGACTACCAAAATGCCTTAGAGACTAGATTGTAAAGATACGCTTCTAAGAGTTTCATTTTAAGCTTTTTACAGTTGGACAAAATAGAAACTGTACTTGCGAAATCGGCAGTGTGAGCAGAAAGGAAATCAGTGACCATTCAAAGAGCAAGGTGCAGTTTTGTTGGGTGTACGGCACGGCCTTGTCTCTTCTCTCCCCAGGGCTCCCGCCTCGCTGCCCTTCCCAATGCTCTCCCACTCCCAACTACCAACTCATCTCCTTTTCCTTCAGTGTCATTCTTTCATTATTTCTCATGATTTTTTCACAGTCCCTTCCTATCAAAATGAGGTTTGCTCGCTCACAGGGTTGGTTCTCATCCATTCCTGCATTCAGTGCTGCCATTGCCCAGTGAGAGTGTAAATATGGGGTGGACAAGACAGCCTGCTGCCCCGTGCTAAGCGAAACCTGGGGACGATGCGGGCACATCGCTGACTGATCCAGAGGCACAGAGGCACAATGCAACCCTTGGGGTTAGCACAGCCTGGCTGCCATCGCAGGGACAAACTGAGTGGTAAATGGAAAGCACTGAACCGAGAGCTGTCTTTATGCAAGGGACCTGCTGGAAGGTAATTTCGTCATGAGCGAGCACAGTCCAGTCCCACACCAACAACTGGTAAATGTAAATTTTATTTTAGAACAGAAAATGAAGAGTAGCAACTTTATTTCCTAAAGCTGTTATTAAATGCAGAGAAATTGCCTAAGATAGAATTTACCTGCGTTTTCTGGCTAATATCCTTTCCTCTAACTTCTCCACTAGTTTCTGTGTACAGCTGGTCAAGACTCATGTATCTCATCTGAAAGACCACACTTGCAAAAGCACCTCATCCTCGTCACAGTCACAGAGCACTGGGAAGTAGAGGACTTATGGGGAAAGACCAGAAAAAATCTTTTTTTTTTTTTTCCTGCTTTTTCCTTGCAGTCACTACAGTTTCCTTGTGACAAGCACTGCTCAGGAACCATTAATTACTCTTTTCATACACTGCAAGTGTTCAGGATACTGTTATATTTCTGTTACTGTGGCTAATGGAAACATATTTTAAATACAGTTAAATTTTCCTGTCCTGCTGTGCTACAGGCCAAACACATTCTGGTGGATTTTGAGACTTGCAGCTCTTTGGAAAATGTCATTAATTATCAGCAGTACAATGGGTCCAAGGCCCAAAGATCAAATTTCTTTGCTCCAAAATAGAAACTGATGTGTCAAAGAAAATCAGCCCAGCATGACACTGCCATCTGAGGGGGATTCTGGACAGGAAAATGCCATCAAGATTCAGGCAATTTGTGGTTCTGATAAAGCATTATATATAATATATATTAGTCTAATTATTGATTCCAACCCTGTAATTCAATTACTGTTTGTTAAATATCCTCTGCAGCTGAGATTTCTGCACAACTGTAAGTAGATGATATTCAAACAAAAATGCAAGTGAAGAACAAATGAAACAAAACAAGTTGTGTACTAACAAAAATACAGTGAGAACACCCCCTTACAGCTTTTTGCAAGCCTCTATGTCAGAAGCTGGAATTTTTTAATGTTTACATTTCTCAATTATCTAGTAAACCAAAGTGTGGCTTCAGCTCTGCATGAAATACGATTTCCGAGCAAAGCTGTCATTCATCGCTGCCCCAAGATTAAACTGACATTGTGGTTAATATTCTGTGGCATGTAGTGTAAAATCACAGAACCCATTCTGGTGAGATGCTGAGAATTACTGATTTCAGTGGAAATTGAGGGCATTTGGACTCCCTATGAACCTTCACTTCTTGCTATCCTATCCATGTATAGACCAGCTCATCAAACTCTGTATCACCTCAGACTGGAATCGAAATCAAAAATGAAAAGACAAGGAAGAAGACCAAAATAGAAAAGGACACACTGGTGCTGAAGTTCATTTAAATTTCAAAATAAAACTTCTCACCAGCTGAGGTCTGTGCAGCACTTGAATGGGAAAAGAACAGAAAAAATTGTATGGTAGATCACATGCCTCTTTTGCCTGGTGGCTTTAGGTGTCCTGAGATCAGGACTGCCTGACTGATCTAGCACAGACATGCTGTGTGACCACGAACAAATCTTTTTAATTTCATTTCCTGTAAAAATCTATGAAATACCAGGTGTGTGGGAAGGTAGAGTGATGTTAGTAGTGCACTCATTCAGTAAGTGGGAGAGAGGGCAGAAATGGTATATGAAAAAATGGAGACAGCTCTTTGACTAAAGTGCTCCACAAGTTCAATGCATTTTGACCTTATTCAGCCTTAGAAGTCATGCTCTTGAATAAATGGACTGAACACTTGAATACCTTGGTGGTAAAAATCCTGCAGAGCTGAGAAAGAAAGTTCCTTTGACCAGTCACAGATTTCCAGAGGTGCGGATGGAGAGGAAGAATGGAGTAAGGGCTGTACTGTTTCTATTAGCACTTTCTGGTTTGTTGGAAAACCTTCTGTTTCCTTTGACAGGTTTGCATTTGCAGAGCTCCTCCCATCGATTTGGGGGCTGCATCTGCCTCTTCTTTTGATGGCAGAGGCAAGTGAAGACAGAAAATCAAAGCTTCGTGAATGGTGTGAATGGCTGTATCTGGGGAAGTGTGGAAGAATGAGTGTTTGCATAGCTAGCAGATAATGTGCTGCTTCACATCGTTTATCAGAGAAATCCAAAGTCATGGGGACAAAGAATAAATGTGGAGTACTTGTGCTGGATATCATTTCAGCAATATCCCTTCAATTATAAAAGCCATGTAAACAGCAGGAGAAACACAAGAGCAGCAGGACAAGCAGATGCATTCATATGAGTCCTGATTAAGCAGTTTGGGCATTTTTATAGAGGATGCTTCATCTTTGTCATTGCTATGGGAATAAAGACAAGGGGAAATAATAAGAGTCTCCTGCATTTCCTCTGATTAATCCCCTATATCTTTTCTTGGCTATTAGCAGAAGTTCAAAAATAACTGCTAGATATAACAGTCTGACAGTGCAAGGGGACAATCAGGGGAATTTTATATCCTCATTAGCCATTGACGGAAAATAAAATTTCTCTGATAGCGCATCCAGATCAATATTATTTCCAAATAGCTTAAACCAGTGACAGAACTTCACAGAACTTTTGGCCACAGAGAGCATTACATTGTTAGAGAGTGGCCTCTTGTATAACCAGGCTGAACATTTTCTTCCCACTGCCCTTTACAAGAAGCCCAATAGCCCATTTTGAATATAGTGACTTTCCTAAATGCCTTCACACCTGATGTGAATGCAATGCGAGAAAATCCACCCAATTACAGCAGTGGTCATTAGGTATCTGTCTTGTTTCCCATTTACATTTGGCTGCCTTATTTTGTGGTGTGACTTTCCCAGAATGGCTGAAGACATAATTCCCAGTGTTTTTTCTTTTTGAGGGATGTATGCTTTGCAATTAATTTGCCTCCCAAGCTCGTTTTGATACACTACACAGAGCGACCTTCTGCAGAACTAGGTCAAGCATTGGGAACAGTGACACAAAGCTCAGCGCAGTAAGTAGAGTGTAAAAACTCTAAAAATCTCTGCACTGAGAAGCATTTTCTTCCACTCTCAGATCATTTTTGTCAGTCTCCTGTGCACATTCTCTAATATGCTGAGATGGTTCCAAAACATGCTGATATCAAAACTGAGTGGACCGGTTCTGTACCAAGCTCCCGTGCCCCTGTGGCAAAAGCATCTATTTGCCCCTGCTTGGTGTCTTCTCTTCCTCCATACAAGATTTATATTTTTCTTCATGGTGGCCTCCATTCACCTGTTCACACTTTCCAATCCAAAATGGTTTTCAGGAGTCAGTGCTTTGCAAATAAATCCCCGTTCTCTTGGTGTGGGCTAAAATTTCTGTTCCTGTGTGTTAAAATGTGTTGGCTGCATGAAAATATTTTCTGTATGAATGGGCCAGCATACTGAATTATTCAGATGTCTCAGAAGACTGTCTTACCTTCATCAATATTTACCACCTTACCAGTATCAGCCAAAGTTTCTGTCAGGAATGAGCTCAGGATCATTTCCAGATACCCGCAAAACTTTCAGTACTGTTCAGTCTGTAGGTAACACTTGCAGAACTCTGCTGTTTGCCCATGATTCCTCACTGAAAATTGGATTTTAAAATTTGACTGCTAGACAACACCAAATCCATCCTAAGACGTAATTTACTGATAACTCACTCTATTAATTTTTTACCATAGTAGTGTCTGTTACTGTTAGGTGGTTACCTTTATTAATTGTATTTGTAAACTTGTCAGAAAAGGAAATAACCTGTGTTTGACCGGATCTATTTCCCATGCTTTAGTAGCAATAATTATGCTGTCAACTTTTAATTCTTTAACAAATTAATCCCATACAGCTTTCAGATTGATGTCAGGCACAGCCCCCATATAATTACCTGTGTCATTCTGCTCACAGCGTGAATATTAGCACAATATTAGTGTACTTTCAGCTGGGAGGAATTTTCGTGACATGTCAAGGCAAACAAATAGCAATGGGCCAGAAATCTCCATCGCTAGCTTTCCTTCAACCCCACAGCTGAAGCTAATTCTGAGTTTGCAGGAGTTTTTGCAGATGTCATTGCAACTCTGAGTCACTGAAAATAGCTATGACTGAACTGTTATAGAATCTTGCCTTTCCAGGCAAGGTGCACTGTGTTTCTTTGTATTAAGGAGTACAATTATCCGATGGATGAGCTGTCATTCTAAAGCCAGATTACTTTCCTGCAGCATAACACAGAGAACTACAAAGTCTGTTGCTATGTACATTTTTTCCTTCTGTGTAAGGACTAATTCGTGGAAGCAGTTTGTTGTTTCATTAAATCCTTTAACGCTTTCAGCACAGTTCCAGGTCAAGGCTCATGAGATGAGCAATTGGCAGACATACTTGATAATGACTTACATTCAGTCTGAAAAAAAAAACCACATCACACCACAGATAAAATATATTCTAATTCAATTAGAGACTTTTTCTTTTTGGACAAAGATTTGTGGTGTCAGTATTGATTTGCCCCCTTTTCCTCCTGAAACAAACTATTGGATGTTAGAGTAAGAAGGGAAGAAGAAATGGAAAAACACTTGAGTAATCATCAGGATTATAGGTATTTTAGGGAGAATTGGTGAATGAGGAATTTGGGGGCTTCTGATGGAAACGCTGTAAAAATAAATGGATTTACCGTCTTTTTTGAGAATTTTGGAAGGTTGCTTTTGAGTTCTAAATATAGAAAACTTTCCATAAACAATTTGCAAGAAATTATATATATTTCACGAATTCAAAACTCTTTTACTGATTTTCAAATCATCATAGATTACTGTGGCATTCTAGCCTGACTTTCTATGATACATAGAGGATTTCCAAGAATATATTACTATTTTTCCATTCTCCTCCATCTGCTGATGGAATTGGTAAAGATCAAAATTTTTAGAAAGAAACATCCAGTGCTGATCTAACTTCTCCATTTGATCTTCCAGTATTAATTATCTTCCGTGCTAAAGCTCGTACTTTATTTCTAGCATGAATGTATTTAACCTCAACTTTTAGCTGTGTGTTTGTATAGCAGTATGAAGATCGTCCATTAGCAACTTTTTCTTCCCTTTGTAGGTTCCTCTGAACTGAAAACAGACTTTTCTTTAACCTTGTCTTTGATAAGCTAAATATATTGACATTTTGAGTACCTCACTGCAAGGCATATCTTTCAAACCTTTAATCATTTTTGGAGCTTTCTTCTCTGAGTTATGTCCAATTTATCAGTGTCTGTCTTGAAAAATAAACGTCTAGCAGAAGTTGCACTAATGACAGAAACAGTTTTTCAAATTCTGTTTGGTACTCCTTTTTTTTTTCTATACTGAAAATGTGTATTGATACCACATCTATGGGCATGGCCAATACACAACTCATTATCCACCAGGTTTTCAGAACACGTATGGCATTCCTTTTACACTGAAATATGGCTTCCACTTGCCTGTGTGAAAACACATATAGGTTATTTTTGCCATCCTTCATAAGAAATCAAGATCTCTAACTGTTGTCTTGTTTTGTTTTGTTTTGGTCACTTACCAGGACTGTAAACTTGTGTCATCTGCATGCTTTATCAGTAACAAGTCTATACTTTCTTCTTGTTCATTGACAAAATTATCAAGCTGCTTGGGACCCATATCTAAGTCCAATTAAGTCCTCACTAAAAATCATAGAATCATAGATTAACGCGAGCTGAATGGACCCACAAGTATCATCAGGTCCAGCTCCTACTTCTTTGATGCTCATTAAGTTAATAATGAATCAATATCATTGTTTCTTTGTTCCTGCTATGCTTTAAAATGTCTCTCTTTTGCCCTTAGTTCAACTGGCTATTGATTGGTCCATGCCCTTTTTTCCTTTTCTTACCAATTTTTAGAATTCTTATTTCTTGTTTACACAATTTTCTATCCAGTTGCCCTCTTCTATGATGTGAATGTGCACAGTAACTGCTTGGACTTATTTCTAAGCCAATTTTCTAATTACTATACCTTCCTACTTTTTAGTGGAGCTTTATCTAAAACTGGTAAACAATCACAAATAACTCGCCATTATCTTGTACATTCTGCTCACTGTCTTTTGTCTGGATAATGTGCCTTGCACATTGTGTGGTCCTACCACAACGCCAATGAATAAACCCAAGAGGAAAGAAGTAATTTCATACTAGAGATAAAGGAAAAGCTTGGAAAGGAAAAGGAATGGATTTTATAAGATGAGGCACAAAACCTGCCAATTATAATAAAGAGAGAAGCTTACCAGTGAAAGAAAGAAAAGTAAGGAGAGCAGGAGCTGAGAGGAGCTGTCACAAAACAGATGACTTGGCAAGGAAAGCTCTAGTCATACTTGGAAATTAATAATAATTTTTAAAATGTATATATATATATATAAACATACCACCCTTTGAAAAGGAGAAAAGAGTTTAGTATCTGAAATGAGACTTAATCATCTAAATGTGTATTCATAAACCTTAAGTCATAGCTGTGTGGTTTTCAGACCTTGAGTAGCATCCGGATACCATGAATGTCAACTCACATTCTAATGGATGTGCAGTTAACTGGCAAAATTGGTCTGAAGTAGTTTTAGACATGCTTATATCATCCTAATGTGCCATTAAAAAAAAAAAAGTGTAAAAATATACAGGCTGTTTTTTTCTTTTACCAGTGCAAAGCTGTGCCCACATCAGGAGCATTTTGCTGGCCTGTATGGCAGGATACCTGCAGCAGAAAGGCGCTTTCAGCCTGGTCTAAATGCCAGCTGGCAGGTACCTTTTCCTTATAGCCTGACCTATGGATTTAGGTACCCTGTTTGAGACTGTGCTGTCTGCCTGAGATGAATACTTTGCAATCAGAACACATATGCTAATATATGTCAATAAATGCTTGAGACAAAATTATGAAGAGGTGCAGTAGGGATAATAATGAGTGCTGGAAATAGCCAGGAGCCATGACATGGCTGTGCTTTATTAGAGGAAAAGAGCTTTCTAATGAGAATGAAGTGGGCACCATTTAATCAGCTCAATTTTTCTTACCAAGCAGATTACTCCACTGGGACAAACCTGCCTGCATGGTTTAATAAGGCACATTATAGCCCAGAATTATATCCAGTGATGTTGCAACCTATAAACGCAAATGAAAAATGAAGTTAAAATTTGGAGAGAAGATTTGGTAAAACTTCTTCATTTACTCCATCTACCACCAAAACCTTAGATTTACTGTGTTTAATTAACCATCTTTATCTCCCCCGGCCCTCTAAGCCATCCTCTGGCTACCTTAAGGTCACAACAGGAAGATCGGCAGTCTGCAAAGGGGCATCATCAGTGCACAGGGAAAGATATTAAAATAATGTGTTATTGTGTCTCTTGCCTGTTGCAGGATTAGTGACAATTCCTTAAGGAGAAAACTAACACCCCCTAACCCTGCAAAAAATCCCACAGTGTAGAAAGAAAAGAAGAAGGGAACAAAAGTTTTCCCACAGCATAAAGGAAAACTGCCTGGAGTTGTAGGACTTGAAGAGAAATGGAGATCACTTTGCAATTTGAAGTTCTCAGCTTCTCCAAGCATCACTGTATGTATAAGCAAAAAAATGACAGTTGTATTCTCAGCCCCAGGGGAAATATATATATATATAATTTTCCTTGAATACTGTGTGCAGTTTAAGTTGCTTAATCTCTAAATGATGATACTGAGAGAAGTTCAGGGAAGGGTATCAGGAAGGATCAAAGCTGGGGAAGGCTCCCATGTCTCTGGCAGAAGGAAGAAGCAGGCCAAGAGCATCCCTCTGAAAAGACACAAGTAGGAGTAAGGGGAAATAATCCAGATGTACTGAATCATGAATGGCACAAGGAGGGTGAAGAACAGAAAACTGTTTTTTTCCAGTAAATGAACTAGGGATCTACAAATACAGCTGGCAGGATCTTGGTGCCAAGCAAAACTGGAAATAGTTGTTGCCAATGTTAGCTGTAAATACAGAAAGTTTGCATAGGTTCAGGGAGAGCCTGCACATATGCACATGGAGGAGAGGTACACTTTGGATCATTAAATACAGCAAACACATCAGGCTCAAAACAGTCTCTAAGCTGAAAATAGTTGGGGCCCAAGACATTACTCAAGGTATCAAATCCTCCTGCCCTGTCCCCACACTTTTCTGGCATTCGCCTATAGCTGGAGGTAAGGAATGTTGGGTGAGTTGAGCCCCTGATCTCCACCATGAACAGCCATTCTGATTTTCATTAAAAAGGATAAACTCACAGGTTTAAAATTGGAAGAAAACTCTTGGAGAAAAAAAAATAAATAGAATAAAAAGAAAACAACTATGAAGTGGCCACTGATTACCCATCATTAACTACACAATTCAGGATCTTGATGATACCTCTTTTGCTTTTCCAACACAGCCAGCCCTTCTTTGACCATCTGTATCATAATGAGCCACTGTACCTGAAGAAAAGAAAAAAAAATACTCAAAGCCCTCCATTGGAAGGAAAAGAAGTTTTTAACATCTTGTTGTAAATCTTTAGCACAGCTGGTCCCTGATCTTTGACTGGACTCTCTGGGCAGTGTTTTTACACAAACCATCATAATTAGCAGGAAGACAATAAATAAGCCTTATTTCCTACTGTGGCTTGTTGAACTTCGGAGAAGAGTAAAAAATCTCAGCACAAGTTGTCACCCGGATCAGACTTAACACACTAATGTCCTTTAATCTGTCAGCCAAAGAGAGATTTAGGAAAAGACAGCAGTTCCCAAAGGGTCACTCATCATTAGCCAATGCTTACATTTCCTCTCCTGTCATCTTGAGCAATATTGCACATTTTGCCAGTCTCCTTTTATTGTCTTAGAGGACTGTAACTTAGGATTCTGGGAGCACTCTGCTTTCTCTGCACACACCCAGCTGCCTGCAGCAGAGCAGGTAACTGTCGCCAAGAGTTTCACTCTCTGCCTAGCAGAGTAATGGACAGGCAATTAACATTTTTTTCCAACTTTGGTTAGGAAAATCCAGATTCAGGTTTGTGCAACATCTTGTAATTTGACAAAATGTACATTCTTTAAAACATGTTTTGCCCCTATAGCTTTGTGTCTCAGATGGGTTTGTCCGGGGCCAGAGGTATGAGGTAGAGCAACAAACAGATTTTATCCAGAGTCTTGGTGGGATGCAGGTTTCCTTTCTTTGTCCCCTTCATACCGTTTTTGTCCCCCGGCACTGCCAAATGCAGAGAGGGGAAGGAAGGATGCTATTCCCTTCTTTTCCTTTACTGAAACATCCCCTAGTACCCAGCAGCTCAAGGGGGCAGGCACCTAACACCATGTCTGACCATGGAAAACTCACACACACAAGAGCACACTGCACTTTCAGCACCTGCACAAAGCAACACGGTATCAATAAAGATGAGCAAATGAGTGACAGGATAGAAGCACTGCTCTGAGTCTTACAAAAAAATGGGCAGGAAAGTAAGGGCAGCCCAGACAATATTAAAGAATACTCACAGGATATCAGAACGATACAGTCAATATTAATCTACTGAATTGGCCATAAGGGTAACATTAACTGATAGAAACCCTGTTCCAGCCTCCTCAGCTCACTTCTAAAGAAAATCTTTAGTAAAACATGCAGTAAAACAGATTTAGTGCGATAGTACATTCTCTGATAAAGCTGCTATAACTTGGCTCTCCAATATGTATTACCCTGCTGTAATTATACTTGCCACAGCAGTATTTCCTTAGGGCAAATCCTCCCATGAAATCCACAAGGGGATTCTGTGCCAATGGCAGAAATGATGTTATTTTTACTTCACCGTGAGATTTTTTAAGTGTTTCCACCTGTTAAATAGAAATTGATTCTCCTAAGGAGAAAAGTAAGATTTGAATAGCAAGGGGCATCATTTCTGATTCTTTCTATCCTGTAGCTGTTGGAATCATATTTGAGAACGCACAGACATGAGTCACAAAGTATAGATTTTGACAAACTTTTCTGTTTACATGATAAGAAAAATCTTAAGACCTGGAGTTGACCACCAACATCCTATGCTTAAAACAGAGTGGCAAATGACTGCACAGTCACTGCAAATAGCATTAATGATGCCACTTAGGCACTACTTGGAGGAGAAATCCATGCACTGCTGCATATATAATGTGGGATAACATCAAAGTGACTGTGCCTAAAAGGTAGGATTTTTGCAATATATAATGAAACATTGCAGCCCACTTATATCAATGAAATACCTCTATTTCGCAGTTCTGTGATGAGTTTCTTTGCCCCTAATGAGCTGAGCCCACCTGGGTTCACAAATCTTCTGGCACCATCAGTTCACTTCCCTGTCAATAACAATATGGCACAGACAGGACAGACAAGTTTAAAAACTAATGGGCTAAAAATGTATGTGCAATGTATTAGAGGGAGAGACCATTATCTCTGGACCTCAAAGACATCCTTTCTGTATCCTGGAGTAATTAGTTCCCCTATAGGTATAGTGGGGATAATACCACTTCCTTAAAAACATGGGACTTGTGAAGGTGAATCCATTAAAAAGTGCAAAGTAGACAGACACTGGTGTGATGACCTGCACTTGAGGTACCTGAGGTGGACAAAGAAAGGTCACTAGTATGTGGAGGGAGAACTGCTTAAAAACGTATGCAGCCAGCCACTCATTTACACTGAAATATTTTGAGGCAATGGATAAGTATTGTCAATTTTATTTTTTATTTTATTGGTATGTTGTAGTTTAGTCCGGCTGGCAGCCAAACACCACACAGCCATTCGCTCACCCTCCCCCCTCCCTCTCCGGGATGGGGGAGAGAAACGGGAAAGTGAAGCCTGTGAGTTGAGATAAAGACAGTTTATTATTAAGACAGGAAAAATAATAACAATAATAATAATAATAATAATAATAATAATAGTATTAATAGTAATAATGTGTACAAAATAAGTGATGCACAATGCAATTGCTCACCACCCGTTGACCGATGCCCAGCCTATCCCCGAGCAGCCGGCCCCCCACCCCGGCTAGCCACCCCTATATATTGTTCAGCATGACGTCAGATGGTATGGAATACCCCTTTGGCCAGTTGGGGTCAGCTGTCCTGGGTCTGTCCCCTCCCAGCTCCTGCTGCACCCCCAGCCTGCTCGCTAGCAGGACAGAGCGAGAAGCTGAAAAGTCCTTGGCTTGGTGTAAGCACTGCTCTACAACAATTAAAACATCAGCATGTTATCAGCGCTCTTCTCATCCTAATCCAAAACATAGCACCCTACCAGCTACTAGGAGGAAAATTAACTCTGTCCTAACTGAAACCAGGACATGGTAGGAAATCGAAATATTTCAGTTAAATCATAAGTTATGATAGCACTATATCCAATATATTTTGTCTTATATAAAAATGAGAGAGTAAAACTGTTTTCCCAGTGTAATATTACACCATATTTTGGAAATAGTTATGTGTTTTTAACAGAGGAGAGAGCCTAGCTATTTTTAGTTTTTCCTCTCAGTTGTAATAGAGGTCCTGGATAAGGAAGCACTGGTGTTCTATCTGTGCTCAGCTGCAACGAAATTCATGTCAAAAGGTAAAGGCATTATGTTCATGTACTACGCCTAGAGCAGACTCCCAGGGGAATAATCTAATACCTGATCCTTAGTACATGGGTATACACAAAAATCTGTTAATGAAAAGGTCATGAAGGAAAACATCTGCAGTCAAGGCTGTCGAGTGTGCAGGCTCTTCCTGGATCAACATCTCCCTGCGTCTACGGCTCTGTGTTGCCAGCTTGCCACAAGCTGATATGAGCTTCCAACTACCTAGTGTGAAGCCAGAGGAAAAATGGAGCTATGTGCTTGGCATCAACACACAGAAGTGTCATAGGATTCATTCCCCAGCATGGAAACAGAAATGCAGAGGAAAAGCACTTGGCATCGAGCCTTGAAAACGCAAAGGCTTGCTATGGAGGTCTGGCTTTATTCAACATCACATGTGAGGAAGGTACACATCGTGATGACTTCCTCTCTTACTCATTACTTTTTCCTCCTGGTGGGTGTCACAGACTCAGTTTCACAGCGAGCACCGTGCCCCTCTCTCTGCTACACCAGCACCCATTTCTGAAATAGAGCACTGCCTGGCTGGCATCTGCAAAGCCACACATTTTTCAGCCATTGATCACATCAAGAAGCATTACTTCAGAATTTCAGAAAAGAAATATTTCTGCAATAAGATGCTTATGTATGAGAATGAAGTTGCTTGGCTGAAGTTGAATGTAAGTAAAGAGGAATATAACTAATTAAATACCTAACTAAATGTAGTTGGACTCGATGTTCTTAAGGGACTTTTCCAACTTATAGGATTCTATGATTCTATGAAATTCCAATTTTGTTTGTATATTGCTTCTTCTGCTCATATAATATTATAGACTGGAAGGGAGAGGAGCGACCATTCTGGATCATAACATCACCCTTCTCTTTGTCCCTGTAGCACATCTACCAAGTTTTTCCTACTAGCATTGTAAATGTCCCAAGAAACTCCATCAGCTCTTCCAGGAAAATAATCTCCATCTGAATAGCTTACACTGTGAAAGAGTAAGCAATAAAAACTTTAGATCTTGTTCTCTTTTGGTTTTTACTTTCAAATTTGTTAGAAGACAGAAGGAGGTAAAAGAAAGGTCATACTTAACAGAAGGAGAGAGTGCAATAAATGACACAATGAAGGCTGGCGTGCCCCTTTTTTTTTTTTTTTTCCTCTGGTTTTCACAAATGCAATTGTTTCCAGAAAATTACCACCGTTAACATTAACAAAAAAAAGAGCTACAAAACTGACCAAAGGAAAAAAAAATGTCTTTGAATAGTAATTAGACAAGTTCAAGCTGCTATGTCATGTTGAAATACTCTCCAGACTACCACACAAGGCTGATTATATAGTAAGGCTTTATCCAAGAAGCCTTACTAAGAGCTTCTACCTCAGAATTTAGGGCCTGTAATAATTCACTTGCTTAATATTAAATTACTTCCTTGGAGTGGATTTACTGAACATCCTCTCTCTGAGACCATACCCCTGGGCAGGCACAGCCACGCTGGGTAGCACTTGCTGGGGGATTCCTGGGCTTCCCATAGGAAAGGAGCAGCTCCAGGTGCAGGAAAGCCAGGGATGCCTCCCTCCCTCCTCTGCAAGAGCCAAGGCTGTTGTAGAGTATCTGAGGCAGCGGTGAGGAAGACTACGGGCAGCATGGGAGGGCTGGGAGGGTGAGAGGGGACGGCAGAGCCACAGGGAGGGCTGTGTGTCAGGGTGGACATAGGGCTATCCAGAATTTTGGCCAGAGTAATACTCAGGAAGCCAACAGAGGTAATGTGAAGAGTATGTCTTCAAAAACTCATGAAGTGAAAAAAATCCCAGAGAGTGCACATGGTTTCTGTCTTCAGAAAGGGCATAAAGGAAGCCCTTGGGAATTTTAGAGAAATCAGCATAATTTCAGTACATGAAAAGATCCTGGAAGAAATCATTACAGGATCAATTCATAAAAACCCTGAGAATAATAATACCAAGAGTTTCTGTGCAAACATCAGGAAACACTTCTGTACTGTGCAGGTGATGGAGCACTGGCACAGGTTGCCCAGAGAGGTCGTGGAATCTCCCTGCTTGGAGATCCTCAAAAGCTGCCTGGACATGGCCCTGGGCAACCAGATGTAGGTATCCCTGCTTGAGCAGGGGGTTGGACCAGATGGCCTCCAGAGGGCCCTGCCAACTCAACCATTCAGTGATCCTGTGAATAAGGTGATAAGAAACAGTCAGAAAAAAATGAAGAAAAAAAGAAAAAAAAGTCATGTCAAACCTACCTGTTTTCCTGTCTGCACAGGCCTGGTAGATTAGAGGAGAACAGTCAGTATTACTTCTTCAGCAGAGCTTTTGACACAGTTCTGTATAATGTTCTCAAACATTTCTTAACACAGTGGGAGATGGCATGGCTGAAATTACTGTACAGAGGCTATGTTGCTTGAAAAAAATGTATAGTCAGAATGATTCCCATTCTTATCAACACTATCAATGCTGACAAGCATTTTATGTGGGCTCCCGCCGGGGGCTATCTTGGGCCAGTTCGTTCAATAATGTCATTAGCAGCTCAAATGATGGAATAGCATGTATACTAATTTGCTGATGACACCATGCTGGGAGGGGTTGCAAGCTCTGTGGAGGACAAATTTAGAATTCGAAATGATCTTGACAAATTGGAGAAATGGCCTGAAATCAATAAGATGAAATTAAATAAAGACAAGTACAAAGTACTGCACTTAGAAAGGAAAAAAAAAAATCAAATGCACAAATATAAGCTTGGGGATATCGAGAAAGGCAAAAAACTGGGATCTCGGATTACAACGAACCACCACCTAAACATGAGTCAAAAGTATGAGACCATTGCACAAAAAGAGAAATCTTATTTGATATGTCAGCAAGCATGTCAGCCAACATATGGGAGTTACTAATACAGCTGTTCTCTGTGCTGCTGGAATACCGTGTCCAGCTTTAGTTCTGTCCTTTAAGAAAAGAGGGTCCACAGAAAAGGAGCAAGAATGCAACAATTCAGACACTTTACTTTCTAGGGAAAGGTTCAAATCTATGGTTTATTTTCTTTAGAAAAGGGAAGACAGAGGGGATATAATAATATAATAATTATATAATAATATAATAATGAAAAAATAAGATTATTTTAATTGGACAAAAATTAACTATATTTTTTGTCCATTGACAATAGGACAATAGTTAAATTTGCAGTAATGCATAATTGTTATATGTTAGGACACATTTTCTAGTTCTCAGGCTAGTAAGAAACTGGGAAAAAAATAAGAAAAGTTTTCAGATCACCTTCACTAGAGATTTAAAATGTTGGACACCTCTCTTAGGGGTAGTGTGAAAATACTTGGTTCTGCTGTAAGGCAGGGGTTTGGCTTAAAAGTTGAAGTGTCTGGCAATTGTATGAGTTTTGGGAAGCTTTTCCTGATAGTCTGCCTACATTTTTAAATGTGTACACAGTAGTCTTTCACTATAAATAATTATTTTCCAAAGAGATACAATTCTACCATATTTCCAACAGAAGTTTATTGGATTTAGGGATCTTGTTGAAGTCAGTGTCAGAAATCCTACTGACTCTAACTTCTGCCCCAGGATGGGGTATTTAGGAGACAAGTCCAAAACCTTTGCTTCAGTAACTGTGAAAATCTGGGATTTAAGCTGATCTCCAGAAAATACATGATGCAATCCCTGCTACCTGGCTCAAGATAGAGAGCAGATGTTGGTATTTGAATCAGGCAAAGCTGGGTCAAGCTAACGCCTGTTAGAACTGTTAATGGTCCATTATATTATTTAATGAGTGTTACAGACTGTTTATTTGGGGTTGTTAACCGGTTGTATTTCATTTGCTAATCATATGAAGTAAACAAAATGTCATATTTTTCCATTACAACAACTCCCTAGGTTAGCCACTTGCTCCAGGCTAATCCTGTTAGAGCTGCATCTTGGCAGGGACTCTTCTGGCAAGGGAAAGTCCAGAGATGGGACAAAACTCTGCTTGTCCTGCCAAGTGTGGTCTTGGCTGAGAAGGTTACAAGGTTATTAAAAACTGCATAAGTAGCCAGCAAAGTGCAAATGTCCATTGCACAGTTTTGCAGATAATTGTCTTGGCAGTAATTCTGTCCCTGGCACCAAGAGGACCTGGATCAGGCGCAATATCCAGAACAATAGCAGAAGACCCCACAGGACTACCAACCACACTGTGACGGCATCAAATTTCACCTACGGTCATATCTATAATTCAAAAGAAAATGTGAGTGATTCCAGCAAGAAATCCAGGCAGACCCTGTAGTTAAAGGGGTGCCAACAAACCACCTTGCAACATATCAAGTAAAGATTAGACAAAAAGATTGCAAATTCTTCATTTATAGGCCTTCAGAAGAATGCAGCTTGTCCTCTCTCAAGTGTATTTGGCCACCATTAGCTGAGATTTTCTTGGCCAGGAGCTGGCCTGCAGTAACCATCTCTCATGACACCTCATTTCCCTTTGGAGACAGGGACAGACTTGTGCCTGCCCCATTACTGGGTGCACCTCGGTGACTGGCACGTAGGTGTGGCGATGCTCAGGAAACTCCCGGGGGGCTGTAGATTTTTGCCTGGGATTTCCAACAGCTGTGCTAATATATTAAGCTCTAAGATGTTTGCAAACTGTTTTTTATCACTTTCCCTAGGGCAACACTACCTTGGGAGAGATCTGTACAAGCACCCTGCAATGCCACATCATTAAGGTTCTTTCAGTTGAAGAACATGTCCTCTCCCTTTTTGCTTTGCCAAAAGAAGCGTATTATAATCCTCTGGCATGCTGCTTAGTCTTTGTTTGGTTCTCATAGCTGAAGTTTTGGGGGTTAATTTTTATCAATTCATTTGCTGTATATACATGCATACATACATCTGTATGTGTAAGTGTACATATATGTGTATGTGTGCACTCGTGTGCATTTTGTTCAGAAGATCAAAGAATCACAGAATCATTAAGGTAGGAAAAGACCTCCAAGATCATCTGGTCCAACCATCCCCCTACCACCCATGTCACCCACTAAACCATGTCCCTAAGCACCAAGTCCAACCTTTCCTCGAACACCCCCAGGGACGGTGACTCCACCACCTCCCTGGGCAACCCCTTCCAATGCCTGACTGCTCTTTCTGAGAAGAAATGTCTCCTCATTTCCAACCTGAACCTCCCCTGGCACAACTTGAGGCCATTCCCTTTAGACCTATCCCTAGTTATCTGCCAGAAGAGGCCAACCCCAGCTCCCCACACCTTCCTTTCAGGTAGTTGCAGAGAGCAATAAGGTCTCCCCTGAGCCTCCTCTTCTCCAGACTAAACAACACCAGTTCCCTCAGCTGCTCCTCACAGGACTTGTGCTCCAGGTCCTTCACCCACTTCGTAGCCCTTCTCTGAACATGCTCCAGGGCCTCGATGTCCTTCTTGTAGTGGGGGGCCCAAAGCTGAACACAGTACTCAAGGCGCAGCCTCACCAGAGCAGAGTACAGGGGGACGATCTCCTCCCTGGTCCTGCTGGCTACGCTGTTCCTGATACAGGCCAGGATGCCGTTGGCCTTCTTGGCCACCTGGGCACACTGCTGGATCATGTTCAGTCGACCATTGATCAGCACCCTCAGATCCTTTTCCTCTGCACAGCTTTCCAGCCACTCTGCCCCAAGCCTGTAGCACTGCTTGGGGTTGTTGTGGCCAAAGTCCAGGACCCGGCACTTAGCCACGTTGAACCTCATCCCACTGGCCTCTGCCCATCGATCCATCCTGTCCAGGTCCCTCTGCAGGGCGTCTCTACCCTCTGGTAGATGAACACTTCCCCCCAACTTGTCATCTGCAAACTTACTGAGGGTACACACTCAAATCCCTCATCCAAATCATCAATAAAGATATTAAAGAGGATGGGACCCAACATCAAACCCTGGGAAACACCACTCGAGACCAGTTGCCAGCTGGATTTCACTCCATTCACCACCCCTCTCTGGGCCCGACCATCCAGACAGTTTTTAACCCAGCGAAGTGTGTAACTGTCCAAGCCATGGGCTGTCAGCTACTCCAGGAAAATACTGTGGGACACCATGTCAAAGGCCTTGCTGAATTCCAGGTAGACTACATCAACAGGCTTTCCCTCATCCACCAGGTGGGTCACCCGGTCTTAGACGGAAATAAGGTTGGTTGGTCAGGCAGGACTTGCCTTTCATGAACCCATGCTGACTGGGCCTGATCCCCTGCTGATCCCACACATGTTGTGTGATTGCATTCACGATGACCTGTTCCATCACCTTTCCTGGCAACGAGGTCAGGCTGACAGGCCTGTAGTTCCCTGTGTCCTCCTTACAACCCTTCTTATAGATGGGCTGACGCCCATTAGCAAGTCTCCAGTCATCTGGGACCAAGATCTTAAACTTTTCCCTGTTTATTTTGATTTATGGATTTTATAAAACTTTGAAACTTTTATAAACACTGTAGATCCAACCTGGTGGTTTGGAAAGGGAGGCTGCAGCCAGGCTGGGGGAGATGGCAGAGCTGTGGTCCCGCTGGGGTGGCTCTGGGCTCAGGGATGGTCAGGAAACATCTACACTTGACTGGCATAAGCACGTTACCAGTTCGGTGTGCTGAAGTCTGTGTTTTGGAAAATTGGATCTGCCTAGAACAGCAGAAACACGTGGCCATACAGCCCTTTCCTTTTGTATTCATGTGACAGTGCTCAGGAAAGCCCGTCACAACTGGCTGGGCTTGTTGGTTTGCCAGCAGCCTCTCGAGATTTGTGGGTGGCATAGCTGCACAGACAGCGTGCGATACCAGCCACAAAGAGGTGGGAGCGTCTGTTTCCCAAAACGTAAAAGCTTTTTGCAGAATACTCAGGGGACATATGATAGCAGCCTTACTGTATGCACAGAACTAACCAAATCCTTGCTCAGAACCCTTTGCTTTATTAGCCTTTGAGGATTTACCGACCTTATCAAGTTCTTGTAAATGAATGACTTGCTTTATTTTTTTTAACAGATGGCTGAGACTATTAGTGAACCGTTTTATGGTGTGTGTTTGACATGCAGAATTAACTTCTCTCTGAGGGCAGAAGCTGTTAAGAACCCCCTCTCCCTCCCTTTTTCTTTTTTTCCTTAATCTAATGCTTACTTCTCCTGATGCACAGGTATTCTTACTAATCACTGCAATTATATCATTTAGAGCACCAAAATCCTGGTTTGTTAACCTCCTACCTGATGGCACACTGTGGGGACTGTCTGGCACAGACGCCTTTCCTGTGCTACTCAGAGTTCTGCAACTTGAAATGAATTCTTATGGATGACTTGACTACTTTGATCACTGATGGTTGTCATATGGCAATAAATCAGTTTTACAGATTTCAATATTTATTTCAGAATGTTGCATGTGACTTTAGTCCAACTCCATGTTTACTTTTCTTCTTCCTTTAGAAGACAGTAAAAATATAATAACATTTCTTCAGCAAAACTTTCTGAATATTTCTTCAGTCACCCATGGAGTCAATAGCAGACAGGAGGGAACCATTCTGTTCTGGTTTCATAAGGACCTGGAAAGTTGCAATCAGAGGGAAAGACTATATAACCAATCTTCAATAAAAAGGAAGACTGCAAGCAGAAAAGCCTCCATGGATATGAGTTATAGTACCCAGAAAAGGGCATAACTGGGAGTGAATGAAGTGACATCATTTTAGGATGACACAAGATCATAATGGAAAAACAAAAGACTGTGTAGAATTTCCAGAGAATCTAGCAATGCCAAAAAGGTCATGCAATGAAAGATGAAACTGGATGTAAGGCAGATAGTTGTTAAATTAATTGATAGCAACGCTAGGCAACAGAAGACTGCATCCACCTCACTACTACAGCTCTCTAAATTAAATGTATCAAATCATATGAGAGAACATGAACATCACCAGGGATATCTCATTGAAAAAGTTTCAATGAGAAATACCAAAGCAGATCAAATAAGTTTTAAGCTGTATTAAGGAGGTGACAAAGAATAGTACCAAATGAAATCCAAATACTTCTGCTGCAGGTCACTGAAGCACCATTAACTAACATACAAGGAGGTCTGTCAGGTGCAGAGTTTCAAATATTCCACCTAAACCCAGTACAAAAGAAACCAGAGGAAAGAATAATACCAAAAAAAAAAAAAAGATTTTATGCCTAGAATGTAACCTTCCATATGAGGAGAATTTTTAAAAGCTGGGACAGACAAAGGAGCAAGTATATAATGTAGAAAATAAGATAGAATCTGAAGTCTACTACTGATGCTTTCAGACTCAAGAAAAGCAACCACCCTTGTAGAAATCAGAAATTCCTCAAAGCTAATTCTTGTGCACACCTTATACAACTGACAAGTGGAAGTCACTGCCACAAACCACTCTCAAAGAGCAAGAGCTAGATACTTCTATAAGGAATAGAGCAATTGAGTGTTATGGCTCTCTGATGCACTGCCACATGGTGGGGAGAGGCTCAGCCATTGTACCACAGTCCCTTCAACATCCCATCTGCTGGCAGCCTTAACGAGAGTACCTGCTACTGTACTAGCCAGGATGAAAAATGCACGAGGCATATATGCCTTCCAGTTTTCCTTGGCTTGCCTTGCAATGAAGGAGAGCATTCCTCTATATGTGCACAGTACCTCACTTCCTTTTTGGAGATACAAAGCTTAAAGCCAAGCATGCTGTACCACACCAGTTTGCTGCTAGCCATCCCTGGAGGCAAAAACTGGATGCAAATGGTCTGACTGGGTACAGTGCAGGTTTCTGCCAAGCACAGTTGTCACTTACTCTTCTGGGAGGAGGTGGGAATATAAAGCCACTTAGTCATTGCATATTCTCTTTGAAAAATGTTTCTTGTAATATTCAGATTGCTGAAGCCTGGTGTGAATTTTAAATTAAGGAACTAGTGGGGAGAATGCATTTCTTTTTGTTAATGGCTTTTCCTTTCAAGCTACATTATTATTCAGTTGCCATGGTTTATCTGATTTTGTAAAGTACCCAGGGAGATATGACAATGGGCATTTAGAAATAAACTGATAGACAGACATAGTATAACTACAAAGGGTAGAATATTAAAATTTCTGGTGTTGGTGAATACCCACTGCCTTGGTCAGCTAAAATCAGGACCCTTTTTTCCTTATGTATTGAGTATATTAGACAATTGACTGTCAAAAAATGTTACTTTCTACAAGAAAATTATTAACCTTTAAAATTCCTACTAACTAGAACAGAATAGACAGCAGAACTATTTATTCTCTATACACAATAAGCAAACAAGTATCTTTAAAATACAGAACAAATTTTGGTTTCCAATGTAAGCTTCCCAGTGCCTGCTCGTTTGTGTTGCTGCATGCCTCCCACTTTAAAAAGCTGCTGTGTATTAATGCTCCTGCACTCATTAGGAAAGCATATATGCGGTGAAGAGGCATGCGCTTCATTTCCCACAGCCGTCTCCAGAGCCCCCTGGTCCACTGCAATCTCAACATTGTATTTACACATCCGCTGGTGTGGGGAAAAAGCAAAAAATAAAATAAAAGATGGTGTTTGTATGTCAACCTGGATACCTCCTTAGCACCTAAAATCCAGCATCCTCCTCCCTGAAGAGAGCTTTTGTAGGCTCTGACAAGTGTGCCATCTCCTGAATACAGGTCCTCCTGCACCAGGCTGTAGGAGGAAATTTTTGGCAGACTTCCCTGCCACACTTATCTTGCGTTGGTCTTACAAACACTGAGATTTTCTGGACTGTCATCAAATGTTGTTAAATGCACTACACTGACCCAAACTTGCACAAATTAGTGCATGTGCCTGGAAGATGCTGAACCAATCTCTGGCCGGCTGTGCAAGCAAGCTGAAAAGCAGCTCATTTAACAAGCTCCGCTCACCATCTGGCCTTTCACCCATGTTATTTTGAAGAATTTTTGTTTTCCCAGAATGCTCCTTGCGTTGAGCAAGAAATTTGTGCCCTGCACAGCCAACCTGCTGCCTTGCTGGGTCAACTTTTATCATGATGAAAAATGTAGTTGATTGTCACGCAAAGCCAGGATCCAGCCCTGCACGCTCCTGCTGGGGTTGGGCACCCCGCATCTCCTCTCATTATGTACTTGGCCAAGCTTTAAGCACTTAAATTCTGCTTCAGGTTCGGGTGAATAACTTGTGTGGTGAAGCTGTAAGATTGCATTTTAGAGCATTATTGCTCATGGCAGCTTGTTCAGTGTCTTGCAGGATCTGTTCCACAACGGCACAGCCTTTGCAGGCGAGCAGAAATGAGTATAAACAGTAATGCAGCACTGGGCCCTGGGATTTTGAATGAGAGCATTGCTTAAGCCTACACATCAGGTGAAAATGTAGTTTTGTTTTGTAAATCATAAAGAAACAACAACATGTAATTCCAAAATATTTATATTAAATGCATACACAGTGTACTCAGGTAACTATTAACTCACAGACCATCCAATACTGACCAGCTGTGCTTTTATAGGAGGGCGTGTACACTTATACGTGTGTCTGTATTCATGTAGGTTTGCTATACCTATTTTCATCCACCCACCCCCACTGACTAAAAGACTTATAGTAACAGACTGTAGGTGTGGCTTTCACATTATTCTGTAAAACCATTAGGATGATCTGGTATTTCTTACTATGACTTACTTCCTAGGAACTGCAACCACATTAATACACTTTATTATATCTTTCAGCTTTTAATCACTGAGATTAAAATAAAAGGAAAAGCAAGTAATGGAAATGTGATGCATGAGAATCTATGAAAGAAAAACAGTTTACAAAAATCCCCAAAAATGTAGTTTTATATTTGCTACTTCAAATCTAATTTATTAAAATGCATTTCCTCTTCTGTTTGTAATATGTTTCTTCCTAAGCTCTAATTACGTTTAAGCTCAGTGAGGCATCCACTTGAAACAAAAGCTCTCTCTCTGAATCCATTTAGTACTAGCAGCAATATGGCCCCTAATATACAGGCACAGAGCCCTTACAGGAGGAGTTACACTGCTCGTGGCCTCCTCACTTTCCAACTGGTTCAAGAGAGTGTAGAAGTCACAGTCGATGCTCTTGGTTAGACTTGGAAGATGATCCAGGCTTTCACCAGTGGAGCAAAAATCTACCTTGTTCTTGCTCAGGCAAAAATTTAAAAAATAGCTTTCTTGTAACCTATGGTGCATTTCAGGCTTACATCCTTTCTCTGCCAAGTCAATTAAAAATAGGTACTGCTGCACTGGAAAGAACTCAAAGAACGGCAACAAAGACTTACAATTTCAAAGTAGAGCTATGGCCTCCAGGGCAAAATAAAATAAAATTAATGCAGGACATTCAAAGCCAGCACAGAAAAGCAACTCAAGGGAGACAATGTAAGGTATCCAGAAGGTAACATCAAAAGAACAGGAATTGTTTTGGGTAGCCAGAATCAAGCCTTTTAAAAACAACCTGTTTCACTAAACCTTGGGATTTTCAGTGATGGAGTCATTCACCTAGCAAAAGCATCCCCCTTGTTAATAGGTGATGGTTTTCTAGGGAGCCTTGGTGAGGCACTTAAACCAAGTTCTCCAAGCCAGATCAGGTACAGCACAAAAGGCAATATAGCATTACGGTAACAGAGGAACATAGCATCTGGCATTACTGGGAGGAGGTTGATTACATGGCTGAGGTTAACAGAGGATCAGAGAGCTTGCCTTATAAATAGGAGTTAAAAGAGTTGAATAGTGGATAGTGTAGGGAAGGAAAAGAAAAGAAAAAAAAAGAAAAAGAAAAAAAAAAGTGTTTGAACTGCTTACTAGTTTCTAGGGACATAAGGTTTCTAGGGACATAAACTACTGTACAGAGTTTAATTAGGGGTATAGGATGGAGTGATGTGCTGAAGCATCAACTTGAGTGCTTTGATTCAGCAAGCAACTGCAACATAACCACATTAGTAGTTGTATCAGCTTACATGTTCAAAGCACTTAGCACTAATGCCCCCACTAAATTCTTTAGTGTGATCCAAAAGGAGTGTCCTGGAAGATGAGGGTTTGAAAATGAGGACTGGCACATTTGGACCATGTGTGGGAGCAACAGCACCACGAGGCCAAGGAGAAGCCTTGTGAGGACATCGCTCATTCACAGCTACTTGAGCACCACCTGCAGAGCTTCCCCCAGGTGCAAGGTGAGCTTCTTGGCACCTTGCCTGGTACAGCAAATCTGCAAAAGGCAGAAAACTGAGCAGAGAGTTGGCCAAAGTAGAGAAGAGGAAGGACCTGAAGAAAGGAGTATATGTCTTTGGCTTTGTCACTCTGAATGTGCAGGTTAATGGGTAGAAAACTTACCCAAAAACACCAGGTTTCCGTCCTCTCCTCAGTGAGTATCTAGCACGAAATGCATTGCAGCAGGGGCTGGCAATGAGGTGAGTGTCCTAGCCACTGTGGCACAGAGTTATTGCTGCTCTTTGCCTCAAGGAGTACCTACTTTTCTCACAAGCATTTCTATGATCACCCAGGCGTGGACAACAAGACTCTTAAGGGAATTTGCAGATGAACGTATATGGCTCACTTCAGCTCACTTAAGCATAATCATCTAGTGCCACATGAATGCCCTAAGCTATCCTCATCCACTGCTTTGGACCTCTCGTAAGTCCTGGGGTGCACCTGCTGGCTGTGCGTTGATGTCCTGAAGGCATGTGAGAGGTCTCAAACAGCCAAACCCTGCATCCCATACGTCTGTGTGGGTATAGACCTAAAGAACAGGGCTGTGCAGATCTCGGGGAAATGGGACATGTAGCCCTAGATGTAATAAGCAGCACTGCCTCAGGGGATGCAGGATTGGAAAATCTCCTGGTACCTCTCCTGAGGCACTAAAGATACACTAAAACTTGGCAGGAAAATGGCATATAAGGTTCCCCACACCTCAAGGGTGAGATGCCCTATAAGAACTTCCCTATAATAGGACAGGACCATTCCACATAGCCCTTCTACATTCTAAGGTGGCAGACAGTGAGAAATCAGTGTTGCAACTAAGAACTAAGATGAATCTTTAATACAAGCAGGACAGATGGAAAATGCAAAAAGAATGTTAATGGCAGGTTTTCATATGTGTGAAAGAAATAAAGTTTTTCCTCAAGCTGACAAAAAATAAATTACTAACAAAAAGTGGAGGAACGGGGAGTTTTGCTTCCAGTTTCAGATTTGAAGAGCCAGAAGAACTGCCCTGTCCCCAAGGGCTGGCACTGGCACCTAGTGGACCGTGCGTACATCAGTGCAAAGAGGATGGGCAGGAGCACCAGGGGCACCCAGGGGAAGCAAAGGCCATGACTGTCTATAGATTGCAATCTCTTATCTCTTAAAAGGTGGGCCTTGTAGAGAGACTTTGCTGCCCCTTGCCTTCCCCATGTCCCTGTTAGCCCCAGCTACAATGATGCCAGGAGAAGGAAGGTGTAGGAAGATGTCTGCTAAGGCCATTCATGTTTTGGTGACTGCAGCATGCAGAAAACATAGAGCATGGGAAACAACAGCCCCCAGGGTTATGGAAACTTGGGGTATGGAAACGTGGTGTGGCAGTTTGGCATACACCCAAGGTATGGAGCACATCCGACAGGGGTATGGAAATTTGGTCACCTGAGATAGATTTGCCAACATCTGCTCTCTGTGACTCCAGGAGAAAGAAATGCTTTTCGTGGCCCTTTCCCTGTTGGGTAGGAGGTTTTCCCCCTGCAACATCTGTCCAGACAAGGAGGGCACTGTTTCTGCAAGCTTCCCCCATGAAGCGAAAAGCAAGGCATCTTTTTGTTCCTATGACAAAGTCATCCAGAAAAAATCGCCCCACTGCCAAGACCATCACATTTAATTGAACGGCATTTGTACTCGAGTTATCTTCTTGTCTCTCGGCTGTACCCTGGGGAAGACCCCTGTCTCAGACTGCTCTCCAGCCCTGAGACTGATCAGAGCAATCACATAACCCTCTCATCACCTGCATGTCAACGCACCACCAAATGCTGTTTTGTTGTTTGTTTGTTTGTTTTTATTAAAATGCCACTATAGCCTCTTAGTGACTTTCAAAAATTAGGCCATTGCCAGATCAATGCAGCTATGCTTGCTTTATTTCAGGGATTGATTTTTGGGCTTTACGAGGATAAGCAAATGGCTGACAGCGGTTGACTCTCCCTGGCATTGCAACACTGAGCAGTCTGAAGGTAGGCTGACCCTGTAAATCTCTGCATCTTTTACATTTCATTGTTAACTAGTCTCAGGGCAAAATTTTTGCCTCCAACTTGCAAATGACATTTTGTTTCTGATGTTGTTCCTTCATATGCTGAGAACTCCTATTCCTATACAGAGAAAGGCAATATTGGATTCAGGAGCCATGCTGCAGATCTGAGAAATGGTTTTGCTCTTATAACGCTCTTACATGCTGTGAAATGACTGCAAGAAAGTGGCACACAGCATTCAGGTTTACCATCCGTCGACGTTCAGTGGCTTCCATAAGAGCTGTACTCTGGTTACAAGCAAAAAAAAACGTGCCAGCTACCAGCCCCCCAGGCTGGGACTGGGCTCTGTGATTCAGACTGCCGTCTTTCCTTCTCACATGCCACCACCAGCAATAAAGTGCTGTGAGTCACATCGGTCCTCAGAGTCACTTGTGGATGTCTGCTTTCCTGCAGCCCAGATGCAAGACGTTCAGATTCAGTAAATGACTCGGCTGATGATGTTTTGCAATGAAAACATCCTGCTAATATCCCTTTGTGGTTTTCAGCTGTTCCAGGGTAACAGGACCAAAACTGTGTAAAAAAAACTAGTTTTACCACTCCAGAAAGTACTGATGACCCTGATATATTGGCTGTGTATATGGGAAAACATGGCATTTTGTAGAGTTGCTGTTCAGAGCAGTAGAAGTCTGGTGGCTGTCAAGTTGTTATATCCTCCTTGGCCATGGCACGTCATGGATTGCAACCCCCATCCTATGGGGCACTTGTAGGGCACTCTCCCTGCTCCTAGGGGGGAGGCAGACAGGGGCTGCAAGCTTTGTGCCTGACAGCCGTCTCTGGGTGAGGAGCACCCCACATGCAGAGCCCTGCTACCTTCCCCATCCACCACGCAGCCCTAAGAGGTCTCTCCCACAGACATTTATCCAACAGAAATGAGGCTTTTCATCTGACCTATCTTTATTATTATTATTGTTTGTTTTGCCACACAATACCTGGAGGGGCAAAATATATTCAGTTAGGAAAAAAAAGTAGGGTTTTATGGCATTCTGAATAGCTACCCATAAAAAAAATTTCATTTCCCAGAAGACATAAAAGTCCTGAATCTCTCATAAATCACCCCAAGACATTTTTGTTACAAAGTAATTGAGAATCCAGAGACTCTTAACCTTCTTTTAGCCCTATTTTTCATCAGATCTCACACATCTGAAGAAAGTCCTGCTTGTTGTAGGATATCATATTTAATACATTACCTTATATGCCCTTGCTGGACCTCAGCCCTCACTTTCCAGTACTTTCCAAGGTAATACAGTTTATGCCTTCTTTAAATCCCTTCCAGTGCTAGTGTTTTTAATAAACCACAGCTAGCTTTAGGAAGTCCAGTTTTAACAAAAGTGATTCAATAGCTACTTGATTGCCTTGGGGTTCTTCAAACACTTCTTGAAAGGGAGGATGTGGTGAGACTGATAATGGCTTATGCTATCTTTTACATCCAAGCTGCCAGCTTGAGACCAACACTCTTGAGGCCACTCTGACTGGAAAAACGATGTGAAATGTGCTTGTAGCCACATTCATTTTCTAATGGGCCATTGCTTACCACAGACATACCTCCCCCTGCAATGGGCAGCGATGCTGCAGCCTGAGCAAGGAGCAGCAGGCGAAGATGAGAAGGGCAACACTTGCACCCTGTGGTAGGACATGCCATCGTGTGTACAAAAGTGTCTTCTGGTTTGGTTGGCTCTTTATTCTCACCCCAAAGATTGAAGAGTAAACTGAAACCATGAAAATATAGTCCTAGAAATGAGAAATAGTAAAGTTATTCAAATGTATTTTATTTTCAAAAATGTCATGGTTTATAAGGCAGACTCATTATTTTAAGACACTCTTATTGTTTTGGAACTTTTCATTTTAATATAGGACAAGAAACACCTTCAGGCCCTTTCCTTTGAAGGATGGTGCCTCTAGCTTAGGTGAATGCTGGAAGGGGTTGGTGAAACAGAGGGGAAAAGCCGTGCTGAGCTGCTTGAACTACAGGTGCTCTGTAAGAATGACATTTGTGCTTCTCCCAAAAACCCAAGCAAATCAGATGGACTCTGTTGCTTTGAGGTCCTGGTATATGCGACATAACCTGCACTGTGGCTGCCCATAAAAGCATAAACTGCTTTCACAAAGAGGATGCTGAGACCTCTCAGACTGTCAGTCCAGGCTGCCTTTGAGACAAGGCAGAATTTATTTCCCAGCCCCACTGACCTAACACCTTCAACGAGCTCCTTCGGTGTCCCAGCCAAGAGCCCTCCCTGAGATGATGTGGAATTTAAGAGTGGCAAGGGGCAAACTGCAACCTAACCTTAACTACAGGTTAGAAATTGGTCTCACTTAATGCTTTTGATATTTTCAGAAGCCCTTTGGGGAAGAAGCATCACTTTTCCACACATTCTCAAGTGTTAATGCTCCTCCCATCCAGTGGCACCACAGGTTATTCCCAGGATGGCAGCAATATATGGCAGGAAAATTCTGTATCTCCAGTGAAGCTGTGTTAATCCCAAGGGTTTAGAACCAAGTGAACTGACCTTAACAGCAATATTCTGCTGCCCCCCAGGGGAAGGAAGGAACATGTAGTGATGGACTCGGTGTGACCTGTGTCACTGATCGCTGGCTCTGGAGCTGAACTTCTGCTCCTGGACCTGCTTTGTCAGGCCTCTGGTCCGCTGGGAAAAGGTGTTTAAAACTGCACTGCTTAAAGGACAGAGCCAGAGGCTGTAAAAGCAGTGGGCGCTGTGAGACTCGTTATTGTCATTTCAAGCAATGAAATGCTGAGCGATGATTGCTTACCTGGGTGTGCGGCAAGAAAGGCGAGATAATGCATATGTATGAGAAATTTAAATGTTTGCAGAAACAGCAATACTAATGTCAATAGGCATAAGAATAACTTCCCATTACCAAATAACATACATTATTTAACAATAATACATGTGCATAAATAAGGAAGAACACCTAGTTTATTTGTGCTTTCTTTTGCTTCTGAAAAATATGTTACCTGTGCAAAACAAAATTGTTCATAAACATATTCAAGGCTAATCTACTACTCAATTTTCTATGCATTCACATAAAAATATGATGTCCAAAATAACAGATCTTTCCTTCTTAATAAATGGTCTCTGAAGGTCACAGTAGATGTCATGGAAGTTAGGGCTGGAGAAAATTTGTTCCACTAATTCCTTCTGTATCTGGGCACATAGCAAGTTGTCCAGCCCAGTGTTAAATGACTCTTATCAATTTGATTCATGCTTCAATCATTTGTTTCTTTACTATTAGTAAATAGTACCATTTGCATGTATCATTTGCGTATGTGGATTTATACTGAAAAGTGCTGTTTTTCTGGGGGAGAGGTACTGAGAGATCAGTTATGGGAATGCACAAAGAGAGGTAACATGATATCAACTCCCTCATGCTCTTTGGTCCTTCCAAGCTAAGAGCTGAAGCAATTGGTAATGCAAGGCAGAACAAAAGTACCACCCGGCCCTCAGAAGGAATCACAAGAACAAGCACTTGTGTTTCATGTGATTACTTTTCCTCCACAGAGAAATAACCACATTAACCCATATTAGGCTATTTTTCCAAGTTTCCTACTTGAAAAGTAAGAACACTCATAAAAAGTAGCAGCGACACAAAACAAACCTGAGTCAATCAGTGAATAATTTCTGTGGAAATGTAACGCTTGGAGACTGCATAATTTTTATTGCAGGTAAGAAATGACTCTCGATATTAAGATTTTAATGCTAGGCTCTCAAGGTTAGGAAATGTGTATGCATTAAGGATGCTGGACAATTTTAACTCGAGTATTTCTTTGTATTTCTGCCCTCCCTGTTGTTGTGGTTTAGCCCGGCTGGCAGCCAAACACCACACAGCCGTTCGCTCACCCTCCCCCCTCCCTCTCCGGGATGGGGGAGAGAAACGGGAAAGGGAAGCCTGTGAGTTGAGATAAGGACAGTTTATTAAGACAGGGAAAATAATAACAATAACAATAATAATAATAAGAATAATAATAATAATAGTAATAATGTGTACAAAGTGATGCACAATGCAATTGCTCACCACCCGTTGACCGATGCCCAGCCTATCCCCGAGCAGCCGGCCCCCCCACCCCGGCTAGCCACCCCTATATATTGTTCAGCATGACGTCAGATGGTATGGAATACCCCTTTGGCCAGTTTGGGTCAGCTGTCCTGGGTCTGTCCCCTCCCAGCTCCTGCTGCACCCCCAGCCTGCTCGCTAGCAGGACAGAGCGAGAAGCTGAAAAGTCCTTGGCTTGGTGTAAGCATTGCTCTACAACAATTAAAACATCGGCATGTTATCAGCGCTCTTCTCATCCTAATCCAAAACATAGCACCCTGCCAGCTACTAGGAGGAAAATTAACTCTGTCCTACCTGAAACCAGGACACCTGTTTATCTCATACATGAGCATCCACAGGGAGTGTACTGGTAGGTACTTCAGCTGAGGCAAGTGCCCTCCACTCCCTCAGCCAGCTCTGCAGCAGCCCCTGGTTAATCTTCCTGGAGCTTTGCATGGTGTTTTACACTCCAAATTCAAGGAAACTTTCACAGAGACAGGGAATTACATATCCCCAGCATGAGTGCAATCACTGGCCAGACTACAAGTCTCAGCTTGAAATCACAAAAGAGCTTGCCAAGTAACTAGTCAGGATCATTTATTTACCTTTTTTTTTTTTTTTTATCATGTGCAAAACAGTATATTTTACGTGAGCTTACTCTTGGAAACAAATGAAGTGTACTCAGTGGTGCCCAGTGCCAGGACAAGAGGCAGTGGGCACAAACTGGAGCACAGGAGGTTCTGTGCAAACTCCATGCAGCACTTCTGTGCTGTGCAGGTGATCAAGCCATGGCATAGGCTGCCCAGAGAGTCTGTGGGGTCTCCTCCTTGGAAATCTTCAAAAACCACCTGGACATGTTGCTGGGCAGCCTGCTCTGGGTGGCACTGCTTGAGCAGGGGCTGGACCTGATGTCCTCCAGAGGGGTCTTCCCACCTCAACTGTTCTGTGATTCTGTTTTTCTAATGGCTTAAAAAAAATAAAAAATAAAAAAAAAACAGAGTAAAGTGGGCTGCTGGCATTGAAAATGTCTACCTGGAACCCTTAAATCTGGTGTAGATTTAGCAGGTGAAGGCAAGCCCTTTAGTCATTCAGCAATCAGAGACTGCCTGGAGCTGCCTTACTGCAGGATGTACCTCCACTTATTGCTGTGAGTGTAGACAGAGAACCGTTTGCTCGGTCCCATTTCCAGAGCTGAAGTGAGGTGACCCCAGGCTGGACCTGCTGGACGAGGGGCTCCCTGCTTCGGTACAGCCCATGCAGGCTTGTGCTGGTAGCAGAAGACTCCCAGAAATGTCCTCCTGGTATACGGGTGCACTGAAGCTGTCAAGTCAATCTAGTCTTTTGTAACCGTGCCATTCAAAAGACCCCATCTACATAAAAGCACAGCTGTCTGTCCTACCTCAGCTTGGGAAGCATTGTCTTCCTAGTGCCTCAAAATCACTCTTGTCACTACCATTAAGACAATCTGTGTCTAGCCTGTCTTCTCCAATGTAGTATTCTTCAGATCAGAAGGACATATATTATGCATGCATTGAATTAGAGGTTAAAGCCACATCTAGGCTGGTGATTATTCATCCTTACCATCTATTTCCAGTACATGTGCAGGATTGCATGGTCTCTACACACTTGAAGAAGGTCTATTAAAAGTTCTCCCTTGTGCTAAGAAGATTTGAAAACCCTGCAGACTAGGCAAGCAGGCTTCCTGACAAGCTTATTTCATATTATGTACACTTGGTTTTATCCTAAACTGACTGTAATTTGTTAAGATATGGTACACAAAGAAATTAAACTATAAACTTTAAAGCATCCATCAATTTCAATTTGATTTGTTTAAAAAAGCTAAATTATGGGTTAACTCAGAAGGTAATAGCATTCAGAAGGAGAGTACTTGTGATACAAGAAGTCCCTTCATACATTAATTTTCATTTTTGGTGAGATGAAGTTTGAAATTAGATTCAGATTGCAAATTATAGCTTTGTATGGGCTCCCTATTGCTAGCTCGTGAAATACTTAGATTCCTGAGGATGAAGCAATTTTGCTTCCCATAATAGACTGCAAAAGCCTTATTTCCCACTGGTAGAATAATAGGTCTGCAGCCTGAAGTGAGAGAGAGCCATGCCCTTGCTCCTTGACTTGGTCACCAACAGGGATACATTAAACTAAAACATATAACCAAAGTGGGAAGAAATGGTGTCACAAGGTGGGTTTCATTGTAATTCAGAGCTTATATCTATCCTATCCTTTTCGTTTTGCTACTGGAGGTAAAGCTGCACTCTGAGTTCTGTGAAGGAGGCTGCCCATCAGTTAATGCCCCATACATACCTTATTTACCTTTCCCTATACGCTGCTGACTTCTTGCTTTGCGCCAATTTTTGGGCTACACAGCACTCACAGGCCAGCACAGTGGGAGAAAGGCATTTGTCTCCTTGCATAAACTGATGGACTCATTTAGCAGAAAAGATCCATTACATTTAGGGGAGGCAGAACCCTGAAGGAGTAATGTTTATGGCAAGAAAGCAGATGTGTGATGCCCTGTAACCCTGGAGGTAGCATATTAAGATTGTAAATTGTCTTCCTGCTGTCTCCTAAGCATTGTGCCTGTATTCATCCATTATTATTGCATTTCTCAGAGCAGCAGTGAGGAAGGCTGTGTGGAGCTGCACCCTCAGCAGGTTCTGGCAAGCGCCAGTTGGGCCAGCTCTTTTGTTGGCCAGAGGTTCATGAGCTGAGGTCGTGATTAGCCAGAGCTTAAATACCAGATGAAACCGCTCTGCTGTCCCCTGCAGCCTAAAGCAATTTCTGAGTGCTGAGTGGGTGCAGAAATAAAATGAGCTACGAAAATTTCCCCAAAGAAGAAAGGAGCAGATAAAAAAAGAAAAATGATGGTTCAATTCTTCAGAAATGTGGAAAACAACAGGAGAAGGCTTTAGAGCCTACAAGAAATGGGTGCGAAAGAAGACAGATATTAGGATATATTTCTGACTTTTTCTGTTTCTGAAGCATTTTGTGTTTTTAATAGCTCTCAATTAACTCAGACTGATAATGAAATTTTTTTGCTGCATAAAAAATGAGGAATAATGGTGAAATGAAACAAGTGTCAGATATGCTTCCAGAATACAAAACAGACTTCACAGCTAATCACATCTTCCCATTTTAGCAATTTATACTTCTGACCAGAGGCCAGATTGGGTCTGGCACAAAATATTTAAATGGAAACTCCAGAAAGATCCGGGATTAATCCTCAATAAAACAAACTTAAATTTTTCAAGCAAAATTGAAACCCAGTCTGGTATAAAATCTACAGAATATACATAACTCTTTGTCACTCAGTCAAGAATCAGAGATATTGCATAAAAAAATGTGACACTGGAAGCTGCAGCCTTAAAAAAAATAAAATAAAATCAGAAGCTATGCATGTTTTGGTAGATATCAGAAGTCATGACACGGTCTGGCCTTCAGGAACCAATACAAGAATTAGAGTGGTGTATGTTACTCAGTGAGAGTTCGGAAAGAGCCACTGTAAGGGTGCACTTTACACTGACAAAAACATTCCAGCAGCTTCACTGAAAACCTTTGTATAATGGAAGCCATGCAGAGAGATGGAGCCTGAAAGCAAATGGAGTTTTTATTCATTTTTATCTAACAGAGGTGAATAAACCAATATGGTGATAAAGGCTGTGATACTAACACTTAAAGAAGAAACGCAGGGAATGGAAAGGAAATATTTAAAGCTTAGAATCAAGTATGACAGATCTAACACCTCTGAATCGGGATGGGAACTGGAGGAAAAAACTTTTGGAGTAAGGCTTACATACAGGGGAAATATCTGCATTCCACTGATGGAAACACGGCAGTCTTTCAGTCTCATTAAGAGCATGTGCTCATTGGAGAAGCTGGGAACCAAAGTGACAAAGAACCAAAGTGGGGATATACTCCAGGGAAGAAGGGAACAGATAACAGAGTTCAGGATGGAGCTAGAAGGAACTTCCACCGTGTGGTTCCTATCTGTAAGAATAAATGCTCTCCTCACATTAAACAAAGTTATAAGAAAAGTTTTGTTACTCTGGAGAATTTAGAGCAGAACATTCAGGAATGTAATACTGAATAAATGTAAAAAGTCATAATGCTTCATTGATGTATGGTTTCAGAAGGATTTAAACCCATGTGTAAATAAAACTTTTCCACCAGCTATAGCACTTGAACAGCTGGAAGACACTTGTCTATGCTTTGTGCATCAGGAGGCTGGCATTTTCTTATCGGACATCCTCAATGGACTGGCACTTTTGAGATGCCTTTGGGCATCTGAGCCAACTGCATGAGGCTGGCCAAAATAACAGGGCAACATCTCACCTCAGTGATCTGGCTGCTGCACACCAGGTGGGATATGCTAGGGAGTCCCAAACAGCATTTAGCACCCATGTGTAGACAACTGTACCGAGCCCTTAGATATCCCACTGGGTGCTTGACATCTACTGTGCCTGTGGACACTTTCATGTAGACATCTGCACTTAGGTGTCCTAGCCTTGAGTCGAATTCTGACCTTTGAGTTCTATAAATAATGCATATAGGAGGAGAGATAACACAGTAAGGTGCATAGGTAGCTCATAGGAAGCTTAATAAACATTTAATTAATGTCTAATAGGATGCCTTTACAGGCCAGAGAAAGTGCAGTGGTGAAATGAGTGGACACCCAGCCTAAATCAGCACCTGGTGACTGCCAATATGCAAAGCTATGTAACAGATCTGACCTGCAGCCTCTTATTAAAAGTGTAAGAAGCTGAAAGAAGCATTCAGAGCTGGAAAGCATAAAAAAGATGTATATGGATGCTTCCATGCAAGATTCACCCTCAGCTTTCTCTTCTCTAGGCTGAACAGTTCCAGCTCTCTCAGTCTCTCCTCATGCAACAGACAATCCATTCCCTTCATTATCTTCATGGCCTTTTGCTGGATGTGCTCCAGTAGCTTCAGCTCTGTCTTTCTGGGAGCCCAGACCTGGATCCAGCACTCCAGATATGTCTCATTGGGTACAGGGGAAGGATCACCACCTGCTGGCTGACTCTTGGTTAAGGTGTGCAAGTTTGCTGTATCTGTTACCACACTCAGCACAAAAGGGCACCATGCAATGCTCATGCAGCTGCTTTGAAGAAAACAAAAGGGAGTGCTTTTTCGCAAAGCACAGGTCATATCTGTGGGACTAGTCACTGCAGGCTAGTAGAGAAGCCAAGAGTATGAATTTATTTTAAAAGGGATTAGCTAGATTTGTTAACACAGGACTGTTTTTGCCTATTACGCATGACAATTCAGACACAAGCTCCAGATCAGGAAGCTACAAAGCTGCCAGCTGCTGGAAGCTGGGAGGGCTTGCCAAGGAGATGAGCACTTGTCCCTTACACCTTTCCTCATTGTAATTGCTGTATTTCATTGTCGTCGCTGGATTGCCTTGGAAGGATGAGCTAACGTCTAGTCTGGAAGGAGTAAGATCTCATTGAATTATAGAATAATAAACCCCAGGTATATCAGCAAGGCTTAGAGATTCAGTGGGAAGTAACAGGAGGAGGTCCCTGAATGGAGCACATCCGACAGCACCACCTTTCTTGGAAGAGTTCAGTGATGCACTAAGGGCTTCCTAAGGGCATGGAAACACACTTCCTAAGGGCATGGAAACACACGGCCACAAAAATAGGTCCAGGGTTGTCAGGTGCAGGTTGTACTTTTTCATTGCTCTGCATAGGGTGTGAAGACAGACGGGGTGAGGGGAAGAATGCAGCCAGCTTCTGGAGAAATTGCAATTCAATGCATTTATGTATGTTAAGTTATTCTTCATGTCACTGAAGTATGTACAGCAAGGAGCCCTGCAAACCATGCTGTGAAAAAAAAATACGCAACATCCCTGCACACCTTTGCAAAATCTACTGCTGGAGGCAGGAGGGTGGACTGGCTGGCTGGCTGGGCTGACTTCCTGGGGTAGACAAACCCCTATGCAAATAGAATATAAATTAACAAGGATTTGGGGGAGGCAGGCACGCTTGTAAAGCACTTGAAAGAAATGCAGCGGAGCAAAGACCCAAGCAAAATGATGTTCATGTCAATCTGATTAAAAAAAAAAAAAAAAAAAAAAAGCCTATCTGGTTCCAGCCAAAACATGGATTGCTGATTGCCAGAGCCACTGCAGGATGAGACTGCAGAGGGTAATTAAGTCTCTTAGCGGGTGGCTGGGATGGTGTATTCCCAGACTCGTTATCAATGTAAATAGAAACCTCAAAAAGGAGATGGAATTTCGTTTGAAGGCAACAGAAACATAAATGTTTAGTTATTTAAAAGTACTTTTTAAGGAAAATGTGAAAGTTATTATTGCCATGTTTTATACTGGGCTGAAAAAAAAACACCAGCAACAAGGAAGAAGTTGCTGAAGTTTATTGTCTCTGACAAAGACAGTAGGTCAAGACAAGTGTAAGATCCTGGACTGATGACACCAGAGAAAAATCAAGTCCTTTGTGCAAAATACATTTAGTTGTGTTTTTGGAAAGATACAACCTGGTTATCTCAGAATTGCTTGCCTCTGTTTCTGCTAGGGTTGGGCTAGCTGACAAAGCACTAGCTGCTTGGGACACAGGTTAGGGGCAAAAAAACCCAGATTAATGGAAATTTTAGAAATCTCAAGAAATCCTTGTTATTCCCCGTTCAAGGGAAAGTGAGAAACAGCACCACTCAGGTCAGTGTGCAGCTGGGCACCGAGCCTGTCCCCCAGGGCTGTTTCAGGGGGCCAGAGCCTGGTGCCTGCTCACAGCCAAGGTGCGAGTTGTTCTCTTGGTGTTTCAGTCGACAGAAAATTGAAAACACAAATGCCTGCCGGCTGGAAATGATTGCTGGATCTACAAGGAACCCAAGGAAATGCAATGCAAGAGAAAAATGCGTGTATGACTTAGGATCCGAGAACGTCCCTCTCTTCATAAAAACGAAGCTGTGCGTTGCTGCAGTGTGAACCTGGGTCACTGGTGGCAGCATCCCCAGCCACATCCGAGGCTGCTGCCCAAACAGGCACATATTGCGGAGAAGTAGCTGGTACTTTCTTTAGGGCCCAAAGGGAAAGATATAAGAGGTATGAAATCAGACATTCTGTTACAAATAACTCACAAAGCCTCTTCAGGCTAGTGCAGACAACAAACATATAATTCAACCCGAGAAAATAACAATACTGATCACTGCCCTGCTGCTACATGGAGGCAGAGGAGAATTTTTAAGGAGGACTTCAGGAATGATAGCATAATTTTGCAGTCATCCCAGATACATGGAAGAAAGCGTCACATTTTGTGTTGAAAAAGTGGAAAAGAAAGAACATGTATGAAAGGTAATCTTGAGGTATTCTTGGATGTTCTTCCTTTGAGGGAAGGGAAACCGCAAATATGCAAACCCTCTTGTTTATTACAATCTGCTTCCCATGGCTTTTTTGGCTTGCTCATAAATTACTTCTCTCTGTGTTAATCAGTTTGCCCTGATTTATTTACATATATTTTGCCTCCTCTCATTTTGACATGCCAGCGCTCCTCAGCCTGAGAGGAGGAAGACGCAACAAACAGAGCTGAACCTAAATATGCAGCTAGACTTTCCTGATCCTCAGAACTTATGCTGAGATATCATGTCTTTGCTCCTGAGCAGGAGCACAATGTAGGCAACCTCGCAGGAGAGGAGATGCTAGGGATGCAGGGTCAGAGGTTTCTTGAAGGATAAGCACCAACACACCGCCTCGGCTCCTGGAAGCACGCCCTCTCTTCCCATCTTAATCTGCATTTCAGCTCCAGGCCAGCATTTCTGGTACCCATACAGACCTCCACACTGGGGTCATACATACACATTTCCATGGCAGCACAGAGCTGAAAAACAGATTAAACTGCAGCAGACAGCTCTCAGGACCTGAGTGAGTTTTTTTTCAGGCTTGCTGAAGTGTCTCTACATTACAATGCAAACTGCACTGTAGTTATAGTTTAAGTATAACTCACTTTATTTACACATATCCCTGATCTTCAGAAGAAAAAGCCAAAAGGCATGCAAGACAATTCTAGCAGGAATTTTACCAAAGAGCAAATCTCTATTTCCCAGGGGTCAGTTTTTCTTCAGGGGCTGATGCAAATCAGCACCTCCAGCAGAGAGCAAACTATTTTGCTGCTCATGCAACTCCCTATAAGCTGATTCTCTGTGAAACCATTGCATAACTTAAAAATCCTGGTCTTAAGAACAATAACTTGAAGACTGTGTTTAACATAGCTAGCGTGTGATGCCTAACATAGCAATATATTTATTCATGAGATATCCAATAACTGAGCAAGCATATTTTACCACAATACTCAGATACACAAAATCAAACACTCTTTGTAGTTCTGCACTCTTTTGCTCGCTTTGGTATATTGGTAGTGCTAATGACCACAGTTGGCGCTTTTTCGCAAACCACAGAAAATCCTGTTTTGATAATATTGTGCTGTGACAGGATGATAAGACTCAGGGCCATGCATCAGTGTGCTGAGCTCCTCCGCAGGGTGACTTTGAGCCACCAAGACAAGAGCAGAGTGAAGCGGTGTCACCACTGTCAGCCGCAGCCTGGCAGCTGGGCTCCGCAAGCGAAAAAATGAAACGCTTAAATTGAGGGGGAAAAGTGACAGAAGAGGTTCATAGCCAAAACCCACAGATGGCATCGGTGCAGAGTACCTGTAGGTATGCGTGCTGCTCAGAGCAAGGGGAAAATGTGATCTGATTGCATCAATTATGCTAAAAAAACACTAATTCTCTTTCCAGCACTGTGTGATAATTTGTCCCTTTTGGAAGAATACTCTTGAATGCACTGATATCTGCCTCTGCAATTTTGTGGGAGGACAGTGGACAATTTTTCCTCATCCAGAACACATGTAAGAATGGGCCAGGCACAGTATGCCATCACCATATAAAATCATCACTGGAGGAAACTGTAGTTTGTTATGCATTTACTTTTCTAAATTGTTAACTTCTTTGCTAGAAATTTTGGGCATTACCTTATCTCCCCAGAGGTCAAAGGCAATTTTGCCACTATTTTCAGTGGGAGCAAGTCCAAATCATCTTAAATTGCCCTAATCTGCTGGAGCAAGCATGCCCCAAATAGAAATGTGCATCATGCACAGGAGCTTGCTTTCAAAGCTGTAGGAGGAAAAATCTGCATGATCTATAGATACAAGCTACACTGTAGGAGCAGAGACACAAGAAAGGATTAGACTGGTGTATGCAAATACTTTCCCAAAAAGTAGGGTAGGTAGTGAATGAGCTTGTAGTGAATGTGCAGAATTCTTCATTTGCTTTCCCAGTAGTCTGGAGCATCTGAGGTAAAGGTACATTGCAAATATACTCTCTGGGAGAAGGATGCTGTGTTTTCTGATGGCTCATCAGCTTGTTACTTCCCCTTGTTTTATTTGAGCACTGGTGTGTGTCTATCTACAGGATGCATATTTAGCACAAGTGAGAGCATCTCCTCTATTATTACAGATCGACATCCAGTAGCGAGGTTTGGCTGCTGGGAGGTATGCTCTCTGTTTACTCCTGAGCATCAGTTTGGATGACTATCTCTCAAAGTCATGGTCCAAAAGAAGTCACAGTTGATTCATATGATCTGAGTCTTATTTTGGGTTTCAAGTACCTGTACGTCTTATTCCTTATCTAATTAGCCTTGCAAAATCCCGGTTCATAAGCACTAATTGGAAGCACACAAGGATAAGTGTTCATGCAAATCCTCCTCTGCATCTTTGGATGTATCAGGTGCTTCAGGCAAACAAATCTGACACTGGAAAAATGCCCAGGAAGTTTTGCCTATACAATTTGAAAATTTCAGCCTCTACATGAAAAGAAAGGTGTCGTGTTAAAGCTGTTTTAGAATAGGAGTCAGGAAGAGTTACAGATGGGCTGAATCATTACCACTGAAAATCACAGGTAATAAAGGGTGTAAATTGATAGTAAAAACACAATTTGTAGACCCTATAATTAGCAATGGCAGCATAATACAGAGATAAATTAAATAAAAGTTGTTAGTGAAGTGGATGGCTCAGGGGGCTGATAAGAAGACCGTATTTTGAGCTTAGTGTTTCTTGCCAGCAAGCCACTGATTCTGCAAATGTCAGACTGAAAAATAGCAAAGATCACTCCTGTCTGATGCAAAACTAGTTTCCTGGTTTATTCTGGTGTTCAGCGTCCAACATTGGCCCTGGTGCTTACTGACTCCAAGAGGCCAAAGGCTCAATGGAAGAAAAATGAAAACTGCACCTCCCCGGAGAAATACTTGCCTGAACAGATATGAAATAGACCGAAGAGGATTGGGGGAGGAATTTTTTTTTGCTTTCTACATGCACGAAATGTGATTTTTAATAAAGAGGTGGCATTGCTAGCGTTGTCCATCAGAGCTTTTGGATAATTACTAGCAAAACCAGGGACACAGCAAGAACTAATGATGGGGAAGCAGCATACATTAAATTCAAACTTGTACTTTTTAACAGCAGGTTGATGAATTCTAGAACTAAATACCATACCATGAAAATAAGTGGTTGATTCTTTGATTCTTCACTCTTCGTTTTGAGATGTAGAGAAAATACCTCCGAAAGAAACGCTTATCCAAGTTACTGGCTTTATGTTATCAGGTTTATGCAGGGGGATCAGGGTAATACCAACCTGTATTATAAGGGACATCTGCCTATTGGCACAGGTAGACCATCTTTTAATTGTGAAAACAGCATGATCGTAAGGAAACTTCAGTTCCTAAAACACCATCTAAGTCAGGAGAGAAAGGGGACATGCTTGAATTCGCACTGTGTCACGCAGAGTATGACTGAAGGCACAGCAGAGGCAGTAACTTGCTAGAAGCCCGGGGGCTGCCAGAACCTCACATAAGTTTCTGCGGATCATAAGTTGCCTTCCCGTGGCCTTCCTCCTTACCACAGCTGCAGTCAGGCTCCTCAGTGACGGAGAAAGCCCTAATAGTCTTTCATCAAGCACAATATTATTCTTCAGTATTAACACCACCCTGGCTCCCACTTTATCTGGCATAGGCTTTCTGTAAACTCCGCTCCTCAGTGCTTCTAAGTAAGACTTGTCATTTTCTGGCTCCGCCATGCTTCAGCAATACCAACGATGCAGCACCACTCCTGCAACAGATATGCCTCCAATACATTAGCATTATTATGTATGCTTCCTGCAATGTTTATTTTAATAGATATTTCATATTTTTTTTCTTTCTTTTACTGTTCTCCTTCCTCTGTCATTACTGCTTGCAACCTTCACTGACCTGAGACCCTTAATGTGGCTAATTCTGACACCACGTTAAAATGGACAATTTTTCATTAGAAAATTGACTCCTGTTTTGCAGTGGCGTAAATAAAATATATCTTCAAGCCTTTTGTCTCAAGATTTCTATCTTTCTCATTGTTAACAATCAGAAACACTGTTGGGTTCTTCCTGCTGATACACTCAGCTCAGATGCAAGACTCCTTCTTTCCCCCAGGCCTCCCATATAGGAAAAAAAAAAAAAAAAACATTACCTTATCTTTCCATGATAATACAAGAAGCAGAAGGAGGGGTTTGAGATGCCTTGAGAGCATTAAAAATGGTGTTCGTCACCTCGAGCGATAGAACAGACTTAGTCACCATAAGATCAACTAACCATAAACTGCACAAACTTCACACACATTTTGTGTTATTAGTATTACAAAGCATTTATATAGTGCCATACATTTCCACAGCCATTTCTTCCAAGGAGATAAAGCACATTCCCTTCCTCAGAGAGCATGCAATCTAAATAAGTCAAGACAAACAGTACATGATGAAAACAGAGGACAAAAGTTCAGGGGGGATTGATGTGTGGAGACAGCTGATAAGAAGAAGAATGGAAAGGGAAATGATTAAAGATTGCTGTTTGGGAGCCTTTCAAAACCAGGGGTAGGCTCAGCACACTACAAAGTCTATGACAATAAATGCAGTTCTGGTAAGACCTTGGTTGCATTTATACTTTGAAATGTATTTTACTTGGAAGAAGTGCTGCCTGGCCAAAACCTGTCCTTCTGGTCTGTTCAGATGAATTATACATAAAGTGAATCCAGATGAATTATACATAGAGTGGGCATCGGTCTGGATGCAATGTTTGTATATGCGACTGGTTTGGGACTTCGTAAATAGGTCTGTTTTTCAAGAGGGATGTCCTGGTACACACAAACACTGCCCTTTTGGTGGGGAGGCCCAGGACGGAGGCATGGGCACAGCACTGGCCTCAGTGGGGTCTCATGCAGGGTCTCCTACTGCTGCAGGGAGGACTCTGGGCTGTGGAAAGATTCATAACAGGGCTTCACAGCACCAGCAGAGCCTCATTGAGGCCTGGCACTGCAATTTTCTTATTGATATTAAGCTTCTTTGTGGGACTTACTTCAGGCAGCATGAGCAAAAGCACAGATATTTGGATATGCATCCTCAGGGCAAAGTCATACGGGTTATTTGGGGATTTGAAATAACTACTTAAATGCTTTAGATGAAGCAAAACTAATGAACATCATCTCTGAAGTCTGTAGGTACAGGCCCATCTATAAATCTGTGATCCTTATATCAGTACATACATTGAAAAATTTGGGAGGGGAGGACATATAATTTACAAAATGGATAGGGGAGCAAAAACAACATAAGCACTGGAGAAAAAGCAAGCTTGCAGTTAAGTTCAATATTCAGTAACAGCAAAGAAGGAGGATGTAAACAACATCATTACATACATAATTCAAGAAACATTGACCAAAAATTCACATTTCACTTTAAAAGAAACTTTGAATTATGAAAGCCACAGGGGGAACAGAAGGAAAGAGGAGATGTCATATAGCAGAATTAGACTGGGCTGGTTTAGAACAAGTAAGATCTAATATTTCGGTTCAAATCCTCTAAACTTGATTGATAATTCTTATTATGTGCACAATAAGAATCACGTATATAATCCATATGAAGAAATGACCAGGTACTCCAAACTATATATGCACTTGTCTTCCTCTTCAAGCATAGAGGACTAGGACCTCCACATTATTGGTGTGAAGGGCTCATCTCTGCCTTCAAAATACTAATCTCTCTTAGTACTCCACAAGAGAAGAGGTGTTGGTGAAAACTCCAGCCAAAAGAACAAAACTGTATCCCCTTAGATTGGACAGAGTGCTTTCAAAACCATAGGGCAAAAGTATTGCTCAATACAGTAGGCATGACAAATAGGAACTAAGATCTGGGTTTTATTCCATTCACCTTGTTTTAAATAACATGCCAGTGAATAAAAGTTCAGAAAAAAACAGAATGGATTTGTTTCAAAACTGCAGACACAAATCCCACATTTATTAAATACACTATTATTATTAGGAGACAAAGTGGCAGGTCAGTATGGAGATATAAGAACAATATTTTACAGTGATGCAGTTCATCAGCATTTTCTACTTTAAAGAAAGAACTACCTCCAACATCAATTGCATCCCAGCAGTAGATATTAATGGTCTTTCCAATTTCTAAAGCTTTTTGAAATTACTTTTAACAACACAATGTATCCAATTTTTAATGTGATTCTCCAGTTAATGTCTAATCATACCTGGGAGAGAAAATCCTGCACATGATGACTGAATCCACTGCAAACAGAGAAAAATTATACTGATGAAATTGTTTTGTGATGGCATTTACCCAACACAAATGGAGATTACCCACAGGGATGCTTCCCGGGTTTCTAACTCACTAGGCTAGGGTATTTCAGGGCAGGGACTCTCTCTTCCTTTGTGTTTCCACAACAACTGTCTCAATGGTTTTCTAGTCCTAAAGAGGGACTTTTGTGCTACTACACAGAAAGCTACTGAAGTCATACCTGAGCTAGTAGGGATTTCCTTTTCTACTTTACAAGCCTGTTCTCAGGACCACTGACCCTGCAGAGAGGGGAAGAAATGAGAGGGATCCACCAGCTGCTCCCTCTTCTTGAAGCCTTGGGTGTAACCAAAAGGATGCTTGTAACATGCAGTGGGGGACTGCATCAGGAGTAACTTCCCTATCAGATGTGGCAAGCAATTTTTTCCCTAGCAGAGACTGCCCCTGTGCTGTCCCCTGATTTCAGATGAGTGTTGCAATCAGGAGGTTGCACAGTTATCATTTGTTTCTCCAGCCTAAAGTTTGAACTCTGCTTTGGAAAATTCAGCAACTTAAAGACTGAAACACTTTTGGAGTGCACATGATATTTTCAAGACCTAAGTTCAAATGTGCCCTTGACTATGCTCCTAATTTTAAGTATATGAGTAGCCTTGTGTAGCTGACTGTAGATGAGATGCAGTTTGACCACTTGTAAATGACTTTGCTTTTATTTTCACTTGCTATTTGCTTACTCAGAAATTACTCTGGGAAGAAAACAAGAGCTGCCTCAACGCCAGAAAGGTGAAAGCTCTAAAATGATCTGATATCATTTTGTCAGAGATGCACATTTGCAGTTACTACCTTGTGTTAGCAAGCTGTAAGCACTTGGTGAAGGTTCAATAAACCTAAATAAACAGTCAGATAAAGAATTCATTATATATAAAAAGGAATATACGTGACACTGCACTTACTTTTGTCTTTTGCATAATCCATCTTTATTTATTACAAATAACCATTTGCTTTCATGCTGTAAAGACCTAAGAAAAGCAAATTAAAAGCTATTCACACAAACACATTTATTTTGCCTCTATTGGAACAGGTTTCCACTTTCCTCCTTGAAGTGCCTCTGGTGTTTACCCAGATCAGAGTTCTTACCTGCTGGGGGCTGCAGCAAATGCAACCAACTGAACCCTTCCAGCCACTTAGACACCACGAGTCCCTTTGAAATGTGAAAACTCAAGACTTCTTTTCAGAGCACACACTTAGCACCACTCGTTCTTTGTGAGAGGCAGCCAGCACCACGATCAGGTCACAAAACAAACAGTTGCTAAAGGAGGACGGTCATGGGCTTCCACAAAGGTGTGAAGCTCAGGATGGTGAAAAGTGATCTTCAGTGGTGCATGTTAAATTCAAGGAGGCATAACACCTAAAAGAATAATAAACACTAGAGAGGAGGTATATGCCCATAGGTAGAATGCATCCAGTACTATCAATGACTGCTGAGGCTCGGAGTCTCATCAGCCTTCAGCCAGAGCCAGCTTCCACACAGTTTCTCTTTTGGCCTTGGCAGGAGATGCAGGTTTCACAAGAAGCCCACATCACCTTCTCACAAGGGGCCAGTGAGGAGGCATCCTGCAAGCTGTCTCCATCCCAAAATACTGTCCTTGTTCTCTTCAACAGGAGACACCTGGAGTAACACTTCTGCCACTGTGGTTGGCACTGGCAAAATAGTTCTGCAGCATGTTCCTGTATTTGCCCCCAAATTATTTGACTTCTTTTGAGCTTAATCACATATGAGCCCTATCATGTTATAAATCTAGCTGGGCTATTTACTTCTAGTGCAGCCTAACCACCCAAATGCTTTGTTTACAGTTATTTCTGGAGAAAATGTAGTATCTTGTTAGCCTTCTGCTGATGTTGCTGCTCTGGTTCACTTTGTTAATTAACCCCTTATATAGTAATGGGTTTTAGCACTCAGCTTGCTAATATTCCCAGCTGTGTTATTCCGGCTCTAACTCACATGGCTCTTATTTAAGTATGCTCCAGCAGTGACTAAATAGGGGGGGAGGGGGGGGAGGGATGAGGGATGAGGGATGAGGGATGAGGGATGAGGGATGAGGGATGAGGGATGAGGGATGAGGGATGAGGGATGAGGGATGAGGGATGAGGGATGAGGGATGCCTGCAGGCTGAGGGCCCACTTGAGCTAATGGGGAGCCTTCAAGCCAGAGCTGCACCATCATGTTCAGTGGCACAAACCTTGGTTCCACTGCAGTCTGAAGCAGCATCCACTTCTCTCCTATTCTGCCTCTCAAGGAGATGGCTCGAGGTCCCCCAGAGTAAATGCTGTGGTGAACAAAACAGGCTGCACTGTGTCTGTGTACTGATTTCCTCCCTAATGCTAAGTCTTGGCTTGTTTAGTGTTCCTTTCTCTATATCTACCTTCTTTTTCACACCTCTGCCCAGGATTAACACTCCTTTTAGCTAATGCTAGATGTTTTCAAAGATGCTCTCACCCATGCACATATTTTTTTCGATGAGGTTAAGGAGAAAGCAGAGTCAATGCAGAACGAAAGGAAGCCCTGCCAAATGACAACACATCTCTGAAGGCAACCAAAACAAATAGCATGTCTTTTGCATATGAGAGAAGATTCAAATCTTCTCTCTGTAGATTCATATGAAGCCAACTGGATGGATTTATTTCAGAAGTCAGAAGCAGGAAACATTTATAGATGTATGGAAATAACTGATGCTGCAAGCACTCTCTCCTGGCTTTGTTCCATTGGTTTGCTTTGAAAATGCTTTTGACAAAGAACTACAGTCTGCAAGCAACTTTCGTCAATTTTAACAAGGAGTAGATTGATCAGATTAAAAATCATAGACTCATAGAGTGGTTTGGGTAGGAAGGGACCTCAAAGACCACCCAGTTCCAACCTCTCTGCCATGGGCACTTCCCACTAGACCAGGTTGCCCAAAGCCCCATCCAGCCTGGCCTTGAGCACCTCCAGGGACAGAGCATCCACAGCTTCTCTGGGCAACCTGTGCCAGTGCTTCACCACCCTCTGAGTGAAGAATTTCTTCCCTATATCCAAAATCTGGATAAATTAACTACCGTCATACTCTTAAAGAAATGTAGATGCTCAGCTACCTCCTTGTGGCTACCTGGGCTCATAGTAAATCTTCCTCTTTCTTCTTTAGATCCAAAAAAAAAAAAAAAAAGGCAATCAATTTCTACTCAGGCCATTAACAGTTCTCAAGCTGACTGTGCTAAAGTCTGTTGTAAAGTTCCTGTTTATGCTGAATAGTGATACCATGAAAAAAAAAAAAAAAGATGGATATCTAATGTAAACTTGCATTTCCTATAAGACTAACCAAATCAGACCAAATACTTTGATAAATATAAATGGAGGGAAAGCTGCTCAGTAGTCTCTTCTATTTGCCATTCTGTAGGCCTCTGTTGTAGGTTTGTAGAACATCTGCCTGGGAGCAGAGAGTGACAAATCGAAGCCACCAGTGTCCAGTGGCAGAAGGTGGTTGAAGTATGATACACCTGTTACTAGATAGATCTGTCCCTCCTTGCAGACCTTCTGCATGTTGTTCTGCATGCAGAATGCTCTCTGTGTCCCTACGTCTCCACAAAACCGAACTTCCCATGTAACATGACTGAAATTTTTGTGTAATTTGGAAGCATCATTTCTATATGCTATAAAGACTCTAATACTTGACATACATGAGGGTTTGATTTTGTATCGAGGGCTTTGGATTCCACATATTCATCCTTTGCCACAGAACTACTAAATATCAGAAGCATAATTTTATTATAAAAGGCATATGCTCTTTCATTACCCATATGTTCTTGCATATGTTAGTTTTCCACCTGTCCTCTCTCAGCTGTAGTGTGTCCCAATTCAATTAGTCCATGTTCAGTTTGCCTATGTTTTAGAGTATCAGGAAGATCATATCAGAAGCCAGTATCACAGTATTATTTGTTAAAATGTTGATTCTTGTTGCCTAGAAAACCTAATAAAAATAGATTTTACAACCCTCTTTGGAGTCTCCAGTTCTGACTGTATCATGTAAATGGTAAATTATTCACCTTTATTTAATGGAATTTCTTGTGGCATAATTACACGAAAATCTCAACTTGTATTTAGAAGTGATAAAGTGATTAAGATTTTAAATGTCTCATTTGCATGCTGGTGGTAATCTTTTCATGAATATAAGATAAGAAGTTATTGGTTTATGAATTTGCTTTGAACAAATAGTATTCACAGATTTAAAAAAAAAAAAATCTATATAACTCTTCTTTCTCCCCTGACTTTTTATCTCCAGATGCACAGAAACACAGTTTTGATTCCAGAACATGTTCTGCATTTAGATAATAACGGAGCAAAAGATAATAATAGAGCACGAGCTCTGGCTGAAGAATACTTCCAACTCTTCTCCAGTTCTGGCAGGCACACAATTTCCATACACTAAATGAATCACTTTAGGAGACATGAAGGAAATTCTTAGTGGTACACAGTGTTACAGTCTGTGATGATGTGTAGCTCTTGAATTTTAATTTATTGTTCGGACAACCTCCGGGACCTTCCAGCTTCAACCATCCTACAATTCTGTGACTACTGCAGTGCTGCCAGGCTCCTATGAACTATTGTATTCTGGAGGCTGTTAATGGCGTGAAGAGGATAAGTGATTCTCGTTACTTGTTCACTTTATGCTCTCTTCCTACTTTCATCTTTAAAACTCTTACCTCTTTCTTAACCAACCTGGGTACCAGATTTCAGACTGTAGTTTAACTTCATCAAGGTGAAAATACCATGATAGTGTCAGATAGCTGTAATGCAACTTTGTTTTCTCACAAAGAATCATGGACTCACAGAATGGCTGAGGTTGGAATGGACCCCTGGACAACATCTAGTCCTACACCCATGCCAAGCAGGGTCACTGAGTGCACCTTGCACAGGGCCATGTCCAGGTGGGTTTTGAATATCTCCAGAGAAAGAGACTCCACAGCCTCTCCAGGCAAGCTGTTCCAGTGCTCCGTCACCCTCATTATAAAGTAACAAAAGTGTTTTCTCACATTCAGCCAGAACTTACTGTGCTTCAGTTTGTGCCTCTTGCCTCTTGCCCTCTTGCTGCGTACCACTGAAAGAGCCTGGTCCTTAATTCTTGACACCCTCCCTTCAGGTATTTATACACATTGATAAGATCCCCTCTCAGTCTTCTCTAAGCTAAACAGTCCCAGCTCTCTCAGCCTCTCCTCGTATGAGAGATGTTCCAGTCCCTGATCACCTTAGTAGCCCTTTGCTGGAATGTCCAGGAGCTCCATGTCCCTCTTGTACCGTGGAGCACAGAACTGGACACAATACTCCAGGTGTGGCCTCACCAGGGCTGAGTAGAGAGGCAGGATCACCTCACTTGACCTGCTGACATCACTTAATGCACCTCAGGATACCAATGGCCTTCTTAGCCACAAGGGCACATTGCTGGCTCATGGTTAACTTGTCTACCAGGACTCCCACGTCCTTCTCCGCAGAACTGCTTTCCATCAGGTCAGCCCCCAGCCTGTACTGGTGCATGGGGTTATTCCTCCCTGGGTGGAGGATCTTGCATTTGCCTTTGCTGAACTTCATGAGGTTCCTCACTGCCCAGCTCTCCAGCCTGTCTGTATCCCTCTGAATGGTGGGTCCACAAAACTCCTCCCAGTTTTCTGTCATCAGCAAATTTGCTGAGGGTCCACTCCATTCCCTCATCCAGGTCACTGATGAATAAATTTAACAAGTCTCGACCCAACACTGACCCCTGGGGGACACCGCTAGCTACAGGCCTCCAGCTAGACTGCGTCTCTGATCACAACACACTGCGATCTACCATTCAGCCAGTTCTCAATCCACCTCAATGTCCACTCATCTAACCTACACTTACTGAGACTGTCTATGAAGTTGTTATGGGAGACAGTGCCAAAAGCCTCGCTGAAGTCAAAGACAACATCCACTGCTCTCCCCTCATCTACCCAGCCAGTGATCCCATCATAGAAGGCTATTAGATTGGTTAAACGTGATATCCCCTTGGTGAATCCATGCTTACTCCTGATTGCCTTCTTAGCCTTCACATGTTTGGAGATGACCTCCAGGGTGAGCTGTTCCATCACCTTTCCAGGGATGGAGTTGAGGCTGACTGGCCTGAGAATAACCAAAATTCTGTTTATCTGAGCTCTAAAGAAATGTAAAGAATGCCCTATCAACTAATGCTCACCCTATGACATATTCTCTCTTGCTTTCCATAGATTTTTGCATCAGAGCTGCCCTTGCTGGTCTTTTACTACTGCCTTTTCTCTGAGTGTCTCTGCTCTTCCTACAGCTTCTCTCAAATACACAAGGACCTTTATAAAATGTACCCAGGCAAAAACATCCACCACCATTTGCTTTGCATATACCTTTGATTTGGGTGGCAGCACAGACCTGTCTTTGATGTAGAGATTGCTGTTATTTTAGCTACCTTCTTCCCTTTGGCATGTCAAACTTTGAAGTGCAGCATAGTGGTTACACGCCTCCAACTTGATCCAGAGATGTAAAAGAGATTGAACCCATAGCTTATCAAAGTCTGACATACTGCACATAACAGATCAGTTCGTGTTCTGCAGTGCTGAAATTTTCTATTACCTTGGAAAGGCAATACTGCATTAAAGTTTTTCCTCACCTCCTATTTTCTGGTCTGCTTGATTCATGGATTAGAAAAAAAAACCACACAGGTATGTTCTGACAGATACCCCTTCTCACACATTTTACAACTCAGAGTGCTATCATGCAAGTGATGGGTTTCCAAGAGGAAGTCTTTGTGATGAAATGTGCCACCCATTCTGTTAGAAACAAGGGTACATTTCTGTTTTAGTGACAGAGATGCAAATCAGGACTGCCTATCTCCTTTGAAGCTTGATAGAATAATAATGGGTGAAAACAGATTGAAAGACCAGGAATTATCCCAGCTTAATTTCAGGGTGAAAGGTTCGGCCTTCCTGCAGCACTGAATCCCATGACCAGTGCAGAGAAACCAGCACTTTCTTATCATAACAGATCTGCAATAGTAGACCAATGGACAAAGCTGTAATACTGTATGCAGCTGCAGGGCTGAGTTTCTGAGATGGTGGAGTTGCAGTAGCATTTTGGAAGAGACCCACGGAACACTTTTTATCAGATATTATCTTTTTCCCGTGGGCTATCTGTCCCCACAGTTCCATCCCAAATGAGGGATTGTCCCCTCCTTGCCTGCTCCCTGTCCCCACCACTGGGTCCTACAGCACCAGCAGGAGTGATGGGTGCACTTTGGTGCCCTGACAGACACTTCCATTTTTAGGATCTTATTTTTACCTCTGTTTAATTCTGAATAACAAAAATTGTCAGGTTTACAACTTGCAGTTCTTCTACTCAACTAAGATTCTGAAAGATTGCTGTTTTTCGTGCATGGAGGAATATTTACCAGGATGTCTACAGAAGAGTAAGGGATTTGCCTTAGGGTAGGTGTTGCTATCAAAGGAAAAATAAAATGCTCATCCTCTTTCCTCTGCAGGCATCCTTTCTTATTTCAAAATCACGATAGTTCTTCTGATACATTGCAGGAAGACCATATCTCCTCGATAAATGTTGCAGTAGTTACATGGTGCCTCCAAGATGTCATGTTTTATATCAAAGTTATTTTCCAGGAAGGCATAAGGTCAGTGAGCATCCCAGCAATGTTGCCCAAGACCTCCTGGTGCCAGCTCAGGTGACAGAGGGAGGCTGTGTTTCCACACAGAGCTTCCTCTTTCTTTCCCATCCTCACATTTCCATTACAACAGGAGCTGAATTCACCCCGTAAAAAAATAATTTACTGCTTGTCAGGCAAGAAGCTTACAAGGATTAAATCAGCACCAGCCACAAAGCAACCTGGATGGTTGGTTGCTTGCAGAAGAGGAAAACCCACAGTTATTGTTAATGGCAAAATGTTCTTTATCTCGCTATTTTAAATCAAGTTCAAAGTAAGGAAAAACGATGACAGAATATGGTCTTTACTTTCATCAGTGTTTCTGAGCAAGCATTTTGTAGTGCCTTCTTACCTAAGACATTTAGCCTATTTTCTGCTTGCAAAATATTCATCAACAAGCTTCTGTGTTAAATATGGTGATTTTGTTGCTCTAGAACAGTTTTACAAACACATTTCAGTCTCTCAGGTTCTTAGTTTAGGATCTTTGCTATTCACTTTTCATTCAGAGCCCACCATAATTTCGATTCCCTGACCAAAGTAGAAATTCAGCCTGTCAGCCAACTTCCTATAAAATAAACATGTGCTACTTATTTTTCATCTTCTTCTGCTTCCCCTTCATATTTTCTTATCTCACTTCATTTTCAGTGGCTTTTCCTCCCACATCTCTTTTTAAGTGCCACATTTTTCCTACCTTCTCTTTCCCCTTGCCCCCTTTTCATCCCAACCTCCCCCAGTCTGCCATCCAGCATTTCCCCAAGTCACACAAATTCAGGAAACATTTTTCCCCACAGAGAAGCATCTCACTATTACTCTGCCGGCAGTCTGGGAAGTTGATCTGCACTGGGGCCAGCACCTCCATCTGTCCTACCGTTGCTGGCTATGGCTTGCATCCAGGCCCACCACCAACCCACCTAGCACTTGGTGACACCAAGCCACCTCCCCGGCTGGATGTCTGTGTAAGCCAGACGCCCCCAAAAGCTTTGTCAGTGCTATCATTCCTGAGCCTGGTGCCCAGAACTGCACCCGTGCCTCCTGCCCAAATGGCATCCCTGCGTGTACCAAATTTTCATGGAGGAGGGGGCTTCCCGAGGCAAGAACCCTTTATCCAGAGACTGCTACAAGAGCAGGGTTAATAAGAAAATCCAGAAAATGCCCTTTTAGAGGTCAGGCCCAGCAGCACAGTATACAAATATGCCTTATTTTAAGGAATATGTTAAACTTTTATCAGCAACTGAAATCTGAGGATATATATTTATTTGTTGCCTGTGGCCAACAAAATGTGTTTAGTACACGAAAATTCTTCTAGTAGGAAGAGCTCACTTGAACGTATTACTAAGAAGGCTGCTTTGGCAGTTTTCTGAAAACCACCAGCTCCTTGATAGGATTTTGTCAGACAGCAGAGGTCCCTCAAAAAAAAAAAAAAAGTGTGATATTAATGGTGCTGGTGGACAGTCCTTTCCATCCAAGCAGCTAATGTATCTGAAGTCAATAATGAGTAACACTGGATGAGTTGCAAGCAATGATTTATTAAAACATATATGTCATGGGAAAAGAAAGCAGTGATCAGCTTTGCTTTCTGATCAATTAACAGCACTCAGACAAGCAGAATTCAAATTATTTTGAAGCCCCAAATGAACTGATCTAGTCATTAGGAAGTCTGCGGTGCTGCCTCATGCAAGCAGCTGTTCATTTTATCATATTTACTTTTACAAATGACTGTTATCATCCTGCAACCTTAGCTTTATGACTTTTTGGAAACTACCCAATGTTTGATTTTTAAGGACTGAATATGCAGTTTAATCTACTTCAAGAGAGGGTATTGAAGATTTCGAATGAATTGGAATTGCAATAGGAAATGTTTTAACAGCTATCTGCAAGTAATAAAAATACGATGTACAATCCCACGGATGGGCCTTTTCCAGCCATGCACCTTCTAATTGTGGAGTTCTTCCTGACATGGCAGGCAGGTCTCTGTGATTAGGAAATGTCTGGCAGCTGCTCCCTTTTAAACAGCCTGAGATCTATACCTCAGCTTGCCTTGCATTAGCCAGTCCCCACTGACAAGCAACCTTTCACACCACTGTTTTCCCCTGCCTTCATTCTATCCCTGTTTTTTTTTTCACCTGCAGTGTCCCTTCTCCCCTCCTTTCTTTCCCAGGAGCCTGAGTAACCTCGCAATTTCCACTTGGCATAAGCACGTATTTCAAGAGGAGGACATACAGGATTCAACTTAAGGGGAGAAGAGCCCTTGGGATGGGAAGGAATAGAAATGAGAAGGAGATCATGCATGAAAAAATCCTTCCATGCATATCAGGGCCAGGAAAATGGGAATGTGGAGTGTGGCTGGCCAGTGGCACCAGTGTCCTGCCCTAGGCAGCATCCAGGCGGAGAAGCCTGGCTCCAGGGGGCTGCAGGATGAGGCAGGCGCTACATGCATTGTAGGGCTGCCTCCCTCCCTCTGGTTCCTCGGCAAGCTGCTCTGCCTGGCCCTGCTGGAGCTGGGGTTGGAGCAGGTGGTCTCCAGAGGGCCCTGCCAACCTCAGCCACTCTGGGATTATTTCTATTGTTACTGTGGTTGTTACTTTAAGACCACTGATTGGCAGGGGAGAATGAAAATCCAAGGAAAGGGCACATGGAGGGGGGTATAAAAGGCAAATCAAGGAAAGGGGAAAAGAAGAGAACCAGAACTGAAACTACCTGTTGGCTTCCCCTTTTGTGAGATTTAACTTCCAAGCACCCCAAGATGCTTTATTTTCTTTCCTGTGTGCAGGTGGTTTTTCAAGATGGATTACTTGGCATTCACTTTTGTTTGTTTGTTTGTTTGTTTTCCCCCCACAAACTCTTAATTTGGCAGCACATGCTGCAGCTATTTGTGCGTGTAGCCCAGGAAAAACAATTCAGCTGCAGATAAGTAGCCTGTAACTCTTTTGTTTTGTGGAGAGACCCAAACTTTGGGAAAGAAACCTCCCTGCCCAGTGTATGCCCAGCCATCTCTCAGCAACAGCACACAGTAGGGGTTGGACACAAGGCTGAGCGAAGGGCCATGGGGACGAAATGTTGTCCCCCTGAGAGAGACAGCCTCTGCTCCCCTTCCCCACCACAGCCACTGTGCATTGGCATTGCCAGGAGAAAACAGAAAACATGAGGCCAGCCATAAAAGCCTCTGGGCCTCTCCTCATCTCCACCCACTGATGCTAGAGGGGTGGCAGGAGGGACTCCACCTGGGATGTGAGACAGCTAACAGCAAGGCACAAGCCCGTGCAATTGTTTGACTAGATACACTTCCACCCTGGACAAAAAAGCCATCATGTTTCTCCTGCGAGGCAGCTAAAGTGTGCCTGCTTGCACGTGCTCTGCTGCAGATGAGGTTAATTCAATATTGCCTTTATTTTGTATGTGTGAAGCATTGGCTGCTGAAAAGACAAAAAGCTCTGCGGGGCTTGTGCTACCTTCTGCTGAATTGCTGGTTGGAGCTGAGCTTTGTTAAAAGAGACAGAAATCATCTATCCAAGGGAAGAAGTCCATCTGTCCAGACCTGTGAGAGAAATTCAGCCTTTAATGTGGGTCTTTCCTAAATTATTTATTCCCCCGTGGATAGTGCAAGGTTTCCATAGTCACTGATGGGCTGTTATTTCTAAAGCGCTGTTCGCCGTAGGGATCCTCATTCACCACCTCATTTCCAGTTTTCTTGGTTTCCCCTGTGTGTGTGGATTTAATTGCACACCGCTGTTGAACAAAACTGTGTTCCCGTTTTCTCCTGAGCGCCGTGCCTGTTACAAGGTGCTGCAGCTCTTCTGGGTGATCACGCTCTCGTACCTCACATCCCTGGCCTTTGCTCACACAGCCACATGAAGTAACATTCCCTTGCGCTCCTGTTTTTTGATCTTTTTGTTTCATTTCCCTTAACAAAGCATTTTTTGTAAAACACGGAGTTATGCCAAGATCAAAATGCACATAGCAGATCATTCCTGTTGTTTATCTGCCTCCAAATGATACGCATCTCCTGAGAGACCCCCACCGCAGGCTGTTTACACAGAGCTGGGCAGCGCATGTTTGAGACACGAGTGCAAAATTTTCTTTTAATCTCTCTCTTTTATTCCAGTTATGCAATTGAGAGCAGAAAGCATGTATGCAAGGTGGCCACTCTTGCTGCTGGGATAAAAGATTTTAAAGTCTGGCTGCTGCTTGCGTTGCTCCAGCCACAGCCTCTGTACATTGCAGCACAAGTGCCCCCAGGTCTTTATTTGCTTCCTTTTGGAGTAGGTGGTGGCTTTGCAAATAAGTAGTAATTAATGTTTTGGAAGTTAAATACCAGGCGTGTGCATAACAGCTTCTCAGACCTAGCTCAGGCTGAAGTTTAAGCCAGTTATGAAGTTCACTATGAACTTCTACCTAAATAAAAACAGGGCAGGTAGCTTGGTGGTGAGGCTGGCAAGGACCTCGCACCACTCTCGCCTGTGCCCAGGCGATGTCCCCTGTGGATGCTCCAGCTCCTGCTGCTCATGGCCTGCTCCAAACCTTGGCAGCTGCCACTGCCAGCTCCAGGCTTCATACTGAGATAACTAAAAGGAGAAGAGAGCGCGAGAGACAGCCAGGTGGCTCCAGAACTGTTTTGTTTTGTTCATGTACCACCCTGAGGAGCTTTGGCAGCCCTGTGCACTGCTACGCCAGCAAAGTGTCTGGTAGGAAAAAAAAAAAAAAAACTGGCTTCCCGCTCAATGGCTAGCAGAGAGCATCTTGCCCTAGGTGGCACAATGCCAGCACGGCCACAACCATATTGACCGTGGATGACCATTGACAGAGCCTCAGATTGGCCACAGTGTTGGGGCCCCTTGTTCTTAACAAGCCAGAGACACAGAAAAGCCATCATTTATCAAAATAAAAATAAATAAAGTACTTTGCATTTTCAACAGAGAAAAGTCAAAGTGTTTTATATTATCTTAAAAGGAAAAAGCCTCTCAGATGTGTGTTATGTGATGGCCACACAAGAAGAGCCAGTCCCACATGGCCATCGCCTGAGTACCCACTTCACCTCCAGACAGACTAGATCTTATTTTGAAGGCTGCATCACCCAGCATCTTTAATAAAAGGGAACTATCCTCTCTGGCTGCACATTCTCCAGGAAGGCAGTAATATCTCTTCCTTGGAAACAAGGGCCGTCACACCACAGTGTTGCTGAAACAGCATTTTCCAGCCCCACAAAAAGACCTGTGTGGGACAGACGAGGCCCCAGAAGCTGTAACCTGGAAAATGCATTGTCCCTCTAGAGTTTGTTAAAAGAGATGCAAGGACAGATTTGCCTGGACAAATGCTAAGCAATGAGCTGAGGGGAGAAAGTTCAAATATGTATTGGCCTAAATGTTTTGAGAACTGCCCCTCTTCCCCATTTCCACTTTCCTTGGCTCATGCATCACCCCCTGAGCACTCACTGTGTTACATTCACATGAAGCCTTGCTGCACTGTCACACAATTGGAAAAGTTTTGAGCCTCGAGAAGAGAAAGTAATAAATAAAAATAGTAATAATGATAAAGTATTATTTATCAGCTGCTTATCGTGGCTAGCTAATCATTTTTGCTCACAGATCCCGCTGGGTCTGGACCCGCAGTGCCAATGTGGAGCTGATAGTGTACAACCATGGCTGGAGAAGGAAAAGGTCCTAGGAATCAGCTGCTTCCCTGATCAGTCTCTGATTTGTCTCAGAGGAGATATTTGCTATTTCCAGTAATTCATTAACTCTCTATTGTTTTACAGTGCATACAGCAGAATCTTCTTTTTGTCATTAAATCCCTTGCTGCTATTTGTGGCTCTGCCGCTATTCAAAGGGATTTTCAAGGCTCTGGCTCCCATTTCTATGTACCGCTTCTTATAATGGCTGGCACTATGGGAATCAAAGACTCCATTATATCAATAGATGGTACCTGTCACTTTTTAGTATGCGTTTTATGGCAGGATATTTATTTTTCAAAGATGCATTCCTCCTGCTGTAATCCTACATGTTCCTCCTTTACACTTGCAACGTGCCAGGCTTTAAAGCAAAGGACAAAGCAGCTGAAAATAGGAGTCTTTCCACCCACCCAGTCCATTTCTTTTCAGATACCGAGAAATTAAAACACAGGGCTTTGTGGATGAATTGCTGTCAGAGTCACTTGATAACTAGGATCCCAGTAGAAGCTTTTATAACAACATTAATAAAGATGCGCTAGCACTAAGATCCCTGCGTGCCGCATACCAATAACACCAGTTAGAATTATTGCCTTCAGATAATAAATCACACTTTTTTTTAAGAGAGAGAAATTTATTAAATTCATCTCCCATTCCCTTCCCACCTCACCAGGATTCAATAACAGGAGGGTTTTGGCTTTTTAAAAAAAAAAAATGCTCAGAGGCACAATTTTGCTGTGTCTGTGCCAGCCTGATGGCTACACCTCCTGTTTCATGCAGTGTGGTCGTTCACTTAGAAGAGGCAAAAAATCACCCCACCATAATTGTTCAGGGGCTTTCTCCTTCACGGAGCCGTGGGCCAGGTTTTGTTAGCCATTAGCAAGGCCAGATGTATGCAGAGCGTGGGGTCTGTTACTGCCACCGTCGCTCCTCCACATCTCCAAGCCCAGGAGCTGTGGGTTAACAGAGCCCTGGGGTTGCAAAGGAGCAGTTTCTGGGCCCGAATCATTTCACACCCAGCATGTCACCAAGACAGATAACTTTACTGGGCTTGTTCTGGGAGGCCTGATATGCCCGGGGCCCTTAGCACAGCACGTGCTGCACAGAAGGCATACTTACTTCCAGAAGCATGGGCACATAGCTGAGGACGGAGGTGCCAGATTAATATGGTCCACGTAGCAGGGATGCTGAGCGCTTGTCTCAGAGGGATAGGGAGCAGCTAGGCTGTAAATAAACAAGTTGAAACCAATTTTACTTCTCCTCCAATTCCCACTGCAAGCACAGCTCTAATGAAAGAAGACCAGGATAGCTGAGCTTTAAGCAATTATAACAGCCTGTACCTGCTGTTACAGACCAGCAGCATCAGCTCTTCTGGGATATGAGGCTCTCTCTCTATCTGTTCCTAGCATTAAGCAGTACCAGTCTGAGGGATATAAGACTGGAAAGGAGCTCCTGAGCCTTTAAGACCAGTCACTTGCTGAATACACTGGTCATAAAATTTCATAAGCTGACCAAACTCTTCTAATGATGACCAAGTTTTGTACCGCTATTATTCTATTACAGACCCTCAATACACTGATAATGAAAAACAGTATATAAAATCCTGCCTGGATGTATTCCCAGTTGCTTCTACGTGAATGCTATCTTTTGGTTTAAATAGTTTTTCTCCTGTTTCTCTAGAATTTAGCGTCACGATGTGTTTGCAGAGAACAACTGCACCTCTGCATCTTCTGCTTTGCGAGACCAAGCGAGCCAAGCCCTTGATGTACCATCCTGCAGCCATCCCACAGGCTGTCCTCTACAGCTCCTCCATTTTTGACAAGCAAGGGCTACCACCACAGTGCGCAGAACTCCAGATGAGGTCTCAACATGATCTACAAAACCGCCCGAGTGCTGCTTTCGCTCCGCTGGAAACGTGTCATCAGGGACACCCTCCGACTGGACTTGCCTTTCATGGTTGGATCACGCTGATGACAATATTCATCCTGACTGGCTCAGTGACCCAGTGCATTCTCCTCATTTTCATTTCCAGCTGAGAAAATCCCAAGTTTTAGTGCAAATTTTCCACGTTACTCTTCAAATTATGCTGCTCTTTATTCCTCTGAAGTTTATTGCACTGCCACCCTCCTTTAGACAGTACATTTTTCTGCCTGATATCTTCATCCTCTGCCACACTAACAATGCCTCCCATCTTTGTGCCACCAGCAAATTTCGAAAGAACTATTAGTTTCAATGGTCATTACTGAAAATCTATCCCCAACTTGATATTTCTATGGTACACGGTGTCTTTCCGTGTTGGTTGATACTTTCCTTAAATAGATAGTTCCTATCTACTTCAAGAAGAGTATAGATTTTTTGATTCTGTTCTCTGAAGAGTGAGGATTCCTTTATATCTGAGGTTAATTTATATTTAGGTCAATAAGCCAGTTGTTTTGCCTCGCTGTTCTGATCAGTAATAGCACTTTATTTCTCTACACTGTCCACCCTCTCATCTTCTATAGTTCCAATACAGATTGTCATATTGCTATTTATTTTTTCCTTTTTTTAAAAATATTAGATTTCCACTCATGGATATTAAAGAAGTCACCTCCATCCCTCCCCTTCATTTCCAAGTTAAAATTCTTATCATCACTTAAGCCAGCTTTAAGCCAGGAGGCGTAGTGCCCAGCAAATAGACAGCTTTCTATTTTCATAGAGATACACAGAATCAGCCACTCAGCATATTTGTGAGTTAAAGAGATGAAAATGCACCTAATGGTTCATTTATTTTTTAAATTCAGGGCACATACCATAGGAAGACTCTGAAATCTGTACCATTTCTGTGTACCACTGTAAACATGAACACAATATAGTATTTAATTTACCTATGGATTCAAGTCACTCTCAGTCCTGCAGAGGCTTTTATGCAGCAGGGTAGGAGGGGGGTTGAGGGGGTGTGACTAGAGAGGAGCAGTATTGACAATGCTTGTACAGCCCAAAAAAGCCTTTGGGTTTTTAATGTAGAGGAGTAAAACTTCTGTGAAACTCCAGGGCTGCTCATCCATCAGCTGTGGGGCTGGAGCAGGCTGCCAGTGTGGGCTGAAACTGGGGTGAACATGGGTGGCAAAAGCGGGGGGATGCTGGGTGATGGCATCGAGTCCTGCAAAACCACACCTGTTGGGGACCAAGAGCTTCCCACCAAACCGGGTGGGTGGAAGCAGGGCAACACCTTCTGCTCTGATTTTCCAGGAACAGCCCTCATGTTTTCACACTGAAGTGGCTGGTAGGAGAAGAGACAAAATACATGGGAAGACCCATGAGCCCTCATGCTGCGTTACAGACTGAGCTGGTATTTGTCTATAGATGCAGCGAGCATTACTCTTCAGCTGACACACTTGATTTGTGGCCCTTAATATCTTCAAAGTAATGCTCTTGCTAATTGTAGTCATGCTATTGATTTTCATAGAGGCATTTTACTCCATATGAATCCATTGCTTTCAAACCAATTAATCATGCATCGCTAACTTAACTGCAATGGCAGTTTTAATGTGAATATTCAAGTAGTGCTTCACTTCAGAGTTTGTCAACAGCTTCCATCTGAAGACAATTTCAAAGCCTTAAGAAACCGCTTAATATAGTTATTGGATGCTCACCAGTTCATAAGACCCTGCCCCAGCTGCCTCATATATTTTATGCAGAACAAAATCTTCTAATTAAGTAGATGAAAGAAAAGAATTAACATACCACCTAGGGGACTGAACATACATGATTATTAAACATTATTAAAAAAATGAAAAAGGCATAACCCACTTGGAAAAAAAAAAAAAAGGATTAAAATCAAGCTAACTGAGGAAGAAAACCTCCATAACACTGCAACAGGGAAATGAAAGACTGAGTTCAGGCAGACTGTTTTCCATGACTGACACAGGAGTGATTTGCTCAAAGTAAGGCATGAGATTTTTGAAGCAACTGTGTGTGCTCTTCAAGTTCCTCATGCCGTTTTTGTTTCCCTTTGGGGGACACCGCTGGGGAGGTTTTCTTAAAGGAGGTCGTGCATGGCTTGCCTGCGATGCAGTGGTCCTTCCTGCCTGGTGGCCTCCGAAACCCTTCCCCCCTTCCCACGGCTTGTTGCTGCCAGCCCCATCTCTCTCACATGCAGTGAGAAACGAAGGCCTTAATTTCCAGTTCAGGTCAAACAGGGACACAGGGCAAAGATGCACCCCCTGACCTTCCAAAAAGCATCTCAGCAGTCCTCCTGTACTCCCTGACCCTGCCTGGGCCCCATGGGAGTTCAGGGCAACCCACCCACCCCAGTTTTACCCTTCCTTACTGGCAATTCTGGTGTGAACGGAGCCTTAGAGAAATCCCAGAGCTGCTCCATATCTAAGGACTTGTGCTGCTCCAGCAACAATGCTTGCTGCTGCATCAGCAGTGGTCATCAGCTGCACCATCACACCCACCCATGTCCTTCTCCCAGGCCGTACACATAGGCTATATGTCCAGGAAGAAGGAGGGTGATGGAAGATGGATGGAAGGATGGTGGAGATGGATGGATGGATGCCAGATCAATGCCAGAACACTGAACAAAGGCACGATTATAAGTGTGGGATGGGCACCATGGGGAAGAAGTGTTTTCATCCCAGGTGTAACATGACAAACGTAATGACAGAAATAACAAAGCTACTGGGGTTGGTCCATCCCACCTTCCCTGCCCTCTAGCTTTCCTTGCCTGCCTGCAGAAACAGTTATCTCCACCAGGACATTTTCCAGCTTCTTTGACTGCATCAGGAGAGGTGTTTGGTCTTCAATGGGCAGCAGTCACATTAGGGATTTGCTCCTGCATACAGTAACTCAAACACAAGGGAAGAAACTGTCACCATCAGCAGCATAACCAAAAAGGGACAGTTAGTCCCTGCTACATACTTTGCACATACAGCCACAGGTCTGAGAGTGGAGACCTTATGCACGCTTAAGCAAAGAGGAGAGTTTTTCAGAGAGGTGTGCAGTTCAGAGCATAGGAGACTGACAGCATTCATATACTAAGCTTTGGAATCATTTTTGAAGAAGAAATAATTAAACATGTGGAAACAGATGGAAAATTAATGCAGCATACCTGTCCGATGAGCCTCGTACCTTTCTTGGAAATCATAATTGATATTTTTAACTATTCTTATTATGCATTACTAAGATCAAACTCCCATTCATCTAGACGCCTGTGAAACATCTGCTGTACAGCCACACAGGAAATTATTTCGAGCAGAATGAGTATGAGCCATGGAGTGCGAGTAAGGATGCTTGAAGGGGGAGCGTCAACAGGATGTGCTGGAAGGGGCAGTGTAGGGCTGGAAGAGGACGATGGATTTCTCAGAGACTGGATCTGGCTTAGTGTTATCACTATTAACAGCGCAAAAAGTGGGTGATTGCTAATGAGATTTGTTAGCCAAGCACATCGTCCTTGATATGGGGGAGACTGGCTGTCACACAGAGACAGATGTCCCTGGGGACAAGGGGTATCAGAAAGGAGTGTGGTAATACACAAGGCCGTGCACTTCAGTAAAAATAATTAAAAAAATGAGTGCTATAATCTGGGAGTTACTCAGCTGGCAAAAAAAAAAAGCCACTAAAAAAATGTGTGTGTGTGTGTGTGCACTTGTGTACTTCACAGAAGCACGGACTGGTTAAGGTTGGAAGGGACCTCTGGAGGCCATCTGGTCCAACCCCCTGCTCAAGCAGGGCCACCTACAGCAGGTTGTCCAGGGTCAAATGTAAATATTTACTTCTATAAATATGCGTGCTTGTGCATATAACGTGCACACATATCCACAGATGTCTCTTAGCCCTGCCGCCATGACGAAGGCAAGTGATATATTGTGATGACTCTGACAAAACATTGGGGTCTCCAGTCACTTATGTGAAAGGTGAATTTTAACTGGACTACACAGAGGGGAGAATGCTTAGGATGAGCAGAGTTATTCGCTGTACTTAGCAGAGAGGACTGGGACAGCTTGGTTTGTCTAGCTGAGCCAAACCCTCAGGAAGGATGAGGCTCCTCTACATTAAGGGAGTAAACTCTAGGAAGAGAAAAGCTATTTCAGATAAAACTCAGAAATGGCACAACAGAAAAATAGAATAAACTCGCCAGGAAAAAGAATGAGATTGGAAATCAAGAGGTAGTTTCGGACCACTTGAGTCAGTAAAAAGCACAAAATGAGACCAAGGCAGCCTCAGATTGGATTTGTGACCCAGAAGATGTAAAAATCCTGTCCGGGTTTATATGCACAGGAAAGTCACAGGCTTGGCAGCTCAGCACAAGTGGTGTAAAGGTTAGACAGCTCTAGATTTTGATGTTTGGGTGAGGGGTTCTTGATTCTCTGATGGCACCAGGACCAACTTCAAGTGGGCCCAGTTCCATTGCAAACATCTGTACACCTCTATGATCCATAAAGCAGTTATCATATTAAAGTACATTACAGGGAGAAATCCTTTGTCTAAGGTTTCTAACAGAGCCTTTAAATGTGTTCTCTTTAGCTTTGTTGCTTCTCGTTCGAAACAAATAAAAAATCAGTACACCAACTATTTATTTCATAGCGTACCAGTCAAACTGTAAAGTGTCTTTGGCAAGCACACTTGTTTATTTGTTTCTGTGATGTCTAAAAGAGAACTAGATAATAAATTATTATTATTTAACAATTACATTGAAGGAAAATTTTGAGGCCTCAACGAGAAACATAACACACACAAAAAAATAGGGAGAAATAAAGGTAACATAAATATTGCTCAGCTGAAAGGGACACTAGGCTATTCCTCAATATAAATTTTAAAAAATAATTATGGTACCTTGCCCAATTCTCTATCTATCTGGATAATAATACACCATCCCATTCAGAACACCTTTCTTGGACAGAAAGAGGTAAGAGACACATTTATATAGGAACAATGAACAACTCTTCACCATCATTGTTTCTGTCTAAAACATTTTTCTCCTGTAGTGAACGTTTGACCTGATCATGCTACCAATTATACTTTATTATTTTTTTTTTATAAACATAGAACATTTTCAGCAGAATTTATGAAGATACTCCAAGCTTACATCCAAGTTAAGGACAGAACCAGAACTATTTATAATAGAAAAGAATTAAATGCAGTTTATTTTCTTCATGTCAGTTATCCATGAATGGATTGAAACGTCACTTTTCTATCATTATTCAGCATTTCCCAGTGATTTCAGTAGATCAGTTTCAGCCCAGGGAATTGTGACAGACAACTGGTGACAACTTGCCTCTTCCAGGGGGTGACTAGAGATAAAATAAAGATAATACTCTTCTTCAGGTACAGTAGAAAACCACGCTTTTTAAACACAGAGGGAGGACTTACAAAGTTTTTATGACAATAGTAGCCTAAGAACACTCTCATGTGACTATTTGACTGTTTCTTCCTAAAGGAAAATAATATTTTTATGTAAATATTCAAAGAAAGAAAGTTAAAAATTTTTTAAAAGAGAAAAGTCTTTTCACTTGAATGAGTAACCACACTTCCATATACATGCATACATAATATATTATGTGTATATATATGATATATATATGTAAATAATATATATGTATCTTGGAAGATACTGATATATATATTCAGCATTTTCTCAGTGTGAGTCGATATGTTGACTCACTGGAGCATCTTTCTTGAGAGGTAGCTTATGGCTCCTTTACAGCTAGTAGCAATGTTATGCTCTGAAGTGTTATGACAATTACAGCACAGAAGACATGTCATGATAACAAGAGTTAGGTTTTTGTATGTATTTATGAAATTCTACTTATCTCTGTGGGTAGTAACATATCCTCAGGTACAGAAGAAAGCGTCTTCCATGCATTAATATTGATAATATTATTTGTGTCTTAGAGTTATGAATACAGGATGTTAAAAAACAAATCTTAGTACTTAAGAAGTTATATGTTGCTTCAAAGATAGTCCTCCAGGGATAAATCCAAACTGTCAGCCTTAAAAAGCTTCACGGATTGCATAAACAGCAGAGCAGGAGGGCTGCACGGAGAGCATTAAGGAAGTTGCACTGTATCTTTGCAAATAAGATTCTTGTCTGAACTTCTGTTGGTTTATTTGGACTTCACATTTTGAATGTTTCAAGGGCTGGAAGAAATCAACACAAAGCTTCTGCCTGGTTTGCTCCAAGAAACTGAAGATGTGAGTGCATGTGACATATAAGAAGGGACTCAAAAGAGACTGTTTGTAATTCTTATTTCCTCTTTTTTCCCCTACAGAACAACTCAATACTATTTGAGCTGGAGAACACTAAATGCCTATAGCCAAAAGGGCAACACTCATCTGAAAATACCACTACTGCTATTAATTTTTCTCTGCACTTCCCTGCTGTACTGTTGTTCAAGCTTTGCCACAGAATCAAAAGAGAGAAGCAGCATGACTGTCTAAATGTGGCCCATTTTTAGTTTCTTAGGGTAAAAGAAGAAAGAAAGAAAGAAAGAAAGAAAGAAAGAAAGAAAGAAAGAAAGAAAGAAAGAAAAAGGAAGGAAGGAAGGAAGGAAGGAAGGAAGGAAGGAAGGAAGGAAGGAAGGAAGGAAGAGAAGGAGGGAGGGAGGGAGGGAGGGAGGGAGGAGAAAACTGTACCCACAAACTACTGTTTCTTTTTCCATGTTCTGCTCAAATGCAAAGAGCTGCAAGCTGAGATTCACAACGCAGTGAGAATCTGTTACGCACTAGTATATAATAACATGTCACACAGAGGTCAGCTCTGGTGTAGCCCCAAGGATGTTCGCTCAGGGGCATCTGGAGGGTGACCATGCAAGGAGCTCTGTCACTACAGCACTCCTGGGATGCTCTCAGCTGCTTCTGGACAGTGACTGGGACCAAAGGGATTAAACTGATTTAAGAAAACCTGAGAAGTTAAAAAAATAAAAAAATAAAAAATAAAAAAATAAATTAAGTCCTCTCAAGCTGGAGAGGGACTGACACAGACAGTAATAGAGGAAGAAAGAATTTCATGGAAAACTGCACAGAAAGGGAAGCTGTTAAATAAAAAGGGAATGCTGCCTTGAAAACAAGGTTAAGAGAAAAAGTAAACCAGGTTTATAGAATGAGGAAGAGATTCAGAAATATCAGGTTTAAATTAAATAAGCATATCTAGATATATAAACACCACCTAAACAGGAAGAAAATCACTACAAGGGAGGGAGAGAAGCCATTGCAACAAACAATTCAGTTTTATAAGAAGCTGCACTCACAGAGGATCTTAAAATTTTGGGTTTGTCTTTTCACACAGTGTGATTGCAAAGTATAAGCCCCCTTTTCCCTGCCTTTACGTGTATGCAGCGTCTCTAGCTGAAGACAAGTCACACCTTGATCGTGATCTAGGTGGCCAGTCCAGGAGGGTAGCGGCAAAAGGCTCTCAGCTTGAAGGTCTTGCCCTGGGAAAGCCACGTACTGCAGTTGGTCCCATTACCTCTTCTATCCACCTCAACAAGGAGTAGACATACAGAGCTCCTGCTGCCACCAGGGACCCACAGCATGGGAAAGGCATTGGGGAGCTCTCCTTGGGGTGCACATGGGGCCACAAGAGGGTTTGCACATGGGGCACCTGCACCCACGTACAGGACATGGGGGGTATAGCCCACCTGGGAGGGGGATTATTCGATTTTGGAATTATAGAACCATCCTTAGAAAATTGCAGGCAGTTATTAACATTTTGCAAGTGCTAGTACTGTGATTTATCTGATACATTGCTGATTTCAGTCCTGAACATGTACAGTTCACTGATTGCAGGTTAAATTCATGCTGCTAATAAATATATAAATTGCTTTAATCCCGATTTGATTTAAACCATATGGGCTGACCATTTTCCCTTGCAGTAGGCTGCACGTGCCAGTGATGCTATATGAAGCTAGGACTGTGTTACCAATAGTAGTAGCAGTAATTGTGACACCAGGGACGCTGTCTTCCAAAAGCAATTTTAGGATCTAACCTACCCTTCAATGTTCTCCTGATGGTGACCACCAGAGTAGAACTATGCACCATGCTCTTTTTGCTGAGGTCCAGGGTAATGATTTTGTAGTTCTAGTTTCAAGGAGTTTTTTTGTCCCCAATTGTCTGTAATGGTTGCTTGGTATTGGATTATTTCAAATAAAAGTTTCAGTAGTGAGTAAATGAACTTGTGGTTCTTAATGACAGCTGTGAGAGCTATTGTCTTTGATACTGTCATTGTGTTGCTGGACCATGACTGAAGAAACAACCACAATTTGATCAGAGAAATGCAGTGAAATGCAGAGTAACACTGACTATGTGCATGTTGAAAAGGCACCTAAAATAGATGCAATCCAGCCTTCACTCTCTGCTGACTGCTGGACAGCTAAAATTCAGATCTAAATCAGGGCATCTCCTAGATAATGAAATTATAATTTTCATACTATAAAATATGAAAGAGCAGTGGCCTGTTTGTATTATGCAGCATTATACACTGCTGATGCTGGAATGCCCCTGGCTAAATGTCCACGTAACATCGGTGTTGTGGATCTGTTTCAGTGACATGTTGACTCAGGGGGGTTAGGATAAAGGCTGTGAAAGAATTTCAGGTCCCCAGATGTTCCCTTTTCTGGGCAGGTTCCATAAAAAGAACCTAGATTCCAGTGACTGGTGATAAAAACTTCATTACAGACCTATCTAAAATAAATAAGCAAATGCATATGTTCCAGATCAGCACTCGTCTGCCTGGGTGTGTTGCAAATGGTCTGGATTTAGAAGAAAAGGGATCAGAAGACTCCAGTGCTCTGAATACCTTATGAATATCTCCACTGCATTAAAAAAAAAAAAAAAAAAAAAAAGAGAGAGAGAGAGAGAGAGAGAGAAAAGGAGGGTGCTTTGCTGACTGAAGGCAGAAAGAGGAAAATGACAAATTTCTCAGGTCCACTATGAATTTACTGCAACAAAGCCTACATTTCTGAAAATATTTCTTATTACTAAGACAAATTTGGCTTGTTTGTTATTCGGAGATGAAGGCCCCTACGTGTTTGGCAGGTTGCTGTCTGCAAACAGCACCCCTGGCCTCCCTGCATCCCCCATGGACTCGTTTCTTCAGGCCAGGGGTGCTCCCGCTGGCACTTCACAGCTGCCCACCGCAGCAGCAGATTTCCTATGCCGTGGAAACGGCTGCTGGAAAATCAATAGCCCTTGGCTGATTAATAACTGATTTTTCCACTGATCAAAATGCCTGCCCTGCATTTGCCTTGTTGCAGCAAGCACAGCTCACATGCAAACTTGCAGCTTAATTTGCCTGCCCCAAATGCTCCTGGTCTCTGTTTCCCTTGTGTGGCGGCCTTGTGTTCACCGCCATCTTAGGAGCTGAGGCCGCTCCTCTGCCAGAAGGCCTAAGAGCTCCTCACACAAGCAGTTACAAGGAGCTCCCGCATTATACCCGTCTCTCTCTCTCTCTCAATACTTTCTCACAAAAGCCTTCTCCTGCTGACAGAGCCATGTGTGGGCACACTGCGGGCTGCACGCACGACCGCTCCTCTCACGGCCAGCTGGTGCCCACGCCATGCCTGGCCCTGGGGCAGCCAGGCAAGAGCATTGTCACGATGGGCAGCAAGGACAAGTGGTTCATGGGGGCGACCCAGGAGGCAACCCTTAGACTATCAAATCTCATCTTTATTTAGTACAAGCCCTTAAATTTACTCAGGGCCTCCTCCTGAGCCCTCTAGATGTGTGTCGCTAAGGTGCAGCCTCTTGCCAGGTGTCCAGCATCGATATGAAAAGCAGAAAAGCAGAGTTCACCATCATCTTCTGTTGTATCACTGCAAGGACCAGTCAGCTTCACAATTTCAGACACACTTCATTTCCCACTTGATTTTGTTTGGTTTTGTCCAGCTGCCTGCAGTTCTTATGATACCTTTCCCCAGTAACTTAAAAAGAGCTCTTTATCACCCAGATTCCCCTTCTCATGGAGGTGTTTGTAAGGGTAGCAAAGGCAGCTCAGTTTCTCTCTTGTAACCTCCTCAGAAGGAAGGCTTGCCGTGTGCTGCGAGGCGATCCCTCCAGCCTTGCTCCATCTTCACAAGCCTTTCTGCACTGCTTACAATTTTTCAGCAAATGAATGTGACCGCCCTTAGTTCTCACAGATGAATAGCATCTGTGTGTAACATGTCAAATGGAAATGTGCCCAGCGATGTAAAATCAAAGGTCCTGATGCTCATTCACATTAGAGGCCTTTACCTAATACTGGCAAATTGCATTACATTTATATCCAATTTAATGCTCCCCTAAAATGCCAGCATTGCAAAGGGGCCAGGCTGTAAATAAGGAGCTGACTCAATCATTTATATTGACTTAATGCTAAAACCCTGACTGTGCTGTTAGGGTTACTGCACTTTTGCACTATGAGTGGAACATACGGACTAGCACTCACTTGCCCTGACTCGGCGGTGCACCCATCCTAGTATTTTCCAGTGTAGTACAAAGATTTATTTCCACCCTCTTTCACTGAGTGAGGGCAGAGGTGCCATTACTAAAGGGGCTGCTGCCCTGCATTACAGTGGAGCTGTGAGACACAACTGACTTCTCTTCAGACCTCTGCAGTGGCATAACTTCGTTCACCCATTCAGTGAATACACACCTTATTTATGTCACCATTGATGAAATAAGAATCAGTCCTGCTGCTTGTGCCCTAAATTTACATTACCCCTAACCACCTTGTTAAGACATCCCTGATTCTGCATTCAGAAAATTTCCTTTGTTCCCTCTCAATACACCATTAGTAATAGCTAAACAGGGGGTCTGAAAGGTGATAAATACATCTGCATTTCTAAACATGGCTGATGCTTTCTTTCTTTAGAATTACTTACATGTGGCACCTACTTGCCCGAGTCATTAATTCCTCTTTTGCCAAGACTGCCTCCATTATTTTTATGCTTTGTCCTTGATGTTTGCTTACATTGTCCCTGTTTTCCATGTCAGAGAGCACAAGGTGCTGTACCCCATTAAGGATGACTAATACATGGACAGAGAGAGAAAAAAGAAAAGAGATTAAACCAGAAAGAAATTCATACTAAAAACATTGCATAGTACTTAACAGAAAACCCTGCTGCTCATATGAAAGCAATCTTGTGAGAGGAGACTCTGGCTATTAGAAAATGAATGCACATGACTGGGGTGGAAATACAATTAAACCACCAGAGTAAAATAACAGAAAATGTGGTAGTGAGGTTAATAATAAACTCCAGTCATGAAAGCACAAGGTGTAAAAAGGAAATTACACTGCCAGTCATCGTCTCTTTATTAGGGATCTCATTAAAATCAGAGCGGTACAACTTCTTCCAATGGAAAACATGGACGGGCACGAGTGGGTCCCTCCTGCAAAGATGTGACCACTTCGGGCACCCAGGAGAGCGCTGTGGGGGCATGGCAGAGGGAAGATCGCTCTGCAGATGTTAATGTAATATTTCCATTAATTGGTTTATGCGCTTACTGTGCATGTGCACCACTAACACAGCTTATTGCTCAGGACTACTCCCCTGGCTTTCTTTTATCTCACTCTGCCTCACATACCTTGCAATTTAAAGCCCCATATTTCAATTTCATGACAGAACAATCTGTAGCAAAATCTTCTCTCCTCTCTGCTTCAGTCATCCCAGCTCATTTTATTCTTGCTTCACCAGTACTCAGCTCTCTCCATACTGACTGTCCTTCCAGCCTCATGTTTTGTACTCCCAAATTCCCTCTTCAAATTCTATTTCCCCTGCCCCACTCCTGCCTCTGCCTTCACTTAGAAGTGAACTCATTGCCCTCTGTGTGCAGCTGGTTCCTGGGGTATCCACAGATGGGGATGAAAAAAGGACAAAGAAATCAGGAATAGTTGGTGGGGGAAGAAAGAGAGTGGGGATGAGGGTGTGCCCAAATGTGCCCATGTGTATAATTTTTGCCCAGTAAAAAGATAAATAACAGTGGAAAAAATCCTGATGAAAACAACACATTTACACAAACATTTCAGTTCTGTGTCTTATTGAAAGTGAAAGCTCTGCCAATACAATTTGCTGAGACTCAGAGACCTTTAAATAATTAGAATAACTTTTCTGCATCTAATTTGAAAAGTGCAGGGGTTGCCAAAATAAATGTTTCATCATATTCCTCTGTGAGTTTAAGCACACACTCCAATGTGCATTTGTATTTGGAGCTTGCAATTCTTAGCTGTAGTTCTCCAACTAGAGAAACTCAAGGTGAGGACGTCACTGAAAAATTTCACAACAGATTTTTTTTTCTGTTATGAAAGTATTTTATATGATATAGGAGAACTACAGTGAAAAAATTAAAGTAACCTTTAATTGTTTCAAACACTGGTGTTCAGCACTAGGGGAGGCTGGCAGAGACGCTGTTGGAGCAGGGCATGCAGTTCCTGGTAGCCCTCAAAGCCCATTTAAAGCCTTATTCAAAGCTGCTAACAGTGCCCATGGTTTCATAAAAGAGTAGGGGGGTCCTAACTTTCTATGAGCTTTTACCTTCAAATATTCATGAGCGCAGAACTGGCTAATGTCTCATGGTATCTTACTTTCCATACTGGGGATGCTGCTGAAGGAGGGGTGAGATGAGCAGCAGTTTCGTTTCCAAGAGCCTCCTTGTGCTCCAGCTGATGGCTGACTTGCCACTGGCAGGACTGGGGCATGCCTACTGTTTCCTCTTTTGAGTTTGCTGGCTCGCTGTGCCCTGGGGGAGCCTTGGAGAGCTGCTTCATTTTCCGCTGCCTTTCTTCCCGCCGCGGTCTATTTTCCTGAAAATTGTTTTCCCCGCCGCTGCTATGGGTTTTCGCACTCTGAGCTTTCTTTCTAAGTCTTTCAAGGCTGCAATAGTTGAGTTTGTGTCAACCAAACCTAGACAAGAGAAAGAGTGACCAACACTTAGAGTCATCAATCTCCAGTTCATAACATCATTGGTGGTAAAAAGAGACTTTAAATCCACACGTCGTCAGAGCACTTGGCAGTGGGCTTTGGCTGGGTCCCCAGAGCGTGCTTGGGTGCTATCGAGCTGCACAGGCCAACGTGGGCCATGGGAGCCCTGGTGCCCTGTGGTCATCTGCTGCACACCCGGCTAGGCCATCCCCTCAAAAGGCTGAGAGAGGGGTGGGCAACGATGCGGTGGGGCACAGTGCAAGAGGATGCTGCCTTCCAGACAGGCTGGGGATATGTAGGCTATCTCCCAAGGGAAACACTGGAACTGCTCCTTGGTAAACTGAGGGAAAATGCAAAAGTGGCTGGAGAAAGCTGAGCCCATCTTTTCTTTAATATCCTCGAGATTGGTGAACACTTCACATAAGTGAGAAATGCAGGGTTAGAGCAGTACCTGCTGCCTTCTAAGATGGGAACATCAGGCTACACAAAATCCCTTTTTTCTCCTTCTCTAGCCCTGTGATTCCTGCTTTCTCTGCCATCCAGTGGCAGTGCTTCAGCCAGCATCTAGAAACCACACCTTCCTTCTTCTTTTTGTCTCCGGCGTGACTTGCATGTATCCTCGTCGAGAGGACACACTTCTTGACGGTGACAAATGTGGGTTTCAGCCCTTCCAGCTGGGCTTGGGCTGGAGGTAATTGCCAAGCTACTCAGTCAAGGAGAGGCCAGGGCAAACTGAGCCTGGCAAACCTCACAGTCAGCAGATGGGGAAGTTTCCCAAATTCAGATGTTTGCAGAGTTGTGCTGCAGCTGAGGGAGAAGGTGTGGGGATGGCGTCAAGTCGTAAAAGCTGAGCTTGGGAAAATCAAACCTCTTATAAGCTCTGATATGCACAGTGGATGGTAAGAGGGGAAGAACCACTGGTGTGCTTTTCATCTGAATGTATGGCTGTCAAGCCACAGTATATAATTCTCCTCCAGTTAAGCCTGAGCTTGAGGAAAAACACTCGAAAAAATGTAAACAAGAAGTGGCAGAATTGAGACCTTAAACACCTACTCTGATAGCCTAAGAAAAAGCTTTTAATAGCAGGAAAAATAATCCTCTGACAGAAAATAAACTGTAGGGAAAAAAAAAAAAAAGACAGAAGCTGAATATTTGCTGTGATTTGGGGGAAGCAGAATAGGGTTTAGGGTTTACTCTTAGGACCAGAATGGGATCCAGAAATCATAACTGACAGCAATAAAGCAATAACCCTCAAACCTCCTCTCAAAATTGCACAGGTATTTTGCAGTCGCTGAAGGCCTCTGGCATCCCCCTCTGGCCGTGGGTGGCTGGGTGGCCTTCTTAGCTACGAAATTTAAACTACTTAACTATAAGTTGCTTTACAAACAGCGTCTGGCACCTTGTGTTTCAGTCGAAGTCACCAGTAATGTGTCCAGGTTTCCTGGAAATGCATTCAGAAAGACTTGTATTGATTTAGACCTTCACACAGATCCATTATTCCCTGCAAAAATCTCCAGGGGGTGAAGTTTGTTTATTTTCAGATGACAATCGTGCCAAACAACCCCCCCGTACCAATCAGACAGGACACTTGACAAAACCAGTTTGGGGAAGACAGAGACTTTTCATTTGACGGGGGAAATAATGTAGGAGAATCTCATTACCCTGGGTGTTTAATTCAGTTTTCTTCCTCCCAGTTTCACCTCCTCTCTCAGCATCGCTGTGGTAGAGGCTGATATGAGTAACCAAGCCTGATACTACAGATGGTAGAGCTGTGAATTATGTTGATCCCAGACTTGCCATAAGCCCTGCACAGGTGTAGGAGCCTGTCTGCACTGCTGGATCAGGGCGTTGATAATGAATCCCTCATCGCAAGTCCCTGCACAAGCTCGTGCAGGGTTACTTGCCAGTTACCTGCGAGGGAGCCCGGGTGCTGAGCGGGGCTGGGAGCAGCCTCGGGGCAGGAGCCCTGCAGGAGAGGGGGCTCTTTGCCAGCCTCTGCTGGAGTCTGGTGATTAAAAAACGGGGCTTGCCCAGGAGGGGGTTGCTTTTTATTTGTAAGACTGGTAGGAGCGATTCTGGTAAGGCACAGCTACATTGTAAATTTGGGCATAATAAAATTCTACTGTCCTTTTATGCTATGCATTAAGCAGGAGCTTGAACAGTTTAATAATGAAACCTCGGGCAAACAGCACTGGGGTATCGCAAAGGAAAAAGGTTCTCTTTGGGCAGGTGTCCCTTCGGCAGTCATCACCTGCAGGCAGAGGCGAGAGGTGGGCACGCCAGCGCTCAGGCTGCAGACGCTGTGGATCCAGGAGAACCGAGTGAGCATGTGATGAGCCAGGAGGCTGGAGCTAGCTGTCACGTTAAACTCTCCCAGCTGAGAGAAGCTGGGGTGTGAGACTGTCACTGGCGGGCAAGGGAAAATGCCAAGGGGGCAGAGAAGAGCCATCCCTAATGACCATCTCTTTTTCTTGTTGACTGTTTCTACTTTTCTTCTTCTGCCTCCAACAAGCCCCTCCCCAGCCCCCTGCAAATCTCTCTTTGAATTGTTTTTCTCTGAATATTTTTCTGTGTCTGAGGAAGAGTTGCTCATCAAGGGGATGCAGATAAGGCAGATGAGTTCCCCAGGTTTCCAGACTGGACCTCACTGCTTAGATTGTAAGGGGGCAAAGACTTAGGTAATTTTAATTCAGTGCAAACTTCGAAAACTTCAAAGTAACATCATCCCCCCTATATTCACTCATCCTGATGTGTTGTTTTTGTTTTTTTCTAATCTAGGAAACTGGACAACCTTGGTCTTGTTGTTTGAACTTATTTAATATTTAACATGTTCTTTATATCCCTTAAGTGCCTGCTTCATTTTGTTGTTGTTGTTGTTTTCTCCCTGTTGTAATGTTAAGAAATCAGGCAAGCAAGTTTTATTTCCAGAAAGCTATAAACAGTTGAAGAAAAGGTTTTAATAATGAAAATGCCTGTTTTATTGCATTGCTGTCTATAGCAGCAATATCAAGAAGGTATAAAAAGCACACAGTTCCCTATAGAGGAGAAAAGGTCTGTTTATCACAAAAAAAAAGCCTGTTTAGCATTGAAGGAAGTATTTTAGTTTTCTGTAAGAGCTTAAAAACCCCTTGTGCTTCCTTTATTTTTCTACCTCAGTGTTATAGCCACTTATTGTCTCTGTTTGAAATTAGATTATGAATTCTCTGTGACTGCAGCTTCTCTGTAGTGCAACCAGTGCTACAAGCCCTTCATCCCTCTGCCTTCTGTGTGATTACCCATTCCCTGCAAAGAGGCAGTGCTCAAATAAGGACAAATGCATTTTATTTATGCTGTAGTCATATGAATTACACAAAATGAGTGTCTTACTGAAAGCTCTGGACAAACAGTGGCTGATGCTCTGACCCTGTTAAAGCCCGGCTGCCAAACAGCAAAAATTTCATTTTGAAATTCTAACATCTCTCAATATCTAACCTGACACTGTAAACATGTGAATCTGCATGCACGAGGAGAGCCTGTCTGTGAGTAAAAGGAGCCCATCCAGGATTTCAGGTGATGTTTTGCACCTATCACAGAAAAACACTCTGACATAAGAAAGAGGAACTGTATTAAAAAATAATAATAATAAAAAATCTTGCATTAAAAAAAAGTCTAAGCATAAATTTCACGTCAGTCACAGAATGCAAGAAAAACAAGAGGAATGTGAAAAAAATAAGGGTGAGCCTTGCAAAGTGGTGCATCCAAATAAAGATATTAACTAGCTTTCAGATGTATTTTTATCTTACGTTCTGCCTGCACAAGTTTCATTCATGCATGCTATAAATACAGTAGAGGTGAAGATGATGAGTTATGAGAGAGAGTAAGGACTAGAAAACCCAGCTCTTAAAATGATACATAATTTGACACTTACACCTTCAAAAGATTCTGAGAAAGAGAAATGATTCAGACTTTACAATAAACAGTAAGCTGTGAAGAACTGATCTTTTCATAGAGTGACTTTGGTGGCTGTGACTCCGTCTCTACGTTTTAATCTAGCTAGCAGCTGCTAAAATAGTCAATTCAGTATTTATATGGATCTCAGGGTGGAATTTGAAAACCCTGTGCTGCGCTTGATCCGTGAGGGTTTGTATATAGCACTATAGGTGAGGTTTTCTGAAAAGTCTACCCAAATATGCACAACATTTTAAAAGCAATATATATGACTGAGCTTCCATCAAGTTCCTCTTGTCTTTTATTCATCAAAAAATAAGTTAGTTTTGACCAGATAGTTCATGCAATTAATTTCAACAAGAGCACAAGAGCAGAGGAGCAGAGGATAGATTATTTAAACAGGCCAGCTGTAATCATGTCAGCTGGCTTTGACGAAGCTTATTTAAGAGCATTTTAGGACTTAGCTTGAGCAATTTCTGAACGGTTAATGATCATTTCTGAAAATTGTAAGTGGATGGGGAGTCCCAAAGGACTGGAAAAATGCAAACAAAATCTATCTTAAGAGCAAGACTAGGAAGAAATCTATGGGACATACAAGATGGATGAATTCAGCTTCGGTATTTGGAAATACTCTCACTGAACAGCCACTTCATAAACAACAGACAGTACTCTGTTTTGTTAAGAGCAACTCACTTGATACCATTCTAACAAAATTCTTTAACATGGTTAGAAACCTTGCAAAAATGAGAGGAATGATAGAATTTATATTGACCAAGCCACTACTTTTGACAAGCTCCCATGACGTTCTCATAAGCTGAAGGAAAATGACACAGAAAAAATCATAAGGTGAATGTCCAACCAATCGGTATCTACTGGTTGAGTTTATCCTTCAGGGGGTCGCTCCACTGAGATAATACAAGAAGTGGGACCCTGTAGAAGCTTGTCCTATTGTGCTTGCTTTTATTCTGCTGTAGAAAAGGAACCAGAAGATCACAATGGAGCACAACTTAAAGTGGAAAATACAACACTTTGCAAAACATTCAGATGCCCTTCTGGGACGTATTAACAGCTATAAAATACAGGAGGTATTTCTTTTACTCAGCTTGGCACTACTGACCTCAGCTAGAATATTGTGCCCAATTTTGGACTGGGTATTTTTAGAAGAATGTAACTCTCTGAATCATGTGGCTCAGAGGTGAGCAACACACCTGGTAAGAAATGTGGCTCCTTGGGAATGGCTGAAAGAATCAAGCCTCTTTTTTTCTAGGAAGAAAACAGGGATGATAGTGTGAGTCTTCACATGCACAAAATATGTACTATTCCTCCACAATCAGCAGGAAAATAAGTAAAATTGCTGAGAAGAAAGGTAATTTAGATTAGATATAAGGGAAGAATTGAAAGGACAGATGAGCATTGGTTACCACAGGGGCTGCTGGTATTCTCTACACTGACCATTCCTAAGAGCAGCTGAGAATGGTGAAAATCTACCTGATTTTGTCTCAAGAAAAAGAATAGGCTAAATCAGGGCTGCTTGTTCTGCCAACCGCCGGTAGATTGCTTGGACAATTTACCCAGCCAGAAGCCAGCTGTGACCTGGGTGAGCCATTTGGGGGTGGCAGCCTCTGCCCAGCTCACAGTTTCACAGAAGGACCTCTCATATGGTGCATGCATTCTGGCTTCCCGGACTGGAGAAGGACCAGAGCCATTTGGGGAGGACGGTGGTTGGGAACAGGCTGCTGCTAGTGCAGTTTGTCTGCTCAGAGCTCATTCCCTGCTCAGGTCTGAGGATTACCTGGAAAATGGGAGAGCCAAGGACACTTGGTGTGAAATACAAGGGTATCATCAGCATACACCTGAGTCTGCAACAGGAGGAGATGACTGAGACGCTATTCCTGGACTCAAGATTTCCATGCTGGGACACCTGGCTACCCATGAACCTTGGGTTTGGTGGTCCATAACTGGCCTACAGGATCATCATACAGCTATTTCCCTTTAAAGATTTGCCAATAAAGCTAGAAGGTAGTTTGGGAAATATGCTGAACCTTGGCACTGATCCACCGTTTCAAAATGTGTGGAAATCATTAAATGAAATGACCTCTGGAGGTCATTTTCAGCCTTACACTGCAGAGGTTTCTGTGAAATAGTGGAATAATTTCAGTCACCTTTGGAATAACAGCAGGACTAAAAATGGAAGAGCAAATAATAGTTAAAAAATGGTGTCGTTTCGGTGTCCATTACTCACATAGCAAGTTCATGAGGCTTTTCTATTTGTGCTACACCTAATAGAATGTTAAAGCAGGTTTGAAAGAGATGGTGTTAAATTATGCCATTTGAGAATTATACAACATCTCATCTGCAGTGAAAACTTCTGGTAAATAGCTAAACTATGTAAAATTGTATTATTTGAGAATTACACACAGTGTAATTTGGGAGGAAGGTTGTGACAGGTACAACTACTTGCCTTGTCTCCTCACAAAGGATGAGACACCTTAGTCTTCTCAAATGCCATAACTGGTCAAGGATTTCTGAAAGAATAATATTCCCTAAAACATTATTATAAACCTGAATCCCTAAAGTTCCACCTGCCAGGGAAGAAAAGAAATGAAAGTTTCTGCACATGATATCTCACTGACGTACTGAATTTCAAGCTGCAGGGCAAGCAATCTTCTGTGGAAAGGCCCAATTTTAATGCTTCAGGACTTCACAGCTGTGAAAGGCACATTCTTACACTAACACATATGGTTGGTTTAAGGCACATTTTTGCTTGGGACCTGTTACTTGTGCTTATCAGAGAAATCCTCTGGAACAGCAATGCCCTGGCATAGCCTCATCCACTGAAGGAGGGGACTGAGCTGGTTGAGTCCCCACCACAAGCACTATCTGAAGTTGAATTCCTACCTTCAAGCCTCAGCAGAGCACGGCAGGGGTGGCCCACCCCTGGTGCAGGGTGGTGCTTTCATCCAGCCCTAATTATTAAATTGCAGAATATGCTGCCACGTTTCTTTATTCAGCCCTCACCCTTACAACGATAAGAAATCAAAGTGTTTGAACATGGTGAGTAGGAATGTAAGCTGTTTACATAATCACTGTTTACATTCTGTTAGAGGTGACAAAATCGTCAAGAAAAAAAAAATTGTCGGTGTTGATAAAGAGCATATCAGTAAACAGCAGATTAAGGAGGACACAGAGAGCCTTACAGCCCAATTATACATAATTTGCCATGGACATGGTTTGAGAAAGAAATGCACACAACGACTTAGAGAAAATTGCTTAGCTTGGCCACATCCTTATTAACAAAACAACAGTGCCTGAGGGCAAATTGCCCTTGAAAAATAACTCCTGGGAATAATAGCGTGTCCTCACCCGTTGCCTTGCAATGAAGAAGAGACCTTTCTTCCCACTGCCCACCCCCTCTAAGGCATGACAAAGCCTGAGCCTCCTCAAAATTTACCTTACCCCCATGCTTGCCCACAGCTGCTTAGACATGCCCCCAGTCCCTTGGAGAGACAGGGTCTGCTCTGCTAATCTGTTATGGACTTCCAACAGTTCATTTTTGGGGATCTATGCAGTGATTTACTTCTGCCTTACAACCAGGGTGCTGTGGATTAGGGTGGCTGCAATACCTCTCCCAACCCTGCTCTGCTCTTTAACCCAGTAAGCGTTCCTGCATCCTCCCCTAAGTCTCATTCCCACCCTGTCCTGCACTCATGCATTGGCTGCAAGCACGGAGGCAAATCAAATTGTCAGAAAAGTGGATGTATGAGACTACCAGCAGCCTAAGCAAAATGTTTCTATGGCTGTATTTTATCCCAACATTCAAGGAAAATGTTCATTTTGTTCCACCACACCTTCAGCAATGGCCCCATAGGGCATTTTGTTGATCATATTTCAGAGTGACAGTCAGCTTACAGCAAGTTTTCAAAATCAGAGCATATCGAGGAGGATAAGGATGGTGACTTGTTGTGCATTGTTCTCAGGTAATGAGAAAGGGATTTTAGAAAACTTTTCAAATTTCATTAAACTAGCATGAATATTAAGGACAGACTGCCATAAAATATATCCTAAGACTGAAAGGTACAATGTCTCTTCTTGTGGATTATCCTTTCCTAGAAAGATGAACTATGATCCATTGCCTAAAAAAATCTTAAACTTAGTAACAAGTAACAGTAACACAGAAAAGGACCTGTGATGAATAATGAACCGAACTGTTCAAAGTGTCATATGGAAGACATGGGTGGTAAATACAGTCCTTCAGGTGGCATTGTTAGAATCTTTGGCAGAGTAATAATTCTGGTATTGGAGTCCACATTTTATTAAATACATGAATGTAATAAGAAGACTTTTACTTATTTTTACAACATCGGGTGGCTGGAATATCATCACTGCACATTTAGACAAATGTCTCCTGGCTTGAGATAAGTGTCTGGACTGTATGACCTTTTGTGCCTGGCATTTCCACAGTTTGTTTCTTCCCAGCATGCACCTTGATTTTTAAGGCAATTCTCTTTGTACCACATTCAAATTCCAGCTGCAAGCTCTTTGTTTTGTTGGCCATATGCTTTCAAGCACAGAGCAGTCTACTGTTCTTGACAAGCTGGAAGGCTCCAGGGACACCCTGTTGGAAGACAAAGAAGAAATACTGGGAAGGTGAGCGAAGAGGGAGGGAGGGATGTGTCAGCTCTCTGGTTTGGTGGAAGTGTTACAAATACCACCAAAGTAGAGCCAGATCCTCAGTGTCTTTGAGCTCTGCTAATGATGGGTGAAGTTTGCAAACTCAGCACAAAGGTACTATGTAATGTATATTTACGATATCATGGCCATAGCTAGGGTTTAATGAGAATTTCAGTGTGGGAGGAGACACCACGAACAGATGGAAAGGCAGCAGCAAGCCACAAGACATATTGATGAGGCGTGCGGGCCAACTGGGCGCTGACCAAGCCCAGATGTCCCTCTCTCTGGTCTAGTCTGTTCGGGAGAAAAAGAGGCAGAGTTTCAAGTAACACTCCCAGTGCATGAATTTCTGGTTAGTGCTGATGTAGTGCAACCCTTTTTCCAGTGCCTGTCTTACCCATAGCAAAGATGCCATCTTCACCACCTCGCCAGTTCCAGCCTGCACCAGGAGGCAGCAAACTCCTTTTTCCTTTCCTTGTTGGATCAGCAGGGATAAGCCTGCCTCAAGGAGAAAAAAGGTGAAGCTAGGGAGGAGATGATGAAAGGTGCCTGCTGTCCCCTAGCCATGATGACTTCTCAGCTGTTATGGGACTGTAAGGTTATCGGACAGAGGTCACACCTTTGTACGTGCTTTTTGCTGTTGCCAGCCTGATGTCTCATACAATTGTTACACAACTGTTGTATACAACACATAGAGGAGCATACGGTAAGGAGTTGTCTCCAGCTTGGCCAGTCAGCTCTACCAAGTCCCTGGAGATCTGGGGAGGCAGGTATATGCTCTAGGACTTTGAAGAGATCTACCAGTCCCCAAACTGACAGACACTACAGCACCATAAAACACTCATCATCTCAGAGATGCACCAGGTTTTTTTTTTTTTTTTTTTTTTTTTTTTTTTTTTTTTTAATATCTCTACATAAAACAGAGCCAGGTTCAGCCACTCACCTCCATATGGCAACTAGTAAATATTATATCACGGAACTGAGTCCTTAGCCAAGACCAAGAAACTTTGCTGTCTGCTGGTTCACAACACAAGGTATCCCCCAGATGCATTGCAAGACAGCTTGCAAGCCTTGTCAGACAATACCCGTTTTCCGTGGTGATTGCCAGCTATCTCCGTGTGTGTTGTCAGATCAGGTGTGGGTTTTTGGCCAGGGAGATAGAGGACAATAGATTCACACAGGGCTGAATTAGTCTTCAGGTAGGGCTATGCAACTTTCCTTTATTAATTAGTCAAATGATACAGCTTCACAAGTACCACTTCTGTCACTGGTATTAATTTCAGAGTGGCTTGGTTTGGCTTAGCCTAAGCCTTTTCCTGATCAAAGCATGCTGGACAGAAAACCACCACTTTAACAGTGGTGCACTTGGAGAAAAGTTTGCTTGTATTTATCTGTGCTGGTTTAAGTTAACATCTGGTTAACTAAAATGATCTACTGTCAAAATCATAAACTTAAGACTCTTACCAAAAACTCACAAGGTGTTGATTTTTTTTTCTTTATGAGCAATGACTGGTAGTAGCCTGGAGGTATCCCCTTCTGTGAGCATTTTGGAAAGCTGCTGTTTCGGACCCAAAGAAAAGCTAGTATGCTGAAACTTTTGTTTGCTTGGTTGTTGTTTTGTTTTGTGTTTTACCATAACGTGGAGTCTATGAGAAGGTACGGCTTCTCCTTACAAGCGTGCCTCTCCTATGCTAGGACACTGGAGCTACAACAACATTACCTCATTAATATAACATTACATTACAATCACAGAACAAAACATTCAGCCCTGCTAGTATCAGGACTAAGGGTCGAGTAGCCTTTTCAACCATGCAGCTTTTAACTTGTCTTTTTTTTTTTCATACCTGGGGCCTGCTCAAAATAAAAGCAAACTGACCATGTACCAGGACTCAGGGGTGAGCTCCGTAACTTATGAATTAAGTTATATGGATACAGGGGAGGGGTACCCAAACAGTGTAAGGATGATCCTTTTCCTACTATCTTAAAATATAGATTTAAGAGAAGCTGGAAAGTGCAAAGGCTGAATCATAAGGCGAGAGCTCAAAGACACCAACATAAGTTTCAAGAGGCAGCTTTAATTCTGGCTTTTCCACTCTTTGAATTCTTAAATTTGCATTTCTGAAAATAGTTTTGTAGCATAGTATTCTTTGCACGCAGTTGCCTAGGCTGAGAAGCAAATAAGAGCTTTGCCTTCTGTGCAACCATGTTACCCCTGCAGGTTATTTCCAGGGATCGTGTTTTTGGCTTGACATCACTGACCTCTGCCATTTGACCAGATGCTGTAGTTGTGAGATGTCATCTAGGTGTGGCTGAGCACCAGCGGGACACACGCTGGCACAGGTGTATGCTGGCAGGTGTTTCAGAGGTGTTTTCAGAGGTGTCTGCTGGCAGATGTTTGGTGAGAGCATTGATTTCCATCCATACCTGCGTCTGGAGGACCTCCCCTGAGCAAGCTCTTTGCACATCCATTTCCCACCTCTTCCAGCATTCATCTCCAAAGCCTCAGCACAAATAATTGACCCTTCTCAGATTCAGCTCTTTGTTTCAACCTTATCCTTCCTAAAGCACTTATTTCCAAGTAAAACACTGCTCGTTTTTGGGATGGCCTCCATCATGCCGTGCAAAGCCACGTTCCCTCCGATGTCCCCTCACACCACGTCGTACCTGCCTCACCCTGCTCTGTCCTTCTGTGTCCCCAAGGAGGCAGGCATGGCACCTTGGCTGTACGAACTGTCTGTGACCACAGAGGTCCAAATGGGCATTTGCAGCTCTTCTTTCCAGGAATTTGGAGCCGGTTGCTATAGTGATAAACAAGTTGGCTTATTAGGGAGAGGAACAAAGCACTAGAGAAAATGATTTCAAAATGGCCTGCGTGCATACATAAACATGCAATCTCATCCTTCATTATCAGCTCAGGCAGCTGGTTTCTCGTTTTGGGAACAGCACAGACCCCTTATCTATTATTATAGCAAGTCCAGCCTGGTCTCCACTGCCTGACTCTTCTGACACACTCAAATCTTGTGTGTGAGTGTGGGGTCCTTTACTTCTAAGCTGGAGAATTAAATTTCTTGGTGGCTTCCACAACTGGACAACGTAGGGAAATGCGGTCCCTTAAAGAAAGTGTGAGGTGATCTAATAAGGCTGGAATAACTCTAAAGGAACAGATGAGGACAGAAGAAATGTTTTTGCCATATCCTGTGCTGCTTCCTTCTTTTTTTTTCGCCTCTTGCTGATGTCAAGATACCTCTAAGCAGACAGGGAGAGGTGATCTGTGCCTGTCAGACAGCAAAACTTTACATTATCTGTAGGAAGTCTGGCTTAAGCTCTGGTCTTCCGGGCCTTTGCTGAAGTATAATAAACCTGTCCTCATTTACATGCCTAGATAGTGCCGAGATGAGGCTCGCGCCCTTGAATGTACCGTAGACAGTGTACGTTCATTTCCTGTGAGGTGTGGCCCCAGTGCTCTTTTTTGGCTAATCACGCATTTTGATTGACTGAGTGGTGCCAAAAGGTGCAAGAAACCACACTGCGCATATTTAATTTAGATAGGCAGGCCGGCCTTGCTGCCTGCTGTGATTTGAGTCAGCTTGTATCTGGCTTTGCCTGTCACAGAAACTAAGCCGAGGAGCCACCTTTGCATGCTAGAGCTGATTACCCATTTTCAGTTATCACCAGTTGGTGCTGTTGAAAGGAAAACCTCAAAACATTCCAAAGAAATGAACCATCCTTGGGCTTAATCTATTCAATTACAAACATATGAAATAGGAACTCTTTCTCTACAGTGTTTTATCCACGAGTTAAAAATAATTGCACATTTTGATATGTTTATCCAACTGGTTTTGCTTCTGTTCCTGCAGGACCGTAATAGTTCCATCAGCCACAGAACCTACAAAACAATCAATTTTAATAGCTTTTTTTTTCAAATGCTATCTATAACCCTGACTGTCTTTCCAATATCTGAAGAAGAACAGTCTGTAATGTTGTACTTAGCTTGAGCAAATCCGGGTGTTCAGAAACTGCAGGGAAATTCAAATGTTTTGGGCAAGGAGAAGGTTTGGACTTGTCCAGCTGGGAGGCTGGGGGGGGTCCTAGCAGAAGCCATGGCTGAGCTGCCGAGTGGGAGGGTGACTCAGGGTGGTAAGAGGGAGAAAAGCAAAAAGAAATGAATTATTTTAGAGCCAGTAGAACCGTACATGGAGATAGAAACTCTCATGTCATGCCTGTCTTTTTCTACAGATGTTGGAAAGACTGAAACCAATGAAAAAGAAAATAAACAGGGGCATGCAATCACTGGCTAGCATCGCAAACTCTTATGACTGTGTCCAGCCAGCACAAGACAGAAGAGTCTGAAACGTGCTTTAATTTGAAAGAAAGAAAGAAAAAAATGCTTCTGTGTGTTCCTGTAGAATAAAAATTCTTGTGTATGACCAGGTATATGGACACTTACACATATACACTGCTTTCTAGCACTGTCAAGCATTCCTCTGCCAGAGCCAGGCACCCTCCGCTGCTAAGAACCGTGCACAAAACTAAAGTAGAGTTTTTGTTTTGTTTTGGTTTGTTTGTTTTTTTTTGAAGACAAATTAAAAATTGGGTGACAAATCCTGACACATCTCTGACAAAAATCTTTGGAGAACGGGGGCAGCAATCAGCAATCCCATAATAGATGAGCCAAGCAATAAAGTACTGCAAATAAACGGTGCTGGACTAGATCCTAAAGAGAAACGCCTGCCCACACACCATCATACAACCTGGAATATGCACTGTACTGCGTACCGTGTGTGAAGCCATAGGAACAACCTGAGTCACACGGTGATTGGTACCATCCATCACAAGTTAGAAACTTGTCCTTTGTTTCAGAGTTGCACCTGAGGCCTCAAATCAAATGTGACAATTTTTATAATAGCCAGAGCTAAGGTGTTTTGCAGAAAAAACTATGTTTGTGGATGGTTTGTCCACACAAATGGAGTGGTTATTTGATTGGGTTCCTCCAGTGTCCAAAGGAAGAACGTTTTTCTTTGCTCATCAAAAAGCAGCAGTTTAATAAATACCAGTTGGCTTGTACACAGTGTCTTATTATCATTTACCTTCCCATCTAATGCAATCTACACCTAAAGCTAGCAGAGAATGATGCTGCTTTATTTGATATCACACCTGACGCGCTCAAATTGTGACCTCCAAGTCTGTTCTGTGGCACACGGAAACACCTTGCAGCAGCTCTGGAGTGAAAATATATCTGTAGTAATTTGTTATCCAACAGCCGAGTACCTCAAATCATTATGTTACAGATCCTGTGTGCAGTTAGGAGCAGTAAGTGCTATGTTAGCAAGCACACAAAAACATGCAGTTACCAGCTTCCAAGGACGCAATTAAAGAGGCGGGATAATGCCACGCAGTTCACCAGGATATCTCCCTGGTGCTGAGTTAGTGTTTGTGCTCCTTCCTAAACTGCTGCAATTACACCCAGCTATTCTTATCGCTACCTTTACCAAGGTTTTATAGCCACAAACTATTAGGCATTTTCTCCAGGCTAAGCTCTGAATATGGACTCGAAGTCCACCAAAGACTATTTTTGGCCAAAAAAAGGCTGCAGGCTCTGTGAAGAGCACTAATTAAACACCTTCATTTGTAACCCTTAGTTTCCACGTTCTGCCCCAGCAGGTTTTTAGGGTGCTGACGCAGTAACACAATACTTGGAAGTTGCGAGTCTTGAATTCACTTTTTCAACAGACTCCCCACTTCCAAAGGAGCACAACCAGCAGCTCGCTGGCATGTTGCTTTCATACATACATTGTATTACATGAATGAATCTCTCTGTAAACAGGACCGTACTATAAATGAGAAAACAAGGGTATGTTCATTCACTGGGGAGAGATGTTATTTAGATTATTGTCCTCTAGATAAACTGCATCAGCACAAAATGGGCAACTGTAATTTTATGTCTGAGATGTGTTTGGTTCGGATATATTGAACTATTTGTGGCTGCTGCATTGTTCCATATTACTTCATTAATCACATAACAACCCTTCCACTTCCCGACTAAACATGCTAACTCTAATTACCTCTCGGCTACACAGATGTTTCCTCATTTAGATATTCAGTGCGTGGTCATGTGTCACTCCCACTTTCACAAGCATTTCAGCTTATATTACATCACTTTAACGTCCTTCCTGTGGGTGAGCCCTCTGGGTTAATATGTCCTTTCGGGTAACAAATTGATTGCTACAGAGATATGAGTGATAGATGGACGCATCATCTACATTATCTGCGCTGGTTATACACATGCAAATGTGAAGGATGCATATAAAGCAGAAATGAAAGGAGCAGTTTGAGACAAGGAGGCTGATGTGAAGACACTATCAATTTCTCTAGCTAACACCGTTCCCACGGATAAGTCAATGCTTCGGTGATGAATCACCCTGCTTCTGATCTCAAATTGCCCAGAAGTTGGTGAGCCCCCAGTTTGGTCTATAAAGGGGTAAATGTTTTAATCAGGGAACCGAGGAGGGTTCCCCAATTTGTAAACACTCATTCTGTGCCCCCGTGTTTTTGTGCAACACGAAGACTGAAGCGTTCAGCTCAAGTTGTAAGCAGGTCTTCAGCTGCGACAGCAGCGAGTGCTGCAAAATGCACGGGGAACTTCCTCGGTGAGGAATTATTCCCGGGGGCTTTAGATCATGCATTTCAGGCGTGGTACGGCACTTGGCGAACGCCTTTTATTCAAGCAAAGCGCAGAAAGGTGGGATATTAGCAAATTCCCATGTACGACTGATTTACAAAGGAGCTCTCGCGTCATGCCGAGCCCTTCTGAGACGAGGCAAAGTAAAAGACGGGGGGAAAGCAGCGAAACGAGATTCAGAAAAATGCCGACAGCAGGTGCTTCCCCCTGCTCTCGGTGCCTCCCCTGAGAGGCAAAGGCCCGGGGGTGCTGCCGAGAGGGCTCCGGGCCACGGCCGTCGGGGGGACCCGAGGGGGATGGCGAGCAGGAACCGGCGCGTTATGTACAACTTGGGGCTTCTGCCGAGCTCCAAACCGCTCTTCCTCTGGAAGGAGAAGGAGAAGGAGAGGGAGAAATAAAATGAATTAGGCGGACCCAGCCCGCTGGAGGGGGAAGCGCCGCCGGCGGGGGGCTCGGGGCCGCCCCCGGGCTCGGGGCCGTCGGGGGGCGGCGGCAGAAGTTTTCGGGGGGCTGCGGAAGGTCCGGGGGCAGCCTCAGCCCCCCGAGGGCGCCCGGTGCCCCGCCTCGGAGCCCGGGGGGAGGCCGGCAGAGCGGAGCGGGGCGGAGCGGGGCGGGAGCCCCCCTGGAGCCGCCCGCGGGGACCCTCCCTCCGCTGCCTCCCCGCCGCCTCCCCGCCCCGCCAGAGCCGCCCGGGGAAGCGGCTGAGGAGCAGCCTCGCTCCCCGGAGCCCCCCGGCGCCGCGGCGATGCTGAGGGAGGAGGAGGAGGAGGAGGAAGGGCGCTGGTAGAGGGGCGGCGGCGGCGGAGCCGCGCTGCTGCCCCCGTCGGGGGGCACCGGGGAGGGCTCCAGGGGGCTTCGAGGGGCATCGGGGGGATACCGGGGGGCACAGCGGGGTACCGGGGGGCACCAGGGGGGGCACCGGGGACCCCCCGAGCCCCTCGGGGCGTTGAGCGGTGGGTCGGGGGGCGGCCATGCGCTTAGCGCCCCCGCTGCCGTCCATGGGGCGGCGCTGAGGGGGGTGGCGGGAGGGGGGGGGGGGGCTGCAGAATGAAGTCCCTGCTCTTCGGCCGCTTCCTCCTGCTGCTGCCCTGGGTGCTCGTGGTCATCATCGTGCTGGACATCGACAGCAGCCGCCCGCCGCTGCCCCCCCGGGCCGGAGCCGGGGGTGATGGCGGGGGGGGGTCCCGCGTGCGCGGCCCCGAGGCGGCGCTGCCCACCATCTACGCCATCACGCCCACCTACAGCCGCCCGGTGCAGAAAGCCGAGCTGACCCGGCTGGCCAACACCCTCCGGCAGGTGTCGCGGCTCCACTGGATCCTGGTGGAGGACGCGGCGGCCCGCAGCGAGCTGGTGAGCCGCTTCGTGGCGGCGGCCGGGCTGCCCTGCACCCACCTGCACGTCCCCACGCCCCGGCGCTACAAGAGGCCGGGGCTGCCCCGGGCCACCGAGCAGCGCAACGCCGGCCTGGCCTGGCTGCGGCAGCGGCACCAGCACCTGCCCCCCCCGCAGCCCGGAGTGCTCTTCTTCGCCGACGACGACAACACCTACAGCCTGGAGCTCTTCCACGAGGTGCGTGGGGAGGCGGGGAGGGCTCCCCTCGGGCAGCGTCCCCCCCAAAATCTCCCCGTCCCCCCCCCCGCCCCCCCCCAGCCCCATCCCGCACGGCAGCGCCCCGACGCCCCGCGCTGCCACGGTGTTTTGGGGCATCCCGAGAACTTGCGGAGGTGTTTTCTCCTCCTCCAGACAAGTTTCGGTTCCTTCAGGCTGTGCTCTCGCTGCCTGGAGTGAAGGAGCTGCTCCAGGGCCAGGCATCGAGCTGCCCCGTCCGTCCTCCGGGGCCGTCCCCTGCTGCCCCGACTTCCCCGAGCCTCCCGCCCCTAAAAGCAGCCCCTAAAAGCAGCCCCTAAAAGCAGCAGCAGGCTGTCACCAGGAGGACTAACCAGCCCTTCGGCAGGCTCTTTCGTAAAGGGACGCGTTTTCAGCCACCCGGTGAAGGGCTTTGCTCCTTCTCGGTGGGAACTGGCAAGGATTTGGGGGAGGTTATCCGGCTTTCTGTCTCATTTCCCCTGGCAGGAAGGAGGGATGCCTAATAATAATTAATGGATGTAAAGCAGCAGAAGAATCGTTACTTGCATCTCCTGTGACAGTTTGGAGAGTAACCTTGGCAGGATGGCATGGGAAGGGGACAGGACAGGAGGCTGGCAGGCAGGTGGGGAACGTCAAGGGCTCGGGACGGATCCTGACCCCTGCCTTTCACTGGCAGGCGGTGCGGTGTAGAGCAGCGTGCACCTCCGTTCTGCACTTCACAGGCGTCGTGCTCCCTCAGATGTTTTCCTCTTGGTAGGCTAAGAGGATCGTGATACGCAGAAATGTGAAGCACGTGAAATTCCCCAGAGCGGGTTATTTTAGAAATGCTTATGTTGGCTTGTGTTTAGATTTGTAGCGCATCCGCTTCCACTTTCTGCGTGTTGACAGGTACGAGGTCCCGTTGAGCAGAGATGCCCTAGTTCCTTTTCCAGTTTGGCATTCGGCATCGAAGCTGCTAATCGGGGGACCTGTGCCTGGGGGCTAAGCCCTTGCTGTGATTGATTTCCTTAAAATCTCACGGCTGTGCTTGGGGTGTTATGATGCAGAATAATTCCATATACTGATCTTCGGTGGGATGGGAGTGCCCGTCGCTACTCGGAGATGTGAAACTAACCTCATTCTTTCTAAGGGACTCTGTAAATCGATACAGAAAATGCTCTTTCACACCACAAGTAGTGTGAGAGAAAATACCTGGAGGTGAATCTCTACTTTCTTTGGAGTGCAAATGTTTAGGGCAAACTAAAGGAACAGTATTGCAGGCATGTCACTTGAGTGGCCCATGGCTACTGGTGTGCATGTCAGATTTATTCTTTTATTATTCCCTGTACTGTTGTTCTAATTGGTGTGGATGATGAAACGGAAAGGTACAAGTGATCTCTCGGCCAAAGAATACATGAAGGCAAAGGAATGAATGTCTGAAGGGCTAACCTTAGACATTACCAGCAGAGCAGGCAACCTGTGCTCCCTCCTGCTGGCAGGAGTGGTAACCTCACACCTGCAGCTATGCAGCCCCACGGCTTCTCTTTGACCAGGGTTCAGCCGCTGTGCAGGAGGTGTTTGTTTTGAATCCTACGAATGAATGAGTTCTCCTTGTGACAGGTAGCAGCTGGAAAGCTCCAGTGCAGAAGCAGAGGAAGAGCTCCTGCTCCAGCTATCCCTGAATGCTCCCGTGGCTGTCTCCTGGCACCACCGATGGGTGGTGTGTAGGGCAGGTCTCTGGGATGCCGCTGACAGTAACTCCAGGAATGCCGTGTCGGCCTGACCAAGTTAACTGAAGTCCCTTGGCAGGATTTGCAATTTGCAGGCTGAATGTGCCTTTATGACAAGTGGGAGGTTACATTTGGAGGGAGCTAGTAGCTTTGTTTTCAGTCAAGACACTGCTTGAAATTCTATTTCTTGTTTTTTTTTTTTTTTGTTTGTTTGTTTGTTTTTTTAAAAAAAAACTTCTCTGTGGTTACGGATTCTGGCTCGACAGCTCTGTAGTAAATCCTGCTCTCTCCTTCAGGGATTGATTGATTTACGGGGGTAAACTGTGCTTCTCTTCTCCAAGCACAAAAAGAGCAACTTCAGAACATGTTGCATGCAGAAGGAATCCAGCAGTAACTCCGTCGTGGAAGTGGTGTAAAGATGCCTGGGAGGGAGGTGTTTTCTGCCTGCTCTTGGTTACCTTACCAGGCGTGATTCTCCAGATGTGCAGTTGCCTAATCCCAAAGTCTGATTAACTCATCTGCTTACTTGGGAGAGCAGTGTAAACGTGGAGCAAGGAGAGAGGAGCTCCGACTGCTGGTCCTACCTGCCTTGGCTGGGTGGCCTCCAGCAAGTCACTGCCCCAGGCAATTCTAAACTACCCAGGAAATTCTAATCGCTGTCCAAAGTCCTCCTATCTGGTACTTACAGGAGTGAGTGTGTTTCATCTGATAGGGAGTGAACGGGGCAAAATGTGCTCTGTGGAAATCAAGAGGGGGGGAGGAATGAGAACAACAAACCTTACAGTGGTGCTTTGCTGGGAAATGTCACCATCTGCAGTAAATCTGGAACCCCCTGGTGCTTTTATAGTAGTTTATTTTGTGGGACATGCAGTGGCACATGTGTGTTTGACTGGTAAAGTACACCCTCGCAGTCAGGCTGGAGGGGGTCTGAGCAGGTTTAGTCATAGCTGGTGTCTTTCCACTGGTACTGTATTCCTTACTGGCTCAGCTGAGGCTAATCTTCCTGAAAAGGCTCCGGGGAAAGGACCAATTGGCTCAGGGGCTGTAAAATTATTTGGAGAGCTAAGTGGGGCTACGGTTATGATCAAGAAATATTTCCGGGTGTGGAGGCGTGGCTTCTTTAAGTTATGCCCAGCTCTTTTTGCCTGAGAGTATAATGGTGCCCAGGTGAAAAATCACGCTTTTACTTCAGTGCTGCTGGGTTTGGTGTATTGTTTTGTCATTTATTCTTTAGGGATCCAGACATCAAAACTGATTTATTTTTTTCCCTGCTCAGATATGATGTGTTTGCCTGGAGGTGTCCAGCTGCATCTCTCCATCAGAAAAAGCTGTCCACTTTCTGAAAACGTCTTTTATCAGTTGAACCTCAGCCTGGGTTCTTAACAAAGCTTCTGAGAGGCCTGAAATCCCAAATTCAGTATCCGATAGGCTATACAGATGTTCCTACATGAGTCATCATAACTTCTATTTTTTACTGTAGGCTGTTCTTTTTGGAGTGACTCTGTTATGGTTTGTTGTCTTTGTGCTTCATCTTATTCCTGAATGCAAGTTATTGTAATATTGTGACTGATGCCTAGCAACTGCCGGTTCTATATTTTTAGACTTCCAGAAAGAAAATCTTAGATAAGGCTGGCATTCCACCTTCATAGAGGATTTTTTTTTTTTTAAACAAGATCAGCCTGAGCACTGGAAACTGAAGGCAGACATTGTTGAAATTCCACTTCCCTTACCTCTTCACATCCTTCGTGTGTTTGTGGGTCTCAGTTGTTTTCTCTGCCCTTTCCATATTTTGAGTAGTTGGCCAAAGGCCACCGCTTGCTTGGTCCACGGATGGTTATACATGCAAGCGGGATGAACTAGTGCTGGAGATCCACTCTGCTGTTGATTGTGCAGACTCTCCCCTGAAACCTTTGGGGATGAGAGCCATGCTGCTTAAGGAGTACAAAGAGCAGGAGCAAAGGTCTTTAATGTGCTAGAAGCTGAGGTTGTTGTATTCAGAAATGCATTGACTTTCAGAGGGTCCTAAGTTTTATCTGTCACCTTTGCTTGTATTGCACTTGGACACGTAACTGTGAAATTCAAGAGCTTATATCTAAAACCATGATCTCCCTCACTGCCACCCCTAGCCCGTTGGTCACTGGTGTCTAAGCAAGGTTTGATGGGTGCCTAAAGTGTGCAAGCACATACCACTGTCTTGTCTGAGTGTGAGCTGAGGATTCACAGACTGGGTCTTCTTAGAGGAACTTATGCCGTAAGGTGTGTTCTGAATGCAGACCTGCAGAACACAGTGCAAAGCATTAATTGGCATTTCTAAGGAGAAAAAAAGTCCTTTTATTCAGTAGCTCAGTTAGTCTGGTTGCTCACTGGGTTGGGGACCAGAATTCAAATTACCAAAGCTGTCGCCTGCACAAGAATGCCCTCTCATGCTAGAAGGGAAGGAGGTGGAGGAGAGAGATCTCCATCTCCTTTGCTTGAATTTGAGGTAGTCTTTACAGGTAATTCAAGATTTGTGGAACCACAAAAAAAGATATGAATCAGATCAGTGAAGAGGACAGTCATCTGGGTCGCTCTTCACAGGAGAAATTTAAACCAAATCAAAACAGAAATTCTCTAGTATTTGGGAAGTATGCTAATGCTTAGGTAGTGGCCTAAATTGCCCAGACAGGATCGTCTTCAAGTCAGCCGGATGGGAAAGAAGATTCATGAAGAACAGAGGAAAAATAGTAAAGATCATGCCTTTGCTAATAGGCACTGATAATTTCCATAGTGGCACTGCAGAGCAGAGGATGAGTTGTGAGAGTGAATCACTCTGAAAACATTTTCTCATGCCCCCGCTCTTCCCTCTCCCAGAGGATTTGTACAAAGGTAGCAGATATCTTAACTGCTGGTAGCAGTTCATGGCTTAAAATACCCGCGTTAGTAAAATCAGAACAGAAATACTTGCAGGCATTGTGTGTCATGTAGGCATCGGGTGGCCAATGGACGTGTCTCTCAGCCATGCGCAGTTCTCCTTCCTTTCTAGGGAGCTCTCCGTGATGGTGTGGGGCTTTCTGCAACGTGTGGCCAGGGCAGGACAGCCTCCATTCTGTTACGCGCTGTCTTGTCAAATGCATGTGAGATGCAGGTGTTGGCCCTTATCAAAGTTAATTTGATACACATTTCAGGGTAATGTGTTCCTTGTCAATGGCTTGAATTGGTTTGGGGTTTGTTTACATGTAGGAGATGGCAGTTTTAATTTGCTACTTTATCTGTGGGCTTAAATTAGCACCAAAAGTAGACTAACCCATTCACATCCCAGGGACGTTTGATCTGATGCAGTGATCAGAGAAACCTAATGGGAGCTTCTCCCCCCCATTTGAATAGTTTCTGGATTAAACCTTAATTGAGAAGTGACATTGATGTCTGCTTTGTCAGAAGAAAAAATGTCAGGAAAATATGAAAGTGAAGACAAAATTTCTGAATCTCTGACTGTTCATAACTGTTATTCCCTATTAGCATAAGAAGGGTGAAGGGTTTTAAATATTTTTTTTAAATCTCTTTTCCAGTCATTCCTCCCCCCACCCCAAGCAGACTTCACGTTAGACAGGGTTTTTCTGGGAAAGAGCAGTGGGAAATTGAACTTAGGCTTCAGCTTTCCCATGATCTACTTTGTAGCATAGTTTGAAAGCAACTCAAAGAAGACACTAGAGAAGAATTGAATATTTACTATTTATTCCAAATTTAACAAGGGAAGGGTTAGTGTTCTTTTGATAGCTTAATAAAGTGTATTCAAGTTATGACAATTATGTAAAAGTAGACTTCGGTGTATCTTTTAATGGATATATTTATGCAAAGATTTAAAAGTAGTGGAAATGAATCTAGTTCTCTCTGAAAACATGGAGATCTTTTGTCGCATCTCTTGGAACTGGTTGGAAAATCAGATTTTTGCTATAGCCTTAAAAATAACACTCAGTAGCCTAGACAGAATTAAATATTAGCTGGCTGTCATTAGTTATTTCCTTCGTAATAAAAAAGATCTAAATATGAGTTAGCAGCACATTAAATATCTTCCTGGTATATAAATGGCTTAAGAATACGTGACAGATTTTAAATGCACACTGACAATTCCCCTTGCACGTAGACATGTAATACCTATGCTAAAAAGGCTCGATGAGAAAAGGCTGGTAGAGAAACAATGAAATAGCTTAAAATGAGAGGAAACGGTGACAAAAAAGCTATTTGAAGCATATTTATCTAAGTGAGGGACTCTGGATTACATGGTGCAAAGCACTGTCTATTTCTGCATTTTGTCAAGTCTTTTCCTTTTTACCTGTGAAACTAATGCCATTACTACCAAATTAATTATGAATGGTTGGAGGCTCTTTAGGGGGGTGCCTTGCATGATGCAGGAACACAGCTGAATGGAATGACAGAAAGTAGGATAAGAAAAAGAATTAGTAAGTAGAAGAGTCAAAAGAAACATGAACAACAAATCTTTTGGAAGTCTTCCCAAGTTGGCTCCTAGCTGCTGCAGTTTAGTACAGTTTTCTCCCGTAGGGAAGCAGTACTGACATTTGTACCCGAGGATTTAGAAGCATTAATCATAGTATCCAATACATAAAATGTTGCTTGAGAGAAGGGAAAATTAATCTATCATCTTTCCTATGTGGTGTGGATTGCGTAAAAATCAGCAAAGAAAGCTTAAGGCAGATATTTGAAAAAAGTAACGGTAAGGATGATGAAGCACTGAATCAGATTACCTGTGAGGGTTGTAGAGCTTCTGTTGTTTGAGGTCTTTAAGAAAAGATAAGACAAACATCAGAGAACCACAGAATGGCTTGGGTTGGAAGGGACCTTAAAGATCACCCAGTTTCAACCCCCCTGCCATAGGCAGGGATGCCACCCACTGGATCAGGTTTCCAGGGCCCCATCCAGCCTGGCCTTGAGCACCTCCAGGGATGGGGCATCCACAGCTTCTCTGGGCAACCTGTGCCAGGGCCTCACCACCCTCTGAGTGAAGAATTTCCTCCTAACATCAATCTAAATTCCCTTCTTTTAGTTTAAAACCATTCTCCCTTGTCCTGTCATTATCTGACTGAGCAAAACGTCACTCTCCATCTTTTTTATAAGTCCCCTTTAAGTACTGAAAGGCTGCAGTGAGGTCACCCCGCAGCCTTCTCTTCTCCAGGGGATGTTCACCCCAGCTCCCTCAGCCTTTCTTCACAGGAGAGGTGCTCCAGCCCCTTGATCATCTTTGTGGCCCTCCTATGGACCAGCTCTAACAGCCCCACATCCTTCTTGTGCTGGGGGCCCCAGACCTGGATGCAGCACTCCAGGTGGGGCCTCATGGGGTCAGAGCAGAGGGGCACAATCACCTCCCTCCCCTGCTGGCCACCCCTCTGTTGGGGCAGCCCAGGACGCAGTTGGCCTTCTGGGCTGCAAGCACACATGGCTGGCTCAGTCAGGCTTTTTGTCCACCAGAACCCACAAGTCCTTCTCTGCAGGGCTGCTCTCAATGAGTTCTTCTCCCATCCTGTCCTCATGTCTGGGATTGCCCTGTCCCAGGTGCAGCACCTTGCACTTGGCCTTGTTGAACCTCATTAGGTTCACATGGGCCCACTTCTCCAGCCTGTCCAGACCCCTTTGGATGGCATCCCTTCCTTCTCTTGTATCAACTGCACCACTCAGCTTGGTGTCACCTTCAAACTTGCTGAGGGTGCACCCGATTCCACTGTCTTTGTCCCTAGTAAAGATATTAAAGAATACCGATCCCAGGACAGACCCCTGAGGGACACCACTTGTCACCGACCTCCACCTGGACATAGATCCTTCAGGTCTTGTTCAAATACCATTTATCTAGCTGTGGGGCAGGGCAGGCTAGGTCAGTGACTGACACATTTTTTGATTTGTAGACCCTTCCTACACATTTTCTGGTGGAGACATAGACCCCTGTTTACTGACAAAAGACTTGCTTCTTAAAGTTACTGTCACCAAAGCCTCACTCACAGTCCCTGAACCAGAAAACCACTGGCACAGATTTTCTGACACAGGACCTCCTCTGAAGTAAGGAGCTCCTTTTCATGTCTAAGAAAATGAACATGGCAATGTTGCTGCTGAGCTATCCTGGCTTGTACTGCAGTCAGGTAAGTTTTGTTGAAGTAGAAATTGGCTTTATGTGACCTGAGAGTAATGCACAACACCTGCTTGAGAACTGATAAGGAACCTGGCTATGCTCTTGCTTTACCCCATAATTTTTTTATTATTATTATTTTTATTTATTTTTTTTTCTGGAAGACTTGTAGTGAAGGAGCTCTAGGCTCTAGATCATGTCTTTGGTAATAATAAATTGGAATTTTGCATATAGATCTGTTTGAAACTCACTGGGATGGAGTTTCATCCAGGTGAGCCTGGATGATAGTCTGTAGACTGACCAGTACAGATCACAAACTACACAGGGGCTGAAGTGACAGAGAACAGAACAAAGCTTACTGCATGTGGCAGCCAGGTTTGTTTTTGCTGTCAACATTGAATCCAAATAGAAACACATCAACATCAGGCTGCAAAAACACAGGAATTGTTGTTCCTGCCTTGAAGCCTTTTCACTGTAGGAAGTATATTTCCTTCTCTTTGTCATTTACCTTCATTCCCCTAGGGCTTTTTTTATTTTATTCCTGGCTTGGCATCTTACCTATCCATCAGCACATCCCATTAAGTAGCTTTTCTTGATTGACTGCGGTGCTATTTTTGGCAATGCTTTTAACGCTATCTCTTTTATTGCTCAGCTACGTTTTGTGCATTTTCACATGTTATTCTTCAGTGGTTCCTATATTAGTACTATATCTACTGCTGTATTCCCATCACCTCACTGGGATTTCTTTTGTCAGTTGTTACTGCTCTCTCCTGTCATTTCCTTGCCCACTCCTTCCTAGTTCTCAACTGCTTCATTTTCACTTGTTCTGCCATCTTGCAGTGTCCTTTTTCCCATCTTTCCCCATCCAGTACATCACTCTTCTCCTGTGTCCTGACTACCTTCAAATAATCAAAAAGTAAAGAGAGGAAAAAAAAACCACATTTTTAGGAGATAGAAGATTCATCCTATCTTAAGATTGTTGTCTAAGCTGATCAGGATGAATCACATCAGCAGGTTCATCTCTCTGCTTATTAACTATCAAAGTTTAACTAGGATTGACTAGATGCCTACCCTTCAGAGAGTTATGTGTAAGAAAGATGAATCTTATTCGTGTAAACTAATAGGGCTTAAAAGTGGTGAACATTAAGATAGCATGTGCTGCCACACATAAAAGTGACAGCTAGAAGAGTAATTTACAAAGCTGTTCGTAATTTATAGGATTTTGGCGGTAGTTTAACTCACAGCAGCAAAGCTATTTAGAATTAACATGTTTTTCAATCACCTTTTTGTGTCCTAATGATTGGTAGCGTCAAATCTCAGTTGCAAGCTGACCTTTTAATCCAAATACAGCTTTCTTCCCATCGTACATAAATACAGCCATGACACACGTGAGTACGTTAAATGCAGTAATGCTATTCTCAGAAGATTAGAAGAAATATTCCTACTTCCATCTGCCTAGCAAATCCTGAGGCTGTAAGGTATTTCAGAATTAGCATAAATACCGGTCTAGATGTGCTCTTTCAGTTTGTACTTAAAGGGATTGCTGTATTGTTGACACCCACTTACTTCATTCTCCACAAATGTAACCTGTGAGAACAAAGAAACTAACACGAGTACAAAATGAAGAGCTCTGTAAATGTGTGCCTATTTTCTCCTGAGGTATGGTGGCATTACTGACGTAACTCACAGACATGGAGATGAACACAAGACTATAATAATTAAACCTTCCTGGGGCATTTCATGCTGCTTTCTGGAGGTCAGTGGGACACTCTCGAGTAACAAGGTTTCCCTACAGACTGTAAGGTGAAGTACTGATGAAAATCTGTCTAGCTGTGTTAGCATAAATGCTGCAGCCAGTATTCACCCTGCCCGGAAGCTCTGTGTGGTCGGGCTCACTTTGCAACATAGCTGCCCGAAGGCTTCCAGTGAGAGCAGGCAGGGCTCTGGCGCAGCTGGGATCCTGCCCGTACCTTGTGGCAGTTCGTGCTCACCATGCAGAGCAGCATGGGTGCAGGCAGGCGGCTAGCACAGAGCTGTCAAAGTGCTGTAAATCCAGATGCCGAGAAGTTGTTGCTGCAGCCATGCGCTCAAGAAGGTATTGGTGCTAATAGAAAGGAGGTAGAGGACGTGTGCCATAGGTGGGTGCACGGCTCAATCGTGCCCTTGGAAACCTACTGCAGACTTGCATGTGTAGACAAGCCCGAGAGGATCATGCTCTGTGTCCATATCCCATGTGCTTGGATATTAATGCCAATATGCTGTTAGAAAAACTTGCAAATGGGATGTATCATTAAAACCAGAGCTAAAAGAGCTTCATGAGAAGGTTTGACTGATTTCCATATCTGAATAGTTAATTGCTAATTCTGTTTTTTCTGAATGGATGAGTGGGAGAGGCAGGAAAAAATATCTTAAGCAGGCAGAACAGTTAAAGGCAAACACCTTTAACAGTAACCTGTAGAGACATTCATTGCAGTCTCTTACTGGCACTGAAATAGCCAATAGTTCAGACATTAAAGGTGCACAAAGAATCAGAAGGAGAAGAGGTGTACACCTCTCCTCTGTGTGCACATACATATCTGGATTTTTAAATATGTATTTTATGCATTCCCTATATTCTCTTTAAAAGCTCTGCTAATGCTTCTAGTGTAGAAATGCCAACAAGAGTGAAGTGCTCTCTTTGTTTTTTCTAGCGGATCTCATGGGAGTGTAGATGATACATATGATAAATCTTTCACCTTGACAGAAAGAGAGGGAAGTGTTTAATATTTAACCAAGGTTGTCTTTTACTTGAACATCTATCGATAGGGGAGTGCAGTTACAAATAAATAAAATTTCATGTGCTTTTCTTGCTAAGATGAGTACTTGGAAGGAGAAAGGGATAACCTTTCCCTAAGGAATAGGCCTCAACTACACTAGAAGATGAGGTTGTTTTAAAAATTGATCGAATTAAACCCATGTCACACTGGAATAGTTTCTTGCTTGCTTAAGTAAGACCATATTTAAGCACGGTAGTTAAATCAGTGGCATTTGAACTAGCGTGGTAAAACAACGTGAGTTGTGTCCGTGTTGTCAGTTCTGTGCTCGGCTTCTCAAGTCCTCAGGCCGCAGCGGTGGCCATTTTCCTGTGGGGAGCAGGGCCGTGGGGATCGTCTTCTGTTTTCTGCAGGTAGTGGTCTTCTAGCCTGTGAACAGAAGAATCCCAGTCCAACATGCCTGTTGCTAACGAGTGATCTTCCAGTACCTATAGTTTCTTCTAGGATAGATGGGGACTGCATTTCCAGAATTACATTTGGTTACACCGGGGAAAAACTTCCATTACTGACAACAAACTTGCACACTGCCCAACCTGCTTTCTGTCCTTCTCAGAAACTTAACAGCTCTTTTTGAGAGGAAATGTAAATGTTAAAAGGAATAGCCCCAAAACTTGTTTATTTATTTATTTGTTTGTTTATTTGTGACCCTTTAATAGATCTAATCTGCATCTTTTGTCCAAATCTGGTATGTTGTGGGTAGGGGAAGGGTTGTGTGTCGCAGTATCTTGTACTCTGTGTACTTGCTAATAGTCTCTAATTGTACATTGTACATGTCTTAATGAAATGCGTATTTGTTAATCATTCCTATAATCTCACTGGGATCTCTCTCAGAATTGATAAGAGATCTATAGAAATACGCCTACTGAGAGAATGCTGTAGTTTTGCCTGTAACAAAGATCTAATGCACCTTGAAAAACCCGAACAAACAAGAAAGCAAGTAGTGTTTTTTCACAGCTTTAAAAATTTTTGTTTTAAAAATAACTTGAATCAGATATTTCCAGTAGAAAGGAGGTGCCTACTAGCTAGGGAGCTGGAGATTTCACAGAAAATGAGTGGGCCTATGCAGCTTCCAAATGCTGTCAGGCTGACACCTGTAAGCTAGAATTCCTCGTAAGTACCTAGTATTGACAATTAATGTGTAGGCTTTCCACCAACACTTATAAAAAAGCTTACTAAGAAAAAAAACATGCACAAAGTCACGCTGCACCTGCCTCTTGCAGATGCGTACGACCCGCAAAGTGTCGGTGTGGCCCGTGGGACTTGTGGGAGGACGGCGGTATGAGCGCCCCGTCGTGGAAAACGGCAAAGTCGTCGGCTGGTATACTGGCTGGAGAGCTGACAGGCCGTTTGCTATTGACATGGCAGGTAAGCACCAAGCTTCATGGCGTATGAACGTGTTTCTCATAACACCTAGACCTACATTTTCTGTGAGTGGGACAGAAACAGATGTCTCGAGGTAAGCAGCTGTTAAAACTTCTGAAGTGTAGCCGCTGTACGTAGCCCTTTAGCATTAAATATCCTGGAAGTCTTAGCTTGCACATCTCGTTTAATTAAGTTGCTTCGTAGTGATAGCTGAACTTACTTTCACTTGCTTTTAATTTTATGTGGCAACTTGGCAGTTACGTTGTATAAATTGTCTGAAACAATTACAAGTACGATTTACAAGTTAATTGTAAGTTAAGCTGTTAATTTTTTTTTTAAATTAACGAGTTAATTTTTGCAAGGAACGCCTCCCTTTCCTTGTGTCATCAATCTACAGCAGTCAGTATAAATGGAGACCCTTCTTAGACCCCATATTGTAAAATGCTACTTTATCATGATATAATTCATTTTTTATTGGCTATTTGGAATGATGGTGATAACTGTAGATGGATATAGTATGAAATGGTGTGCTGAGGGGGGGAAAAAAATCACTGTCAGCTATAGCCTAACAGATGAAGGCAGAAAAGCTTCAGAATTGATCTACTCAGTCTTCTGGTATGAAGTTAGCACACCACAGAGCTCTGTCTTGCTGCCAGTCCATGCTTAGACACTCTTTTTTATATACTCACAACTGTCACATGAATCATCATGGTCCCGAATTCTGATTGCTGATGTAGCAGCAGCTGGTTTCCCAGAATGATACAGTATTTGCACTTAAGCATATTCTGTATTCAGGGTGCAGAGGGAGGGGAAAAGTAGGGATACAAGGGCACGAATGGGATAGAAACAGCCAGCAATTTTCAATTTTCTTAAAACCTTTATGCTTCAGGAGTGGGAAAGGGACAGTGCTTTCTCATCTCAACAGACTGTTTTTGTATGGATTGAAGTGTTTGATGACAAATATGTGCAGTATTTACAGTACAGTTGGTTAAAAATTGCACTAAGAGAACTAAGTAGTAGCAGAAGTATCAACAGGTGAATTTTTCTGCACTGTAGAAACCTTCCAGGTTACTAATACCACCTGGCATGAAAAAATTTTAAAGCCTCTAGGTAGAGGCGTTCCTCGGGGGGAGATCTAGGTATGTCAATCCCAAAATGCCTGCAGCCTGGCTGCAGCTCCAGGCTTTAAGAACGGTCTCTGCCTGTGGATATATAGATACATACAGATACTATGTTGTAGAATTGGTTGCTCTTGGGCATTGTAAGGATGATAGCATGGTTCATAATTCATTAGCAGCAGGCAAAAAGCCATTACACAACATTAGCCAAGGGAGTCTAACCCTGATATGAAGAGATGCATGGAAAGTTCATGTCATCTTTGCTTACAGTTTGCAGTGGCTGGCTGAAACACTGGCATGAGGGAAAAGCAGCTCCATTAGGAGCATGACCTGCTCTGACATGACTACAGAAGTCATGGAAGAGAGAGTTACAGAAACAGGTAGAAGGGCTGAGAGTACAGGAAATTATTGCAGAATCACCAAAAAGGAGGTATTACTTTGTGAAAGAACTTCCATTTTTCTTCAAAAAAAAAAACAAAACAGAAAAATCAGAAAAAAAATATGTTTTAAATACCATTATTTCAGTGAAGAGGGAAATGGATGTTATGTAGTCAGGTAAATATGTATGTTAAGTTTGCATCTTCATTCCCCTCAGGAACACGGTGGAAGGGCACAATCAGCACAGAAGCTGTGAATTCAGAACTTAAAAGGTGTCTGAACAGGTGTGGTATACACGATGTGCGTGAACATGTTTTCCAGCCTTGTCACCCCTAGCACACCTCTATACCTTTGGGGACTTAGAGGACTTGCTAGTAAACTGAAGTGCATGCTGATTGCATCACTGGAATTCCTCCTTCTACTGGCACCAACTATGTAAGCAACTAAGGTTATTTCATATACTGCACGTAGGGAAGATCAGGAATAAAAAATAAATAGTGTGTAAGTTAAGCTGTCCAGCTGTCTATAGCTGTTTCTAATTAATGTTCTGAGTCCCAAGGTAATGATAAGGGGCTCTGTTCTTTTATAGAACCATATTTTCTTAGTGATTTTCACAAGGATTTGATCAGGAGGCTTGGTATGAAAAGGATGGCTGTTCAAAAGGTCACCGATTTAATTTGTGGCTGTTCAGTTAAGTGCATCCTTGTGCTTAAGTACACAAACTTCTTATTCTCGGCTTTAAGATATAGGGCCAAACTCAAATCTACCACAAGTGGAGACAGGTACTGCTGATTTCATTGGGATCAGCTAAAGACCCTAGCTGGCCAACTTCTAGTTTCTTCTTTGAAGTGTCCTCACATGTGGCAGTCACATTTTATCTGTTAAGTGAACATTGATTTCTTTGGAGAAGTTTGTGGTTGACACTGTTATGCCCCGGTAATAAATTGCATTCAGAAAGCAGAGTAGCTATTTCCTGTGTTCCTTATTGTCTGGCAACCAACAGAGCATACAAATTAGTTCTGGTGTTTTTAAAGTACTGCCTCAGTTTTAACGGTAGATGCTTTCTAGAGTTTGACAGACTTCCTTATCATAAGGGAAGAAAAGGGAAAGAGAATTGGGTGTTGTAAGCAAAATGGGACAGTGAGTCTGAGTTAGCAGGAAAAAGGGGTAAGAAATGACTGCAAACACATGGGAGAGCATTTGGCTGTTAGAGAAAAGGGAGTGTGAGAAAAGAGAGTATGAGTTCAAGGAAAATAAGGAGAAGAAGCACAGGTTACTTGGAAGATAGATAAGTGTGCATTCAAAAAAAGGCTGGGGCAGGGGAAGAATATGTTTTTTTTTCCCCTCTTTGCTCTGTCCATTAGAAGCAGGGGAGAGCAGGGCTGAGGAGGGAAAAGAAAGGAGCTGCTGTTTGCTCTCTCGCCTCCTGAGAGCCCCTGGACTCAACCACAGGGTTCTGTGGTACAGTGAGCATCCCTCTTTTTCCACAGTTAGAAGTGGTCTTCTTGCTAAAGCCTGTGTGCCAGGGCTGTATTTCCATGTTTGCAGAACTGGCTATGGAAAAGATTTAAGTAGGGAGAGCAGTGTGGCAACACAAGCCAAAATTAATTTTCAACTTCTAAAGTAAATTTTACCTATTTGGTTTCACGAGAATGGTAAAAGGTATTTACCATTGGCTGAAATTCAACCTGTGCTTATTACTTTAGAAACGTGTATTACCTAGAACTGTTGAAGAGTTGGCTTTGTAGTTCTCAGTGAAAACAGTACTTTACTGGATTCTGCAATAAATATTGTTTGTACTTTTACCTAGACTATGATGATATTTTATTAAACAAAGCTGAGAAAAATTCTATATCCATGACATGAAAGTTACAGAAGTTGGGCTCTTGTACACAAAGAATGAAATTAAGAAAATCTTGCTCCAGATACAGACAAACACTACCCAGAGGGTAGGAAAGGAAACATACTGTCTTTTCAAACACACAGTCCTAACGCTTTAAAAGTGCTATTAAAATATAGGTTAAACATGAACTGAGGAAAACTAGGTTTAAAAAAAAAAAGATATACTATCATGTTAGGAGCTAGGAAGTATGGAAATGCGTTGTCACTCAAGTCAGGTTTCATCTTAATCTAAGCAAAATTTACTGCAAGACAGACACCTTTTTTCATTAGTATTTCTGTCACAGACTGAACAGAATTTGACTGTGAAAGCTGTGAAGCATCTTTGCTTCTGGTGACTCTAGCTGAGGCACTCTTTTTGTAATAGGTTGGCAGAAAAATGATGTGACAGACCCATCTCACTCCCCTTTTCAGGGGAGCGAAGGAGGTGAAACTCCAGTAGTTGGTTGCCTTGATGTAAAACTACCTGAGGAGGTCTCGAACGCCGTTCCTTATTTCACCGCCTTGCCTGCTGTCACGGCTTTTATCCGTGGAAGGACGCACACCTGTTGAGTGCTAGTAGAGGCCATCCCTACCCCACAGAAGAAGAGAATCATACACTGAAGTATGGGATCATTTTTCACATCTTTTTAGGCAGTTTGGTCTGAATGGATGGTAAAATAGTAACTTCAAGCAATAGCTACTTTTGGTTTGGCTAGAACACTATTCCTGTATATTGCCAGATAATTTCTGTTGAAGATTTGGTCTACCTGTGCTTGTCCTAACGTCAGGCTCCACAAATACTTACGCTGTCTACGAGGACGAACTGGAATTTCTCTGGACCTAGAAAGCCTGATTCAAGTATCAACTCTAGTACGTCATTACACTTTGATATCTAAAAGAACGCAAGCTGCAACAAGAACACTTTGAGGCTTTGGGGGAATTTAAAAAAATCCCTCCCTGTGCCTCCCCCCAAAAAAACAAACCACCACAAACTATTTTTAAGTTATCAGTAGCCACCTGGGCGGCTGAAGTGAGTGCACTGTGTTGTTTATTATAGACCTGATTCTAAATCTTCTGTAAGTGACACTGTTATCGATTTACTTACAGCTTGTTTCCAGTGCAAGAGTTTTTCACCACCCATGAGAACAAGTTAGATCATGAATCTCGCAATGTCAAGACTGTTCAAGGAAAACAGATGCATGCTTTACATTAGCATTCCAGCAGCTGCTTCAGTCATACAGATTAATCTATACCTGTGATTCACTGGGCAGGCAGATTTTGAGTCATTCATTGTGCTCCAAGTCCCTCTGCTAGGGCCTGAGCAACCACCTGTTTCCTGGGTTCTGTGGTGATGTGAGAGCTTTAATACATCTCATCTTTCTCACGATTCTCCTGAGAGAAAAAAAGCCAGTCTGTTAAAGACACTGCAAAACATGGTGCATTGCATCTGAATCTGATAGAGCTGCTGCTGCAAGACAAAGTACAAACAACAAAAAAACTGAGTGGCTACAGCAGACAAACCCCCAACCCCGCCATCAAGTATGTAACAACTGTTTTACAGGTTGCTCAGTTTAAAATGGAGAACCCCTTTCAGGTGAATGAATTGTTAGAACGTTTCTCTGTTCTGAACTACAAACAATATATATTTTTAAAATATTGAACCCAAATTTTACATCACAGGGAGAAGAAGGAAGCAGATCCCAAGTCAGGACATGTTTAACAAATCAAAGGTAGTACCTCAAACTGTGTGGAAAGCAGTGTATCTGTGTCAACACCAGCACTGAGCTAAACATGCTAAAATGCTAAACATTTATCACATTATCACTCTGGAAGTGATAAAGATGCTCAGTCTCTAGCTTGCCTTCAGCTAGTATCCTATCTAGAGCCTTCAGGAGGCAGAGGCATTTATTGTGGCAACTAAATCCTCAAAGGCTGTCTAACTGGGTGAAGAAAAATGTTTATCACCGAACAGAAACTGTTGATCCAAGACAAGTCAAGGTGTGAATTAACAGATCGGTTCCATAGAAAGAAGCACAGATGCAGTTTTTGTCATGTTTTCCAGAGGTCTCATCTTCCAACAAATTCATTCGTACCCAGGTGGATATTCAGCCAATTAGAGTTCGGTTACAGCCTTGCACTAAACAAACAAAATGCCCCTTTACACTTTGTCTGTGAAATTGTCCCATGGTATTTTAAGTGATTAAGTTCAGTATGACCTTGTGAGTGTAGTGCTGCTCAGTTACGCTACACTGGAGACATTAATTCCATGTAATTCCTTGGTGCAGCTAGAATTCAGACACAAGAGTGGCTCTTCATCAACTATCATGGGATCATTAGCTACCAAGGGGAGTAACTAGTGCCAGTGTGGCCAAAACCTCAGCCATCTATCTCTTCTTGATGCCAGAATGATCTGTGATAAAGCCAACCAAAAGTTGGCACTAGAAAATGTTTTCCAAGTCCGCTGGAAGCCTTATCTACAGAAATATGTCACGTGAAATTAAAGCAGTTATACAGCAGAGCTGAAGAACTGCAGAGCTGGGAGATAAGTCTCCCTGAATTATTTTCAAGTTGCTGCTTACTCAGTCTCTTAAGATACACAGAGAATGCATGACCACTGATCACGAAACCAAGCCTCAGGCCAGTCAGTGCACAGCAGTCTATGTCCTTACTGTGTACAACAGTTTAATAATCTGACTTAATTTCATGTCTGAAAACACGGGGGATTTTTGACAGCACTCTAGAAGGGTGGTTTGCAGTAACACGGTACCAAGGCTATGTGTTATGTGCGGGGGGGGCACAGCACTGTTGAAGATACGTGCATAGGAGAAATTCATCCTTAGACCTGACTCTGTTTCTCAACACAGGAGCAGGTTTGCACCAAGAGACCCTAGAAGAAATTCTTGTATTGATAAGCATGGACTATGGGGAACCAGGGACCAAGTCATGTGAGACATGCAAAGAAATGCTAGAAAATGTGTTTCTTTTCTACCTAGGATGGATGCCTTCACCACTCTTAAAATCTAGGACACTGTACTAATTTTGGTGTTTACTTCATTTTCTTCTTCATGGATGACGAGCTTAAATCTTATAGCATTTTAAAAGGAAACAGCAGCTCCTACAGCTGATCAGGGCTCCAGCAAAGACTTACCTTGCAGAGCAAACAATATGGTTTTGTGCCCAAACTGTCAACCACAGTGAAGTCCAGTTACACCAAAAATTTTAATTGCTTGTTCTAATTTAGAAGAAAACCTAACCAAAAATACTGAACTGAACCAGGGCAATTCTTTACTTTTAAAGAAAAAAAAAATCACTTTCTGGAGTCTTACTGTACTGTAAGGTAAAAGTGGTTTCAACACGCTTTCTTTGCATATGATGTATTAACTACTTCCTTTTATTTTCTTCTTTAAAAGACTCCCATAAAAGACCCAGGTAGTTTCAAGGAAAATACAGCGGCAAGATAGTTCTAGTAAAAAAGGAGACAGACTTATATTCCATTAGAGAAAATTATACTCTTTTTTAATGAGAAAAATCTTAACATTGTCTTTAACATGCTCACAGTTTTCCAAATCAGATGTCAATACTGTTGTAAAGGGACAGCAGCTTCTCTTACAAAGGGGCAGCTGGCACCACTCAGAACTGACTGAAAAGCATTTATTTATTTGGTAGTCTTGGCTATTAGACATAAGGCATTGCAAATGTATTTTTTCTCCACAAGTGTATCAGAACAGTTTTGAGTCATACTTGAAGTACACGTATGACTGAACCTTACTGAATGAAAACACTACATTTCTGTAAATAACAGCAAATGGGAAGACTAACCTTTCTGCTTCAGAAAGGGTGAGTTTGTTCAAACTTCTGATTTCCTGGTTTGTTATCTCCCTTTGGGGGGCCTAATGTATGTTATTAGGGGGAATGCATTGCCAACAGAGGTATGCCCACTGATGAAATTCTTTGTGCAATGCACAGATCAGCTACAGATTGTCTTGCAGGTGACTGCTTATAAATGATGTGTCTCATCAACAAGGTAAAAAATCTCTAAAGACAACAGTCATCAGTTACGTAACTTTTTTTCTGACTCTCACCTTTAAACCTAGAAGTGTTTGTTCAGTGTGAATGTCATACATTTTATTTTAGTTAAAATTCAGTTTTATTTTCTTAACTAGGAGTAGAAAGGGAAAAGACAGTCCAACATCTTAGCAACAGCTGACTTTTCAGGCAAAAAACATTCTCTTCATTACAGGAAACTGATTAAACGTGTTGAAAATACAGTGCAATTAAAAAAAAATCTGAGTGCATCTCCGGGGCAAAACAAAACAACGTGGGATGTACAAAACTACTAAATATTGTCTACCCATATAATCAAATTTACATGTTTTTAAAAGGAACATGGAGATTTCTAGGCTTAAGTGTAATCCGCACAAAATGTAAAACCTTAAAGGGTTTCTTAACCCTTTTTTTTTTTTTTCTTGAAGGGTTTGCTGTGAGTCTTCAAGTGATTCTGTCACATCCAAAAGCTGTATTCAAGCGTCGTGGTTCTCAGCCGGGAATGCAAGAATCGGATTTTCTGAAACAGATAACTACAGTGGAGGAACTGGAACCAAAAGCAAACAACTGCACAAAGGTACTAATTTCCTTACTAAGAAGCTCTTGTATTTTCTTTGGAGAAGGCTGTATTAATGCAAATGTTGTTTTATAGGTCCTTGTATGGCACACACGAACAGAAAAAGTCAATCTAGCTAATGAGCCAAAATACCATCTGGACACAGTCAATATCGAGGTATGAACTGGAGACAGTTATAGAGGAGGTACAGTACAACGGATGTGTCAGAAGGTGTTCGCAATCAGCCAGTTACAACAGTCTACGTGTGTGAGATCTCTTAACAGTCACCTGATGGACTTCTGTGGAAACAAAACGAAAGTTGTCAGATACTCTAATAAGCAAATCAAATGGGTGTGCTTTGTTCTAACTTGTTTGCATGCATTTCTGAACTCGTCTTAATAAACTGACACTTACCTTTATTTTAAGGCTGTTTCCACATAGTAAAAACAAGCAAGAGAAACATGACTGCAATGGAATATTTTCAAAATCATCATGTATGTACATAGTTTTTGTATTTATCCAGCTTAATGGTGTAATTATAAACTGATTTTAAATCATGAACAGTTGATCTAAATATTTGCATAAATAGATGCTCCAAATTGAACATGTTTTTTCTTCATTAAAAGCAGACTTCTGGAAGAAATAGCTGTCAAGTAGGTCATACAATGATGAAATAAAAACCCACAATCATTTATGGATTTATCCTTTTAATATAGGGAAATAACATTTTATCATTACGAGGCACCATAAAATGTAAACACAATCACTGTCATAAACCTGGATCACTGTGAGGAAAAATATATCTGTTCACATTGAGTTACCTTGTATACATGTTGTGCCACTAGTTCTCAGCATTAATACTGTGTACATGCCTCGTGAGCCAGATTGGGTACTTTATCACAGGAAACTCAAATGGATCAAATGCTCATTTTTTAAAAGAATAAACTATTAATTTGTAGAACTACAGTAACATCCAGGTTTATCTTTCTTTCAATAACCATATTCCCTGTTATGCACACCATAATAACATCACAGTGAAATGTATGATGAAACAAAATTTCTTTGATACACTAGAAAACATTGCTCAGTGATACATTTACATTCTATTTATATATGATTAAACAGTTGTTCATACAGTACCTTCTACAGGATTACTGGGTCAGTTTTTTTTGGGGGGTGGGGTCAGGGTTTATATTTTTGGATATTACTAACATGATAGCTACATCCCTTATATGCAAACATTTGATCTAGAATTTTGAGGGAAAAAAATCAGTATGTGGTTAAGCAGCTTCTTAAATACATGGTCTATGAAATCATATGCATTGTATGAAAACGCTGCCAATGATATATAAATGTATTCTTGATCTGCTTTTCACTACATCAAATTTAAATCAATATAGACCACAACACGGTCAGTCAGTTATATTCTTAATCTGAACAGCTTGGGAAAAAGAAAAAGAATATGTACATGGAGAGAACAGCAAAAGTAAATGCATTTGAACAAGGAATGTTAGGTGGCTGTTCTGGAGGAAACTTCTATTGCAACTTTCATTTCCACAGTTGTGTGCTCAGAGTCTGACCAGAGGAGCTTCCAGTCCATCCTGCCACTGTGCTGGGGGGCTGGCCAAAGCCCATCACGTTGCTGGAACTACTGAGATTCATTCCGGCCATTTGCTGATTCATCTGTGAAGCATACACAAGTCTTGTTAGCACTGGTGCTCAGAAACAACACACTATTAGCCAAAAGCAGTAATGCCTCCTAAATTAGCAACCCAGTTAAAGTATGTTTTCCTAACGTTAATATTTCTTATTAAATATTGATTCAAGATAAGCTTCTAAACAGTTTTCAAGGGACCAGATTTTCAGGAACCACTTTCTGTTCAAGTGATCACCATTACACATAGGTTGACTGGCTGTAGCACTTGGTGTCTGTGACAAGCCTATAAACATTCTGCTAGTGAATTCACAGAGCATGTGACAACGGGGTCTGATGTGTTTCAGTTGGTAACAGCTTGAAGTTTCAAAGCTAACCAACAAAATGTTGGCAACTACAATAAAGAAACACCAAAGCAGGCAGCATAGCCTTGTCTACATTTGCAACTCCGCATGTTTTTTGTTTCAGCAGTATTTCTTTGGAGACCTCAAAATCTTGACTACACTGTCTTCTATAAAAATTGTCCATTTAGTTGGCCAAAAAAGATACAGATTTATTAACTTGAGTGTTGTCTAAATCTAAGCGTTTTTGTTAAAGAAGCAACTCAAGATACCGTAACTACTTTAAAACAAGTGAAATAGTTCACCTGAAATTAAGGAAGGTAACTAGTCAAAGGTGGGAAACAGTTCAAAATCGAGCGCATTCATCTTAAAGATGGTGCAAAAAATACTTCTACTTTCTAAAAATATTATCTATTTGGTGTAATTTTCAGTGTCCAATATAAAAACTTTTAGGTAACTACCCCTTACCTTCTCAAAGACACTTACTGACAAGCTAAAACCTTAACTGTATAGACAGAGTAAAGATGTCCCCTCTTAAGTGTTTGAGAGCAAGACAGCAATTAATAATCAGAATCAATGAACAGGGATGTTGGCTAAGCAACATCAGATTTGAGTAAGAGACTGCATTAGGTAAAATTTCACAATTCATCTAAAGAAGACCACACAACACCAGGGTACAAAAGGAAATTGTGAAAAACTGGTGAAAAAAGTTGTTAAATGAACTGCAAGCTAATATTTCAGCGTAAAATTCAGTACTGTGTGCTTTCATACTTTTATCCGCAAAAATGACTGACCAATCACTGAACATGGAAATTAAAAAATGCTGATGAAAACGTCTCACCTAACTGTTAATCTCTTCTTGAGCAGAATTCTTTAGAAGTAGACTATACAAAGCAGGCTATTCTGGTAAGTAAAGCAATCTCTCCCCCTTTCAACTGAAGCACAGATCCCCTACAAATTGCTGAATATGAGCATACTGGTAGAATTATCTGGTGTGCAAGTAATGGGTAGGAGCTTGTCCTGTGAGCCAACTTTTAATATATATTTCATAAGAAGCATGATTTTTATGTCAAAGCTGATATAGGGCTTTTTTAAAGTTAGGTATCTTAACAAAGATTGTTAACAGTAAGACCACACAGTTTATTCATTTTTCATTTGACATTCTGGAATACTCATGTTTTAAAAAGTTAAATTTCAAAGCAGAACGATAGCCTGTGTTTTCAAATAAGGCCTATTTCATTTCTTTAAGAAGTACTGCTTACCTTCATAACTGTTCACACTGCAGGACTTAATGTAATTAAATCTCACAAGTCATTAAAGGTTCACTTCATGAATCACTAGAGTAAGCAGCATGTAAATATTTTATTGTTCTTCTCATTAAAAACATATTATGAAAAAAAATAGTTGCTATCATCCATATTGATCTCTTAGGGAATCATTTATTTTTTAAAAAAATAAGCTGTTAGTTACATGATTTTAAGATGTTTCATTGGATCATGTATAAATATAGTACTAAGCATATACTGACACTTAGAGAACCCTTTAAACGTGTTTAAGAAATAAAAAATAGCATGGAAATGCTACAGATAAGTAACAAGAATCTAAGCAAATTATGTACAGTAGAATACCACAGTGCAAAGCACTGCACATTCCACTGCAATTTATCTTGAAGTCTGTAAATGAAAGTATTGTTAACAGCTATCCTCGAGCAATTAAATTCTGCTGTTAGTTATACTGCTGTGTTTACACTTCAGTATGGCGTGATTACAGTGAAGCTAGTAGGTTATTATTTTTTTTATTTAACCTAATTCAGACAATGGGTTGAGACTAGCCACAGAAGCAGAAAACTGAGTTTGGTCTCCGTTGGCAAAGTTTGTTCTGTGCTTATGTATTAGTTATCTTTAATTTATTTCCTCACTGATTCTTTTTCCTCGTGTGTCTGAGCAACTCATAGTCCAGCAGTTTGTAACTTGGCTCCACTGCAGCTGCCTTCGTACAGCTCAACAGTTTGTGTCAGAAAAGCAGCATCTCTTTTAAAAACATCCTTATCTGGGAACAGGAAGTATTTACCTGAGTGAGGTTCCATTGAGCTTGTTGATTTTGTTGCAATCCATACTTATTTTGTGGAGTAACCATTTGTCCCACCATTCCACCTTGAGGTCCAACGACATTCTGAGGAAGTCCCATCACACCAGTTTGTGCAGTACCAGTAAATCCATTGGGCATTCCCATTCCTACCATCACACCCGTGCTCTGTCCCATGACTGGCACCGATTGTCCCATCATGCTTCCCATCATTCCAGTTGCTGCAGGCACAGGAACTCCCATGGCTGGAAAACCTTGAAAATGAGTTGATGGTTGTGTGGTAAATGGCATAGAGGATGAGCCCATGAACATACCTGTAACAGAGAAGGGAATATTTCAGAGAAAGCGTTTTGTGATTTTCAACCCACATGCCCCCAGGTTTGAAATGCATCAAAATAATTTTAAAGGATAACTTTGTCCAGTTGTATGTCAGTGCTGTTGATTTACTTTCTGTAAAAGTAGGAAGTTGCTTAAAATCTCTCAAAGGAAAGGGACTCACCACCATAGGTTAACCACCCAGAAGAGTTTGGCAAATCCCTGTGATCAGTGAGAATCTTTCAGTTGCTGTACTACAAGTCTTTGGTTTCACACAAATCTAGCTAAAATCAAAACATGACAGCTCTGTACTCATCCAGGCAGAATTAGATGGCAGAAGCTGAATTCACAAATCTTTCAGTCAAATGCATACTTGCTAATTTCAACAGCTATAAATACATTAAAATCACACAGTATTTTGTTCTGTAGCTTCAATATTCATGTTTCAGTAATTTTCCCATTACTTATAAATTGTAAAAAGAAAATTCCTCATTTGAAGAGAAGTAGCAGAGTACCCCACCTTAGTCATACACTTGTAGGAGATTATTGCATTCCAGGTAAAGATTAAAATAGGATTGCATTAGAAACAGTCGCAAAATTATTTACCTGGAGCATTCTGCTGCTGCATGGTTCCTGTGCCATACAGTGATAAGATGGAGTCTTTGGAGAGTTGCTTCTTTGCCGACTCCTCTGATTTTGTTGTTTGCTCAGTGAACAGATCGAGATCCCCAGATGCTGCAGACAAGGTGGCAGCTGTTGGTTTAGTGGAAGCGCTCTGGGAAATAAAGGTCAAGACAGACTACTGAAGGAAACCAGCAGAAGTTGTTACATTAAATATTTACTGCACACCCTTATCCCTTAACAACATGAAAACCAGTTCATTTATAGAGATTAAACTAAATGAAGCTTTGAAAAGCAAGACAGCAGTACATGCAATATGGCAAGAACACCAACCAGACAGGTTATGAAACAAGACTAAAACCCAGACCAACACCAGGGATTACACATACAGGTTATTCATTCTTGGTGCTCCTACATTATTATTATTTTTAATCAGCGAGCAGCATAAATCATGAGCTCTAGCTAGATTATGAAAAATAATTAGGAAATCAATAAGGAGATTACAATTCACACCTCATTAATCCTCTCATAGAATAAATTAGAGAGGAGCTAACAAAAGATTCAGTGTTTTAGAATATACTTCAGCTAAGAGGATAATATTTTTTGGAGAGAAGGCAGAAATAAAATTTCAGCTGATATAGTAATACAACTTCTAAAATACAACGTAATTAGCTTTTAGTTCTTTAAGCACATTTGAGTTATTGAGAAAGCATAATTATCTGAAGCTTACTGTAGCCCAGGACTGAAAACCTGAAACATGCTCAGGCTGTCAGGCTTTTCATTGCTCTTGCACCAAGTGTTTTATAAACAAATTACCTCCAAGTGTCTGTCAGTTATGTTATTTTGCTGTTAACATGCACACACTTCCATACCGGAGTTTGCTTAGGTAACTAGGCAATACGCTGCATTCCCATTAAATTTCTTAAAACAACTCATTCTGTTACCAGTGGGAACTTTCAGTACAAATCAACTGTATGCACACTGCAAGAAAGCCAGGATTACAGCACATATTTAAGTTATGGTCCAGGCAAACAATGCCACCCGGTTAGCATACATCTGCCTGATACCAGAGCCTATGCAATTTTCAACCCTTTTGTACAAAACACAAAAAACCTACTTGCACTACCACAATGAATGGACTGGATCTGCAGTCAGGTCCATCTCTTTCTTCACTGTCATCCCACAGCAATGCCTGTGGTACAAGAAGCCACCCCAAAACAAGCAGTTGCTGTAAGACACCTGTATTCCCCCTTGGAGCCACAACCTTGATGCTTTCCTGGTTTTGCTGGCAGGCCCTGAAAACTACCCTACACATATTGACACTGGATTTGTACAAACACTGCAATACAAGCATTGAGTACACAGCTTCAAAAAGCATATCTGACTGCTGCAGTGCTAAAAAGCTATAGGATAAGGCAGTGTTATAAATTAGGGGGAAAATAACTACCAAAAAAAAAGAAGTGATACCAACTAAATTGGTCAGAAACCATCAGGATAAAGAATGTGGATTCAGATGGTTGATGGGCAGAATCTCCAAGATTACTGTAGAAAGGGCAGAGAGTAAGAAATGGGAACTCTTTGGCAACTGAAAACCCTGCATTTACACAATAGTCAGTTTGGGCCGAAGTCAAACTGAGACCCTACGGAGCCATCCTACAAACAGCAGGGGAAAGTAGACCAAAAAAAAGACCAGGAATTGTTTAACTCCTGTGAAATCATCTCTCTGGCCAACATGTACTTAAATTATCAACTTCCTTCAGCACATATTAATAAAGCTAGTGCCTCCTGCTTATTACTGACAACAAATTCTGATTGCAAAGCAAAATTCAGAGTTTTGTAATGGGCAGCAGGAAGTCCGCTCAATCTGAGAGGATTATTCGTCAGGCTGGCGTGACCTTCTTTGAAAATACCAGAGATGAATTTAAAAAATGTATTCATGTAAAAGTCCACCCTAAATGGTTGTATCTGTTTCCCATGCATCCACGCAGGAAGTCTCATTACCGAATTATTACACGTTCTCCTCTTATTGCATAAGATAGCCTCTGTACAGCAGCCGTGCTCAGCGTATTGGAGAAAGACATTTAAACAGCAGAGGTGAGTTAACAGAGGCATCTTCTTCTCTGCCACTCATACTGCAGTAAGGAAAAGGTTTGCTTTTTTCTAGGAGGGAGAACAGTAGTATCTGTGTTTTTTCTGGTTTTTGTTTGTTTTCATGTGCATTTTAGTTTGGCTTTAAATAAGCAATAGCATCAGAGATAAACTGTTCTCATCTGGCATGACCTCAGGTCAAAATCGTCTCCAGATACATGAAATATTGCTACCTGTAGATGCTTTAGTGAAATAAAGAAAATCATACATGTGTGCACAAAAGAGAAGAGACAGGTAAAGACCATGGAGACTGATCAGCTACTAAGTTTGAAATGAACGTTCTTTGAACGTCTGTTCCTTCAGTTTGTTTGGGGAAGATTGTGTAAGAGGAGCCAAAGGCACTGAACAAGCACTGCCCTAAGTGTTCAACAGCTAAATAGATGGAAGATAATGCAAAATACATGGCAAGAAAACAGCAGGTGGCATTCAAGTTAGAAAAACATTGAGATCATTTTCACATACCTAACATTCTCATGCTCTCCAAGACCTCTACAAAAGCATGTCTTGAATACATATAGTATCAGGCCTTCAAGACAGGCTACGTGCAGTACTCTCAGTCATTGTATCAAAACTAAACACTCCTCAGGTGGTTAAGAAATACACTGATGAGCTGTTTGATATAGCAGAATTTACCTAAACTACTAGCAGTTATCTCAAATATGCGTCACGTTCAGATGTAAGTTGGTTTAGTTATGGACAGCTTATTTATTACCTGTAAAGGTAATACTTAAGCAAAGGAAATTTTCACCATAAAGTATCAGCCAAATGTGTCAGGACCACAAATCTGGTAGCTGAATCCATCACTTTACTTTTCCATCTGTAGCAAATTGCACATGGCTATTTTCATAGAATCATAGAATTTTGCACATCTACATTATTTCTCCATTAGACTGTAAGCTTCTTAGCACTGTTACCTCCACTCCGAACTGTACAGCATGCATACTAATAGGACAGCTTCTCAATAGCACGCCAAGATACAGACTTATATAAGGAGTTTCTTCTCTTCCCCCAGGCACAGAGTGATGCAGATCCTGTTACTGTAATAACATCAATCATATCTAAATTCCAGCTCTTCTTCAACAATTCATTAGTCTGGTACTGCTTCTGCATTGAGTGATGTACATTTTTACTCATCATGGCTCCGAATGTAAAGTTATGGAAGAGAAACTAAAAAAGTAGTAGTAGTATACTGCAAAGTATAGGCTGGAGACACTTCATAACGCCTACAAATTTTTAGCATGCAGAGAGAGGTCCAAGAACAAGCACCTTCTACTCTTCATTCCCTGTCAAGCCTCTTCAGCTGGACCATGTCTTCAGGAAACAGAGGGGAACCTGGGTCAATAATTCTGGTTTGTTTATCACAGCCGAGGAAGAAAGTGTAATTCAACTAAAAACGCAAAGATTGCAACATTACAAGCATCCATTTTTCTGCCAGTTCCCCAGGAAGAAGAGATGTCACCCTACTGCAGACTTCACGGTCTTCTCTGAAGCACTGCATTCTTTAAACGTAAAACTAAAGAAGCACAAGAGTGGTTAAAACAGGAGAAAGGTAAACTAAGGAATTTCTGTATATAGCTTGAAGCAATCTTTTTCATCAAGAATATAATAAAAGAGGGCACATTCTTGCCACTCAACGCAAGAACAATTGAGACTTGTATCAGAAGTTTCAAGAGTTTAAAACTGAAAAAGGCCAACACCGAAGAACAGAAATACAACACTTGGGAGAACATGAACCAGCAGTGTGCCCAGGTGGCCAAGAAGGCCAACAGCATCCTGGCTTGTATCAGGAACAGCGTAGCCAGCAGGAGCAGGGAGGTGATTGTCCCCCTGTACTCTGCTCTGGTGAGGCCGCACCTCGAGTACTGTGTTCAGTTTTGGGCCCCTCACTACAAGAAGGACATCGAGGCCCTGGAGCGTGTCCAGAGAAAGGCAACAAAACTGGTGAAGGGCCTGGAGCACAAGTCCTATGAGGAGCGGTTGAGGGAACTGGTGTTGTTTAGTCTGGAGAAGAGGAGGCTCAGGGGAAACCTTATTGCTCTCTACAACTACCTGAAAGGAAGGTGTGGGGAGCTGGGGGTCGGCCTCTTCTCGCAGATAACTAGTGATAGGACTAAAGGGAATGGCCTCAAGTTGTGCCAGGGGAGGTTCAGGTTGGAAATGAGGAGACATTTCTCCTCAGAAAGAGCAGTCAGGCACTGGGACGGGTTGCTCAGGGAGGTGGTGGAGTCACCATCCCTGGGGGTGTTCAAGGAAAGGTTGGACGTGGTGCTTAGGGACATTGGTAGTAGGGTGATGGTTAGGCCAGATGATCTTGGAGGTCTTTTCCAACCTTAATGCTTCTATGATTCCATGACCTCAAAATGATTCAAATCTTGTGCATCAATGTTTCCAGCAATATTTGAATTGCCACAACATGAACACCCATATAAAAAAAGGAACTTAGAATCAGTGCTAACCAATGTTAATTATACTAAACTGTGCAGAAATCCTCTTAAGCTTCTTCAAGAAATAAACAAACAGCTATTGGCATCAAAACAAATAATTCAATAATTTAAAGATCACTTGACCACATCTATGTTCCGTAATCTGATCACTGACACCACATCTAAACAATTTGCTGAAGAAGGGCCAGGAGCAGCACGGTGCTGAAGAATTCCCAAGGACCGACTTACCAAACACAGGCTGTACCCAAGTAGCTTCCATTTGTGGATACAGACATAAATGCAGAGGTCTTCAGCTCTGCCTACCGGGTGCAAACATAAAGGGACTGCCTGAGTAAGAAGCTTCAGTGTGACTCCTAAGTCCAGCCTGCCACTGAACACTGCCAGTCATCACCAGACTCATCAGACACTCAGACTGTATCAACGATGATAAACCAGGCAAGTACAGGCAGCCTAGTGATTAGGAAATAAGACAACTTCCTACAGTTAGAGACGCAATTTGATAAGCTTGGTAGTAACTAATCATAGTCACAATAAAGAGTCACTCCATGTCCCCCACATTCAGATGAAGGAATAAACTTATCTTTCAGATTACCTCAAAATCTAGAGGGATAAAATAAACACAAGCAGAAGCTACAAACAATCCAACTGCTCATAGCATAACAGAACTAAATAGCTCTCCGGTAAGGGCCCACACAAAGAACTTTCACCGTAAAGCAAGTTTCTGAGTAACTCATTTTTTCCAGAAAAAAAAAACGAGGACTATGACACATTATCATTACCACAACTTTTGTTAAAAAGTTAAAGCTTGTGGGCTGATTGATAGCAGCCACAGTAAGTGCATACATCTGGCCTCAGGGAAAAACGAGTATTTGAGAACACGTAGTTATCTAAACCACATTACTACTTTAAATTAAAGTTTGCCCTCAAACACTCATGAAGAACATATAGCATCTCTACAAAAACGTATTTTTGTAGCCCTTGAAACAATTCTCAGCTCCCAATATGATGCAAAACAGGCACACAAAAATCCAAAGTGTAATTTCAGTGGATTTTAGTATTTTGCTCCATTAAAGATGCACGTTAAGTGTTTCAGTGAATTAATGCTTTTCAACTTACTACCTGCAGTTCTCCCTGTCTCCCCCACGCTACAAGTTTCAGCAAAGACTGAAGATCACATTTTAGCTGGAGGATATACCCATACAAAGTCTGAAATTACAATCTGGCTAAAACAATTTAGGAAATTGCTTAATTACAACTAAGAATGATAGACCACTGTTCAATTCCCATCCAATGTTTGGCAACAAAAAACTCTGTACTAATAATTATAATTCAGCTATGCTCACTTCACATTAGAAAGTGTCACTAACAATACAAAATGTCATTTTTTTCCTTTTTATGTCCATGAACACTACATAATTGGTAATTTTATAGCACATGCCTTTTATCTAGCTGTACAGTTGGAGCTGGTTAAACTAACTTAATCCCCCTTGTATTTGCTAGTCAGCAAATTTCTAGAAAAAAAAAAGTTACCCATTCCCATACTGTGCATTACCAGACCTCTACAAAATCAACTGTTTTTTAATATCCAGCTACACAGAAAAGTAGGAAGAAATATTTTAAGTGTTTTTGAAAACTATAAAAAGACACAACTGAAAGGAGAGTAAAAGTCAATAAAACACTGAAGTCATGGTTGAGAACAAAAAAATAAATGCTTTTGTTTTCATTTAAAATCATGTCTTGGCCATGTCAACTGTCATAACAAATCCTAAGCTCTTCAGACATCACATTGTTCCATTCTCATAATAAAACATTCAAACAGTACACTTCTGGACTCTGCAGTGCCATAAAAATACTCATCGAATACTAAGTCCTATCTTAAAGGTTAAATTGGAAAAGAAAAGCAATCCTATGAATAATGAACAAGTGTATGTTGCTCCTGCAAATTGGTCTGAGGAACAGAGTTAAATTACCTTCTCTTTTGATGCCCACAAACCCTGCTGTGGTATCTCAGAAAAACCTATGCAGAATACCATGGCAAATCTAGGTGAAAATGGAAGCCACAGTATTTTGCATTTGATCCCTTCTTCTACCTTCAGTTTTTGAATAAGGTTCGTTCTATTATTAGATATTCAAACAAGTGCTACGCATCCCAACTTAAAAATTGGCCACGGATTTCTACTCTAAATTTTCCAATTCCAAATGTAGGAACTGCATAGTAGGGTTACTCAGCTACTGGACTGTACTCCATGTTCACCTTCCCATTTGCAGTCTCATACAAAATAATTACAGAACATAATCACACCACCTCTTTGCTTCAGTACATTAAACAGAGCGAATCCTTAAAATCTCATTACAAAGCATAGTTTCCAGCCTCCAGTATTTTCCTGACACTTCCCTGAATCCCATCCAACTTTTATCCATATTGCAAAATACTCATACCGCTGCCAAACGAGAGGCACCCTCAAGTCCTTTCCAGAATCAGTGCCCAAACTAGATACCACCATCCTAACGTGCAAGACCTGCAAGGCCTTTTTAGACCTAAAGGAAAATGGAATATTCACTTTACCAAGAAAGCCATTTAATCAGCACCAGAAACCTATCCTCTGCTACTACCATTTCCCTGTCTCTAATCTAGGGAAATTATCTGTTTATATCATATTTTCTTTCAGACTACTGATTAAAAATGGAAGACAACCAAGAATTAAATCTTGCAAGATGCCATAAGGGCCATTTATTTGATAAAAGTTCTATTTGCTGCTCCTGATTATGGCACTCAGAAAAAAGCAAATTATCACTAAAAATCTGGACTGGTTTGTTAACTGCAAGTAAATATAGCCATGCTTCCGAGGATACAAACAAGTTGATACTTACCAGATATTGAGAATATTTTCCTTTTTACTACTTTGTAATCTATTTAATAAGTGCTATACTTGGTCTACAAACCAGCACAATCACAAATAAACTATAAATATCAAAACAATCTTTATCACAGAAATGCACTTTCTTTCCTTTAACTGCTAATACATATTATTCAATATGCTGTAGCAGCCACCCCATTATTTAACGCTTCAGGAATCATCACCATCCAGATAATCACCCTTCACTTAACTTTTTCTCACTCTTAAGTATTTAGCCTTCTTTTCGACTTCCTGAATTCCGCAGCTACATCACTTGTTTAACCAGCGGATCTCGTCACTTGCTCACGGAATGGAATCAAGGGAAGGCTGCAATTCTGAAAGCTCTCTGAAAAGACTCATTAGGCAACATTAATTGTACCCCCAAAATCTTTTCTCCTGCACAGACAATAACTACATATAGAGGAAATCATTTCCAGCATCAGAAAGGCAGGAAAAGGGGAAAAACACAAGTCAGCCCTTCCTATTACATGTGCTACTATTGCCGGTCTGTTTATTACGGGGTTGAGTGGAAACTGCATGATTCCAGATTTCAATTTACCCAATCTACACCAAAATTGGATACATTAAACAGCTCAGTGAAGCTGGAAATGGGCTCCTGCTTTTCCCATCTAGCTCTACAGGTAGGTTTATCTAGATCAATTTTGACATAAGGCGGTAGAATAGCAGACAGCGTGCACTTAGATACCATCCTTTCTGGTACTTTGAACACAGACATCCGCAAGAGCCAAGAAAATCCATACCAACAATTTCCTTTGCAGCCTTAGCTAACACATCCAAACCACTCATCTCTCACCATTTACAGTTGGATGAAGGCATGCTGGGAAGCTTGCCTTATCTATAGTTTTTATGTTGAAAAAGAAGCGTGATTTCGGTCTCTAAAACCTTACCCAGCATTTTTCAGAAAGCCAGCCCTCAGGAACAAGTAGATGAGGGGAGAGTAAACGATAAAGAATAACAATTACAATCAAATCTTGTGACAACAGCAATTGCTCCTCAATGCTTTGAGGTGACCACAGTGATAAAGGGAACATTGGGGAACAAAATTACGATAGGCCAGTCCAATCACAATTACTTTCCATCACCATTCCTTACATTTTATATATGATCAGAACTACTGGAGAAGGAAAAATAAGTACAGATCACAGGTCCCAAAGCGTAAATCCAAGAATACATACAGAACTTCCTGCTTCAGCTGAGTGAGGCAGAAAGCCTCCAAATAACCTCAAAAGGGCTCCACAGATGGAGCAAAGCCTCCCTGTCAGAAGCCACTTTGGGTAAGGAAGCCAGCACGTGTGCATTCTCATCTGTACCTGCCACATTCAGCACCAACACTTTGTTCTCTGAGGCTGAAAGCTACTTTGATGGAGCTGTAGCATTAAGTGCTTTCATAGTGCATCCCAAAGCTGCCTTACTTGGCTACAGCAGGCAAGGCAATGGGGTCTCTTCCGAGCTGTCACAGTGCTATGACAGGGAGGAGGCCAGGTGCAGGGTTTCATGCCACCCCTTCCTTGAGGAAGAAGGGACACACAAGTTCCAAGATGAGAAAAAAAGACAGATCAGTCCAGGAAGCAATTATTAGTTTTTCTTGGTATCCATTCTTGCTTTTGAGAATGATGCTTGAGACCCTAATTTGTCAGCAGCTTTAAGATAGAAGCATCTGCTGTAGCATTTCCTAAATATCAATATTAAAAAGCAATAAGAAGTCCTTAATAAGTATGACCTAAATTACAAGAACCTGCAGATGTGAAATAAAAAAATATATTCAGCAATACTTACTAAAAAAAAAAAAAAGAACAAGATGACAGAATATGAACTAGAGGAAACCATGACTACCATCACACCGAGGGAAGGCAGAAACCAATTCAGTTGGACAACCAGGAGGAATCAGAAGGGAAGACCAGACCATCTCTTAATTCTATATTTAAGCAGCAGGGAAGCCCGAAGAGGTGAGAAAAATGTAGTCATTATGGCTATATAGTCTCCAGCTGCAAACAGAGATGCATTCCTTCTCTCTGAATCTCCAAGAGAACAACAACTGGAAGGAAACTATGTGCACAAACACACAAATTTAGGCATACATACAGCCAAGTAAATTTTACCTGAGCAGGAGATACAGCAGCTGCTGGTAAAGGATTAGAGATCATTGGACCGAAGATATCCAGGTCATCATTCAATGCTGCGGCAGTAGCAGTGCCTCCATTTGTAACAGATGCTTCAGCTGGACCATCTTAAAAAGACAATGGAATTGCATTTAAAGTGAAAATTGTTAATATTTTAATGGATAATAAATAATTAAAAAATAATTAAAGCTGCCCATTCTCCCCATTGCCATCAAATATGTATCCAATTTCTAAGATAAGACTGTTCTCATTATTCAGAGTAAGTTTCTGTAAAGCAAATTTTAATTTATGTAGAATTCTAATTAAAGGATTTTTTCTGAAGTCATACAGTTACACATAGGTAGCTAACTTCAAATATATCTATCAGAAACTTCTGGAACATTTACAGACTCTCAGTAATATATTACAAATTTAAAACACAGAATACAGATCACCATTTTTAAACTTAAAAAACATCAAGAACCTTCAAAAACAGTTAATATTTATTTAAGAAAAGAACAGTCACTTGCTCCTTTTACTACACTGTAAGACGTTGTTTTCCAGTATCCTACAACCATGAAAATTATTGACCATAGTGAAAAGATCTATTTCCAGAGCAGAGGTCTATCATTGGAATATCAGCATTAGCAATCTAGTGATAACACACAAAACATATGCCTTGCTACCACAAATACAGGCAAGAAGGGAGATGTGAGGTTTTGGTATATTAAAATTTCTAGAACTCTAATAAAGGTACAGAAGTGGTTTGATTGGTGAAGAGCACTGTTGAAATGCAGTGTTTAATTAAAAGCAAATCATAAGAGGCTTCCAACACTTATTTAAAATACTACAAGTCCATCTCTTAAATAACTGCAGCATTCTTTCCCATCTGGAAAACAATCATAGAGGAATTGGTATGTTATTTTATTAAAGACATAATAGAATAAAAGAGTAAGTTTATTAATTAGAAATAAGATCTCCTTTTGCTCCTCTACTTTTTTTTTCATTTTTTCTTTTTTTTTTTTTGCAGAAACACGGATAACTGGTTGAATATAGTAAGATCTGTCATCTTGCATGTAGAATATTCTCATTTTTCATTATTTTGTTCAGTCACATGCAAACTTGCAACAGTGCCAGCAGCTGGAGACTACTGCTCCCAGTAGCCCAGGATGCTGACAAGTTGGAAGAAGCCTGAAGGCATCACCAGACACTTCATCAGTTTCCTCACTCAAGTGGTTTCTAGGCTATCACAGAAGAGCTGACAAGATTTTTAGCTGTTAACTTGTATTAGAAGTCAATGCATCGGAAACAGTCAGTCCAAAATATCCACAAAAGATGTCTTCACGTTTCAATGATGCCTGCCTTCAAACTCCGATGGACTACCGTCCATCCACGACACCCCCACCCCTTTGGCCACGCTGCTTGTAAATATTTATTTTAAAAGCACAGACTGTTACTGTTAAGTATTTGGAAAGCTGACACTGAAGTCACAAATGTCAAAATCCGTCAATGTGAAATGTGTCCAAAGTTACCACCATCCTTTCACATCTGTATTTTGTCTTACTTTAGAGATGCTAACCTTTGTGCCTTTGTAAGTACAGGAAATGTGGCATGGCTATAGCTGCTACAGAAACTGCAACAGAACAGCTTTGGTATATGTAAAACCCCCAGCATACTTTAAAGCACTTACTGCACCTTTTTTGCACAGGGAATTAGGAAACAACCACGTGGAAGGGTGCTGGGTTGCAATTCTTTGAAAGCTGTATGCTTGCTTTTGTGACTACTTCAGATACACAACACGATTTTACGCTTGATTCAGTATCAAGCAAGGACATTAATAGCTTGGTATTTGCTAATTCTCAAATCCACTTCCTATCAATAGGAAATTCAGACCAAATTGTGCATGCCAGCAAAGGCACGCAGACCCAGTAACAAGACCTAAATACCTACAAGGCAGGGATACAGGAAGGATGCAAGTGAGCAGCACTCTCAAGAAACTGAACCTCGGCATGTGTGTTTATTGTCCTAAGTTCCCCAAAGTCTGTAAGGGTAATTATGCTGTCTGCGAGGACTAAGGAAGACCCAAGAACTCCACACAGACAAGATGGCCATGGGAATGGCTTGGTCATATTAGATCTTCTATACTAAATAAGTTCGTGACTTGAACAATGACAACAGGACTGCAGTTGCCACATCAGCCAATTAATTTAGTTCCTGTGTCATGATTTGACTTTGCTGGGAGGATTACCATTTCAACAATTCTGAAAAACAAAGTTACACAAAGTCATCTGTGATTATGGCAAACCTGCTTACATCTTAGCTATGAAGGTCTCCTCCTTTCCTTATTTCTGTTCTGATGACTGGAAGCCAGCGGACACCATACACATAATCTGATCCACCATTCATACACAACCGTGCTTTAAGATGCATGCAAATAAATGTATTTGCACACAAGTAACAAGCTTCTGGCAGTGTATTCTATTCATTTGAGGTCATTCTGCAGACAGGCAGTTCCAAAAACATCTCCCAAAAAGTTGACTGTTTCAGATAAATTTAGGAATGAACAGTGCATAATTTTCACGCAAAAGGATTTTTCTAGAATTAATAATTTAACGTTCTCATTTTCTCAGTGAGGCACATGCATTAAAGAGAAAATCTTATATTCCAAAGCGGTTCAGTTTCCCTGAATGTAAAAATGTTTAACATAAGACTTAAAATTTTAAATTTAAACATAATCATTTAGTAAAACAAACGTTTCATATGTTAGAGCATTCATTGGGAGAACACATTTGCAAGAGCACGTTTTCTTTCTAGTATTTAATAACCTGCTTATAAATTAGTACTATGAAAACCCAGGTTTTCATCAGATCAGCCGAAAGCTGTTTTAACAGCTATACATATTCTCAAAGAGTGTTATTTGATAATGTACATACTTTCAATCTCTTACTGAATTTTAGACTAAAAATGAGTATTTCCTTGTCTCAGTGCAGAAGCCAGCCATTTTGAATTACTGTTTACAACATAGTTCAACTCTGGAATAATATGAGATCCTGTATTACTAATTTCTCAAAAATATAATGGTTGGAATATTTATATCTATTAAAAAGTGATTCCTAAAACATTTTTCCACAATGAAACTAGAAGATTCCAGAATGTGATAAATTTCAGGATATAAAAAAAAAACCTAAGCGTTTTCAATCCTGTTTATCATTTGTAGCAATATTACTGTCTTCATTTAAATATATGCATGCAGGCATACACAAACTTGTGTTTCAGTGTAGTAGTTCACATGTTGGATATTCTCAACCTCAGTGCACCAGGCCATCGATTAGAAAGCACTTTCTCCTTTCTCCCCTCACTTTAAAGTACTTCTATAGTATACAAAAGATGGTGCGGTGGAGTTCTGAGTTCTAAATTATTCTAAGAATATTACTTCTTACTCAACTTTTGCTGCCTACCATTAAAAACTGATGAGTAGAAGAGATGGAAGGAAACACGCCTGGAGTCTTTTCTGGGAAGCAGTCAAAAAACCAGATTAAGTTATATAGGCCTGCCCGAATATTCTGAGAAATTTATAGCTTTAACCACCAGAAGTCTTATGGAGACATCACAGAGTTACTTGGAAAGCACTTTTAATCAACAGTACACCCATCACTTCATCCTCATCAGTAGCTGTGGATGAAGCACAAGACGTGGCTCAACCCTACGACAGTAGATGCTGGTTTCCATTGCTGTTCCTATCTGTGGTCCCAAACTTGCTCTTTCTACATTTATGACAATATGACAGATAGTATCTGACTGCTGTCTGCCATGCTATACAACAGCAGATGCTGCTTCTGCTTTCAGATTAGGAAGTCTTGTTTAAATTTGCTAGTAGAAACAAAAGCCATTTACCAGGATATATTCAGTAAGTGAAGGATTTACCATTATAGTGCTTTTCCGTATACATTTTACTTGTTTCTGACACTACAATTTCCAAGTCATGCTGCCTTTTGTTATGAAAGCTTTAATACACAGCATTAGTATGTGGTATAATTTTCTTTGCCAACAGTGGAAGTGACCAACAGAAGAGATTCAAAGGCACCGTAAGAAGATTTATTCTTAAACTTTGCATTATGTTTCTGAAACTGATTTTCTATGGGACAAGCTATTTACAAGACCTTTGTTACTAAGCTGCCATGTGTTTTAACATATATCTCTCTAGATATTTATGACAGCCATACTAAAACTTGCAAGGGAAGGAGATAGGATTTTGAGTATGCATATGATTATTTATTTCACCAAATTATTAAAAAGGCAGAGCTGAGAAAAATAGTTGAACACTTGAAACAAAATCTGGGACAGAGATATAAACAAGTATCCCAAATTATTGTGGAGTTATATACTGCATTACTAAAATGTTGTTTACTGCTAAAACCTTTGCGGAAGTGAAAAAGCACTCATAGGAAGGTTGTTTCTATATAATACTTCTCAAAATGAAATGTGGAAAGCCAGAAAGCTAACAATACCACATGCCCTGAGTGGCTGTAAACATTTTCATTTTGGGTGGATACACTACTTACCTAAACATGATCTTAACATAGCAGCAATACTATAAATATTAACATGTATCTATGTAAGCATATGATATTTATGTACTTATAAATGCATTTTTTTAATTTCGTAAATGCAGCTTTCCAATTTATGACCAACGATGCTGCTTTGGTACTCGCCAGACAGCACTGACACAAGTGCATCTCTCTCATATGCAACATCCTGCTACATTTCATACTATGATCAGGCTCTCAAAACTTAACAGAATTCCTTCACAGAATGTTTCCCCCACACAAGCAGACAGACTTGCAGCTTTTGGCATATCCTACTTTACCTCCAACCACGTCAGATGAATGCCCCGCACATCTCATTCAATTAATGATAGCTTCCTTCCATGAGGATACCACTTCCTTCCATAATGATGCCTTCCTTCCATTCTATTAATGATACTGTATTCTGGTTTATTGTATTAGAGCTTCTTTCCAGCAGTACATTAACTATGTATATTAAGCAGTATATTAACTATCTAGGAGTATCTTAAATAAGCATGAAGATTAAAAAAAAAAAAAAAAAGGCCAACCACACAAAATAATAAAACTCAATTTCTCCTGATTATTTGTAACACCTTACTACACTGATTAATCAAGGATGTGCAACTAACTGGTTTATAAAAGGCATGTCTAAACACAGTAAATGGTGCAGAATACATAAAATGCACTTTCCTTTTTTCTCATTATTCTGTAAGGTAAAATAGTTTAGAAATATTAACTTCTCACTTTTTTCTGTAGTCATGTAATGCTGAGATAATTCAAGTGGCATACACTGACAAACAGAATGGCCCCAAACTACCTGCATAATAGTATTCAGGAAAAAAAAAAAAAAAAAGATTCTCAAAGATTCTCACTATCCTACATAGCTATATTTTTTTCCAAATATTTCTTTAAATTGTCTTTATTTCTATTGATCTGACATAAGCGGAGAGAATTCTTGTGAGAGAAAACCCCAAGGCACCAAGCAGCACAGAATGCAAGATTAACACCACTGAGATGGAGAGAGCAGTGACAGTGACTTAAATGCTGAACAACTCTGGTTCACATGCTGTGACTTTCAAACTGAAAAAATGTTTCCTATAATTCCCCTATTAAAACTTAATGTTATAAAATCCCATGCTACCGACTTTGGCATTAACTTCCAAGTCCTCACATTCTCAATAGGGCACTCGTGTTCAGTGTGGGCAAGATCCAACTAATTGTAGAGATCAATAACAAAAAGGAGCAGCAGTTTTAGCCTGCAGAAATAGGCTGTGATTTCTCACAGCTTGGGAAGTAAAGGAAAGAATTTGAGGTAGCACAGCAAGAACATTAACTGTCACTATTGCTTGTGAAGAATGTAAGAACATTTAGCTTGTACATGTCTGTTTCCCACCTTTCTGTGTCTGCGGATTACTGAATTAAAATCTACATTGAAACAAAAGGCCAAAAGGCACAAATGTTTATGTAGCTGGATCATCAAAAATTGAATTTCCAAGCACTATCGCAGTAATAGCCTCCTGAACAGGACGAACTCAAGGAAACCATATGAATCTATTTTAAAAGCTCATAAGAAATCCTTGGTGACTGTACTATTTTTCTGCATTATGCTTCTGCTGCTATTAGAAGTTTTAAAGATGCAATTTGCCCAGGCATATTACCTTGAGAATTTTGCATTTTGTAAAGAAAAATAATAATAAAAAAATATTTCCAGAAAATTATATTGTCTAGCTACAACTGCCTCTCATTTTCTCAGGGTAAGTCCTATTACACAGGATTAGGTTTACCTTCTGATGAGGTCACTATTAAAAAAAAGTACTGGAGACAAAAAAAAAAAAAAAAAGCAATCACCCAGAGGTTAACTTAATAGCCAAAGCTACTCTTTACTCAAGAAAATACTCCACAAGAGGCCAGGCTGTTTTGAAAGCCAGAATTCTTCTAGCATGAATCATGATCCATTAAAATTACTTAATCTGCTATTACAAGTGATTCTGATCCGTCTAGTGAAAACTACTATCGTTCTCCATTTGCAGAAATAAAATCCTGAGGGAATGAATCACTGTTATTAGAAATGTGTCCACTCAGTAAGAAAAATGAGCTATACAATCGTGTCCACTCTATTATTGTTTGGTATGGCATATATATTGTTTTGAAGTGATCTCTCTTTTAATACTATCTGAACCAACAAATTAATAACAAGTAGTCCACGGAAGGAATTAATTAGAAGACAACTCTCCAAATGAAATATGCAGGTCTGCTCTCATTAATCCATCTCATTTGTAGCTCAGCAGACTCTAAGTGATACTAACTTATTACACTGCCTTTCAATTTGTTACTGAAGAAGTCTTTAACACCCCCTCCTCTAAAATCATTTTATGCTACAATACAAATTATAAACTTTGCCCTTTGTGTATCTCGCTATGCTTCCTTACAATGAAGAACCACAGCTGCTGAACACAATTATAATTCTCTTTCTATTGCATATTACATCTCGATGTGATCCGAGTTCATTACCGCATCATAAAGCGGCATTACCAAGATTCTTTTCAAACAATAACTAAAAGGACACAGAAGTCTGACAGCCTCAGAACCACATATTGATTAAATTTTAATTCTTAATTAGGTAGTCGGTCTGGTAAAGGAAAAGAAAGGGGGGACCAGTTTTCCGTGACGTCTGAATTACTTTTGTTTTTAACAAGTTCATTCTATATCCATAATCTAACTTCTACTGTGTTAATGAAGATTTGCTTGCCTATAGTAGCAGATTACTTGGGATGAGATACGGACCACAACACACATGCATAACCAGTACAAAAACAGTATTTCACAGCTACTCTGCATACAGAGGGAAAATAAATTGCGTTCTGAATGCCAGTGTAAATTCTAAAATAGGGAAGACACTTTTTGCTTTGCTGTAACATTATTACCTTAAACCCAAAAGTGTTTTTTTTTTTTTTTTAAGAAAGGCAACAAAACATTTTCCAACAAATTCCAGGTTGTACTACAGACTAGAAAAATAGTTACATTTTAAAAGCTTATCTGCCTCATGCAATACCCTGTAAAAACTATGTAGAAATCTAGAATAGTTTAAATTGAATATACTAATATCCACTCCCAATTCATAAACAATATTCAAATTCATAAACAAATAATTCAAACAATAAAAGGGATTTAACGTAATTATTGTAATATTTTGTTTTTCTAGGTTTTGTTTCTATCCAATGGGTAAACACATATATTATAGAAATATGGCCTTCAACAAGCAGAGGAAACACATAAAAATTACGGTAGCATATGAAGATGTTGCAAATTAAATTATTAATGTCCAAAACAGTTTATTTACAAGACAAATTGATGGTTACCTGCCAGTCAAGAAAACAAAAGATGTATCACATAAAACTGAATGACTGTCACAGTCAGTGTATGACAAAGCAGTGCCCAGTGTATTTAATTTTACAAGATACTGGTCAGTTGCAGTGAGACACTTTATTGTTCTTTTAACTAAGATAGGGATTTTAGATATAAGGCATTTTAGAGAAATACAATTCAGATTACCTCAGCATTTCAATTAAAAAGTATGCTTGTACCATAAACTCTGAAATTCCACCATCCGCAAGCCCTTTGAAGATCACTTTGATAACTTCCCCTTCCCACAGGAGCTCATTACTCTCCTTAGCAAAACACAAGTATTGATACACACACGTCCCCATGGCATTTTCCTTTATAGTTTCAAATTCAGAGACTCAATCTTACGGTTTTCAAATTCAGCTAACAATATCAGTAAGCAGAGAGAATATTTATTAAAATATAAAATGATGTATCTGTGTTTGATAGAAAAACAGGTAATTATTTATTGCTTACCAAGTCCTAAAAGGTCAATAGTGGGTTCTGATGACTTTTTTGGACTTGCTTTAGCTTCTAATTGTTGATCCTCCTTCTTCTGTGGCTTTAGAAAGAAAAAAAAATCACAAGTAAATTTTCTGAAAAATATAAAGTGCTTAAAAATTCCCGTGAAAGATGCTGCTCCAGTATCAGAAATAAAAACTCTTTTCTGTATTTGTTTATTGTAATGAATTTGATTTATAAGGATATAAATTACAGTTTTGGTCATAAAGGACAAGGCGTATTACTCTAAAACATTATCCTTATTCCTTCACTGATATATAATCAATTTTTAAATAAAACTTCCAGGATAAATTAAAAATAAATTGAAATCTTAAATTGAGCCACCGCTTATCATGCACCAGCCAGAAATCTGTCTATACTCTTATTTATTGACTAACTTCAGCATCCAAACTATGCCGTTCTGCATCATTAAAGAGAAAAAAAGTTCAATTTTTCAAAAGCTTGTAGTAAAAATTCAGAAGCAGACTAAAGACAGATACTATTTACCCTTCTTGAAAACAGTATCTGCAGAATGTGCTGACTTTATAGATGCTAAGCACAGATGTGCTTCCACATAGACGTGTTTTCACGGTCCTTTGTAAACCTGAAGGCAAGTGACACTATTTGTCTCCTTTGGAGAAGGAAACTTCTCATCTTTTGCACGGCTTTTAACTAGAACCGATTCCTGAAGGACAGCAGAAGAGCACTGTCAGGCTGGGCACTGGGCTGAGATCAAGAAAATGTGCTTCGCTCGCACCTTTATCATCCCGATAGCTGCCTTTGACAGAGCCGCTGAGTCTGCTGAGGTTGCTAAAGTCCTTAAATCTTAGTATTTAGTATTAGGAGAATTTTACAGTTCTGTAACATATTTCACTGCATGGGTATGGAGTTATCTTTGTATACATAATCCTTTCCTCTCCTGCAAATTAGGAATAAAGAGTAAATGAGGTTGGTGTCTGTAAAGAGCAGTGAGGGAACTCAAGACTACCCAAAACCCAACATACTACTGACACCCCTCTGAAACAAGCAAGTATCCATCGAAAACCTCTAGGAAATATCTGCAGTGACAGGAAACAGGAACCTGCACACCCAAACTCATCCCTGCTCATCTTTCAGAGAAATATTGATTTGCTCTAGCAAAAAAATCCCTGCATGCAGTGTGCACAGAAGCATGCAATGGGCTAAAGAACTGCATAACAAGGCAGTGAAATTGCTTTAACTTAGTGTTTCAATTAGTGACCTGCTTTAATTTTGTAGCAGTGTCATATACCATGACAAAAGGCTGCTTGGGACTTCTGCTGCACTAAGATTCATTTCAGTCTATTACTATTACTAGTCTGCTAGAATATCACAGCAATTATTGTTAATTATTGACACCACTAATAGATTAATTACTCTTTGTAGTATCTTTTGGAAAAAGGCTGCATAAAAATAGGAGACAAAGCAGCACCAAATAAATAATAAATAGCATAAAAATCTGCTATAATGGAGTCATGTATAAAGGGACAGGTATGCAGTATTTGTGTATTTACTTTCAAGCGGAGTCTTCACAATTACTGGGGCTACCATTTTAAACATATTTCAGGCTGGCATAGCAGTATGTGCGGCTTTATAAGTGAAGTACACAGTTTCAGCAATTTCTGGATATGTTTACTTCATATCATATATAAACAACTTCTAATTGAAAAACTAAATCTTTATGGTACTAGTCTATACTCCTGAAACACTGCCCTTGCAAACAGCAGAGCATCAAAGGTCTTCCATACACAGGCCTTAAATTTCCATTTTTCACAGTTGTCACAAACGGGCACTACACTTTACTTTAAGGTTGTTCTCATTTTCATGCATCTATTGAAACCAAGCAATGTTGTAAGCTTTAAATTATTCTGAGATAACTGAAAGCAGATTATTTGCAAGTGTCATTGAGAAAAACCTGACGCCACAACAAGCTTCTTGGAAGTCAATTATTTTGCACCCCCCCTGCTATCAGCTTGGTATCCAACATGACTTAGAATTTTCTGCCCTAAGAAAAACCTAGCCCCTGTTTTGAAGAGGGCAACAACAATCCATTGAAGTTATTGCTTGTTCAGCAGTTATTGCATACTTCAGCTGTTTATACAGCTCCTCAGATTGGCAAGTCTTCCAATTTTCACCCATAAAGCAAATCTCTTCAGTAGAGAAGCAGGGAAAGAATCATTACTGAGACCCAGTATGGGTATCATGATTTTCTGCAATTGCACTGATAATATCTAGCTGAGATACAGTAATCCTCCTCCCATCCCCCCGCCCCCCCATTATCTTTTAAAATTTTACTTAAGTACATTCTTCTATCACTGCTGTCTTTAAGAAAGGTAAGGAGGATGACCAGGGAACTACAGGCCAGTCAGCCTCACCTCGACCCGTGGGAAGGTGACAGACCTGCTGGTCCTGGAAACCATTTCTAGGCACATGAAGGACAAATGTGGTTAAAAAGGAGCAGCACAGATTCACCAAGGGGAAGTCATGCTAGACGCATCTGAAAAGCTTCTGTGATGGAACAGCTAGCATGGTAGAAAGAGGAGAGCACTGCATGCTGTCTGCCCAGACTTCAGTAAGGCCTTTGATGCCATCTACTGTAAGGTCCTTGTAGAGAAGCTAATGAAGTGCGGGCTGGATGAGCAGACAGTGAAGTGGCCTGAAAACTCGCTGAGTGGCTAGGTCCAGAAGGTGGTGATCAGTGGCATGAAGTCTACTTGTAGGTCAGTAACTAGTGGTGTCCCCAGGGGCCAACACTACGTCCAGTCGTGTTCAACATCTTTGTTAAGGATTTGGATGACGGGGCAGAGTGTGCTCCTCAGCAGGTTTGGAGATGACACAAAACCAGGAGGAGTGTCTGGTACACCAGAGGGTCATGCTGCCATCCCGAGGGACCTGGGCAGGCTGGAGAAATGTGCTGACAGGAACCTCGTGAAGTTTAACAAGCAGAAGCACGAAGTCCTGCACCTAGGAAGCAACAACCCCAGGCACCAGGACAAGCTGAGCGCCAACCAGCAGGAAAGCAGTTTGGCAGAAAGGGCCCTTGGCAGCAATGTGCCCTTGCTGCTAAGAAGGCTAATGGTATTCTGGACTTCACTAGGCAAAGTACTGCCAACAGGTCTGGGGAGGTGATCCTTCTGCTCTACTCAGTGCTGGTGAGGCCACACTTGGAGTGCTGGGCTCCTCAGTACAAAAGAAACATGGACAGACTAGGGAGAGTCCAGTGACGGGCCAGTACGTTGATTTAAGGCACTTCTCCTATGGGGAAAGGCTGAGAGAGATGGGATTGTTCAGCCAGGGGATTGAAGGGAGGCTTTTTTCAGTGGTGCCCAGTGCCTGGACAAGAGGCAATGGGCACAAGCTGGAACATAAGAGGTTCTGTGTGAACATCAGGAAGCACTTCTGTGCTGTGCTGGTGACAGAGCACTGGCACAGGTTGTGGAGTCTCCCAGCCTGGAGCTGCTGAAAGCTGTCTGGCGAACTCTTTGTTCAATATGCTGTTCAAAAGGTGACCTTCAGAGATCCCTTCCAACCTCAACCACTCTGATTGTCTCAAAAGAAAGATCACGTAGAAATCATCAGCTATTTTATTTGCTCTTGCCAGACAGTTTTGCTAAGGCTGAAAGCCTTCCATGCTTTCAGGCACCCTAACATTGTTTTAAGTTCTCAATGGAAGGGGGCTAAAGCAGTCTTCTGTGGAAGAGTATAGGCAAGTAATTCTTGGCATAAAACACTGATTTCTAAAGTGCTCATCCATCTTAGCTGATGTGATGCTGAATACACAGAAACCACTGTTTTAGGATTGGTTTTATACCAATGAGTTCTCTCATTTATAAGTAATCGTTCCTTTGTATTGGATTTTGTTTCATCTACTATAGCCTATTCCTGAAGCTCTCTCTGAGAGATCATTTTTAGTAACACCTCTGAAGATTGCTTCAGCAATGAAATGAAAGTATCTACTGCATAAATATTATGTGATATTCATTTTCCATACTTAATAAAACTGGGAAAAACAATCAAGTTCAACTGCAGCAGAGGTTACAGTTGCTATGAGGATCCCAAGAGGCATACCAATATGTATGGGATGATATGGAAAGGTGAGTACTTAACAGGAGTTGAGTAAGAATGGACTGAGGTCAAGAATAGCTCTTTCTTCTATTGTCTGATCAGAATTTCCCTTTATTATTCTCTGAAAAGAACGCGTGATACATTGAGACTGATGCAAATGCTACTCCTTCAAAGAATACCTGAATTTTGGTTTAATATTTAGGAGGTAAACTAATTGTCAGAACCTTAGATAATCACAGTACCTGTAGTGGCTGCGTTTTAGTAAGACAAACATAGCTGCGTGCTTAAAACTGATCAAGTTGCTATCATGGAAACAACTCCCTCTTCAAGTTTTTGCTCTCATTCTGTTCTCTATTTACTATCCAGTGATGAGTGACTCCCAATTTTATTCCCAAATTAATCTCCATCTACAATACAATAAAAACATACCATGACAACGTAGTACTAAAACTTTATTCACAAGTAGTCCTTAGGTAACAAAATAAATAATATTTTAGTATTTAAAGAGCAAGTATTTAAAATTAGTTGGGAACTTTCCATAACTTTACTTCCAACAAACAAAATGAGCAGTTGAGAAAATATCTTCTACAGATAATAAGAAACATCTCTTTCCTGTTTATGTAAAATGGAAATACAGAAATGACTATATGGATCTTAACTTCCTCACACCTTCACTAGAAGTTAATTGGCTTGAAATTAGCAGACAGAACATTAGATGCTGGCAATCTGCATATGCCTCCACTTTGCAACTTGGTCAACTTTAATATTATGTGCTAAGAAGCTATCACAAACAGAATTCTTGTCCTAATTGCTGTAAAAAGCAGTCAACTGTGAATAAAATCAGGCCATCTGTAATTTATTACAATTTTTAAGCAAGTGCTTAAGCCTGCCTGAATAATTTTATGTAACGTAATTTTTCCTAAGATTCACACCAGTCTGCTTCTAATCCATAGCAATACTAGGTATTATATAATCAAAATCACTTATCCATCTTTCTCATTTTCTAACATTTCATGGCTAAGATTTTTTTTGTTTTAAAATATTTGTACTGAAATCAAAGTTTTGCGTTTTATTTTGCTCAAATTCTGACGACATCCTTCCAAGATCAAAAGAACATCATTCTAGAGAACTGCACTATTTTCATAGGATGAGAAAGTTTTCCATTCCATTGTGAAAGAATAACTCATAATTCAGCAACCTACATTTAATGATGCACTGCTGTTTTCTCCTCTGCTATTCTTTCTCATTCTGTGCAGTAATAAAGGTTTAATTTGAAAAACAGGTTTTGTAAGAATACTAGTTTAGACCAGCAAAAAATAAATCATTTTATTTGTCCCTACTAGGTCTCGATTCAAAAAGCAAAGCTTTTGTATAAACCAATATTACATTTTATTGAACTCTCAACAATGCATTGCTCTCAATATAACACTAATAACACCATTCTAGTTCAATCTCATTTATGTGAAACACTTTTCTTGAATTAGTTTAAACCAAATAAATCAGCAAGTGACAATGTTAATTACTCTATAACACATCAAGGTCTAGGGTTGATTTTATAGATTTGTTTCTCTCTTATATGTTCCCGTAAGGCAAATCTTCCAGTAAATAAGAACAGTTCTTTGACAAGGACAAGAGAACTGAAATCTGATTTATACCATATATTTTGCAAACAAATTGCCTGTATGGGTCTGGCTGGGATGGAGTTAACTTTCTTCAGAGGGGCTAGTGTGGTGCTGTGCTTTGAATTTCTGACTAGAACAGCGCTGGTAACACAGCAGTGTTTTTGAACATTGCTGAGCACCACCTGCACAGCTTCAAGAAAGTGCAAATCACAAATCACAGTGAGCTCCCAATCTGTTTTCCCATCGAAGCCTAGCATACACAAGCCTCAAAGCCTTAAGTTTAAGCTTAACACAGTTTTGCACCAGCCTCATCCAAAGGTAAACTCCCACTTCATTGAACAACAACCATGTTTTCTCCCAGAGACATAGACAGCAGCTCTACAGGAGATGGGGTTGTGAAGAACCCCATAAGTAACACCTGAAGCCTAAGTTGTATACTGTAGAAAGTCTGCTGTCTCAGTCAGGCACTTCATCAGATTTTGTTCAGCCAGCTATTTTTGAAGATAACCATTAAATGAATAATTCATTCTGTCTCATCAGAGGAAAGAGAAATAATGAAAGCATTGCCAAGTCAATCTTCCCCCTTCCTCTGCACAAAGATTACAGTTCAGCACATACGATGTTGTCTACAAGGATATGGTTATCCTCATGGGCAAGACAAGAAGAAAGGTCAGTACCTGACCCTGACCAACAGTCACACATCTATTAAATTCACACAGGCAGGTGGACACTACAAGGTTTATTGCTGGAACCCATGTTCCGTTTCTGAAAACAAAACAAAACAAAAAAAAAACCAGCTTGTCCTTCCCTGACTCGCAGGATAGCGCCCATGTGGATGTTTGACTACGAGGTGTACAAGATGGGTAGGGGAATGGGAAACGGAAAGCTTTATCCCAGCTTGCTTGGAGGACAGAACAGACGATGTCAGGTCTTCCTATGTGAGTTAAACCCTGAATAAGAAAACTAAGAATATTCAGATCTCATAACTACTCCACTGCTCTTCAGTTACCCCCATTCTCTCTTTTTAATCATTATCGTAACAAAATAGGAAATCAATCCAAGTTTGTGAAATGATTTAAGGACACACTACTCATACAGTGCAGTCCTTTCAGAACATTTTCAGACATGACTACACACTGCAGAGCCTATAGGTCAGTCTGAACTCTGCATTTATAAGCTACTTATCTGCACGTTCCTGTTCACCAGATTACTCTCCTCTGACAGAGGCAGCTGAGGACATTTTGCATAAAACTCACAATGGTGAAACAAACTTGTTTGGGAAGGGTAGGTTCAAAAGTGCCAGCACACAGAGAACATATTGTGGTTATTTTTCACCGTAAATGACTGGCTTTGGGATAAAAGAATAATGCTGGGTAATTCGAGTGTCCATTTTCTGCTTCTGTAACTTCATGACAATTACTTCATATGTACAATTTTTAAGGGTTCAACAGTTCTAGAAGGGAAGTGACACCCAACAGAAACGTAAAACTGAAAAAATACTTTAAAAAACAAATGGAACTTTTGCTGAATTCACTACCACAAGATATTCATGCAAATCATTTAGTTTCGACAACAGCATTTAGGATTAAAATTTACCTTATTCTCATTTACTTTAGCTGAGAAGTATTAGAAGGGGTAGCATACATGGTGCAAGACGTAAGCCTATGACAAGTAGCTCTGAAGTAGAAAAAGTTTAAAGTAAGAGCAGTCATAAGTTACTACTGTAAATCCCTCTTCTCCTCCTTTGAAGCAAGGAATCAATCACTGTCAAAGATTGATCCATCAGCTGTCCAGTCCAGTTATCTGCTCCTATTTTCATACTTAAACATTATACACACAAAAGCCCTCTCTGAACATTTTCCTCAATTTCATGCTTCAATGAAAAATTCACATGAATCTAGAATTTGGTTTGTTTCATATACATCAGACCCACTCAGGCATTTACTCCTGTACTCTACCTTAGCTACATGAGGGTTTATGAAAGCTGAAGATCCATCAAATAATTTAGTGAAAATCACTCCTAACCTACTTAAAAGCAATTTCCAGTTTACTCACTAGAGCTTATAGATGCCTCTATGCTTACTGTACAAAAGTCCTCCTTTGCTCTTTATTAGGTAGGAACTTCATGCCTTGTGCATAAAGTAATTGGATTCCCTCCTTCTTCATTACCTGCTTGCAATAAAACTTTTGAAGACAGCATAAACATTTGAGAATTCTGATATGAGAAAATAATGTTAGTCATTTACTATAAGTTTGCAGTAGGTGGGATTTTTCTGACAGCTTATATACTTTCACTATACAAGTTAGTTTGGCCAGTATCTATTTAAAGCATCACTCACAGAAGTCCCAGAACTTTTTAAGAACACTTTACATCTTTTGTACCTTTTGTATAAGTAAATAAGTAAAAGATAAATTCTTCCATAATACTATACTTAAATCAAGTTAAAAATGAAATGTGTTGTTCTGTTTACCTTCCTATAAGTTATCAGGATTTTTCTCAGACTTGTAACTAAATAAGATGAAATTCAATAACAAGACTGACACATCAAAAACTTAGGATACCTTTAGCAAATGAACTTCCATTTTGCCTATATTGAAAAAATAAATAAATAAAAGAGCCAGAAAACAAGTATACTACATTGAAGCACAAGAGACACTACAGTGGTATCACTCTGAAGTCGTACAGATTACAACGTCTCAGCATGCAAACTCTGACGCATTTCTAATCAAGAGAAAAAACACTGCATGTCAACCAAACAAAAGGCTGCAATTCTTCTTTAAAGAAGAATTGCCTCAAACTAACAGTTACTCCAAGGGGAAGTTCTGATTTTATTATTTAAGAGTCTATTGCGATTATTGTAATGAATCACTCTCAGACACTGAACTACTCATGCTGATGTAGGTAATCTAATTTAGAGTGTTTATATCAAGCAAACCAACAAAACTGAAACACTTTTAAATTGGAATCTGTACACTTGAAGGCCATTCAGGCTGAAGGAAAACATTTTTAAGTTGTCCTTGATCTCAATTTCCATTTTAAAAACCTCAGTATTTGGATTTCATTAAATTTTCACAGCTTAGGGCAAGTACTTCGCCCTGCTTTTTTTTTTTTGGCTGGGATAGAGTTATTTTTCTTCCTAGTAGCTGGTATGGTGCTGTGTTTTGGATTTTTGATGAAAATAATTTGGTAACACAATGACGTTTCAGTTGTTGCAGAGCAGTGCTCACACAGAGCCAAGGCCTTTCTTGCTCCTCATGCTGCCCTGCCAGCGAGGAGCTGGGGGTGCCCCAGGAGCTGGGAGGGGACACAGCCAGGGCAGCTGGCCCAGGCTGCCCAAAGGGATGTCCCACACCAGGTGGGGTCGTGGTCAGCAATAACAGCTGGGGGAAAGGAGGAGGAAGGGGAGGACGTTCAGAGTGATGGTGTTTGTCTTCCCAAGGTACCACTACCCGTGATGAGCCCTGCTCTCCTGGCAGCAGCTGTACCCCTGCCTGCTGATGGGAGATAGTGAATGAATTCCTTGTTTTGCTCTGCTTGTACACACAGCTTTTGCTTTAAACTGTCTTTATCTCAATCCACGAGTTTTTTCACTTTTACCTTTCCAATTCTCTCCCCCATCCCACTGTGGGGGGTGTGAGTGAGCGACTGCATGGTGGTGAGCTGCCCGCTGGAGTTAAACCAGGACAGTCCTAGTAGAAGATAACGTACAATGTGTCATATCTTTAGTCACCTGAATGAAAAACTTCCTGGCTGAACTATCAGACAGCTGCACCTTAATCTTGCTCCATTAATATAGTTTTTATCTGGGTCAAGGCTAAGATGTTAATAATATCTATGAAAGTGGATTAAGACTATTCTTTTGTTATCGTGTCTTGACCACCCGGTACTACCATTTTAACAGAACATAAAACGTTAGCTCAGGTCTCATTTACTTTAGTCAATGTGTTCCAAGAAAACTTAAAACCTTTCATGCCTCATACTTAGCTCCTTTCTAGCATCTGCATCAGACACTCTCAGAGGCCCTTTTAGCCTTGTTCAAAGTAACGTACGCAATGTAGAAGCATAATTTCTTAAAATGAAGATGCCTATTTTTTACAGTTACTGCTGAGACATCAGGCAAAATGTCTAAGATTGAATATAAGAATTTCAAGGGCAAGTGCAAGATTTACTTATTAAAAAGATCTAAACCGCATTTGGTACACTAATTGTATACATTCATTTTCAAGCTGACAAGTTCACAATAGGGTCTGAAGCAAGGGGACAAGTTCTTTCTCCCAAGAGTTTGGCACTTGAAGGAAAGCATCAAAAGACTGCGTGTTCGCTAGGTAACAGTCACAAGGAGTAGGAACCTGAAGAGGATGGCAACACTGCTGAGAAGGAGAGGCCCACAGCCTGCATGCAGAGGTAGCAATTTTATAGGGATTCTGGAGGTAAGGAAACAGTTTTATAGGGATTCTGGGGGTAAGGATATGTGCAGAGTTTGCTACAGCTCAAGATCTTTGAAATGACTGCTTTTGAACCTAGAATTGAGGACCTGCTTACAAGGACATATAAAGCACTAGGAAAAGCTGTTTATCAAGCCTTTTCCTGTTTTGTCTTAATCTGGTCATGAAAATTGATTACGTAAGACCAAAGCATTCTACTTTTAATCCAATAAAACCTGTTTTTAAATCTTTGATAAGTCATTTTAAAGCAGAAAATCCGGACAGATCCATCATAAAGCTGTGGCTGATCCACCGTCCCATTACAACATCTATAAATCAGATTAGAGTGGGAGTGTTTTAATGCACCTCAGTTTGCAAGCTGTGAAATGCAATACACGTGGCTTGCATTTCTAAAAGCTGTTTTAAATATGCCTTCAGCTTTAGAACCACATTCTGGTTACATGAACTCTGTTAAAAGTATTTCAACCCTGCTTATACAGAGCCTGTATAATTAGCCTGGACAATATTACAGTAATACAGCTGTATTAGCTCCAGTTCCTCAGCTCGTTCATAGCCATGTGGCACTGTATTATGTTTTGTAAATGTATCCTGGAAACGATTCAACTGTTTTTCCAATCTTTTTTTTTTTTTTTTTTTTTAACAACTTTCCTTCTAAAAACCTTTAGTCATACTGATGTTATATCATGTTCACCCAAACATATCTATATATTTGTAATTCCTTGTTTACAGACCTCCAGACAAGAGTAAGCTGCTGTGGACACAGCACTTGACTGTGACATAGGGAAAAAACGATCTAATAGGAACCTTGCTTTCCATCCCTATTTGTGAATACATGGTTTGCATTCTTTTCCTTGGCTACAACAGAAGTGCTGTTCTGCTGGAAAATGCTTTTTGCACGGAACTGAGGTTAATCTGTTATCAGGACCCTACACCTGCAGCCAGTCCCCAGCTCAGACCTTGCATCTTTCCAGATGCTGGTTTCCTGCTCACTGGCTAACTCAGCTTGAAGTTTGCTAGCTCTTACACACCTGCCTGTGTGAGCATGCTATGGGTGTCTCCAGTAGCTGGTCTTAGACATGCTGCCTTTGCAACAGTTGACTTCTGGATACTGGTCTCCCCAGTTGCTGACCCTTAGGCTCATCTGACCTGCAGTCTTTCCAGTGTCCAACCTCTTATCCTACTTGTCTGGTAGTCCAACTTAAGGTTTGCTAGCGTTCACACAGGTACAGAAGAGGGAATCTCATGGTTGCAAACAGAAGTTGATACAAACGCAGTGTAGCCTGCAGTGATCCTCGATCCTGCTTGTCTGCAGGGCTCAGACGAGCATAGTGCCCAGCAACCTGCATCCACGTGAGTGGCCCTTTATATCCCTTTCTCCCTGGGTTTCCTCATGCTTGATCCACCCCTATCCACCTTGATTCCTTCATTTCCCTGCTTTTGGTCTTGTCACCTAATTGCGTAATTAACCTGTCACCTAATTGCACGTTAATTGTATAATTAACTTCTCACAACCCCAATCCCCGCTGCCCAATCCCTACATTCTTTTCTCTCTGCATCCCATAAGAAGTGTTTAATAAATATTTAAGCATCATTAACTTTTCATGTCTATGACAATGCACTAGTTTTTCCTGCCACTTTTTTTCCCTGTTTTGTTCTCATTTCAAATTTAACCACTTTGAAACAATTATTTTAGAAGCTAGTTAATTTTAACCTGTCACAATACCAAAATGGATTTCGCTCTACTTGAATAAACTATCTTCTTTCTCTTCGCCCTTCATATCACTGTAATTTTTTAACACCTACTAAACTGCAATCCAGTCTCGCAGTCTACATCTGTACTGCAAATGGATCAAAATTCTTTCTGCTTTTATTCCTCCAGTTTAAATAATATGAACCTATATGAAGTTTCTGGGTATTCTGAAAATGAATGTTTTAAAGCATCCCTACTAAATGTTAGGATCACTAAAACTTTAGATTTATAGCTTCAAGGGATTCTGAACTTTTACAACTGACCCTTCAAAGCGATGTTACAAGGACTCCAATTTGCTTATTTGTGCAGCCATTTCAATACTTATGCTCAGATTCAACCAAATCAATTTCTTCTACACCACTTAGTCTGTTTCTAAATGAAGAAAAAATGTATTTGCTATGTACATACTGTGTAAACTGAGGATTTAAGTACATAAGACAAAATCCATAGGTTATCTTGAGCAGAAGTTACCCATGCTACTCACAGTGTAAAATGCACTATTTGCCTAGCAGCCAAGTCTGCAGTAACTTACTGTGACATGATCTACAATACCCTCAAGCTGGGAGATGCCATGCTTGCTGAGCAAAGATGTGCTACAGATTTATTTCGCAACAGTACCCTGACAACTAGCGTGGGGACAAACCACAGAACTGCCCTATTTTCTAGCTGCAGGTGCCAAGTTTATAAAGGAAAAATTTCAGGTAAGACAAAGATGAATTCATTCACTTGCAACCCTTTTGGCAACAGAGACAGGAGACAACTGATTGTAGATCAGTTAACAGTGTTGACATATTAGCAATTTAGCATTAAAGAGACTCTAGTTATCGGAACAACCAGATAACTGGCAACTTAACTTTGTACCACACTTCCAACTCGCAAAATTTTCTAGAAGAAGCGTGTCCATTTCCTTCAAATTGCATTAAAAGATCCCGCCCTGTACCTTGTCTTGCTTGTATCTCTATCACAGCTAGAGTGATATCTTCAAATACCTTTAAGTAAAGAGTGTGAAGACATAATTAGGTAACAGGATTAATGCCAGAACCATAAAGATTTTTATGCAATTGTTCTACTGCCACGAGCAACTACCAAAACATACTAAATTCAATCTGAATAGCCTTCTTTCCTTTTAATAAAAAGCTGCACAATCCATACCTACGTCAACTGTTAACCTGAACTGAAAGGCTCTGAAAATTTCACTACAGTGTTTGTTAACTTCTTGTTGAAACCTCTTACAACATACTCTTTTAAAAATCATATTAATAGCTAAAGCTTACATTGGAGGTTTTAACATTGCCAGTGGCATCTAAAATTTTTATAAAAAATAGGTTACCATTTTTACTCTTAAGTAAGATTTACACATCTAACAGCTCTTCCTGCTACCCAGTTGCCCTATCTAAAGGCCCTGTCTATGCCTTACACTAGAGTAAGGTATCTCCCCTGAGGATTTTAAGCACATTCTCCTAGCCTAAGCACAGTAAAATGAAAACAAACACAAAGACACCTGGCTGCTTTGCTCATGATCCAATACTTGAATTATGTTAGAAAAACAAAGGAAGCCTATTATACAAAACAAGGTAAGATTATTATTTTGAACATCATTATTTTTTTTTCCTGTTCTTAACTTCATATCTCATCCAATCCTTCCCCTTCTTTATGTTCAATTCTGCATGTCAGTACCACTTCTGTAAAAGCGTCATACTTCTTTGTTCTTGCACATGTGATCGATTGTACACAATTTAACTAGTACTGTAATTTTTATAATATGCTTTATATGAGATTGCGTATTTGCGCTTTCAATCATGCATGCTCCTACGGTTCAAATGCCTCAAAATGCGTAAGACTTGGTCCTATAGATGCTTTTAATCTAAAGATAGTGTCCATCTCTGAATAAGGCTAATTTAGTTCAAGCTAATTTAAGTGCACGCTCTTCTTTTTGCTAAACATATATATGCAGATTTATATATGTAAAATCATGTCAACAGACTAAAAGTAGGACTAACGTACCTCAGCACTTATTCCAATTTAGAATTGATGCATAAAAGTGAAGGTTGCAGTATAACATATTCCAGCAATTCTGCATGAGTTGCCTTCCTAAATGTCTCAAGGTTATATAGAAAAAAGATGAAGCTTATCACAAGCAAGCAGGAGAAACCTGAAAATGACACCTGTTAATATGTATTATCAATCCCAAAACCATGTCTGTTTTAAGGTTTTGACTCAGTATACAGGAAAAACAACTGAGGATCAACTAAAACGAAGCACACTTAGGAATACCTTTTGGTTAAAAATAGTGTAGAAAATTAAAGGCAAATTTAACCAAAGCAGCCAAAACCCAAGCTTGTTTTCATAGTTTTAAGATTCCATTTATTTAGAAATAACATGAAAACAATGTTATGCCACAGAGCAGAGTTGAGAGAATCAAGCAGATACAGAGAAAGCACGCTGCACTGAAGAGAAAAAATGTGATACCTATGGTTGACTCTTTTTCCAAAACTAAAAAAAAAAAACACGAATGTCCTTCCCCTCCCACCCCCCGTATGACAAAACAAGGCTTTCTTTCAATTGCTTCTACCTACAATATTTATTTCTTAATATCTTTGGCTACAACTCTTAATAAATAATAATACCCATGACAGATTACTTCTGTGAAATAAAGACTATTTTTCAAAGCAATCCTTAAACACAAGTAATCCTTTGTTCCCTGCACAAAAAAAATGAATTGCACAGCTTTGGGAAGAAGAATCATGTTGTAAACCATTCAACAGAAGCAACAAAACAACTCAAAAATAATCTGGTCTGTTCCAAAACACTGGAAAGGTATGATTAGAAATATAAAACCAGTCTGCACAAGTCCATAAAATGCAGAACAAGCATAAAAAACAGAACAAGCCTGAAAACTCTTCACCCTTTGTGGAAGTAGGAGGAAGGGAAACAGGTTGTCCTACGTCTTACCACTTACTCCTGACTCCTGAGCTTTAAATCAAATCTACTTTGTTTGAATTTTGTGAGCACAAGCACTAAGTATATAAAAGAGACTATACAGTCATAGTGCAAAACCTGTTTATTTCTCTGTTCCTCTGATAAACACTCAATTGCTTATATATTAACATTTTATGTAAGATTACAAAGAAAAAGCATTAAAAATGAAATCATTCAGGAAGGCAAAATTGTGGTTATAGGGCTAGAAGAACATGAATAACTATTCAAGTGATTTAGCAGAGCTCATCAATCATATCATAATCAAGAAAACATTTACAATATCAATGATTTAATTCTGCATTTACATTTTATCGTTCAGGTCAATATCCATCACGTCAAAGATACTCCTAAACACCTAAGTATATCACCTCCATCAAATTGGTCTTTAAGCGGAGACCAAAATTTTAGCAAGTTTTCATTCTTCCAGTCAACGGGGACCAATATTCCTCTTGCCTCACTTGCCTGGATGGATTGATTATTGTGGGAGTTTTACCTGTCTTTGGAGGGTGAGGGGACAACACAAAAAACTACAGTAAGTTCTTCCTCTTCAGCGAAAGAATATTTGACACCGTTTCTGCTATATGAAGTGGAAAAGCTGCTAATATGATATGCCTCCACTTCTGCTTGAGGGGTTTGCTAGCACTTTTAAAGTGCAAATAAACTTGTCAGTACCTCCAAAACACTGGCCATCTGGTACAAGTTGGTCCTACCTGGACAGAGGCAGCAGCTTACTCTTACTGCTGAGATTAAGCTGGCAATTTAGCCCTCACCTTGGGGAAGAAAAATAGAATTTGATTGACTGCCACTAAAAGACAGCCTCTAACTGACCCATTCCTGTCACTTATCTCAACGCTATACATAAGAGCCAATTTCAAACTCAAAATGCAGCATAATAAAGGAAATTAAACTTAGTGTCAAACAGTACTTCAGTTAATCAAGTTAACTGCTGCAGTCCTTTAGAAACATTCATCCTGGTATGTTCATGAGAATAAAAAAGTTCTTAACTCTGAATATCATTATTAGTTTGCAAAAGCACAGGTAGTTGGTGAAGACAAAAAAAAACACCTTGTTCTTTACATCCTAACTACTTAACTTTACTGTCCAAACAGAACAAAAACTGTCTTCACAGAGCCCATTTTCGAAAAATCAGATTACAACCCTCAATACGCAGTCTTTTACAGAGAAACCATCACAATGTTTTCATGAAAGCCTTCAACTGATGCAAAGTCTTTAAAATAAACACCATAAAAAGCTATACTGTGCCAAATCCAAGCACCTTCAAATCACTCAGTGCCATGGACTTAGCTGAACTTTGTAATTTTGGATACCAGAAATACTTGTCAAGTTTTCCAGGGATGGTTTTACAGATCACTACTGGCTAAATTCTAGATTGCTAGCACTCAAGCACATCAGATTTCCTTCATTTAAAAATTAAATCTCTATAAAAAGTTGAACCCTACAAAAATCTGAATGTTCTAGGCACACGGATTTTCTCTTCCTTACTTTGGAAGCTCTCGAACTACAAGACATCATGCCTGGTTATGCCTATTTTTGTCTGAATTTGTACTGCAGATGGATATATAATGCATGTTTTGGAAAAAAAAATAGAATTGTGTTAGTCACTCTGATATTCAGGAGGTCTCATTCATAAAACTCAATCCAAGTTCTCTGTTCTAATTCAAGTATTGTGCAACACAAGTACCTTTACTAAATGAAGTATTATATCCTTAATACTTATTAGTATTTGTAGCCTCACTTATTAGAAGTCCTGCCAAATGTACGAAGAGTTTCCTGTCCGTTCTGTAGAGATCAGATTCCATTTGATTATCCTCAAACACCAACTTCCTGACTCCACTCTGTGCAGCTTTAATGACCAGGTTGTATTGTACCCCATCCCTCCTTTCAGTGGACACAGGTACAAGATGGATGGGGTGCACACTGCTTGAAGCAGCACCATGGAACTTACCTCAAGTGCTCCTTTGTGCTACAAGTGGAGGCGCTACACAAAAGGAATGTACAGTTTAAGTTTTAGTTCCAAAAACTACTAATGAGGCTTTGGTAGCTCCCTTACGCACTAGTAGAATACTTAGGCTAGGTATTCTTCTCAAATTTACCAAATGACTAAAATGAACACGTTCTATTTCCTCAGGATGAAGAAGTCCTTCTCAGTAGAAATACTAGAAATAAAAAGGAGTTCAGTGTTTTGATCCCCAACTAAGAACTAGTTCTATCAGCTTTGGCATAAAAGGAAAACAAAAAATTGTGGCTGATTTAGGAAAGTTCACGTACTTTGACTGTGCAATGGACTAATTAATAAGAAAGGAAAGCTACTCAGCAGCTGATGAAAGGGTGGGCAGGACTATGAAGCTTAAAAGATGACTACTGAAAGCTTAGCTGTTTTTTCTCAAAGAAATTAAAAATTTTCACGCATTACCATCAGTGAAATACGTAGGACTTGTGGCAGACTACAGACTTTCTTCCTTCTCTTCACAAACTGGCTCTTAAAGCATCAGATTTTAAGCTAATTTAAAATCTTAGTCATAATTACATTTACAAAACATCTAAAAATTTCCTTCAGTGCATGACAGTCTCTCTTGTGCTATTACTCTTGCTGTTGGCCCTTAAGAAACATTATGAAACACATGAATAGCCTCATTTATTTATTCCTGCAATTCAATATATTTTATATTGCTATTTATATTGGTATTTCTGTTGCTCGCAAACAAGCTGGGCTTTGGCTGGACATCTCAGCTCCACGTGATCAGTCCCCAGTTTTCACGTCAAGAATAACTGCATAGTGCTTGTTCCAGCAGTTTTCTTACAATCTCTTCTCAAAGCAACTGTAAAGGGAAGGTTATTTAAAGTATGAGGAAAAAAAAGAAACTTGAAGACTGTAACTGTGGAAATGGCACAAGGAGAACGGGAAGAAGTACCCTGGGTTTCTAAGAGACAAGGGCATTCACTGAAAGAGCGGTGTTGGAGTGCTGGAGATGGCAGAATTTGGTCCCTGCCAGCTTCAAAAAAGACATTAATGAAAGACTTTAAGCTGAAAATTGATGAATGCCAGAAGACCTTTCTGGGAGACAGTAAAAATGTGAGTTACTGAATACTGAGAGAATAACGTGACAAGTAGTTCTACTTTTAAAGCATCACCTTGATTATTCTGGGCAAAATCAGTTGGCAGTGAATGAAAGGAAAACAGGATACAAGAATATCCCCAGAGAGTCCAGGCGTCATTAGGTCAACTGCTCCTAGAATAAGCTGCCAGATTTCTGAAGAGTATTCCTTCAGTAGTCCCTTACTCCTAAAGTATGTCCCTTTATACTTACTAGATGGTTATTTATTGTGTTCAAGGAAGTTCGCAATTTCACACAAAATGAGAGATTTTATTTCCTGTTCCTCATTAAAGTTAGAAATTCAAGAGCTTTATTCCTCATGCTCCATTTCTCTGCCCACCCTTATACAGAATTATTACTTCCCTTTAATTTTGTAACTGCTTTATTTAAAATCCAGATATGGATTTGTGAAATGAGTGTGCTGGCAAAGTAGCACCCATCTCCTCTGACTGCCAATATGATCTGCCAATAGTTACAGCTCCTGAGGCCTTCAAGTCACTTGTAACTTCCCATTTAAAACTGTATGCATGTCTTCTGTGATATTAGAAGCTCTAGCTCTCGATTACTAGCTTAAACCATGGAACTAATATTTCATTGAAAATTAACATGATTTGTTCTTGGAAGGCACCCTCTTAAAGCTAAAGATACTTAAAAGTCTAAAAGGACTAACATTTACCCATACTTTACTTTCATTTCCCTGAGGCGTGCCAATAATCATATTTTAACTGTCCAAGTAGCAACGTCCCAAAAAATTGTTTTTCAAACCTTTGTAAAGATGATCTAACAAAGGCAATAAACCCCTTAGAGTACAATTTTAACATCACAGAAATACTTATTTTACTGATTAATTTGCTTTAAAAGACAAATTTGAATCCAGACAGATTACCATACCAGCCCTATTTGAAATATTCAGCCCATATTAGAAATTCTAAAACCAAATATAAAATTCTACTTTTCTGACTGAACGTCTAGTATTCCAATTATTATACAGTTTTCCTGGAGAAACTGAAGAGTATTGACACTGAACACTGTAGTTTGTATTGGTAGCTTAGTTATATTATGGCAAGTCATCATCTTTAGAAAGTCTCAAAATACTGCTGAATCAATTAAGCCTTCAATATAAACTTTGATATCTAGTGGTTACACGAAGTTTGCTATATAGGAATAAGAAGTTTTATCAACTGAGACCCGTGATCAACACTGTTGTGGTTTAGCCCGGCTGGCAGCCAAACACCACACAGCCGTTCGCTCACCCTCCCCCCTCCCTCTCCGGGATGGGGGAGAGAAACGGGAAAGTGAAGTCTGTGAGTTGAGATAAGGACAGTTTATTAAGACAGGGAAAAGAATAACAACAACAACAATAATAATAATAATGGTATTAATAGTAATAATGTGTACGAAATAAGTGATGCACAATGCAATTGCTCACCACCCGTTGACCGATGCCCAGCCTATCCCCGAGCAGCCGGCCCCCCACCCCAGCTAGCCACCCCTATATATTGTTCAGCATGACGTCAGATGGTATGGAATACCCCTTTGGCCAGTTTGGGTCAGCTGTCCTGGGTCTGTCCCCTCCCAGCTCCTGCTGCATCCCTAGCCTGCTCGCTAGCAGGACAGAGCGAGAAGCTGAAAAGTCCTTGGCTTGGTGTAAGCACTGCTCTACAACAATTAAAACATCAGCATGTTATCAGCGCTCTTCTCATCCTAATCCAAAATATAGCACCCTGCCAGCTACTAGGAGGAAAATTAACTCTGTCCTAACTGAAACCAGGACAAACACGTACACAGTACTATAGGATCAAATGAGCACTTAAGAGGAAAGCTAACTCCCTGTCTTTGCTGACCACTGTCAGCCTATTACCAACATGAAAAAATGTCAGACTACTAGACCAGGCTTTATGAAGCACCAGAAGCTATAATTAATAACAGCAAAGCTGACAACATTACTATTCCATTGTAAGATTTCATGAGGTAGATCTCAATTAGACTGAAAATAAATCATTACAACTGCCAGTAGTTTGGCAATATCACGATTTTTAAGAAACTACAGGACCTGATGTGGAACATCATAGTGTTGGCTATTCCCAATAAAACACTAACCACTGGGCTAGACTCATTCTGCAGCTGACATAGTAAGATCTTGTTAAAATAGAAATTACCCAGCCATTTTGTCACAGAAAATGGAACGGCCCAGAAAAATCGAGTCAAAGCCAAGCATCCTTGCTACTCACTGTTCTGCAGTGGATCTCATTTGGACCTTGAAGAAATTCCTAATTACCTGATGCATTAATACAATATTGAAATAATGTAGTTTACTAAACCCATGTTACAAGCTTTCAGCAGTATGTGAAAATGCCAGAGAAATAGGGCTAGACACTCAGCTTGTGAAAGACTAAAGATCAGTTAGTCACCAGTGAAAGGCTCTTATATGCAACCATAGGAGCAGATTAGTTGGTTCTTTGACGCAGAGACCAGAACGTAAGCACTGAATGGGAACATTTTGCCTTTTTTTTTTTTTTTCAAGTTTTTGGTTTTTTAAAAACTCGTTTCCAAAGCTAACAAACTTGAACTCAGTATAAGATACAAAAATGATACTAGGAACTTAAGGCTCATAGGAATACATCACTTTTGGAAAGCTATCTGAAGTTTTCTTAATAGCTTCATTTCCAACTTTTTGCTAGCTTAAAGCCTCCTCCTCCCCCCTCTGCCCCCGCAATCTTCATTGATTCTTCTATAGGATGGCTAAAACACTGCTTGAATCATCTTAATCAACAAAATTCCTGTAAAACTGACAATTGCTTGGTTACGTGCTTTTACTTTATTGACTTTTCAAGCCTGGAACGTCTACACTTGAGGTATATGATGCCTGATGAAGGTGACCAGTGACTGCACATATGAAGCATCCAAAGAATTCTTAAGTTGTTTCCTTCTTCAGAAAGCTCGGAACTGGGATAAACTGGCATCTGCTGCTTGTGGTGGTTGCTGGGAATATCATACTGTGGTCAAGACTCCATCATCCTCCTACTGATTCAACACGCAATATTTAACATACCCTACAGTCAGTCTTAACGGGACACAAATTCCATCATTATTAGTCAAACTAAGAAGAATGTTATTGTTTATGATCTCCTGAAGCAGAATCACATGAAAAAACAGCAATATATGACTATACACATAAATAAAAATCTTCAGATCCTCTATCTCACCAGTACTTTCCAATGGAAACACAAGCATTCAATATAGGTCTCTTTCCCTTGGATTCTAGAAACTGACTGCAATTTTAAAGTAACAGTTACAAGTGGTATCTAAAAATAGTGTATTTTGAACGATCCTTAAAAGCCTTGAAAAGTCCCAGCTTAAAGAATCTTTTAAATCAAAGAGACACATAGATGAGTTTCATTTGAGCAACCAGTGCTGTTGCATTAATAACGAAATAAAATGCACTGCATGTTCAAACATTTTGCAGCTGTTACAACAGCACTATTACCTAACGCCGATGTATTTACAAAATGCCACATTTTGTAGCACAAGCATTTAAAATCAAAATACCTCTTTTTCCTGCTTAACCATTTAACTGGTAACCCCTCAGCTGTAACTGTGCACTGCTGTCCTTTCTTCTCACTTAAGTAGTCCTTGCCATGATGAGACAAGGTTGAGGAACCCTTGCAAAAGCAACTCCCCCCCCTGCCCCAACCAACACTAGACCTCTAGGCTTTAAGAAGTTAACACTTAGAAACCACAGCAATATTTTTAGCCCATAGAACTGAATTATATTGTTCTAATCATGAGAATAAAACACTTAATTTGGGTGGATGCAAAAAAAATGTACTTTTACAAAATTTCAATAATCAAGAATTTTAATATTTGTATTACCATCCATAATCATGCTTTGACCTCCTACCATATGTGTAAGGATATCCTTTCCCACTAGCTCACTGAAGACTCACATTGTCATAACAAGTTTGCTTTATTATTCCAAAACTGCTTTACAACTCCAGAAAAAAAGATATTTAAATTGGGGAGGGTTTTTTCCCCATCCACAGATGCATATATTTTTGTATTTATTTTTGGTTATGCAAAATAAATATAAAATATATTGAAAAAATAACAAAAATAGAAAACTGAACTAGAAATATACCCGCAATTATAATTTATGAATACACATTTTTCATAGTTGTAACACAGCACTACTGGCAAATTAACTGACAAATGGAGTCCCCAATGTGTTCTGTGGACTACAGAGCAGATAAGAACACACTAATGGAGTCACCTAATTGGTCAGAGGACTGTCTCAGAAGAAACTGTTGTATCTTAAACTTAAGTTATCCCTTCTATTTCTGTTAATATTAACTCTACTTGCAGTGTACATGAAATTTTAAACGTACCTATGTTGCTAAAGCTGCTCGTTACGCTTTAATATAGCTGCTGAAAAAAGCAGCTTAAGCTGGTTTGTTTGTCACATTTTGTCAAATGTTTTCAAGTTACCTAGACTGAAGTTATAAATTCAATTTTATAATTATACACCTGTTTAAATTGATTCATTTAAGAAAGATAGCATTAAATGATCACACAGTGCTCAATAAAGCTGCAAATAAAGCTGCAACATGGCACATGTTAAAAACCTTAATCATCTGAGCTTAAATCTGAACAAATCCTAACTCACTTCCCTGCTCCACCAAACACATTCCTCATCAAATGGTCAACCAACGTCTGTATGCAAGTAGGAGTACTAACATTAAGTAAACCATTCATGTGGGTTATTTAGATAACTATTCATGTGTGTGCACGTGTATATGTATTATTTTCTCTACAACTTAAATTTTCATTTTTTCAAATCCTCACGTCCTACATGTAACTTTTAAGTAACTGAGGAAAATAAAATATTCTTACCTTTTCAACTGCTACTTGTTTTGATGTTTTTTCTGATTCTTTCTCTCTCTTTTTCTCTTCTTTCTTTTTTTCTTTTTCCTTCTGAAAAATGAATAAAAGCATTTTGCTAGTACTCAACAACAATACGTTTGCAAACATACTGAATGTCAGGTCATACAGAACAAAGATCTTCAGCTGGTCCCTTTCAATTCAGAGTTTATGCTTTCATCTGTTCTGCTTCCAGAAGTATCTTTTGTTCAAATAGTACTACCAAAAAAATCTTTTTTTTTTTTTTTTCAAATTTAAGAAAATACTATTTTGCCTTCTCATTTGCATTTCATCTGCATATAAGCAGAAAGAAAAAGGAATCATGGTTGCTTTTTCCTGAGCCAAGGAGATATGGAAAGAAAAAACATCTCTAACTGTCCACAGAAAACAGTTGTGGAAAGGCCACAGTTGCCAAAAAATAAAAAAAGCTTACTAAAGCTTATTTCTTCCTTTTTACCTGATTTAGCCTCTCTACATAACCTGGTAAAGAAACCTGTCCACAAGAACTTTGTTTTTGCAACTACCCCTTACTACTCACTAGCATCTTGCTAATAGTGATGTCCCATGCAAAGAAGAGAAAGAAACAGGTGTGCCGTCTTTGACTAGTACCAACAATTCATAGCATCGGAGGAATTACTTTCCTTGCATCATCCATAATTTCACAGATCAGAATCTGCCTCGAGTTTCTGTTTCAGAAATATGGAAAAAAATTATCAAAAGATACAAGTAGGCAGATCTTTATAAGTTCCTCCTGAAAGATCCAGAAAACATTCAAGAAAAGGCATCAAGAATTTTCATGGCACAGAAAGCTTTCCTATTAGAGTTAGCTACATAAGTTGATTTCAGTGCAGAAAAGGAAGAAGGAGACAGCAAAAAATACACTATCACAGATTCATCATCTTGAGGATGCATTTAGAGAGTAATATGGAATTTCTTTCTGGGTTCCAGTATAAGAATATGGGGCTATCATACAAAGGCAACATAGAACAAGACTGAAAACAAAATGAAAACTAAAGGGTACTATTTTCTACATGCTTTATACTTAAGCCATGGAATTCCTTGCTGCAGGTCATTCAGCTGTTGGGAATTTACACGGGTTGAGTGGGCAATCTGACAATTTCATGGAAGAAAAGCCAACAATTACTAATAAATTTATAGAAACTACCATACTTTAGGTTATGCTGGATTCAGCAACACCTGACACCATGAAGTCTGAGTTACAGAGGGAAGTCCCTGAAATCTTCAGCTGAAAGCTTGTAGTTCTTTTGTTCTGTCATTTAAGGAACGCGACAAAAACCACAGTAGACAACAGATAAAGTGGTGAGGTGGGGTAGAAATGAAAGGGGATTTGGTGGCATCTACTATGGAGGGAGTGGAGGGTACTCTGCTAACTCCGATAACCTCTCTCAGAACAGTTTCCAAGCTGACCAAAGAACTACAGTAAGATAATATACATGTAACCTTCTGCAGAGAGTTAGCCATTTTTAAAAGCTGATCTAGTAGATCAGAAATAGAAATATAATACTCTTGAATATAAAAAGTTGACTTCAGCCACATAAAAGACTTCATGAGTCATAAAACATTAAGTTGTTCCAGAAAGAAAACATAAGAGATCCCTTTCCTTTAAAAGGATCATAGTGACACTACAGAAATCGTAGCTGATTTATTAACTCAAAACTCTTACAGATCAGGTCTGACTGAAGAACAGCATAAAAAAAAAAAAGGCACCATTTGTAACACACAGAAGACGTGGACTTCTTAGGCCAGTGCTCTGTGTGCTTTGACACGATGTGTTAGCTGTGATTTTTAGACTGAGCAGTCTTGGTTCAGAACAGCAGGACACTGTCACTTCTAATGGCGGTGGCAGATGTCACCACGTGCTGGCCACCCAGCTCTGGGGCTGTGGGGTGGGCCTGGCGCTGCTCCCGGAGATGGAGGGCGAGGGCACATGGGAGGTGTGCCTGGGCAGGTGGACTGCTCTGCCTGGCAGCCAAGCTTCAGGAAGAACTGAGGAGACTGGGAAGCATCTGGGAGTCTGAGAAGGTAATAGATCAATGGAGCCATACTCTGCTTTCTCAGGTATGCATGTGCCAACCTGCCATCTGATCTGCATCAGGATAAAGGCAGCAACTTGAGGGACACCAAGGAGTGGAAGCAAGTTACCGCGTGGAAAGAGGAGCCGTCTGCCTGCTCAGTTTCCACTACCGAAGAGGTACAAGGCTCTGGGAGCAGCAAACGAGGAACATGAAAAGAGGGAAGAAGAGACATCCATGCAAATTCTCCCTCCAAGGTCAGATCAACCAAGGCCTCACAGCAAGCACAGCACCAAGACCAGCGCCGTGAAGAAAACGACAGCGAGTTGTAACTGTAGATGACTCCATTCTCAAGGGACTGGAAGCTCCTATCTGCATGCCAGACCCTCTTCACGGAGAAGTTTGCTGCCTCCCCAGGGCTCAGATCAAGGATGTTACCAGGAAGCTTTCAAGTGTAATGCAGCCTTCAAACTATTGCTTCAAACTATATATTCACTGCAGTGAATGGAGGTCCAGCTGGTTGGCAGTCACCATTGGTGTTCCCTATAAAACAGCTCTAATACTAGGATTTTGGTTTTATGGAACTCAAAGAACACACAGTCTTCACAACTTCAAATAATGTTTTCAAAAGCTTCACTATATTTACCAGATGGATTGAGGTTATTCAACAGAGGTTCCTCATGACCCAAGTAACCCCTGTGTATTATTTAATCTTGTATTAACTTAATCTCTGATCCTAAAAAGTGAGACTATCACATAAACCAACTTTAAGCACAGGTAGCTGTCAGTCAAGCAACATAAACTATTAGAAACACAAAATGAGCACACCAGTCCAAACCAGAGGACCAGCCAACGCTGCACCTCACCTGTGGCAGTGTCAGGTATAGAAGAAAAAGCTTACTGGGACAAGCATTGAGAGCAGTGTTTTATGTTGAAGCCATCATAATAACCTGGGATTTGCAGGTTTATTGAACTAAGATTGCAAATGCACAGCCATGCCTTTCAAACAAAGCTTAATCTTCCCTTCATTACTGCATTACTCATTCCAGTACCAACTTGCATTCTAAAGACTCCCTAAATCCTGTGACTGCAATAACGTATAGTGCACAAATACACTGTTGGAGCAATATATATTTCTTTTTCCAAAAGTCTTTTATCCCTTTCCTCCCTGCTTTCTCAAGTTGAATAATTTAAGTACACTTAATCTCCTCCCTTATGGAAGCTCTTTTATGTCTTAGATGCTATTTGTTTCTTCTCCTCTTGGAAAAGGTTGTTGAAAGTATCATAGCAGTACTTACTTTTCAAATATAGTACTATAAGTTTACCAGAATATGTCAAGTGAAAGCAGAGAAAGTTTTTTTTGCATATGATCTTCTTCAAGATGTCCTCATTTCCAGTTTGACTTTAACATTTTTAAATATATTTTGTTAGAGAAACTTCGCTTCCAGGGGAAGAAGTATCAGAAAATTTTAATTTTTCAGACTTCAGGAAAGAAGAAAGCTTGCATTAAGCTTCACATGGCAAACAGTCCATAAAGGTGACCAAATATAAACAAGAAATGCCCTTATAGAACTCCTGACTTCTTCATACTGAAGATGTGAAGACAAACTGTTCACCGGCGTTTCCACCTCCATACCTCTCACAAAGCCCACAGGACCTCTCTCAATTCCCAGAGACTGTTTTTGCTAAGTACATTTTCACTGAGGGCTTAAAAACCCATAACTCCATCTTCACACTTCACAAGTCCAATATGCAAGCTTTCTGCTTCAGCTCCGTTAGATAAAAATGAATTTAGACTAAATGAAAGCATTTCTCAGAGGCTGTATTGATGCCAGAACTTCAACTCAAGTGTTTCATTACTTGCAAAATTAGTCAAAAGACACTATCAAGATCATAACATGAAATTGTCTTTGTACTGGTCTTAAATTCTAAGCAAAAATCATTCATTTTTCCCCAAGATTCATTTCCAACAACATGGCATACTAGTTACATAGTGGAACTTTTAAATTTGAATACACGAGAGGAGGTTAAGAAATGAAAGGTGAGTTTAATTATAGAATGGCAACTAAGATTCCTGCTACAACTTTAAAAGCATGTCACATTCCCTAAGGCTTGTGGTCTTGTCCATGACACTAACTTAAATTTTAATTAATGTTAAATATAGCTGAACTAAAATAATTTATAACATCTGGCCAAATTTTCTTTATCTAGAAGAAAAATGCATGATTTACATTTAGATCATAACTTTTTTCATATACTGTATACAGCCTCAATTTAGAATGAAGTACACAAAAGAACCTAACATTTGCATTTAAAATTATGCATTTCATTATTGTTATGAATTGTAACATTTACCAGAAGTTCTGGCAAATGTCTCATCCCCTACCTGTGTGTGTGTGTGAAAATTCAAAGGCCCTTCTACACAGTAAATGTAACTTTAGTACACACACACAAACCCCAACTAGAAGGGATATTAAAACAGTATAAGTTAACAGAAATACAGAATTAATTCCATGACCCTCATCTCCAAGGAGACTGAAGTCAATGACTGGAATAGTACTGATAATTTAGGTTCTGAAACAATTAATATAAAGAAGTTATCAAGAACTATTCCTGAGGAGAAAGGAAAAAGTCACTCATGCCCATTAGCTTCGAATGAAAAAGTTATTCCACACAGCTCTGAGACACTAAACCAGAGCAAAATCTGAATTTCAACATGTAAAATCTGAATTTCAACACGTAAATGTTAGCACATATCACTCATGCATATATTTTGTCCCACTCTATCAGTTAATTTATCAAGCCCAGGAAGCAAGGGGGGAGAGAAGTATTTTAAATGCCTGAAGTATTACTAACATTTCAAATTACCTAGTTAGCTCACTGAAATTACCCTATAGCAATGCAAACATTTGTGCAAAGAAGCAGATTAGATAATCTGACAAGAGTTACACCAGAAAACCCAATATACCTCTGCTTTGCTCTTCTCAGCAGCAGGTTGCAGAGAAGGAGAGGATGTCAAAGGTTGAGCAGTATCAGAAGAGGATATCTGTACAAAATAAAGGAAAGAAATGAGAAGGAAAATAAGCAAGAATAGGTGGGAAATGGGTGGATGGGGAACAGAGGCAGCTAAGACATGATTTTCATTCTTTTTTAATAGTTTTGAGAGTATAGAAAAAACATACAACACAGAAAAAGCAAAAGAAAGAAACAAAGTATTTCCATTTAATTTCATAAATTTTATCAGTACAATTTCTAAAGGAGGTCTATCAAGTAGGAATGAGTGACTCATAATGAGGTTCACTAGAACAGCATATAAGCAAATGAACCTGGATATGATCGTATCACAGGCCTACGAGAAATAATTAGGTTTCATCCATTTTTCAATTTTTTCCAACATGACTCCTGAAATATTAATGTCCTGAAGCATGAAGGCATACTGTCCCCAGAGGAGGGGGAGAGAAAGAGTGCCTTTGTTCTTGTTTTTAATAAAATTACTGAGGCAATGAACAATGCAAAATAACTCTCAAAGTTATTCAGTAATTAAAGTTCTAATTAACTGTCCTCTAAGAGCACTCCAGAGGAGTAAACAGCTTAATATAAGACAGCATCCTAGAGGTAGGATGCCAGACCTTCCAGTCAGTTGATGCTTCTTTCCTAGGAACCAGTACATAAATTTGCTATAAACACTACTAGACTTGCAGAGTGATCCAAAAGGTTTAAGTTAGATATGCAAGCGATGCAGTTTGCTCAAGAAAATGGGATTTCTCTAAATGCATTTCCATACATCTTCCTATTCTGCTTCTTCATGCATAGTTGATCACTTTAATGGAAACATTATCTTTCTGTTACACTTACTACAAAAATGCAACTGAATTACCTTTACCAAGCAGGTAGTAGATCCTGAGAGCTATAAAGGTGACACTTAGTTCTACAATGTCTTGGATCATCTCTACTATCTACAGGGAAAACTTAGAAGTAAATGAAACTCTTGCAGAGCAGGCCATTATGCTGGATCAAAACAACCAATTTAGATGACAGTGTTTTTATTTCCTGTAGCTTTCAGTTTCCTTTTAGTGCAAGCATTTTTTTTTTTTTAGTAAAAATATATCTACATACTCCATATTTGCTACAGACAATCCTGCCAGTACCATAGCTCATATATCTAGATATTCATAGAGTGTATATATAATCAGTTTTTTCACAAACTATACTTAACCTGGAAGGTGGTGTAGTTTCAGGAAAGCTTTTTAAAAAGTTCAGTTTTAAACCAGATTTAACCTACAGAGACATGGAAGAGTCCTCTTTTTTGAATTTACTGTTTTAAAATCCTCAGGTTATCAGAAGAGTTATGGATACATCTGCTGCAAGAAAGCAGTTCTACACTGTAGCATTCAGTTGCTATAGGAACACAGGGATCCTGTTTATTCCAATTACACCACGCCGTAACCAAATAAAGGCGTCAGAAAAATAGGTAGGTACATACACTAAACAATGAGCTCTAATAACGTGTTCCTCATCAACATTTCACTTAAATGCAAATACGTGAAATTGTGATAGCAGAACATCTTACATATGGTTTCTAAGGATAAAGTGGGATTTTTGCTTTTTTCAAATTATTTTGTATTCTTCAGATTTTAGAGAATTTAAGTTTGACAGCTGTCACGGGTGAACAGCAGGTCACTGCTACGCACCCCACAGAACCAGATGAGCAGAAGCGCATTTGGATGTTGGGAGAAATCAGCACTATAGTTGTTTGTGTCACATTTCTGTGCTTCTGTAATAGCTCTTCTCAATCTGTATTTCATCTTCATAACTTAAGCGATCATCTAACCTTGGATAGGGTAATCCTACAACGGCCTGAAATTATACCTTCGCCAATCAAGTAATGGAGAAGTGGCATGCAAGTTCTAAGCAGCTAGACAGTGACAAGCAGTGGCAGTCTATCCTGTGATATGGAACAGGATGTACAAGCTGAGAAATACTCAGACAAAGCATTTATAGATACACAACTCTGCATTCACTTCAGGCTAAATACCAGCTCTTCAAAGCACGCTTGACATATGCAAACACTCGACTGAGCAGGAATACAAAAGGTATATGACTGAATATAATCTTTAAAAGAAAACACTTTACAATGTATAGAACTGATTATGTTTATATAATGGAAGTAATGGTGTGAGTCTGGGCTGCTGAATAGTTTCTGTCATCACTGCATCATGTTAAATTTGTTATCTACCATGCTGCACCAGATAAGGAAATCTGAATGAAAAAAAAAAATGAAGTCAAACTGAGTGGCTGGATAAAGCTAAACATGAAACAGCATTAAAACAGACTGATGCAGTCCGCTGTAGAGTTATCAGGGTACCAGAGAAGCCTGTAGAATTACTTGCCACTGGTACAAACGGATGCTTGAGGGACCAGCAGCATCCTGTTACTGTTGCCAGCTCACGCTGAACAAGCCCTCCTGAGCTAAGAGCAGCCCAGCATAGCACTGACTGCAGAGGAGCCTTAAGGAGACAGCTAGCATCAGCCCCGACAGTGCCAGCTATCATGCTCCTAGCTGGTTTCACTGTGTCATGTCTGTATACCGGAATGAGCACCAAATACAACTAAGAACTGTAATAATGCTGCAATGTAAGGGTATTTTATTATCTTGGGATTCTGAATTTTGACTAGTATCAAAGCCATCATAAAAGCTGCTACTACTGTCTTCAAGCATAAAGAGACAAGAAACCCCTCAATCATCGAGTACTTGTTTTCCAGTTTGCAAAATGTTCATTTTTAACTCAAACTAATGCACATGCACTATTTTTGCAAATCACTGAAGTTGCTTGATGTTCTGAGATCTCAACAGAACCTCACAGGTTTTCTTTTCCCTTGTACTGGCCCCCAGCTATTACTTTGAAAGGTTGTGGTATGCTCCTATTTTCAAACCGCAGCACACTTCACAGCTGTGCATATTATAATGTATAGCAAAAACCTCATCAGATAATCCTTCTCGTTAGCATAAATCATCTGTAAACAACTACAACACTATTCTGATGATTTTATTGCAAAAATGCATGTTTTATCACTCTCAAAGTTAGTATTAGGAGCTTCTAGATCCTGCCTGCACTGCTGGCACACCGCTGGCGATGGTCGTATCAGTCACTGAACAAATGAAACGCTGACGAGGAACAGCAGCTGACAAGTTGCGTGTTGCTGTCTTACAGTTCCAGTAAATCCTTGTTTTTAAAACTACTACAGTGATAAAGCAGCTCATGAAGCTGTCCCAGTTTGTTGGCAAGCTAACGAAGCTCATTTGACTAACAAATGGCAACTGAAAAAGCATCTGCTCAGTGACCTACTTCTACGTTTGTGCTAATACCGTCGGCTGGCCAGCAGCGTGAGTGCCGAGGTTCAGACCAGCTCCCAGATCAAACCCGTCGCTCACGACAGCTACATGCACCCAGCTCCGCAGCGTGCTGCAGGCTGTGCCGCTCAGACTGCCCGTAATTAGTTGAAAGCCCCAAATGCACCTTAGATATTTATAGCTGATCACCACTCAGGATTGCCGACCATGGTTTTTAATAATAATTTAAAACCTTTTTAGTAGATTGAGATCACTGGAAAGCAGTACTACGTAATCCCATCTCAAAGTAATATATGTTTTTCTGTTTGGCATTTATCAGCCTTTCTTAATCATGGCTTGTTTCTGTGGGGGTGATCAGAAACATCAGTAAGGAAGATCAGCTCTACAACTGAGAGCAAGTTCAAGTCCCTAAAATACTGTTGTTTACAAGCAGACATCCCCCTTTTTAGTGGCGAAAATGTGGTTTGCAAAACCACTATTCCACAGCAATAATCCTGTTACCACTTCTCTGATTTGTCAGTTTTAATTCAATTCTTACACTCCATTGGAAACGAAAAAGAAAGTTTCTAGAAAAACAGGCCAATGCTGACACCGATTACGAAGTCTGAAGAGCAGACAGCAGGAAAATGGAAAATATCTTTGTTTTTAATTTAGATGCAACAGAAAGACATTTGAGTAAGTAGGTGGTAGGAGTGAAATTTATCTTTAATGGCTTTGGTGACAAATGACCGAAACCTCCCCTACTTTTGGCCACAAGTATAAAGCAATAAATTCATCTAAATTTCTACATCAAAAACCAAAAAGCTGTTTCTAGCCATTTTCCAGAATTCAAGTAAAGCAGCACACACTAATACACTCCAACAACATATGCTAGCATTCTGCTCTGGAAAGCTGTCAACAACAGTTGATTATTGGCACTTTAAACCACCAGACAAAACCAGTGGCAACCCCTACAACCAACCATACATGCTGCTGGAAAGAGAATAAAACTGACAGGCCTATATGCATTAAAAATGTATTACAAACTGACAACTAGCATCTGAATATTTCATTTTAGTTTTTAAGCTAAGAATAGTTGGGCCGTTTGATTGAAAAGTGAATTCAGAATTGCCTAAAAGATATAGTGAAGTATGGAGCTCTTTATTAAGTCTCTGCATTTATACTCTTAAGATCATAAAATTTCGATCGAGTTTGAGACTGAAAGACTTGTAGCCACTTCATTTTAGCAATTCTTGAATCTCTTTCCATTGTTTGTTTTGGGAGTAGTTTTTAGAAAGCTAGTATTAGCCAAAACAATCCTTTTGTGCAATGAAACTCATCAGTGCTTTTAAAACATTAAGAATATTCAGTGCAGAAAACGCATACATGTGTAAAGGAAAGGTACTGTAAGACTTCATTTTCACCTATGCTCTGTAAGAGCCTCTATTGTTCATAAAAAAAAGAACAGAAAAGCATGGATCTACAAGTTTAAAATATTAATCCAGTTCCCTGTCCTTCTTACACAGAAAGGGGTTACCTGTTTCCTATTTTCTCCATTAAAAGCTTCTACAGTATTTCTTAGTAGTAGCACTAACCGAATACACAGTGTGTTAGTAGTTCAATGTGAAAGCATCAGTACAAGCAGTACTTGGCCCTATGACTTTGCTGCAGTCTAAGCACCACATATAATTTCAAGTAAAAAGCAAGGTTAAAAGAAATGAAGCTATCAGAGAACATGCACAAAATCTAAGAATGACTTTACTTCGGTTAAGTTTTCACTAAGATATTTCTGATGGTAGGCAGCAGTCATACAAACACTTACAGACATTAAGATCAAAGTACTAAAAGTTTTCATACACTTTTAGTTACAGTTTTTCCAAAATCTCGCTCTTGAACTAATGCATTTTACTATTTAACTTTTTATTAGTGAGTTCAAGTTAAACCTTTAGAAACCTATAACAAGCTGCCATTACACCTGACATTTATGGTGCTGTCATTCAGAAGATTCAAGATATTAAAAAGTGAGTCAATTACCAAACCAGGTCAATACACTCAGGAAGTCAGCAGCTGAACCAAATGCAAAGGTGCCCTCGAGTGGCCATTTTAAATGCACACAATACACAGGGAAATAACTTAAATCAAGAGGACTACTCCATGCTCATTTGGCAGGTTTTAAGTTTGGCTACTAGGTGTGTTTCTCATTGTCTTTATTACTGCACATCTCCAACCACACTGAAAAAAACAATTTCAAAGCGGTAGCAATTACGGAGTCCTAGCAGATGCACACACACAACCAACTGCTTACCACTTTTTAGTATTTCAAGAGTAGACCTCTTTAAAAGAAGTATAAAGAATGCTAACATACTATTAATAACACCTCTGAATCTCTGCAGAAGTTCCTTAGGCTAACTGCTATGGCTTTTTGCCAGTAAAACATTTCTGCCATTCAGAGCTCTATCTGCTGGACGCTACAGAGAACAGATGCAATGCCCCACGTTTCACAAAACACAGCAGTAGCTGGCTTTTCAAAGAACCCAGTACTACTGTGCGGTCACTATTTTGAACGTGCTCACCCCTCCTCCATTCCTTTAGAGTGCTCGCATCTCATTTCAGGAATACAGTGAAGCTTGTGCAAAACCTGCCTGTAGTTCTTTCTGTACGTGTGCAGAAGTACAGACACTCATAACATTTACATCAAGTAGAGATGCAATGACTCAATGTTCTGGGAGGATTTTTTGTTTGTTTGTTTCTAATTAGTATTTGACTTCAGTGCAAAATGCGTATTTTTTTTCCCCAACTTCAAGAGCATCCATACCTATGGTTGCCCATGTTTTTTTAGGTTACTTAGCTTCTCCTTCAGGTATCTACCCTCTTGGGATGTTACGAGAGTCAACACGGCTTGACTAAAGGCTGACACAGGATGAACAGAACAGATGCTTTTAATCTCTTACTGGAGCACTCTCCATTTCCCCTGTCCAACCCAACAGATGTTTCCTGCATTTGTTCCAGGGAAAACAGCTCTCTTCGGTGAGAGCTTCCCAACCAAACCTTTTTTCCTCCCAAGTGGCAACGCCTGCTCTGCTGCACACCAGGATCATTTACATTTTCATGACTGACACTGAACTGGCAACTCAATCACTACCGATTTCAGCTTTGGCAGAATTTTTGTCTACATGGACACAGTAAATTGTAGCTAGGCAATCCACCTGTTGTGTTAACTACTCCTCTAACGAAAGTACTTGGTTCCTTATGGAAATGGAGAAAAAGAGACACTGCACACGACAACTGCTGAGAATGCAGCTGCATACAGAAAATCCACACCCTGGCCTCTCCAACCAATTCGCCTAACCACTGCTGGGCAATGCTGGGCTCAAGGCCAGGCACTAGTGGTATGCCCAGGTGTTGACACTGGGGTCAGTATTGCTGAACTTTTTCACTGATGACCCACACAGTGGGACAGTCCATCACCAGCAGCTCTGCAGAAGAGGACCCGGAGGTCCTGGTGAACAAGTTGGACGTGTGTCAGCAACGTGTCCAGTTCTGGGCTCCCCAGCATAAGACAGACATGGGCTGACAGGAACAAGTCAAGAGTTGCTAAGGTGACTAAAGGACTGGAGCATCTTTCAGACAAGGAGAGGCTTAGTGAGTTGACACTGCTGACTGAAAGCTATTGAGGGGGAAGAAATCTTACCAATCTGTATAAATAACTAGTGGTGGGGAACAATGATGACTGAGGCAAACAGCTACTCCGCAATTCTGTAATTTAACTCGTTCTAACAGCACGATCTTGCAAAATAGTTTTTATCCTACTTTTATTATGCCTGCCCTCAAGTCATTCTCATATGGTGTTTTTGTGCTTCCTCTTGCTTAGCATATTTCAGAGGTACTTTCTATCACTTGATTCACAAATTTTTCATAGACCCCTTCGGAAAATTGTTAAAAACACCAGGGAGGTGGTAGGTCACCATCCCTGGGGGTGTTTAAGGAAAGGTTGGATGTGGTGCTTAGGGACATGGTTTAGTGGGTGACACTGGTGACAAGGGGATGGTTGGACCAGATGATCTTGTAGGTCTTTTCCAACCTTAATGATTCTGTGATTATGGTTCTTGTAATATTGGGAGCGGAGCTGTTTTGGTTTTTAAGCCACCAGTAACCTCTCTCCAGGCCAATGACTCTGAATGCTTCTCAATGCTTGTTACTATAAAGCAATCATTCACCTACTCTATCATACCCCAATTTCTCCATCTTAAATTGCCCATGCGGTATATTTTAAATCCATAATAAATTTACAACACTAATCTCCTTTAAGATAACTTTCTGGAAAATGTGTTACCACATTCTTTAAATTCACATCACATTTTATCCAGTTGCCTGATTTCAAATCTCTTAAATTATACACAGCATCTTAAAGCATGGAAAACGTAGACCCATTATTCTTTTCTTTCCATGAACTTAGGAGTTACATAAAACTTCTGCTGCATACATAATTCACACCCTTTCTAAAATGTAGGAACTTTGTTTTTTATTCTCTGAGTATCATCAGTACATTATAATATATTCACACTACATGTAGTGGAATAAGTTGTACCAGTTCATTATTTCTGAGACTGAAAGTATCTGGAGGGAGCTTAAGTTGATTCACCATCCACCCTGAATATCGTAGTTTCCACAGGCATTCTTAGAAGTTGTACTGTTTCTTCTCTTACATACTTTCATTAAAAACTGCAGAGATTACTTGTGTTAATGCCTACATCGTTCATCTTTATACACAACCAACAGTGTCCTCACTGCTTCTTTTCCTTATTACTCATATGGCATAAGGGTCTTTGCAGTGGATATAAACAAAAATTTAAACAAGCTTGTCTTCTGGTAGTTTTTATTTTATATCAAAGTCGTGCTACTTTTGTTGTTGTTGTTAGAAAATAGGATGGCTTCAAACCTGATCTCCCAAACCTCTGTGCAACTTGAATAATTTCTCCTGGCCACTGCATCTAAGAACCTGGTCTCATTAACAGCTTTCCAGCCACCTTACCAGGTGTATAGCTTTGATTACAAGTATTTGGAACTCAATACAGAGATCATCAGTCAAGATGAATGCTCTGTTCAGAAAAAGCTTTCAAAAAAGATTTTGCCTCTTTCCAGAGTGAACAAATAACTTCTGCTGAAGACGAGACAAGCTAACCTTTGAGCACTTCACATTGTTGGGTATAATCACTGCACTGAATCATTCCACTTGTAACCAAAAATCAGGCAGCAACTCATGCCCCAGCACAGACACCCAATCAACACTCTTTCATGAACTCTGTTCAGACCTTTAGCAAGCCGAGAGCTCTGACTTTTCACAATGCCTTCCCGTCAACAAGAAGGCAAATTCCACCCACTACTGCCACCTCAGATATCATTCCACATACTACACATTCGACAAACCTACTAAAGGCTAGGCAGGAATTATATATGAATATTAAGTACAACAGCAGCTTTGGGATCAGCTAAATTGTTTAGCAATGAGAGAACGATGATGTGCACTCATATTCCTATACAACTAGGAACCACCTTCCTATTATTCGAGCAGATAATGCATATCTATTTCTTAGGATACAAGTACTGAGGGGAAGCAGTTGCAGTCTTACCTTTCAAGTTTAATTATTACAGTTACTAATATTGGTATGTCTAATATCTCTGAACTTCTTCCAGACTAAAAAGTGATCTCTAAAAACAGTCTCCCCATTTCCAGTTCTGGATTCAAGTACTTTGTCTTCAGTTGGTTAGAGAATTAAGGGAAAGAAACAAGGCCAAAAAGTGTACTTGTCAAATAAGTGTTTTGTCTTGATAGTCACCAAAATGAGTTAATACTTGAAAACGTGCTTTATTTCACTGGGAAAACCAGCCTAACAATTGTTGTGATGTTCTGAATAGATTCCTGAGAACACTCCTCAGCCTGCATTCAAACTAAGCTGCTTCAGTTGCAAACCAATCTGCTTTCAGTGTCATACAAATGTTTCAAAAGAATCAAAAATTAAAATAATTCAACTAAAAATACCATTAGCTGTAAATACACTGTTGCCTTTTTTTCAGCCTATAAGTTTTATTAATGAACTACATACGACCAATTTTCAACACATTTAACATCTTACATCATCAAGTGGTGTTACAAAGCCTATGGCAAACATTGTTTCTGCAATACAGATTAACAAATTTCACAAGAACTGGGAAAAAGAACCCAACCTAAAAGTCGAGAATAGCTATATCTGCCACAGCTTCAACAACGAAAATATCACCAGAAGAAAATCATAAAAATAATAATAATCCCACTGCACGATCACATAGGCTGGACAACTACAGGCGGCATCTGGAAGTCTTAACAACCTAAGTTTCTTTTTCTGGCTCTGCATCACTGCCTGCATCCACGGCTTTCTTGGAAGTAGTACAAAGTGGTATGAGGAAGTAAGAGAATATTAAGTACTCCAGAAAGATATCAATATATCCCAGACACAAAAAAAAAAAAAGGAATAAAGAAAAAAAAAACAGAAACAAGAATTATCTGCAATTGTACTAAGGTCTGGTGGGAGGAATACAGGAGAAAAGCCCAATCAGAAAAAAAAGACTGAAAATCAAGGGAGTTAAGACAGTCAGCTGCCTTCCCTGTACAGTATTTTTCTCATTTGGGAATCCCCTTTCACACCCAGTTTTAGAGCTATGTAAGTATTCTCTGCTGTAACAGGGAACAGCCCTCGAAAATAGTAAGGCAGTTTATTCTCCTAAAAATAATGACAGTTTTATATTACGTTCTCTTGGAATACTTTGTGTCTCTGACTACGCTTACATCTGCTCCACTTCTATTTACTGCAACAAGTCTGGCAAAGTCCTTCAAGTCATTAATTTAAGCAGACGAGTTCAGATTTTTGTGGAAAGGTGTTTGTGTAACTGTAAGCTGTGCTCATCTAAGAGCGCTCCAGGAGAAAATAAAAGAGCATAAAGAGTTTAATGAGAGCCTAAAGCAAACAACAGATTTACTAAGCAACAGTCTTTACAACTGAGAGCGTAAAAGGAGAAACCACTCTGCATGCTTTACCCTTCAGTTCTCGGATCATTCTGTACAACAAAAATATAGGATGAGTATAGAAGGATTTGCCTTTGCTTGGAAGTGAAACTCAGGTGCAAGTCTGAAGTGGAATGATATTCCTGAACAGTTTCACATCAACACCCACCTGAGGAAGAGCTTTAACACGCAAAATCACCTCACACCATCTGACCTCTGGTAAGTATCTGTAGTTAATTACAGAAGTGATGCAAGCCCTCAGCTGCTGGGTACAAGCTTTTGGGGTAAATCAAGTCAAATACCACAGCATAGTGCACAGCAAGTTGTACACATTACCCTATCTTAGATGCATCACATTCATAAAGACCCCGATCCTTTTCCTGTGTGAAGTTTGTTTTAATAGATTCCACATTGCACTTGGCATCCTTTACAGCTTACGTATTGCTCAAAAACATGGGGACTCGGCAGAAAATAAGATTTAGGTGGACAGTATTATGTTGGAAGTATTTTAAATTAGTCAAATTGTTAACAATTGTTAACAATTACTGCTGCTCTCAAAGCGATGATTCAATAAGCAAAAAAAGTTCCTGCTGTTAGCAATGCCAAATCCCACAGTATTCACACAAAGCCAACATATACTCCCAAGTAACACAGTCAGCTTCACATGTTTTTATTTGTATTATTCCTCAGTTTTTAAAATTCAAACGTTCATAAAAAGCATAACAACCATGAAGTCCTGCATGTTTCAAAATCCCATCACAACAAAGCAAACCAGGAAGGCAGCCGGTCAGATTGAGAGACGTGGCTTCCTTAAGCAACTGGTCTTTAGAAATCTTGACAAACCAAGGTCTCACCACTGTAGGGCTATGAACTACTTCCTGAGAAAGGAAGTGGTAATCTTTTAAACCAGTGTGACTAATTAATGTTGAAAGAGAAATATGATGGGCACTGGCCTGAGAAATACTACTTCTGTCACAGGCTACACTGCTTACATGGAATATGCTTTGATAATAAGGATACATTTTCCTGTATACAATAAATACCATACAGCTGTCTTGACAATTTAGTCACAGTCAGAACCCTACAACTGTATCTACACATTTACAGATCATTACAACAGTAACAATTCCTCAAAGAGCTGACACACATTAAGTTACTCTGAAATTCCCAGTCTTTGGGCTGGCTCAAAGATAATTGCTTTTGTGAGTGAAAATCACTTGCCTTAAAGGATTCTTGAGGATTACATTTCCCTAAACTACACCTTAACTTCCAAAAAAGATGCTCTTGCTTATAAAGCTTGATTTAAATTTGGCTGCGTGGAGCTTACCGAAGTTACTGCCTCGTTCCATGCTTGTTGGTCATACCTTGCCTCTGACCAAATGCTTGAAAAAACAGGAAAGTTACGACTCAGCTGTGCAAACTCAGCACCATGTCATATGCACCCAGTCTATCTGAGGATGCTTCCATGGGACACAAAAAATAAAATCGTTTTCCTCATTGCAGGCTTATTTATTCATTGTGTTGTTGTTGTTTTCCACGGATCAGAATAAAACAAAGTCAAATATTGTAATATTAGCAGAAGCTAAATAGAAAAAAAATCAAAAATATATGAAAAGAGTAACTAAACTTTTCATATTTGCTTATTTTTAGCCTGCGCATTTGATGGCAGTACAAGGCTGGCCACTAGAGAAATTTGTTATTATAGTCAGGGTCTCTCAAAACTCAATTTAGTATTACAACAGTCTTCTTGTCAGAAAAAATCACCTCATGTAATTAACATTTTGATACAAGAATCCTGATAACCACAGAAGCAAGAGCTGAGCCTTGACACATACACTCCTGACTCCAACAGACAGAATACATTAACACAGTCATTGTGCTGTTAACAAACTTGAAAAGCTTACGATCTCGCCAAAATTGATCTATGAAAAATTGTGTATGGTTTTGAACAGATTCTCTTAAAACGTACAATTTTTATGCTGCTTGAAGCTTTTATCACAAGCACCTTTAACAGTGAATCAAATCCAGGAAAGTCCCTTGAAGTTTTAAATACCACTTCAGCAAAATCACTTGATTAAGGAAAGCAGCCCTGAAGGTCTAGCAAGCCTATTTTTGCACTTGTTTTACCTGCTCATACCCAGAAGGGACTCATTTTACCAGATGACAATACACATATGTATCTCCAAATTAAACTGTTCACAACCAACAGCTCCTGAGACTATTACTGATAAAAGGCTCATGCTAGCAACTGCTTTGGTGCCACTGAAACACTTGACAGAGCTGTAGACCACAAGCAGGAATCTCCCCCTTCTTCCACAGGCAGGGAATCTCAGCCACCTCCTGAAAAGGTGGGACGAGGGCAGGTTTCTCAGACATCATCACAACCACAGAAAGAAACTCCTCACCACTGCCACACAAGTGTGCAGAAACTCATACCCCAGCAGCACTGTCCTCACCTGGTTCTTCTCAAACACCTCACACACCTCCATCTGCTGGAGGTGCAGGTACCTCCCCTGTCTATAGCACCCAGGAGGAGAAAAGATGTGCAACAGACATGCAGAATACGAAGGCCCATCTTCAGTTCACCTTTTCTTCCTCTTCCCTGTCAGTCCAAAGCCCACACAAGAGATGGTCACGGAATACCAGGCACACAAACACAGGTGTGCATGAGCTGGGCTGGGGATCACAGCCAAGCAGAGCAACTGAAAACAAGCAGCAGACCAGGATGACAGACACTGCACTAGTTCAGTAAATCTGTGTACTTGTAAGACTTTGCTACTACTGTAGCAAAAAATTGCCTACCTCAAACCCAATGTCTGATGGCCCTGAAGAAAAGCAGGTAAATGTGAGTGTGCAGGATTTGTCCATTTGTTAAAATATTTCATAATCAGATTTTGGTCCTAATCAGAAAAATTATGCAATTTATACTAGTCAATGAAAGACAAGTCCAGGTAGGAAGAAATAAAATGCTGTTCCCTACTCAGCAGTAACGTGCATCTCTCCAGCTTTTCTGGATTCCATTCTTAATGCTATGTCAAAAACGATTTATATTAGTTTGCAGTACAACAAGCAAAATCTGATTACTCATTCAAATATACTAAAGCAGCAGTGGACTATTATACTAGACACCTAGGTCTTGTGTTTAAAAGTACCTTGCAAATATTTTGAACTTTTTATACAAGTATAGTTTTAAATGACTGTTGCTATTTTCTACCTTGTAATCAAAATAACAGAGGTAGCTAACAGTGTAATTCAAGAGGTAAAATACAAATTGTGGTTTAAGTGAGGCAACCTTTCCCCTACTTCAGTAATGCTTAACGAAATTCACTTCTCTGATTTCCACATTTTTCTAAATTTTCTAAAATAAAAATATCATTTGAAGATCCATTTTTTCCAAATGGCAAAGGCAGCATAAATTCAGTCTCTACTCCCATCCTTACACTCATTTCCCTGTCAAAGTTCACTGCCTAGTAAGATGGACTGATAAGTTTTGTGTTAGGCCATACTTAAATAATGTAGATATATGGAAGTTTAAGCATACATATACCTATATAAAAATTGAGATGTATGAACTAGATTGTACACCCCATGAACTGCTGTATCAAGAAAACTAATGAATTCTGAACTTCAGTAAGGACTGACATTCTCAAAACTGCTTTGCAAGGAAATCTCTCACCAGCTTACAGCGGTGAATGCATAACTATTTAATTTTGTATTGTCTTATTACTCATTTGCTATTACAGTGCACCTCACTGCAAGCAAGATTCTAACATTTTATCAGAGCAACAAGACCCTCACAAAAGGGACCCAAAACACCTTAGGACCTCTCATCAAGATATTACAGAGAAAGAGGAAAATCAAAGTACACAGGAACAGTAATTCTGTTTTATTTCTACGACAGAAAAAGACACTCAAAAAGGTATAAGTATACTATACAAAAGAATACTGTTAAAGAACTATCCATCACTGAAAGAACAAAACACCACAATATAAAAGGCCTGAAGAAAGTTATTTGTTGGATCATAACAGTTTGCTGTTAAAAATGCAATAGACAACGTATGTTGTACTTACAGAATCTAGGAATAGATTTCAACAGATAAAAGAAAGCATTTAGCTCTGTATCAAAAAGTTTTCTACTGTGAAAGACACTTTAACATGTGTAAGGTTTCCTACATTTCTCTCATATAGCTCTCAAGTAAGAAAAGTGACAGAATTCTTGGTGAAACTGCTTACTTACATTGAAGGTATTTGCTGCATTTTTATCATAATACTTCTTCTTTTCATACTTGTCCCTGATGAAAAATTCCACGGCTCTGGAAACAGCTAGTTTAAGGAAAATATGCATTCAGATAAATAGCAACAGTAAGTTAAACAGCTGACAGGTTATTCAAGTTAAAGAACTGCAGATTTTGTTCCAACCCATTTTGTCATTTTAAAACAACAGAAGAGAAACCACTCTGCACAGAACAATTGCTACTGTATTGTCCAAAAAGAGCTGTTTTTTACTGCAGAAAATTAGTCATTTTCATCTCTTAATGAAGTATCAGAAAGATATACTAGAAGGAACCCAGCATTCCACAGTTATGGTATTTGCACTTGGTATTTATAAGCTGCAGAACCATAGCATTGCAAATACTTGCAAAGGTACTCCTAGTAAATACAGTAAATAATTAAAGTATCATTTATCATCGTAACTTGGAAAACAGGTGAGATATATGTACCTGTTTTTTGATTTGCACAAATTATAGCATGTATCAAAAGCTGATCATAAAAAGTCCTCTGGGATCAGCAAGTCCTCTATAAGAATATTCCACTACAACAAACATCTCTGTGGAAGGGAAAGAAAACTAAAGCAATAATGATAAGAAGGTATGGAACCACAGGTGGAAATAACAGCAAGTATACTAGCATGGAAGACCAGAACAGCCAACTTGCTAGCTCAAATACAGAAAGAACAATAGTTATTTTCTTCAAGTATTATCTCAGCTTAATAAAGCAACTCATCCAAAGCAGAGCGAGTACTTGAATTTTAGTAAAGCTAACTCTCTGGTACCTATAGAATAAACTTTAAATCTTAACTAATCTGTTTGGCAATACGATTATCCATTCAGAAATCAAAATTTCAACTGTGAAAGCTCAGGTTCGTTGCATCTTTAATTCCCATACCATTTTTTCCTCAATCAAGGGGAACTACCTTAGTTCCCTGTACTATCTCTTAAGATTAGCACTGAGCTCAGAGCACTCCGTTGCTTCCTTCTGCACATCAAGTTTTATCTTCAACAATAATATTTAGTTTCAAATCGCATGCAAGTGTCACCTAAACACTTGCCTCATAAAAAAGCTGCAAAAAGAAAACATTATTTTCTTACTCTTTTCAAATGTATCTACATTCTAAAGGGGATCTTGAGCTCTTTAAAATATTAGTACCAAGCTATACATATGTTGTTCTTTATACATACCAAACAATCAGAAGTTTTTAGATTTCAGAAGGTTTAATTTTTCGGGATGCTATTACACTGGGGTATTAAGTTGTGCATTTTGAAAGATACCTCTTCATTCAAGGATCCAAGTTTTGAACGATGTCTACCCTTACGTCAGTAACCCACTGTGTCCTTGTTAGCAGAATAATTTAATGCAACCTCAACAGACGCCAAAACTGTTTTAAGAGACAAGTAAAACAAAGGGGGGAAAAATTAATCTACTCTAAGAACAAAACCACTTTCAAACAGTAAACTAATGTCCAGATCAAGAAGATCTTCAGTTAGCTTCCAGGCCAGAGGACCCCCATCAGGTACAAGAGAAAATGAAAACGCTCAGAAAGGTCAGTCTTGTGATCAAGCAGAAGTGATGGGGGGCCTTTATCGGGAGATTTTGGGCAGATTCCAACCCTGCAAGCTTCTCCATTTCTCCATTCAACTACCCAGAAAGTAGAAGAATGCACATTATAGCGCTACAAGAAATTAAACACTAAGATGGAATAATATATACAAAAGCGATCACTGTAATGCGAAGGGTTTTCACAGCTCATCCAAAAGTTGTTTCAGAATATTAAGAATATTCACAACCAGAATACTTTCGAGACCATAATGATTTTGTACTGATACAAAAGGTCAAAAAGATGGCAAAAAAGTTCATATCACAGCAGTTATTACCAATGTCAAGCAGCTAAGTAGCTGCCAAAATTGAGGGAGAAGAGAATTAAAATAGAAAACACTGTCATCCTCTTTTCTAGCACTGTATTTTTAATAAAGAGGACATATGCAATTAAATAAACTCAGTGTACCAAGTCAACCACCTAGAAACTGACAAAAGACTATATAATTATCTCAAGGTATACAGTGTCAAGAAAATGATTGTTTTGAAAGTTTAAAGTAAGCCCGATGAGACAGAAGTGTTGATTACCTGTTGTCTGAGATCTACTGTGCAACAGAGCTAATGCAACTTTTGGTCTTAACTGACAACAAAGGTTCAAGTAAAGCTTTATTAGTTCTCCTGCAACAGCACCAGGAAATTCAAATGCAGTACGTACAAAATATTTGTCTTTAAGGTCAACTTTTGCTTAAGTTTTAATCTAAGTATTACAGCTGGGATACTACAGTAGTATGTGCTTCCTTTTTTTTTCTTAAACCTATGTACATTTAATGCAAAAGCTACTGGAACGTGAAGAAACACATCCTTTTTTTTTTTTTCCCCAAGTGCTCATTAAAATGAAGAGTGTTACCCTTCAAAAAAATCTTCGGCACGTTACATATCAAGCATAGCATCTAATAAACAGAAGAACCAAGATCACTTTTGGATATAGAAGAAGAAGATTCGGATCCAATTACAGCTAAGTCAGTTTATCAGCCTCTATAGCCTGTGTCAGACTAAGAGAGCTGGGAAAAGATTCAGCTCACTTAACAGTAAGTGTTTAGTATCTCATTACAGTTAAGAGTTCCAATAAGATCAGGTGAAGCAAATCTTACCTGTGGAATACCGTCACTGAATCAGAGGCTAATACAAACCTAGGTTAATGCTATTATAAATTATCCAAAGGATTCAGTACATTTGAGAAAGCTAATTTTTGAGTAAAGCCGTTCCATCAATGGCAGACAATTTTTCCTCCAACCCTCCCCCTTCCAGGTACCTGGTGGTAAACACTCACCAACACAAATGGCAGCTGTCAGGATGTTTGGCTTACTCAGATATTCCCATACTTATCATCTGTGCTCACATAGTTCATAGACTGCACACACTTCAACTTCAGAAAACTAAACTATACTTAATCTAGAGGAAGAAATCTGTACTTCACTTTGCGTAAGATCCAATGACTTATTTTTCTCTGCTGTTCAGCTCATTATTTCCTGTTCAAATGCTTCTAACTTCAGCTGGCAGTTATTCAAGATAGGGACAGAATCAAGAGCTCTCTGGTATCACTCTAACTTCTTACATATATGGAATTTATGAAGTCACTTCTTTTGACAGTAAAAATAAATGGGGCTTGCCAAATCTCATTACAAAGTAGATTTGCTATAACTGAAGTAATTTAAACCTTTTCTGAACCGTTCCCAACTTCCACTGCTACTTCTTACACAATGGTATCAACGAAACAACGAGATGCCAAATGTAGAATTTTCTTGAAATAGTCCTAACATCTAAATAGCATTTGAAGTCATTTCAATGTGAAAACTAAAGCGAAAAGGATACTGATCTGTTTGAGGTCTTCTAAAGTTCTCCGGTAGGTTAGCTTCATAGAGTAGTCTTGCTTTAGTATTTCCCATTTCCTGCATGCACTAAGGAAAAGCGATAGAAAACAGTTAGTTCTTGACCATTTATACTTCAAATCATGACAGTGAGAATGCTAAAGGTGTGCTTAAATGACACTGTAGGTTTTAAAGAACTCAGATGTCCCAAATTTATAGCACTTAACAAGCTTCAGCTTCTCAAACTCATTCAGCATAATAAAGATTCATATGAACATGAGTATTTCTGATCCCTTGTTCTAGTAATTCAAATTGTGTACCGAGATTATATATAAAAACGGTTTAAATAATATATTAGGTATTTGTGAATAGACTGTAGCTGACTACAATCTGTTCAGTCCTATGGAATGAAACCTAAAAAATCACTTGTAATATCTATAAAGTCTCTTTACAATGAATCAGAAGAGCTAGAGAGTACATTCAATATTTTATTTATATAGAAACACATTTGAAAGATTCGAGGAAAAAGGAAAATAGAATACTCTTAAATACACCACCTTAAAACTACAGGCATCTTTCTTTGATTGTGTAGCTTTTCTGTTCACGTAGGGGTATTAAGTTACCTTGCTAGACAGTTAAAGTTGCCCTTAAACATTTGAAAATCACAGTAGCTCTCCTGTCTCTCTACTTTGACTGTAAAACATTCATGATAAACTCAATCATTTGAAAAGGATTCCTTGAATTCCTTCCAATTTGAAAACAATTTAATATTTTACCTGTATTTGTTCTGGTGTCCACTGGTCCAGGTTGACAGACTTGACCCTTGATATATGGACCCCAAGATTTCGATGTATTCCAGCACATCTGATGCAAATAAAAACACCAGTGTTCCAGGAAGCCCATCTTGGACCTAAAGGGAACAAGGAAACACATTAGCTATTTTCAAAATTCCATATACTGCGAAGACCTTCTTTGGCACGACTCTGTTCCAGACAACAGGAGTAAATAAGTCTGAATAAAGGCTGACAGCTCTTTCTCAAAGATATCTACATCTAGTTACTGCTGCTAACGTCCATCATTTGCAATTTTATTTATGACTTTCTACTTTTAACTGATATCATATAACATTTCAATTAGCTACGAAGCACACTCCAAAAAAACTTTAAGAAGTTGGCTTACCAGCAGCAACAAGATTTTGCTTACATTCTGAATAACACTTATGGCTATGCATGAGATCCAAGTATCAGCAAAAATCAGAAGTTGCCCCTTTCTCTCCAATTCAAAGCCACCTAAGACACGCATCTGTACCAAGCTTCAAATTAAATGCAGAGCGACCTTATGTGAATGCACCAAATCCTTTAATACCCCACACATGCAACAGTAGCGTGCAAGTTTTTAGAGAATGATTATACGGAATACTATACAGAGATTTAAAAAGCCAAATAATCAAAATACCCAAGACAAAGTACAGTAGAAAATGAAATATATTCAGCCCCCTCGATGCCTGAACTACTTAATGAGCTGCCATTCACAGCCCAATGAATTTTCCTGTAGAATCAAGATGATTTATGAACTTTATCACTGTTAATGCGGCTGAGAAACATGTTGACACAGACCTAGGATATGCTGACCTGAAATCTCACAGACACTTGGGATATTTGGGACTGTAGTAACTTCAAGTCAAATGCTCTTTAATGTTCTCTCTAATGTTTTTATAAATGATCTGGGTGCAGGACTCGAACGCATACTAAGTAGGTTCACAGATGATACTAAACTGGGAGGAGCTGTTGACTCTCTTGAGGGTGGAAATGCCTTGAAGAGAGATCTTGAGACAAATTAGAGGGCTGGGCAATCATCAAGCACCTGAAGTTTAATGAGAGCAAGTGCCGGATTCTGCATGTGGACGAGAGGCTGGAGAGCAGCCCTGCAGAAAGGGATCTGGGGGTTCTGGTCAACAGCAAGCTGAATGTAAGTCAGCAGCGTGCCCTGGAAGCCAAAACGGCCAACCATGTCCTGAAGTGATTCCATGACTCTTACTTGTTTTATTCCAGCTCTCAACACCACCAGTATGAAAGGCAGTGTTTTAAACTCCATCTAGTTCTGAACTCTAAAGAATTAAAGTGATTAAATAATTAACAACCAGAAGCAAAGAAGACACACATTGAAGAGCTGGAGCTTGTTTTGAGCAATCACTTTCCCCTTCTGTAGGACAGATGCACACCCAGACCATTAACACAGCTGCAGCAGTTAGCATTACAACACTAACATATTGTTAGTACATACACAGGTCCCTGGCTTTACTGCAAGAGGCGTTCCTCTCACTAGCTACAGCTGGAGTAGCCACTCTGCTTTTAATTTGTCTTGCTCATGACCTCAGCGAGTCAGACGCCTGATGTCCAGCGCTTGACCTTTAAGACCAAAACGATTAAGGTGACTGGCAGTTTTACAAAGAAGTGCTATGATGATAAAATTATATTTCAGGGGTCAGGAGATCTAACAATTACTCACTGAAACTAACCCTGCACAAACTACACTTCTACAGAAATACTCACCAGGTAAGAACTAACAGTCAAACTATTTACAATATACACCTGAAAAGAGCTCAAAAGCTAGCAGCTGCCTGACCTGCCATTCCCCCCCATAAAATGCTCCACACACAAAGCACCCTGTTCAATTAGTCCGTACAGATCCAGAGTGCAGGAAGACCCCACTAGCAATGTACACTACCACAAGTTTTAGTGCTCCAGGATGTGCAGGCTGCTTGCATCAAGATATTAGTCAAGTTTCAGATGAAGTTATGCACCAGACGAAACTTATTCTAAATACTCCATTTGCCACTCCGCTGTGGCTAACGTACCTTAGCTTGTGCAGTTGCTTAACGTACCCATGATGGTTTAAAAACAACTACGGCAAGGTCTTGTGCACCCAACAGCTCATCCAATTTTGCCCCCAAACTAGAATGCACAACCCTGGGTTATACAGAGGAAAGCCAGTTTTGACCAGGTCACTACAAGGACAGGAGATAATCATCTGTACTATGTGCTGTCCCTATTTTTATCCTATGGGGTGCTTACACACAGCCATTTTTCTTTCATTTTTCTTTTTTATAACATTATACAACTCTGGCTGGGCACTGCTCTTTAGGTCACCTATCTAGTTTCCTATACCTCAGATTTTTCTCAGCTACAGTCCACATATACATCAACAAGACAAGACTGGGATGAGGGTTCAACATGACCAAAATCTATTTTAACAAATGAGGAGGGAGATTGCTAACTTGGTAGTTTAATAGCTTAGCTTAGAATTGTTAACAAACAGTAAGGTCATAACACATAACAGCTATTATTCTCCTGGAAAGGAACGGTTTTGTGTTTTCCCAGAAGCTCAAAGTTCATTAATTTTTACTTATTTCTGAATAACTCAGGGAAATAAAACTTAACTGAGCAACAGAGTAACAAACTAAGCAGTGGAATAACACTAATAAACCTGAGGCCAGATCAAAATGCTACGTGTACTCCCTGAATTTATTTCAGACTAATGACAGTGCGCAATATTAAATACTTCAAATAAAAAGTAATTAATACAAATCAATTATGCCACAGTAAGCAGTAGGCAAGAGAAGTTATAAAATAATTTGTCTGTATGGGCACCAGAACACTTGTTGTACTCACAATAGGACAGTCTGAACAAAAAGAACCACACCGGACAAAAGCAAAGTGGCAGCAACCGGTGCTCAGGAGTATGTACTTTATGCCACTGAGCTTTTCTCAACTTTGCCAGGAAGTTGGCAGCCTGCAAACCTTTCCATGTCAGAAACGTTCAAGGGTAAATTGGATTGATTCAACAAACAATTTTCAAATTTAGAAAAGTAAGATAGCTTATCTGCTGTACATATTCTGCTACTGACATAAGAAAACAGACATTTGGCTTCAACAATGGAGACTGAACATTGAGAATTGAGAAAGTTGATGATGGTTACTTAACGCTATTTAAAACACCTTCACATGGCAGTAACAAAGCTACCTTACCTGTCAAGAACTGCCATGATATAGTGCAACTCTAACTGGCCAACGTTAGTAGGAAATGTTGTCTGGTATAAGCTTTAATACAATACGTAATTTTATTCTTTTGAAAGCCATTTAATACAAGCTTCTTACTAGAATGGCTGGGCTGAACTTCAGCAACTTTCTATGCTGCTATCAGGGTACTATTTCTGATACCAAATCCACTTCAAGTAACTTCTTCTGTCATTTAAGATACAGTTAACAGATACACAGCTTCTGTGAGAAAGATCTAGAAGCTGCCCCATGTCGGGTAAGGGCCCCACTGCTGACCAGAGCTGAGCCAGTAAGTGATGTTGTTTTGCACCTCTGTGAGAGCATATTTAGGACAGGGAAAAAAAACGCTGTGCCACACAGCAGCTGGGAGAGTGAGAGGAGTGAGGAACAGCCTTGCAGGCGCCAAGGTCAGTGAAGAAGGAGGGGGAGAGGTGCTCCAGGCGCCGGAGCAGAAGTCCCCTGCAGCCTGTGGTGAGGACCATGGATGTCCCCCTGCAGCCCCTGGAGTACCGTGGTGAAGCAGGGTTCCACGCTGCAGCCTGTGGAGGAGACCACGGTGGAGCAGGTGGACCTGCACCGATGGAGACTGCGGCCTGTGGAAGACCCCTGCCGGAGCAGATTCCGGGCTGGACCTGCAGCCTGTAGAGAGGAGACCATGCAGGAGCAGGTGACCTGGCAGGAGCTGCTGCCGTGGGGGATCCAGGTTGGAGCAGTTCGCTCCTGAGGGATGGACCCCGTGGTACGGACCCATATTTGGAGCAGTTCTTGAAGAGCTGCTGCCTGTGGGCAGCCCACACTGGATCAGTTCAGCAAGGACTGCATCCTATGGGAGGGACCCCACAGCACAGGGGACGAGAGTGACTGAGAAGAAGCGGCAAAGAAGAAGCGCTATAGACTGACCATAACTCCCCACTCCCCCGTTCCCCTGTGCCGCTCAGGGGGAGGAGGTGGAAGAGGGTGGATGGGGGGGAAGGTGCTTTTGGTTTCTTTACTTTGTTTCTCACTTCTCTAGCTTGTTAGTAATAGGTAACAAATCTTACTATCTCCCTATGCTAGGTCTGTTTTGCCCGTCACAATAATTACTGTGCGATCTCCCTGTCCTTATCTCAACCCTTGAGCCCTTTTCATCGTATTTTCTCCCCGTTCCTCTCTGAGGAGGGGGAGTGAGAGAGCGGTTGTGGTGGAGCTCGGCCGCCCACCCGAGTAAAACCACCACAACAAGATTTTGAATGTACTAGGTTATTCTTGTGAACGTTTTGAAATCTTCGTTAGGATGGTCTGACATTTACAAGTAACCATTACAATAACCAGTACCGAATACAACCACACATGGTTTATCGCGCGTATTTAGTTGTATTTGTAGCTGCAATTCAGTTACCTTCTGAAGAAGCAGAAAGGCGATAAAACTTCAATTTAAAATTTAAACAGCTAGAATAGGCAAGCTTTGTAAAACCCAAGCAGAAACTTGTATTTGAGATGTTACACATTCACATAAATTTGGATTCCTAGATGTTAACTGGAAAAAAGCAAGTGATGTTTCCCACAGGGCTGGCTCTGGCCAGGCCAACTAGCGCTCCCTGACAGCAGCCCGTACGGCTGTGCCACATCCTGCACTGTGCCACTGCACTCAGTAGGAAAAGCCCCAGGAGAAGAGGAGGAAGAGGGGACGTAAGTGGTTATGGGGTCTATCTTCCCATACAACTGCTACATGTGCCGAGGCCCTGCCTTCCAGGAAGTGGCCGGACACCTGCCCGCTGATGGGAGGCAGGGAATGAACTCCTCGGTTTCCCTTGTGCACAGGGCTTTTTCCTTTTCTTACTCATCTGTCACTATGTCGACCCTCAAGTCTGTTTGCCCTCCTGTTTTCTCCCCAATCCACAGGAGAGGGGAGCGAGAGCTCGGGTGCGCGTTCGGTTGCTCACCGGGGTCAGCCATGGCCACTGCCGGATTCACCTGCATCCAGGAATCATCTGTCAAGTTTGCATTGGAAACTAGAATTTAACCAGATGCACAAACACACCACTGACTGTGACATATATTGAGTATTTAAGTAGTCTTTTATTAGAAACCATCTAGACTTTTAGAATGAAAGAAGTATAGCCATAGGGCTCAACATTTCCCGACATGTCTCAAGTTTTCTTGCTAGAAATTGCCAGGTAACTTGTGAATTTCAGAGACAAACTGACAAGAGCTTTTTTTCCCCTCTTACAGAGAAATTCCACGCACCCACAGTTATTGTGCAGAACTTCTCCCTACTTGCAAAAATATCTACAGCTACCAAAAAAATGAGAATATTTCAACATCAGAATTCAGCTGTTTTAAACCTAACCAATAAAGAGCCTGAAAGTCACTGACAATTTTAAACACAAATCTTCACATAAGTTGATTTTCATCCAATTTTTAAGCTGCTGAAGAGTTATCTGTCTTCACATGACACATATTCTAAAATGATTTCAAAGTATGAACTTTATGAAAAATAGGCATCATTTTCATGTATTTTCTGTTGAACTAGATGCTTTCTCTGAACAGATTTCAAAAATCTTCCCACTTTTCCCTTTTCAGGGTATGACTTCTGATGATATATTTCTCCTCCATATTATTTAAACTGGTCTAGTTCCTCGCACATGTTTAATGTGCCCCTTACAGCCCCTTCCTCCCCAGCCCCACAGTTCATTTTGGGCAAAGTGTTCTAGTTGGTTGTATTAGAAAGTTGATCAAAGAGGCAGCAATAAACATCCCCAGCCCTGCTGACGCACTCTGCTCGTGTACATACAGCTTACACAAACAGCCTTGTGAGTACAGCTGATCCAGGTCTTCGGGCAAGAAAAACAAGAGCAGTGACAATGCTGAGGCCAGTATAGCGCATTACAAAAGGTAACGTGGGCTGAGGTACATCAGTTCCTGCAAGTCCAAAGTTTAAGTTTTATTCCGGACTGCTGGAATTACGTGTTGCATTAGTGGGTGCATGTGCCTGCCTCATGTACAAAACAAGGCTTAAAGGCACTGACCATTTAAAATGCTGAGGAAAAAGTAGTTTTATCTGCATTAGGAAGACCTTTGAAGCCCTGTATACTCACTACATATGAATTCGAGCAGCTCAACACAGTAGGAAACAACGCTTTATGTCTCCTTTTGATTAGTCCTTACAGAAGTCCTTTGACTGCCTTAAGCAGTCACCGGTAGCTTCTCCTCAGCGTCTTGCTGCCCCACTCAACTACAGCTACAGGCTACCAGCCAAGGCTAGGGCAGGAGCACATGTACTTCCCACACGGGCATATTAAAAAAATAATTCTAGAAGGAAGGAAGCCAAACACTACAGGTAACAGAGCACTAACTCCTATGCATCTCAAAATAGTCCATAGTAAACTTCTCTGGGCCAACATCAGCCACGTCTTCTGCCAGACTCCAGCTCCGTGGCTCTTTCCTTCACTCCAATGCCGCTGACTGCGCCCCGAGCAGCAAGCAAAGTTACTGCAGTACGCTGCTCTTCCTCCAAACAGAACAGCTGGCTGACAGATTTTATTTGTCAAATAACTGGCTCCATCTTGTGGAACAGCGAATTAACTGCAAGAAGATTTACACATCTAATGGTTACCAGCCAGTTCCTGAAGAGTCACTTCTGCCAAAGATTTACCAAAGCCTGGGTGGCTGCATCAGCATAAGCATGCTCGTGCAGTGCTCTCTCCACGACTTCCCCCACACAATTTGGGCTGTGTAAGTGCTTTGCTCATCAAGACTTAAATGAAGTTATCAATGAACATTTTCCAGAAACATCTGACTTCTCCAAGGTGAGATTCAGATACAAATTGTGCACAGAAAACAAGCGTTCTTATGTACCAGATATATAGAAAAAAAAAAGAAAAATATGTAAGCAGCAGTTGTATTTTGTGTGATTCAACAAGCAGCACCACTAACACAAGAGTCCCACCTCCACTGGCCACACAGGGAAGAAGAAAAGTTCGAGGCAGAACCATAGAGACTCCTATCAGTTCGTCCCCTCAAGGCAATGCACTTGAGACAGGGATTAAATCAAGATGAGACTAAAATGCTCAAAAGCAGCACTAGTACTGTCACACACGTTCAGTATTACCCTGCTGTTTCCAAAGACTGTCTTACCAGCCTCACTGGAAGCTGCTCAGTTCTCCTGAAAGAAGAACCCCATCCACCATCTCCTACCATGTAAGATTCAGACGCACACAACACAAAACACACACAAAGAAAGCACCCTAGAACCAAAAATTAATGTAACTACAATCTTATTCACGTCTACTGAATCAGTTAAGTCTTCAAATCAGGAAGAAGAAGCCAGGAAGAAATACATCAGATTTTGTGAATTAAAGAACAGATCTCAAAAAGAGCAAAAATCTTGAGTATCTTACACAAAGACCTTTACGCAAAGGAAATTGTGCAAGAACCACAATACATGAATCTTTACTCTTGAATAAAGCGTTCTTCAAGGACCTTGAACCTTTAGTCTTTACAAACTGAAGATATGGGACTATTTACCTACCACTTGCTGCACTGAGTTAGTTCCTGATTAAAAGGAACAAACAGCCTGAAGCAGTCTTGTGTCACAGTAAGCTCATTCTTGTCTTTCCCCACAGTAAGCTCATTCTTTTCCTGTGCAGCAGAGGCTTCCCTGCTTTACCTCCATACTCAAAGGCTAAGAAAATCATACAACTGCACTCTTCGTGTTCTTTTCAGATGTGATGGCATGCAGCAAAAAGCTCTTTTATATTGAAAAAAAAGGCAACAGGAGTCTGCAGCTTAAACAGATCTGCAGAATCACAGAATGGGTTGGGAAAGACCTTAATGATCACCTTGTTCCAAGTCATTATTAGAAATCTCTTCCATATGGCTTAGTAATAAGCCTGTATTTTGACAGTTGTGACAAACATGACCCAAAAGGTCACTGAACATCCCAAGTCACAAGTAGGAATCAGGACCAAAGGCAGATTTACAAAGGTTTCACTGAAGTTCGGTCCTGATCATGAGACTCTACCTCCATTAGGAAAAGGAAAGGTCACGTTACAATTTCCAGCCGGTTATATACAATTAGCAACAACCAACCATGTAAACAGATCTCATGGTATTATCACACCAGCTACCTTCTCTCATCCGCAAGCAAAACGGAGCTGCTTCTGCCACAGGACAGGTTCAGGTCTGAGGGTGGCTCCAGTCCTTACCTTATGCCTCCCTTAGACCTTGCTATTCTCAAAGCAGGATTTTGGGTGGTTTTGACACATAGTCAAGGCCAGAAGGTGAGAACAAACTTAAAGTTTGCTACATCAAAAAAAAAAAAGCATTGGAAAAGTTCAAACAAGACAGCTGTTTTAGTAGTTTTAAGTACAATTAAACTCAACGGCATGAAGTTATGCTGAAGGCAAGCAATTCAAGCAATTACGCTGCTCCAGAGCCCAGCTCAATAACCGCTGAGAATCGGGCAGTTCAAGACTTCTTGCAAGAACGGTGCAGAGACAAGACTTGGATGCATTGCTTGGCTATTGTTAGCCAAAATCTGGTAAGCGGAGTAGAATTTCAAGGACAGGATGCCCCCAAGTTTGTCTCTTCCATCTGGACAACCATTTTTCACCAAAGTCATCAACAACAACGCCCCTAAGCTCAGTCTTATTCCTAACAGTAGAAGCCACGCATTGGCTATCTGAACAAGACTCTCCCCCTGTGCCCCACCTCTGCAACTCAGAGGGAAATCCTTATCAGCCAGTTTTAATTAGTCCTTCAGCTCGCTAATGCTTGCTTCCACAGCAGCAGTAAGTGTTAAGTGTTTTAAAAGACAGCAACCCTATTCCAACAAGTGTATAAAGCCTTAACTAGAACGGTACCACAGTGACACGAAAATTCTTCCACTTCTGTTTAAGGCACAAAATAAAGTATACCTAATTCACCTGATTTACCTGATAACCACATACAGCTTCAATAGAAAAAAAAAATCAAAGCTCTGACTACTTTAACTCTGGAGTACACTCAAGTCATACAACATTTCAAACATCAAACCACTTATTTCGGAAACTTCTTAGGAATATGAGCAACGTGCAGTATGCAAATCAGGACTGGCTACTTACAGCTGTTAAGGATACACAAAAGTCAGTTTATTCTTTCACAAACAGCATTTTACTCACGCCAAATTGCTACTAGGTAAGAAATTTTGTAAGGTGACGAGATGGAATCAAAGTATTTTGGCCTTACTAACAGCCAGCTACTAAAAGTTTGAATTTGACTGAATGAGACTCTGAGAAGTTTGCTTTTCCAAAATAAATAATAATAATAATGTCACCAAACATTAGGGACTGATACGATGCAAATGCTAAGTTGTTTAACAAATAAAAACACAGTATTTCCAAGTTCATCGTGAAGTTATACACATACATACATCCCATACATAGTTGGCCAGTTTTCATGAAATAGTAAGAGAAAAGAGAGATCAAGAACGGCTTTTGGGAGGTTTGTTCCCAAAATATCACCAAGATTTCCTATTCATCTTAGAAATAAGATGACGATGTTTAAATAAAACACATTCCTCATTGAAATACTTGGTTACTGAGCGCACACATGCACAGCGTGTGCAGAGTGCACGGGACACTGTCCCAGTATTCCTCTCAGCCTCACAGAACAGGAGCACACTGCAGCATCCCCTTTGGAAAGGCAAAAAGCAAACCCTTCGGTATGGCAAGTGTCAGCGGTGCCAACCTGGCCACATTCAGTAAGCCGGCAATTTCAGAAATCAAATTTCAATTCGGTTAAGGAGTAGTGCTCTGATTTTACTCTGCCTGTTTGCTTGTAAAGAAAAAAAGCACTGTTCATGTCAGAGTTCAAGCTGCAAGAAAGAAGCGTGCAAGCAGTCATTTCCTCTGAACAGCATCTGGTATTTTCTAAGACGACACGGTCATGGAGCATATTACATACTGGTAAGAGGCTTCTGGAGGTGGTCTTGACTGCAGTTTTTCCCTCGTCAGCAAGGAACTGCTGAAAGGCTTATTGTTTTTAAAGTGAACAATTTATATTCCTTTTACATGCAGAAATAAAAGAAAATTTAGGGAACAGTAAGGTCTTACAAATATGTTTTTATAAGTTGATAGCTAAGCATTCGGAGTATCACTGATAAGAGGAAACATACATGTATGTAAATCTGTGCTACTCTGGTGGGATACAGCGGTGCCACTGTGTAGCGAGACACAAGACCAAGGTTGTAGAAGCATCTGCTGCAAAGCCTTTGGCCAGCAGTTAAGTTCTTTAAACCATGACAAAAACACAGAAATGAGATTTGCTTACAGGACAAATTTATGATACGGCCTATTTGCCATAAAACAAGAAAGAAAAATTACCCTTACCTATGAAGGCTATGAAATGAAGACTATCAATCTAGTAATCACATTAACTCCCTCTACCATTTTTACTCAAACGCAGCTGAAGAAGAGACAGCTCAAGTAGACACCCCCCAAACTCCACAGGCTCTGCGCAGCCCTCACTACCAGGAGCTGCTCTCCCTCGTACACCCTGCATCACGAAGCAGGCAAACACACCGCCGTCACCTCTCCCACGTGAGCCCACGTTTGAAAAAGATGCAGAGAGAAAACAAGAGACCCAGGTCCGCAGACAAGAAGCAGAGCACCAAATCCGAGTCTCTGGACTGCAGAAACAGACTGAAAGCATCTGTGAAGACTGCCCAGTCTCTTGCAACGGTCTTGGCTGGGATGGCGTTGTCTTCATAGCAGAGCCTGTGCTGCTGTGTTTTGGGTTTGTGACCAAAACAGTGCTGATAACACATCGCTATTTTAGCTGCTGCAGGGCAGTGCTTGCACACAGCCAAGGACTCTCCTGCTCCTGGTGCTGCCCTGGCCACAAGGACACTAGGGGTGCCCCAGGAGCTGGGAGGGGACACAGCCAGGGCAGGGGGCCCAGGCTGGCCAAAGGCACGGCCCACATCATACAACATTGTGCTCAGCTCGGGGAAGAAATAAAAAGGTTGAGGCTGCTGGTGGTTATGGCGTTTGCCTTCCCAAGTAACCATCGTACACGATGAGCCCTGCTTTCCTAGAAATAGCTGAACACCTGCCTGCCTGGGGAAGCAGTAAATGAATTCCTTATTTTGCTCTAACTGCACGCACAACTTTCCCTTCACCCATTACCTACCTCAACCCACAAGTTTTCTCCCGTTAAAACCTTCTGGTTCTCTCCCCCATCCCCCTGAGGGGCAGCGAGCAAGGGGCTGTGCGGTGCTCAGCTGCCTCCGGGACTAACCCACACCATCCGTGCCCACGCCAGGGGTTTACTCACCGCCCTTCCTCCCACACCTACCGCCTCCCCTCGCTTCCTCTGCAGGGGAAACAGGCCACACCACGCAGGTGGCGATGCTGCACCAGTTACTCTTCTTACCTACTGAGAGCATAGCTGGCCACCCCGCAACACTGACGTGTGTCAGATCGGGCACAGGAACAGCCTACTACGAGCATAAATGCAACCCCATTCTTGGATGATGCCCAAGTTTGACCGTAGCAATGTTGGGGGGATCTTATTAATAGGATCTTACCAATGTTTACAAATACCTTAAGTGTGGGAGACAGAGGGATTTGACCAACCTCTTCTCAGTGGTTTGTGGGGACAGGACAAGGGGCAATGGCCAAAAAATGAAGCACAGGAAGTTCCGCACCAACATGCGAAAGAATTTCTTCACGGTGAGGGTGACGGAGCACTGGAACAGGCTGCCCAGGGAGGCTGTGGAGTCTCCTTCCCTGGAGATATTCAAGGCCTGTCTGGACGCCTACCTGGGCAGCCTGCTCTAGGGAATCTGCTTTGGCAGGGGGGTTGGACCCGATGATCTCTTGAGGTCCCTGCCAACCCCTACAATTCTGTGATTCTGTAACGTTACTAACTTTCACAGCAGCACTTGCTGTGGACTTCAGGGTATGAACTTCAGTGAAAGATCATGGGAAAGAAGAGGTCAAAGAGGGCAGACAGAATCAGAAGGTATCGCACCACACAAGGCTGAAATGAGCTTCACATTTTCTCTAAAAGTTTTTTGCTTCCTAAAACTATGGCACATCTGAGATGACACTAGATTAATTATAATTTATTTGAATATAGTTAAATGTTCCTGCATGACAGACAGTTGTCAACACACAGGTATCATGCACCACGAGATCAGCCACACGCGACTGGAAGGAAGAGCAATTTCTTTCTAAGTAGAGTTCCTCACACGTGCTCTAACTAGATTTGTGTTTCACAAGAAAAAAAAAAAAACTGCTCAATTTTTTCTAAAGCTTTTTCCCCCCCCAAACATGGTTACTACTTCCTAGAGTAGTAAGACGAGTAATTGCGGCTGGAAAATACTTGTTGCAAAATATCCGTTTCTTCAGAAGCCAGGAAGAAAAACTGAATAATCCACCAAAGAAATCAGCTGCATTTATTTTCACATACACAATTTAAAAAGCGTTTAGAGCGGAATCAAGGCTGCTCGAGAAGTATCAGCTCTCAAAATGTATTCCCAAAACTTAAAAGAATCCTCCAGCATGCAATCTTGAGCCTGGATTTCTTCTGTTGTATTCTTAAGTCTTACTTAAAACCAAACGGGTGACAATCTTTTTGCTAATAAAGCACATTTTTTGGAGTAACTTTTCTTTAAGAACAGCAACTTCATGGAAATTACAGCGAGCCAAACAAGGGGCGTTCAGCATCACTCTGAGACCCTTTGCTATGAGTGCAGAACACCCAGGAAGATTGCTTAATAAAGGATTGTGAAGCCTGAAGCTTAGTAAAGGACCGTGATTTCCTGAAACACCAAAGCAGCCCTCAGCAGTTCAGTGCACCGAGAACTGGAAATCGCCACGCAGGTATCACTTGGTAATAGGACCAAAGTCCGGGTGTTGGTGGTGTCTCCAGTTTAACCAGTCCCTAGGAAGGGAGCTCACATGCCCACGCGCATTTCTGCTAAAGATCTAAAGGGTCAATGTTAAGTATGGCACTTGCTATGTTTGAAGAAACAGACGGTTTTGCCTTTATCTACAGGTAATAGGCAACAGAACAAATACCCCATAGGTATATACCCTATTAGAGAAGTCAAACGTTATACAGAAAAGCACTGGGTTTTATTCACATACTGGTTGTTTCTAGAAATTGTCATGGATGACAAACAAACCCAAATGACTTGAACACAGAGTACAAAGAGCTTATTTGAGATCTATTACTCAAACCCAGCTGCTACTCACTAACACACCTTGACTCCACCTGCGAGCTCTGCTGCGTTCAGGAATAGCAGGTTACACGCAATAAATCACTTCCACCTCCTTTTGCAGAAATTCCTACAGTACTACGGCCTGTAATCCTACTAAGGAAGCGCTATGCCATGAAAGCCAGTGAAAGCATAAGAAAGCGCAGGAAGGCCTATGCCTCCTTTAAATCTACCCTCCTTTAGTTTAGATATTTGGAATAAATTCTTTTCTATGAGGGCGGTGAGGCCCTGGCACAGGTTGCCCAGAGAAGCTGTGGATGCCCCATCCCTGGAGGTGTTCAAGGCCAGGCTGGATGGGGCTTTGGGCAGCCTGGTCTGGTGGGAGGGGTCCCTGCCCATGGCGGGGGGGTGGAATTTGATGGTTTTATGGTCCCCTCCAACCCAAACCGTTCTGTGATTCTATGAAGCTTTATCCATTTTCACTTAAGTACTTGACCAAAATCACCTAAGAGATTTCTGTTCCCTGCTGCTTACCAAAGAGCTAGCATACAAGAAGAGCACGGCAACCAGCAGCCAAACACGGATACCAAATTCCCTTCCCCTCCCATGCCAGGAGCACAGCTCCTAATCAACGTATCCATTTTCTGCCACAGAAACAAGAGCCAGGCGCAGCTTCAAGGAACAGAGCCACTTTCTCCCCAAATCACAGCTGCAAAGTTAGTTGCTTGGCAACCCCGCCCTGAGCAGCAGGCAGCCCTGCTCTGACAAGCACCGAGCTGTGCTGCTGCTGCTCCCGCTCCCCCCGCCACGTGCCAGAGCAGCCCGCAGGATGTCAGCGCCTTCCCTCAGGACAGGCAGAGCAGCTGAAGGTCTAGGTTAACGGAGATGGTCGGCGAGCTGACCTGGGCAGTTTTTCACATCTCTCATAGAAGTCATCGCCGCATCTGTCAGCTCCAGGACGAGTGCTCTCCACGCCCGGTACAGGACCGGAGCGCTGGGATGCTCTCCGTGCTGCCAAGCTCTTCCTCCGCCTCAGACGGTGGCCCCACAACACAGCAGCACCCGGTTCCTCCGGTGAGAGGGAGGAAGATCAACTCTAGGGCGTTTGGGGTAAGGTGGGAACAGAGCAGGAACTCAGCACCTCTCGCAAACACCGCTAACACCAGGCAGAAACTCCTTGACATCCGCATGTATGTTTATTGCCTACTGGAAAGCAATGAGGGATCGATGCAGGAGTGGAGGGTAAGCAAGGGTTTGCTCCATATCCTACAGTCAACTACTGTAAAGAAAGATAAACATGAAACAGATAGCAAGCTTCGATTTGAACGGGTAAGTTTTCACAAAGATGAAGCAGCTTTAAGTCGCGTGAAGTCGTTCGGGAAGAGCAGCACTGCTCAAGCTCCCAGCAGACACTAATCAGGTAGGAGGCCACATGGGGAGAACAGGAATGCTGTAATAGTTTCTCTCTTGCCCCTGGTCTGCCAGAGGATATCATTTTTAGTCACAATCCAGAGAACCAACCAAGAGTTTTAAGATCCAGGGAGATTTCTGAAACAAGTAAAGACCAAGGTGAAGAAGGCAATGGATGCCTCAGCCTTTTCCTCGTCCCTCATCACCAGGTCCCCTGCCCCATTCAGCAGCAGGTCCACATTTTCTCCAGCCCTCTCTTTGCTGCTGATGTACCTGTAAAATCCCTTCTTGCTGTCCTTGCCGGATTCAACTCCAAGTGGGCTTTTGCTTTCCCACCTAACCCCATCCCTGCATGCTTAGGCAGTGCCTCTATTTTTACTGTGCATCACCTGTCCCTGCTTCCACCTCTTACATGCTTCCTTTTTATGTCTGAGCTTTGCAAAAATGAGCAAGCTGCTCCTGGCAGGCTCCCTGCTGCTTTTGCTTGATTTCCTGCTCACTGGGATGTGCCCCCCTATAGCATAAAGATGTGACCCTTGAGGGGAGGTAACCAGCTCTCCTGGACCTCTTTCCTCTCTAGAAAGTATCATCGCGGTTCGAGTCCTCCACAAGCACCACAGCCCGTGAATGTTAGCCCTCAAGCTGTCTGAGAAAGGCCTCATTCCTGCTTTTGCCTGACCAGGTGGCCAGGAGCAGACACCCACGCCAGCACCCCTGCTGGTCTGCCCTCTAGCCCTGACCCGTGAGCTCTTAAGCTCGTCACCCACCTCTAGGCAAAGCCGCACGCAGGCCCGTGCTCTGACAGAAAAGGACTACTACTGGCCAGGGCTACTTGTGCCTGAATCCTGTGCTGGATTCCAGCAGTTACAGACCCAACAGGGATACTCCAAGAACCTCAACTGTGAGAATAAGATCTCACTGCACATTACCTGCTTGTAAGGCAAACTCATTAAGTCTTAGGGAATTTACTTGAGGCCCCCAGAGAGAACAAAACTGAGCACCTAAGTCAGTAGTGCAGAGCTGAATCACGCTCAAATGAACCTGAGTGAGCCAGTGAGGGAAGATGCAACACCTGAGCTAAGTTAACCTCTGACTACCCCCTGAGTAATAGCTGCTAATTGACTCTATTAAATCCCCTTAGGAAATCTGGATTAAGGAGGGAGCCACCCCTCCAGAAAAGGTCCCTCCCTAAAAGTCTACTTATCACATACATGTGTCTAATTGCTTCCTCTGCATTGCTGACAAGGACTACTTCGGGCTGCATCAACGCTGCTTTGCTGTCCATTCGGACCAAGGAGGGAAGATTTCACAGGACAGGAACAGCCTCAGCTCCACTGAGAGGAGATCTAGGAACAGAGCGAAGATTAACATCTGGCCTCAACAGCATCCTGCAGCGGCACCTTTCTCATGCCGCTGAGGAGTGACACAGCCACAGGTGAGGCATCGTTAGGAGGGAGACGCCAGTAGCTCCTGGCCAAAAGCGCTAGGACATCCCGCGCCAAAAGGCCAGAAGATGGTCTCACCAACACCACCGATCGCTGCTCCGGGAACTGCCCCGCCTTTATGGTCCGCACAAAGGCGACAGCTCAGATCGCAGGGGCCTGTACTCCTGAACATAGGGGCTGCAAACCACGGTAAGGATTACTGCAACTGTCTGAGAAGAACATCAACTACGCAAGTCCTGCACGTATTTTTAAAAGTCAAAGAAAGACTTAAGTTGCGAGGGATCCCCAAAGGTCAACTCGCCCAGTCTCCCGTCAAAACAAGGCCAACTTCAAAGCTACATCGTGCCACCTCGGGTCTCGCCCTATCGAGCTCTGCTAAGTGCCAAAGAATGGAGAATCCACACAAACACCACAGTAAGGGCTTGGGTAAAATGCCTCCAGGCAGCACTTCAGAACTTCAAAAGCAGGAGTATGTATTTACAAACAAGCCTGTTCTATTACAAGTTAAACAGATTTCCTGCGGCTTGTGTCAGAGTATTTTTCTGTACTGAGAGAGTCAGGAGATAGAAACAAACCCCTCCCTATAGGGTATAAAGACCACCACTGGAGTCACCCAGCACTACAACAACCCCACAGCCCCGTTCCACCTGCTTACAGGTTGTGAACCAAAGCCACCGCGCTCTCCCAGCTGGAAAGAGAAGCGTCTCCTCCAGAGCTCTTATCTCACCCCAGGCAGTAACTTTCCAGCTCTCGCTCTTAAAGTTTCAGCCTCATGCAACCAGTCCCAGCAAGAGGTAAAAGGGCGCAGAACAACAACCGAGGGCTGGCACAGCTTTTAGCAGTAGAGGATCAGGAAAAAAAACCCGCAGACACAGTGGCAAGAGAGCATGGAGTTTCTGGTCCCTTAAGGTCTTCGACGGTGTGATGTTCTGCGAACAGGTGAGAAAAAAATAATAATGTAACCAGATGAACCCTAGGATTTCTAGTGACAGGGCTCCTTCCTATTATTAGAGGTCAAGACCCACCCTGAATCAAAGCTTGCCTTCATTATTCCTTGTGGAAGGACAGGGACCATAGAAGCCTTCGGTTGTTATCTGTCTATTCATGTTCTGGTCTGTTAAGCTCGTGTTTTCATTATCAGCCTCGTCTCACAGCAGCATGAGCAACCTTACAACAGAACCAAAGAATACCAGCAACTTCTTGATCCAGGCAGCCTAAATTCACGTGGGATACAGGTATGTTTGCTGGGACAAGGTACCACAGTGCAATCACGAGCTGCTTGGTTTCTGCTCTGTGGCTGACCTTCCGTATCGGGCTAAAAGCTACACCTGAGCTGTCAGTTGCGGACTTCACCTCTGATATCAGCTAACTCTGCTCCATTTGCCCTCATGCCCTACTTCAGCAGTTTCTCCACCCTTGGAGGCAGGAGAAAGCCTTGACCCTAGGAGGTAGAGCAGCCAGAACCTTGTGCTAGATCAAGCTAACGGTGTTGACGAGCCGACCCAAAAGCATGCTGACACCGGCAGCCAGAGGCAAAAGCTCAAGCGCTGCTGCAGTGGGCTACAAGAGTTTGCCATATGCTTTAGGGTAATGCCTAAGGAGAAGTACTCTATGAAAGTATACAAGCAAGATTAAGATGCTGAGACCCCTAGTCACCAAAACAAGCTAAGAGCAGAAGTAGCTTCAAAGACATTGAGGCTTAGATGCGTTTAAGTTGGTCTCCCAGACATGGGAGACATCAAACACAAGAATCAATTGTCTACAAAAAAAAAAAAAAGGAATCTGAACAGCTAAGCACAGCAGGAATTTGTTTTGACTGCTGGTTTGTCTATTTCAGTTTAAACTTTTTTTTTTTTGAGGTAGGCAGGTTACTAGGCAAATTTAAGTTAGGTTTACTTAAAGCCAAGTTTGTAGAAATTGGCTTTGACTACACGAATTTTGGCACTGTGATTTTTCTTGTTCAGTCTCTCCCCACATTCCCTAAAAGCCCATACTTGTTATTCTTCAGACAGAAAAGATCAAGTCGTCAGTCATAGACAAATAGCCACGAATTGTACAGTACAACTAAAATTTACTGAAAAACATTTGTTTAATACTGGAATTGTACCCGGTTTAACAAGCAGTGTCAGTGTGTCCTTTCATGCCACAGCTCTGGTAAGGGATCGTTTAGCCAGACTTCATACCTCACTGCAGTAGAAGCGAGTAAACATGAAGAAAAATGACAAAACGCCTGACACAAATTTATTCACCTCTTCTGATGGTCCAAAATATCTAAAATTGTCTATATAAGATCTGCAAGCTTCCAATTACGTTCCTGTAACTGCTCCAGTTCAAAAAAAAACTCTAATGGGGCTGACAAGTCAAGGTAATTGTCTTCTTGACAGACACGGGAATGCACCAGCAGAGTTCACAAGTTGACACCTTTGTGCTAAAGCCAACACCCAAACGCAAGGCGTGACAAACAGACAAGACGCTGGAGTATGTTCACACTGGTTTCAAACGCATGCCTCGCATTGAGCATTGTTAGGAACAGCCAGCAGAGTCTTACTAGCACAAGGTCTCCTGCCTCCAGCTTACTTGGCAGGCCTTCTTGCTCAGCTGGCTGTTCCTTCGATAGCAGTGAACACCTTGACCCTTTCTAACAAAGCACATCTCCTTGGGGGCTTTGTCACACTCTTCAGACCCCAAGTACTCGATTCACTGTTGCTTGATGTCAGTGCCCGTGTAATATCCGCTGCCAAGCAGTACCACGAGCCTGGCAGACTTCTAGCACGTTATAACTAGGTACTAAATGGATAGAAAGAGCAAACCCTGACAGTCAAAGGGGGACTGAAGTTGATGTTTTCTGACTGTGCTTCCATTTGAGAGATCCGTAAGAGCTGTTATTGCTTAGGAGACTCAAATATCAGCACAAATAGCAAAAATCCATTTAGACTCCCTATACAGTGGGAAAAAACAACACAAAAAACAAGTGCTTCAAGGTAGCTTTCAGCACAGTCTGCCTGACAGATCTGTAGCTATTTCTCTCTCCTACAGCTTTCCAGTTCCTGCCAGCTTTACCTACCTACACACAGAAAAGGACTATGAAGAGCTGCACCATACAATGATACACCAGAGGGAATTTCAGTTGCTTGTCTCTTTCAGAAACTCAGGCTCACTGAAGTTACTCTCTACACACCTTAGTATTTCCTCCAAATATTAGGAGTAGGTAGTATAACATCAGGAAGACATCTACTGCCATATGCGGACAGCTGCTCAGACAGGGACACCAAGAACAGTCAGCACACAGACAAGAACTGCGCTGTCAGAAGTCAGCCCGGTCTCCTCACTCTTCCAAAAACCTCAGCGGCTGCAAAGACAGCTCCAGAGTCTTTGATTTTGAGGCTTCTCCCCCACAAAGGTGGCATCGAGCCTTCCTGCGCCGCTGTGAGCGTGACAGTGACTGCAGCCCGGCCCTGCTGCAGGTAGTTCCCAACACGCGTCAGCAGTGGCAGGTTCCTAGCAGCTCTTTCAACAGTTAAAAGGCAAATACAGAATAAAAAACGCTTCCGCAAACTGTACCCAGCGTCAGCAATCCTAGTTATTGCTTCGTGCCTACTCTGGCAGACGCATCCTCAGCTGTATTCTCCACCTTCTGAAGGATTTGCAGAACAAAGCAGCAAGGAGGTATAATCCCTGTCTAACTCATCCACATACCTCACGCGTTAAGAAGTAGGCCAGAAACCTATGGACGGATTTCTTCGTGATACACAATCACTAATAATAATGGCATTATTATTTTGAGAAAGACATGTGTGTCTTAAAAAAAAAAAAAAGATCCTCTTACAGGAAAGGTGCATGCTCAACACTTCCTCGTGAGCAATGCAGAAGGTCCTCACAGAGCAAGGAGCCACCTCAGGGATTTAGGAGTGGATCAGGACAACAGTAAGTTCCAGAGATCCCCTTTTTGATGCGAGATGTAAAAGCCAGCAGAGAAGCCTTAATGGTAGATGTGGTCAAAAAAACGTGCAATAAAAATGCAAGTGGGACCACATTAAGTTTGTGAGTATCCTGTAGACCCTAACAAGACTTCAGAGGCTATCTAGCTCCTGAAGAATTCCCAGGGCCTCAAAGAATAGCAGTTAATACAGACGTGCAGGTAAGGTATACGAGGTTTTAACATCCCCTAGATGCAGCCATCTGAGCAGAAGCCCAGGGTAAACGGAACACCTGAGGCTTAAGGTCCAAGGGAAGACTGCAACATCTCCGGTGAGAGGAAGGAATCTGTGATGACAGCCACTGCGCCTCAGTTCAGAGCTCACCGAATCTGGGCCGATGCTAGGCATCTGCAGGACCATACCAGACGGAAAGGTTTTAAAATATTGGCAGAGGAAGAACCAAGACGTAAGTGTAACTCACTTAAGCATGAATAAACTGAACTCGGGGAATCCTAGCCAACAGAAAGGAGGATGACAGACGAGGAAGCAAAGCTCGCACAAAAGAGGAAAGTAACAGAAGCTGAAGTGGACAATAGCTCCATGAGAAAAGAATCAGTAACACCACCAAAAGGAAACAAAAGCCCTCAACTAGAGCTCGCACCAGAGAAGTCCTCAATATTTTGTCGAGAACAATTTCACAAGTCAGCTTCCAGAAGGCAGGACTAAGAGAAGTCAGTTCCTCTAGTGGAACTGACAGCGGGGAGCTCCAGCCTGTAATTACAAGTGTGTTTGGTGATGAAAGGGATGCTGCTAGCCATGCGAGCGGAGCAGGCCGCTGCCAGAGCCTGGGGAGAGCCCACAGACCTGCTTTCCTTGCAGAGCCATTTTAAAAACTGCTGCCTCAGACATCCCTGTGCGCCATGACTAATAAAACCGTAACTTTGCCAGACACCAGCACATATCAAAACCATGGGTCAAGCGTGAAACATCAGGAGAAAAAAAAACCTGGCTGTATCTGAAAGCAGCAGCCTCCACTCTTCTTCTTTTCCTCAACAAGTTTCAACAAGGGAATGACATCAGGGAGGAGTTCAACAGTGGTGTTACGTTTTGACGGCAGGGGAAGGCTTGATTTTCAGCTGGAGAACCAATCGTGCTTTTTCTTCTGAACCATGTCTTCTGGAAAGATACAAAAATCCAGACTCCAGGGTATAATGGAGGCACCTCAACACTGCTCACACAACTCTACTGCCTAGAAGGAAACTTCCTAAACCTAGGAAAGGAAATCTACATGGCATCTCCACATACAACCACCTCCCAGACAGGAGCCCCTAGAACAGCTGAGGCTCAGCTAAGTTCACCATTCCACCTCTAGCATGCAGAAAGACAGCGTGGGAAGAAGAGGTTTTGGCCAAAGAGAAAACAGAAGACTTCAGAACTGCAGTCAAATTTTATCTTACCTGGCTACCTTATCTAACTTACTAGAAAGATGGAAAACAAGTGACAGGTACTGGCAGAAGACATCTGGTCAAGGGACTGGTAGGTGCTCCAGAACCTGGACAGAAGACACACATACTGAAGGTAAGAGCTTTCTGCCAGTTCAAGCTTTGCCTTGTGACGGACAAGAGGTATGGTATGGAAGTATCAAAGAACGAAGAACAGTGCACAAAAATACTCGTAACACAAATAGAACGAGGAGGCTGGAAGCATCAGTATTGCTGAGTTGAAGAGGCAGAAGATACTGGGCAAGGAGGACTACAGAGATTTATGAACAATACTTTGACCAGGTGGTTGGAAAGAGGGAACAAAACAAAACTCAGCTGGAGAATTCAAGACACAGATCTTGACCAGCCAAGCTCTGAGGCCTGTGCTACGGAGCAGCACCCGTGTGGAGCTCAGTCAGCAAGGAACTCCGAGCAGCGCTCAGCATCACATTCCCAAATGCCAGTAATGCACAAAACATACGATTTTTCCAGAAAAGCACAGTCTGCAAGGAGTCTTCACACAGCAACCAGAAGCCTGGGGGCCTGAATAGCTGTGCTAGCAAACGAGTAAGAAGAGTTACTTGCAAAATAACGAAGGCCTGACACCTTTGGTGTAACCCACACTGTACGCTACTTAGGTTTGTAAGCTCGGAAAATAAAATCGTATTTCTGCATTTCCATAAGACTGATGTATTAAATCACAGCATCATGCAAGACACTGCACAGTTGATGATCGCGGCCAGGAAAAGCAGCACACAGGGATGGGAGCGGGGAATCACAGCCACGGGGCGCCTTGGGGCAGCTCGGGGCAGCCCACTGAGCTCCGAGGACGGGTCGGGACCGGGCAGGGCAGCGCTGGGCCCATCGCACGCTGCGACCACCGGGAAGCAGAGCCCTCACCGTGCCGCCCTTAGCTCGGGTCACCTTAACGGGGTCCCTCCAGTCCAGGCGACATCTCCCGAGCCCACGGCCGGCACCGACACACGGCACACCGCAAACCCCTCGCCACGGGAGGCAGCGCCGCAGCCCCAGCAGCTCGCCCACCGCCGCGACACGTCTGAGCCGAGCCGAGCAGAGCCGAGCCGGGCCGGACCGGGCCGGGCAGCGCCGAGCCGAGCCGGGGCCGCTCCTGCGGACGTGGAGCGGGGCGGGGCGGCGCTGGCTCCCGGCACCCCGCCGGCACGGCCGTTGCGGCTCCCTCCGGCCCGGTTCAGCCCCAGCTCAGCCCGGCTCGGCACGGTCCAGCCCGGCTCAGCCCCCCGCTCCCCTCCGCCGTACCCTTGGCCTCGCAGTCCGCGCAGTACTTGTTGTCCTCCTCCCGCAGCAGCTTGGCCAGGATGGCCTGGTGCTGCTCGTTCTGCTTCTGCGCCTTCTCCCGGCAGGAGCGGGTGGCCATGGCAGCGGAGCCGGGCCGGGCCGGGGGACGGGGGTGGAGGCGCCGCCGCTGCCCTGCCGCGGCCCCCGGCAGCCGCCAGCGCCGACTTCCGCGACCGGCGCTACTTCGCGGCGGGCGGAGGGATCCGTACCGCCTCCCCTCCGCCACGCCGAGACAACAAATAGTCCGCCGGGTCCTGCCGCCGCCCCGCGGTTGCCCCGTGGGGTTTCGGGTCCCTCGCGACCCGCCCCGTGGAAAGGGCGGGATGGGCACGGGGACCGGCCGAGGAGGAGGGGGAGGGGGAGGAAGAGCAGAGGGGGGAGGAGGAGGAAGGCTCCGTCCCTTCCCGCCCCTCCGTTCCGCGTGGCGGTGCTGCCTGTCCGCCGCCATTTTGTGTCGCGTCCCCTCGACTAGCTCTGTGCCGGCCGTTCCTCAGTAACGGCCCTTTTGTCAGCCTCTTCCAAGCTTTTTTTTTTTTTCCCTTTTTTTTTTTTTTCCTAATCCAACTCTTCTGGAAAGAGCTAGAGCCTATATATATAGCCTATAAAACACTTCAGTGAGGCAGATGGGAATTCAGGTCTCTTCTCCCTCAGCGGTTAAACTCCTGAATCATTCTGTCTTTCTTCTGCTCAACTCTGATGGTTAATTAATTATCCCCTAAACTTGAAAGACTTATAACAGAAAGAACTGAGAAAGTGCTTATCACAATATTTAGCAGTTAGGTTGGTATCTTAACATGGAAGACCCTGTTTAGATCTCCCTCAAATAAATAAAGACACACAGAGTGCCGCGGTATTGGGTACGAGGCTGCATACCTGGTACCGATGCATGAGGCCAAGAGATGGGTTAGCATCCTACAGCTGCCTTGCTGCAGTGCCTGAATCCAAAGATGTACTGCACCAGAAAGATCGTAAAACTAACAGCAATGTAGCTTGGTGTTAGTTGTGCTTTGCTAGGGACGTGGTTATTGGGGTGCAATAGTCCTGGCCGTTTAAACATGACATTAAACAGTTCCAGCTGAGTATTTTACCTACGAGCACAAAATTGTTCTCCTTTTCTAGCCCAGAGTATCTTTAATTACTGTGTCTTTTGTAGAGAAAAACAGCTCCAGCTAGAAGGACAGAGGACATACCTCTGCCCCTTGCCTTCATCCCAGGGCTCTGGGGAACAGAACGCTTTTCAGAAAGGCGAGGACTGTGGGCACAAATGCTCTCAGAGAGGAAAGGAAACGAGGTTGCATTTTATATTCTAGGTAAGTTCTTGTGTTCTTATATCAAAAGACTGTGGCAGCAGCACTGCCATTTTAGAAAAAAATAGTACTTGCTTTTACGTCTTGTGACAAACTCGACCTGTACATTACATATGCTGTGAAAACATCTGCTGCGCTGCCAGAAGGTGTCAAGTTAAGCAATCGGCTTAGCGTAATGTGCATCAGCTTCTCTGATCCTAAAATGAATACAGGGATACTCACCATGAAAAGTGGCTATTGATCCAGTTTCTGTGTTCGAAAAAAAATTACAGAAGTGAAGAGTAAGTGTATTTGTTTAGTCTGTGCTTTGGCCTTAGTGCCTTAAACCCAGATGTCCCAATTGTTTATTTCCTGGGACTAACTCCAACTTTGCATGCATGCTTGAGTGGCTTGGTATGGGATATCCTCCTCTAACTGTCAAGCATTAAGATGTCCTTCTTGTGTTCAGCTCTCAAAATTATCCTTTCCTTTAATATACTTACCATGCTTTGTATAAAGTAGTGGAAATATAAAATTTCCTGCTTCCCTAGGAGACTGAGATGAGTAAGTTATTAATGTTTTAATAGGTAGTGCTTTGAAAACAGCATGCTGTAAATGCATTATTAGGTATTTCCCTAAGAGCTTAAATGAATGTAAAGAAGATGAAAGGATATCCCCTCTGTGCCTTTGCTGCTTTTCCTAGACCCTAAAGAAAAGCAAAGTATTGTATATACGAAGTTACCACCAGAAGCATTTTTCAGAAGGAAAATAAAAGGGAAAATGTCTTTCAGGATATGGTATGGATTTTAGAAAAAGCTAAGGTCTGCAGTGAAATGTAGTGCATAGAGGCCAGAGATGTCACCGCCTAGGGCTCCTTCAGAGGGAGAAGATAGGCAGCTGTCTCACTGAGCCTGTCAGCTTGGTGCCCTTTGCTTCACCTTTCGTAAAGCCCTGCAGAGCACAGCCTATACAATCCAGTTTTGGAATTGTTAAAGGAAATACTCAGGTGTTTGAAGACCTGTATCTTCCAAAGCAAGTGAGTTTCACGTGGCTAAGTGAATTTTCCATGAAGTAACTCAAATACCAGAGTTCTGCCATCCCTGCCAGAGATTGCGTTGTGTTCAGTAAAAAAGCACAGATCGACCTTGCATGAAAAAAGCTTCTCCCTAGCTGCTGCTACTTGTCATCCTGTAGGCAACACCGCTGTCCTGCAGGGATACTTATGGGCAACTTCTGAAGCTCATGTTGTTGTATAATCTGATAGCTGATGTTCACTGAATATAATCTTCCTGGCTGAAATTCACCAAGTCTAGATACCTACTTTATTCAGAAATCTCCACATAAACCAACTTTAAATAGTATTTGCTAATCAGGACGGTATTAGCATAAATTTGACTTAATGGAGGAGAATGTATCAGGTGCAAAGTTATTAACTGAAATGAAACCAGGTGTTAAAATAGCTGTGGTTTCCTAATGTCTCATCTGCAAATATCAAAGTCCAGAAATAAACAGGGTTCCAACTACAGAGTTTTTGAATTTGAGAATTTCTGATTCATAAGAAACCTCACTGCTTCAGACATTTTCATGCTCTTATGGCAGAAAAGAAAAAAGAAGAGAAGAGAAGAGAAAAGAGAAAAGAGAAGAGAAGAGAAGAAAAAAGAAAAGAAAAGAAAAGAAAAGAAAAGAAAAGAAAAGAAAGAAAAGAAAAGAAAAGAAAAGAAAAGAAAAGAAAAGAGAAAAGAAAAAAGGGAAGGGAAGGAAAGGAAAAAGAAAGATCTGTGTCTGTCTGGGAAATGGACATTTCAGTAATGTTCCTGAAACTCAACGCTCTGAAGATGGCTCCTCAGGCTGCAGAGTCTGGGATGTCCACGGGCTCAGATAATATGGTAGCTGCAGCCCGTGGCTGTCAGAGAAAGGCAGTACCCAAAATATGAACCACTATGTTTCAGAAAGCACTTCAGATGGAATTTCTTTCACAAATTTGAGGTGCTTAAGGAAATCTTTATTTAGCAGTGAGCTAGCCACCCTTTATAGTCAGTGGAGAGAAACGGATGTTCCAGAAGGTGATTTGTCTTCTTCTGAGATAGGCATCTAACTCCGGTGAGGTGAATTACCATCTGGAAGAGCCTGCATTAGGAGGAGGCGAACCACTTGCTGGATCATTTGCATCTCCCCATTGGCTGTAAAGGGTAGGGAGGGCGACTGTCTTGTACCTGAGTGTACAGAAGTTGGTCATTTAAGAGACGAATTATCAGTGTTGTTTTTAATCAACAATTTTCCAGCAATGTACTTCGTTTAGGAAAATTCCTGCCCAGCTCTACTTCTGATATCTTCAGACAAAAAAGAAAGGAAGCAATAGTAACTTCATGGAAAATGAAGTAACAGATGTACAAAGGCATCTAAACCTATACCAGGGGATTTTGTTATTTTCCTTCTTTGCTTATAAACAAAAACATAATTCTGTAAACAAATTCAACAAAGTGTTAAAAAGCAGTATTAATAATAATAATAATAATAATAATAATAATAATAATATAAACCCAGCCTTTGAAAATCAGAAAGTTTAGTTTTCAAAGCTCAATTTTAATTCTGCTTCGATAAACCTTTTCAATGCTAACATTAAAATGCTAACACAAACTATACATATATTTTAACATACTACTTGCATTAATTCATGCTTCACAAAATTTTAACAGTACAGAAGGTATTGATATGGAAAGAAATTCCTTATGCAATGATGCAATGCAAAATTTATTAGGACAAGACTGTCTGAACTACAGCTGAATACTGTACGAGTATAGTAGTAGAACAACAAGTTTATCTCACTTCTTCCCCAAAAAGGGTATTAAATGTTTGGCAGCCCTGCATGATCACTGCAATTGGAAGTCTGATCTATAACCATTAAACACCTGCCCCAGGAGCTGCATGAGTTACTTGTTCGCCCCATAGTTTCAGCACTTAATGCCTGCCCCATGAAGCAAGCAGTAATAGTGTCATGCCAGAGGTGGTTAAAAGGTATAAAATAAGCAAGATTTATAGGGGAGGCAGTATTTTCAGTGACTTTGTGTTTCTGTACAGCAGCTTGACTGGAGAGATGAGATATTAGAGGTAATAAATTTTCCTTCCAGTTTCTTGGTTCTTCATTTACGTCTATGTACAGAGAACAAGCACCTGATACTGAATGCAATTACGGACATTATGGTATCACACATAATGCCGTCTGATTTCTGTAGGTGCCGAGCGTTTGAAATACACTGAAATCTAAAGATTTCCGAAAATTAAGATGGAAATTGTTAAAACTAGAAAGGGATCTCCATCTCTTGCTAAGTGGCATCGTTTAGTGACATGCCAGCACATGGTGACACATCACAAACAATCTTGTGTTCTTGAGAGTTATTAGTAAATCTGCGTTGTAATTGTAAACACAAATGAGTACCTGGCAGGAAACTATGAATTAAATAGACGGATGCAAATGACTAAATACATTTTAATGAGCTTTGCTGTCAGTCATAAATTGTGTAAGCTCAGAAAAAAAAAAATCATTACTGTACAGCTAATAAGCATGTATGCAATTATAATTTAAACTACTGCGTATATTTGGCCACTGTATTCTTGTGTGGAATGTCGTGCAGAATAGTGTGGGTGTTCAGTATAACGAAATGGAAGCTCCACACGGTTCCAAAGCAAGAAGAGATCTTAAAAACGAAATGCTTGGCACTTCCCAAGCTCCCTGTGTATTTTCAGCTGTTGAAAGCTATGTGTATGTTTCAGCCTGAGCCTTTTCATTTCCATTCTAAGATTGGGATTTTTGAAGAGAAGCTCAAAAAGAGAGACTATTAGATGAAACTTTGTGAGTCATGCATTTGGCTCACTCGGGCTTTTAGGATAAGAATACCAGCCTTAGGTATCAGCAGCCCTTGATAGCTAGCCAAGAAGAAGAGCAACAATCAGATGTAAAATTGGTTGCAAAATCATACATTTGAAAGATGAGGGAGAAATATGAATAGAAAACATATAGTGAGACAGCCGAGCTCCATTGTAATTACTCCTTCACGTGCAATAGGTAGTCTTAGAGCTTAAAAACATTTTGTTGACTCAGTAAACTGCAGAGTAGACCCTAAAGCTAGGAAAGCTTTTCATTTTGGCTTCATGTGGAACAAATCTCAGTGTTAGTTCCTTAACAGTAGAAGCTGTGATTCATGTAGCACGCTTTTTCAGCCCTCTGAAATCACGAACTTGTGGAGAGCACAGGTTGAAAACCAGCTGATGAACCACGAGCTTCAGACTGTTGCTACCAAAAGAATCTCTCTACACAGATCTGCCTCTGTAGCAGTATGTTTTTCCTACTATTTTCTGTAGCACTCTTTAAATATTAGTGTAAATAAACCAGTGTTAATCTTTTCAACAAGGAACAATTAATAATTGCATGCTAGATCTTACCTGCTTGAACATTTGCAGTGCTCCTGCCAATGCTACCTGTTTTGTCTTAGAGTGTAATCGTCCTCAAAGAAGTGAAAATGTTAAGGAGATACATTTAAAATACTTTCACTTTGCTTTCTCATTCAAGATAATTTCTTACTGGGGGAGGCTGAAGTGGTTGGGTCATAGCCTTGGCTATGCAAATCATACTGGTTTCTGAATTTCTCTGAAGTCCAGAGATGCTGGAGAAGTATCATTTCTACTTCAAAAGCTGCTTATTTTTAGTGAGCAGTGAGTCTTTTATCAATAAAAAAATGTCCTTAACACTCGCAAGCTGAGCTCCTATCTGCAGGAGAACATGCTTTTTTCACTCAGTGGATTCTCAAGAAATGAAAAAGTCTCTTCCTTCAGCCCTCTGTGACTGATCGCTTGAGAAACACGCTTGGATGTGTTCACCATGTTGTGTCTATATCTGGCAGCTGGGTGACTGCCTCTCGAAGCACGAGTAAGTCTGTGATGGTTCCTGGGTTGTTTCCCTTGTTTTGTGTACAATGTAAAGCCGAGCTACACTGCACAGAAAGTGTAGCGTCAGGAGAATGTGAGCTCTGATTCCAAGAATTTGCAGCTCTGGAAGGTCTGTGTGTCCCTCGGGGATGTGGAAGAGAACAGGATTTCTCTGGAGAGGCATCCGACTGGGATTCCCTCAGCTCACTTTGCTTGCCTCAGTTTTTCTACTGCTCCACTTTAAGGCAATGCTGGAATTCTCTCCAGATCATATTTTCACAGAGAAGGGAAGTTTTTGTGGAAAACCCCTCCTACCTGCTTTTCAACAAGAGTTTTTCTCCCCATACAGGATATATGTTGGTCTTTCTCCCTCACAGTTTTTTCCTTTCCATGTTTTGATGCATGGCACTGGTTACAGCATGCCTGGCGTGTTCGTCTTTACTGACACGGGTCCAGATAGGTGTCATATGATAAAAAAGAAAAATTAATGTTGAGTTGTCTGTACTTTTGTTACTACAGCATCTTTGATGTCAAAGTCCTGCTCAAAGTGTTAGTACAGTAAAGCAACAAGGATTGGCTAAAACCAATATTGCTTTGATTTTTTTAAAAATAGACTTCTATCTCTAGAAAGTACATTGAATTTTCTCTTTTACGGCTTAATGATTTGCTGTTATGACAGACTTAATCAATCCGATGGGTCCATGTTCAATGTTCTGGCAAGTATAATCAGCCCTGGAGTGTTTTCTTACTCCCCAAAGGCACATTGTTTCTGTGTTTACTTCATTCTGACGTTTTATCTGGAAAGCATATTTCTTTTTCTTGAAGAAAAGTGTACAGTTCTGAGACATACATTGACATCCATGCATTGACTTCACTGAATATGAAATGATCTTTTAATTTAGGAATTGAGCAGAAAAGGTTATAGAACAAAAGGTCCAGCTAGCTAATGGGTGCAGAAATTACAGGGAAGAAAAAAAAAAAAAGATCATATAAAAATCACGGGACAGATTTAAGACAGTTTGTACTAATAAGAAAGACCGTTAAAGGTTCCCAGACAAGACCTGTGTGTCATTTCTAAAAATGTTCTACACAATGTCCCTTTGTTTGACTGCAAGATAAAGATCTGCTTCCGTAACTCGTCTCTTGCTTCTGAATCTTCATTTTGTGTTCTTTAATGTCACTGTCTGCCAGATGATTCTAGAGCCTTTGAAGTGCAGAACGATGGTCTATTTTCAGGCTCTACTCCCATGCAGAGTTCCAGAATGCACTGCAGGTCTTCGGGGGAGCTCTCCGGCAAAGAAGGAAGCGTGTTACTGAAGGTGATGAAATAGTGAATAAAAGAGAAAGCTGAGAGATTCTAGACTTTCAAAAGTTGATGTAAGTATATATTCTATGTGATGTTAAGTCGGCTAAGGGGGATCATTATTTAACAAACACTGAGTTTTTAAAAAAATGTCAGTACCTGGTACTGTGAAGGCAGAAGTAAGTGCATGGAGCAGTAGAACTGACTGCTCCTGTTCCTTGAAAGTGCAGTTCAGGGCCTGTTGTTCAGAGTGGTATGGACCTTTCCTATTGTGGGAAAGGCAGGAAAAACTGTAAGTGATGCTCTAACTACTGCTGCTTCACGCTAATGGCTTTATGACATTGGTAGACCCTGCTTGCGTTCATGCATGCTGTGCAGAAGGGGCCCTTCTTAACTGGATCAGTTGCAGGAACAACTTGGAACATACATGTTGTTGAAATAAGGTGTCCAACATAACACTTGAATACTTCGTGTGTCAGCATAATTTGGACTGAGAGCTCTATTGAAATGTTGTTTTGCTTATGCAGCGCATTTAATAATAGTCTAGTGCTAGGCAGGACATAATTTGTTCTTTAAAGGATGGTTTGTAATGAGCAATGTTGTCCTTACAGCTCTGATGATGTGAAATCATCTCTGAATCTTCAGTTTAAATGACACACCCAAGGTCAGCCATCATCTCTGTGCGTTCTCAGCACTACGCAGTCTCTTGGGAATTGTCTTTAATATACAAGCTTAGAGCATTCATGTCCATGACAGCTGTTTAATGTCAGAAGACTTTTTGTTGTGAAGTAGACAGGATAAGCCCTAGCCATAGGCTTTTAATAGTTTTGATGTTTTGAAATGTGAATTAACAATAGTTCACTTAAAATCCATGAGCATTTTATGTTAATTAAGTAAAAATGTATAGTTTCAACAAATCTTCGTTCTTACCTAACTCCAGCGGGTCTTAAATTCAGATAATCATTCAAGTATGTAAATAGGGATGTGGCTTATTTGCATCCCTTTGACATGCTACTCAGTAGAAATCCAAAGTGGAGTGCAGAGATGTGCTTCTGAACCCCTTCAGCTCAGTCAGTGGAGAACGATGGTGGTGGTATGGCTTTTAACCAATGGAAAAATGCAAAATAAAACTGGACTACATTGTACTGATGGAAGTGTGCTGTTGGACATGGAAGAGGGTGTTTTTTAGTTTGATCCGACTCAGATGTTAATATTTAGTTTCATTTCTAGTTTGGGATTGTTTTCCAGGAAATCTCTCAAGATCAGCAGTGGGTTTTTCTGTCTCCCTGATGGTTCTGAAGCCACCCGTAAGTGAAAACATTGCAAACAATCCACAGCTTCCTCTGGTTTCAGATGAATCTCATTGGCTGTGCCTCACATAACCAAGGAGCAAATTTCCCTGGGTGTCACAGCAATATTGTAATTTACCCATGCCTGTGTTATACAAGTTCCTTATATTCTTTGCTATTTTCTCACTTTGCATTTCAATAAAGACTAGGTTTCATGTCCTTTGAGCTGCCGCTTTCAGAGATATAACACATTAACGAAGCTCTGTAAGTGGCTCTCTGATTTCAGGGTGGTTTACGTGACATTGATGGTGTAATTTGAAGCTACAATAACTGAGCCTTTTTATCTTTTTTTTTTTTTTTGTATCACACGCTTCTATTACCTATTTGTATCATATAAAAGGAAAGAAAAAATAATTTCCTGTTGCTTTTTTTTTTTTTGCACTGAAGGCATAACTTACTGGTACCAATTGCATCAACCTCACTTCTGCCCCACACAATATAGTAAACAGGCAGATTCCTCAGCACATGTAATGTGGGTTTTCTTGTACTTTTCTTTGGTGTGTCTAGCAGATGTAGTCAGAGATTGCATTTTTGCCTGGATGAAATGGGTCTGATCCAATACAGGCAGACCCAGGTCTGTTTTTGGCCAAGTTACTCCACCTCCAATGGCTTAGTTTTCCCTTCTGTAAGATGAGGATAATGTACTGGCCTCCTTTTAAAAGTTAATTCTGATTTATAGAAGCAAAGTGCTAAAGAACATATTACGTCTCGCATCCCTGGAGCTTGGATTAAGGTGAAAGCCTTTGCTTTGTGCTCATGTGTTCTTCCTGAAATACCTACGTGCTTTGCATGTATTTTTAGAAGATGGCATGGATTTTGAGGTTTAAAGAAGCACTTGCTTTCTGCACTCGAGAGCAGCTGTCTTACTTTGTTGACCCTTTAAGGCACCAAGCTGTCCCAAACACAGAATTGTATGACTCCTCCTGGAATCACAGCTCCCAAATATACCTATCAGAGCAGCAGCATTGTAAAATAAGTTTTTTTTGATTTCTGATCCCACTTCTGGCTGAGACTGAAAATACCTCATGTGCACAAGTCCTTAACCCTCCAAGGTAAGTATCTGGGAGGAGGCTGCAGGACCCTGTAGTAAAAAGCTGGTTTGTAGCCAGCAGTATTTGATGAAGTTTCAGAAGTTCTAGCCGCTCAGAAAACCAGAGCAAAGACTGCAGAGCCAGTGGAGGATGTGCACAAAGGAAAATGTTTAAAAATAGATCAGATGAAATCTACACGGTAGAATTTGAAGCCTTATTATTAGTGAATAATTGCTGTGAGGAGTCTAACACTTTTCCTGTAAATTTTCAAAGATAAACAGCTTTCATAGATACAATTTGTTTGAATGAAAATGTTTTTAGAATAAACACTATGAAAAAATATTGGCTGTTATTACAGACTTGAACTTGGTAGTAAATAGAAATTAAGAAGCAACTGAGTTTTTCCTCCTTCAAGTAACCTGAATTTAATGTTAATGAAGCCTTGACACAAAAATAAATCTACAGGAAGGGTAAAAATTGAGAAAAAAAATGAGTGTTAAAAAAAAGAATTACTCTAAAGTGGCTAAAAGAGCCTAAGGTGTTGCATAAGCGTTGATGAGATTGCTCCTTTTGAGAATAAGTTTTATTCAAGTCACATGCAGAGATACCCGTTCTGAGAACGTAAGAACTGACAAAGGACCCACACACTGTCGACAACTCGACTGTGACATACATGCTATAGAGTGGTTTTATCTGTTGCTTCCAAGAGGTCACTTTCTTGAGGACACCATGTGTCTGTTTCTACCTCAGTGTAACTGATGCGGAGATGCAGTTACTGGTCTTCTCCCAAGTTTCTGTGTGGCCTTTGGTGTTGCCCAGTTACATAGCTTTTTTCAGACACATGCCCTGGTGCTTCATGTAGTAGCCTACACATGTTGGCTGTTGGGAAGTCTCTGAAACAGACCTTCCCAGGCTCCTTCACAAACAGGTTGACCCTCACCTGGCTGAACAGTGCCATCTCAGGTTTTGTTCACGTGTCTCCAGTTGTGGAAACTGTTGTTGACTGTATCTGCCACCACGCCAAGATGTTTGCTTTCATCATTGATTCTCTTCATGTATTTCAGCTTGCGTTGTCTTGAACATGCAACTAAAAGAATCCTTTCTTCATACTGTAAGGGTTTAGAACAATAATTTCTCCAAAGTTCTGCTCCTTGAAGAAGAGGACAGACCCATTAATGTTAACGTAATGATGGACATGTGGCAAAAAGAGAATGGGACTTCAGCACTTAAGTTTTTGCTCTGATACTTTCTCAGTGTACGTCAGTGTCCACATTTGTTTGCCTTTAAAAATCTCTCATATTGGTGTCTGAGAGTATTAATACCAGTACAGTTCTTTGGAGATGTAAAATACATTAATATATTATATTTGAATTGTCACCCTTACACATCAACAGACATTAAACGAGAAAGCACCTGTAGGGAGAAGTGGTGTGTATACAGATACGTTTCCAAAGAAGTTCTTTCATTTACACAGACATTCTTCATTCTTCTTGCACTCTTCCTTGCTCCTCTTATTCTTAAACACCCTTCAGCCACAACTGGCATGAAGTTTAGTTTGTATGACAGAGTGCTCTGAGTACTGTTGTGCATAAACTGAGAAAACTCTGATTACCAGCTATTAGGCTCGTGTTTTCCAAATTCTTCCCATGGTTTAGTGATGATGCAAACGGGAGCATTTTGTGCCAGTTCTGTGACCGCTGCAGGACAACAATACAGCCAACAAATAGGACAGCAAACAACATGAGGTACAGGAGCTGCACGAGCCTCAGCTGGGTAAGAGAAGTGAGATGTGGGTAAGAGGAGTAAGAAGTATGACTTGTATTTGGCCAAGAATTGTTTTTTAATGTCTGGGGATACAGTGAACTACACATACCTGGGGAGGAATCAAGAACCACCTCTGGTTTTGGAGCATGTGATTGGAGGGCAAGATATAGGTCATGAAAATTAGATGCTGTTTATATTAGAATTTCATGTGGAAAGAAAAGTTAGAAAATAGCATGAATAGGACTGAGCCCCATACAAACAGGCAAAAGTAAGTGTTCACCTGTGAGTGTAAATTTTGAAAGCAAAACTCAGCAAAAGATTTACCCAGATATACCTGATATAACCAGACGTTTCTCCACTGAGAAATATAACTGCATCTGACAGCATTTCAAATTATGCTCTAAAAGAATAATGACATTACTGTTACAAACAGAAAATTCCAACATGCCTTCTTTTAGCTTCAGTCGAATATTTGCAAAGAGGAAAATATCTTTATTCACATTGAATTCAGTCTCACATCCGTTAAAGTCAGTAGAAACATTACAGTTGATCAGGTCTATAGTATCTTAAATGTATTCTCTATATTACTTTCTTTAATGATGTTTATCTTTTTATTGACTTTTTTTACTTAGGAAACACTCAAGGCATCTCAACTAATCAGAGCATTAAAAGATAAACTGTAAGAAACAATTCAAGGAAGCTCAGCAAATGGTTCCTTAAATCTTTTCCAAAGCTGATTTATATCTTTGTATATTAGTTCTGTCTCTTGTCAATTTATTTTGTGTACAAGGTGTAGGCCTGTTTGAGGAACATGGGGCCTTGAAGAGACCCGTGCTGAAAAGTTGAACGTGCTTAAAAGCTAAACTCTTAAGACCATGGTAAGCTCTCTGGAAGAGGGAATCAGGAAAATGTCCCACTATCATCCCACAGTGCCTGTAAGGAGGGGGCTTCTGCCAAAGCGCCTGGTGATACTTTTATCAATCAGATGAAGGTTGCTGGCCTAGCTGGATTTGGGGTATACTTCCAGCAGGTGTTATCATGGTGTCTTACGATTTGGCGTGTCCCATCAGGATTCCTCTTTCATGGCTGCAAAAAAAATGTGCATCTGGGAAACAACTTATCAGGAGTGGAGCATCTCAGCATTTGCTTTCTACTTCAGCAACTTTTTTAGTTTTCAAAATGATCTAAAATATGTATAAACTAGCCAAGCTCGAAAAGAAAAACTCTTAGCTGTAGTTTTACTACATAAAATATTTCCTTATAATTTTTAGCTATGGAGTTTTGATGCATTGTGAAATGGTTTCATGAAGTGACAGCCTCCCACACAGGGATGAAAGCTGCAAACACTTCTGCGTTAGGCTATGGCAATGTATGTAGATGTTCATATTCTAGAAATGGTTATGGTTTTCAATTTCAGCTGTGTGTAGGAGGCTGTTAGTGAAATAATTTCCTTCCATGGAGAGGAACAACACACACATTTTGTCTTGCCACAGGAAAACAGCATGCATGTACTCAGTGGAAAATGCTCGGAGTCCAAATTGCTGCCTATAGGGTGGCTGAGAGCACTCCGGTAGCTGAGAGGACAACCTACAGACCAGGGCTGTCCCTGCAGAGGACAGCATTGGGACGCTGCTCGGTGAGGCTGTAGGTTATCTACGTGGGACAGCGGGGAAGCACGGTGACTCACCTGTTCTGCAGATGATACGCTTGGGTTTGCCTAGCCCGCAGCCAAGGAATGGGGGAAGAGAGCTAACAGTGCTGGGAGACAGGCGACAGGAAGAGATGATGAGTTTCGGATTGGATGCAGCACAGGAGTTGTGTGAGAGGAAGCTGTGACATTTGGTGATGTACTAGGTCATACCGTACATTTCTTACTGCTCATAGGAAATTAAGTTGTATTAAGAGTGGCTTCCCACAGAACTTGTTCTTGTGCGTGCCAGCCCTGCGTTGCTGCAGTGCGTTCTACTGCTCATGGGGTAAGTAACAATAACCCCCACATACCCGGCAACGTTAAATTACCGAGGCTTCAGTGGCCAGTCTCCAGTACACCGAGTCCTTCGCAGGACTCATGGTAAATCTCCTGGTAAGTCTGGGCCTCCTGTCCTTGAGGCTAGCAAAGCAGCGTATTCGTGCTAGAACTGGCTCTGAGAAGGCAATTTGGAGATAGCCTAAATTAAAAAAAAAAAAAAAAGAAAATCATCAACACAGGCTTAGAAGAAGTTTGTTGTGCATCCAGGAACAGTGTGAAATCCAGACCGCTTCTGAAATTCTCTGAATAGATCTGGCTGTTGGAGTACAGAAGAGCAGTTGGAAAGGGTTCTGTGGACTACAAAGCTGCTATTCCCAAATTACGTTCCATGAGAATTTCCTACAGAGCAGGCTGTACCTTACCATTTCTCTCCCAGCAATCAGCAAATGATGAAAATATGCGCATTAGTTTTCTTCCAAACACCAGAAGCAAATGTTCATTCCTCTGCTCATGGATAAAAAACTAACTTCGTGTTTTCCAATGCCAGTGTGGTCTAAAATAAAGCAAGCACCATCAGCAGTGCTGCTCTGCTATCAGTTTCAACACACACTGAAATTACACAAACCTTATTCGTTCCCATAAACTGAGAGAAGAACGCACATACAATACACTGTTGTGACAGCGAAAACCCTGGGACTGTGTCAAAGCAGAGACAGAAGAGATAAGAACTGCAATTTTTATTATGGTATAAAACAAGTAAGTTTTCCATTTTCTTCTGAAGACCAGGCACGAAGGGTGCGCAGGACTATCAGTAGTTCAGGGCTATCATTCGCCTGAGCGGCAGGGGTCCCTGCCAGCCCACGAGCACAGGGCTCGCTGCCGCACGGAAAAGGCCCAGAGGGGAGGTCAGCTGGACTTGACGGTGACCTTGCCACTCGGGAATGGAGGCAGGGCTCCGGAGACAGAACCGTGTTTGCTGGGCTTCTGGTTCCATTGCCCGTCGCAGATCAGCCCAGGATGGGAAAGCCGCCTCCTGCCTCCCCTCCTGCTGAGGGCGCAGCGACCGCTCCGCGTGCCCCTGGGTGGGCACAGAGGTGTCCCCACGGGCTCGTTGTGAACCCCAGTGGACACCCGCTTCGTGACTCACCCCTGCCACCTGCTCTGCTGCCCGGCTGCCCCATCACAACGAAGCTGCTCGTGGTGGTAGCTATCAATTTTTTTTCCTCTGCCACCCCGAAGTATATGAGGACATGGGCCAGAAAAGAGACAATATGAGGCATTTCAATGCACAGGTATGTCAGTATTGTCACTGCTTAGTAACAAACACTCACACAAAGGGTTATCTCAGGTATGGGGGCACAGCTTGCTGCCTTAATGCTCCAGTCACCTCATTCTCCCCCCTTATTTATCAAAAATACAGGAAAGTAACTCAGCTTCCCTTGCATCCTTGTACTGCTGTGCTTTCTGGCTTCCCGTGAAGCACCACAATCGCTGCTCAAATCCAGCTTAGTGTTACCCCGCTCTCTCCCCTCACATAGTCTGCGGAGCACAGCAGGCCTCTGTGACACGCCTGGTATTATCCACACTTGGCTGCAGATAGGAAATAGTTTTATAGGAAGGACCATCTGGTCTCCAGCTGTCCAAATGCGCGTTTGCCTGCACTCCTGCACCTGTTCAGCGTCTCATCCAGCCTCTCCCTGCCAGGTGCTCGCACACCAGAGGTCCTTCTGAGCCAGGGGACGAGAGGACATCTCCCAAAGCAGCCGTGGGTAGAGGTTTCTCTTTAGTAGGTACAAATCCCAGTTTATATTCAAAATAGAAACTCTGTGTAACAGGGGAAGCTAACTGCGCTCTGAAAAAAGGTCAGCAACATTACATGTAACAGCTAAGTCATCTTCACCAGTGCCCAGTTAAGGAAGGAGGCCTTCAAACGATTTGGTGTTTAAAACACTCATGGATATTGGTCTTACTCATCTATGGAATCACAGTCACAGAATGCCTTGGGTTGGAAGGGACCTTAAGGACCACCCAGTTCCACCCCCCCTGCCATGGGCAGGGACACCTCCCACCAGACCAGGCTGCCCAAAGCCCCATCCAGCCTGGCCTTGAACACCTCCAGGGCTGGGGCATCTCTTTTTTCTCCCTTTGCATGCTTGACTTCCCACGAGAGCTACATTTTACTATAATAATGAATCTGAGTGTGAGACTCAGACACAACTCTGAGATGGTGGAGTTCTAGTCCATGGGACTTACCTTTTTTATTTGACTGCCAACAAGATCTTTAGATACAAAATACAAATTGTCAGATTTCCTTCAGAGAAAGAAGAAATATCTGCAATTTGTGATTCATTTTTGTGAAGCATACTGTTACCACTCGAAAAGGAACTAAAGGTACCTATCAAAAATGACCTCAATGCCAAAAATTAAAAGCAGGATTAAATAGCATGTAATTACCAAGAGAAGAGCTGTAGCTGTCATTACTGGGCTGAAGAAATGGCATCACCATATACAAGAAGGATGAAGCGGTATGCCTGCCAGACCAAGCAGTTACCTGTTATTACACTACATTCCTATCTCAAGTGTAACACTGGAAAAATAAAATCTAATGATCACACATCGATGCTGTAGAACTTGCAAGTGAAAGCCCTGGGAGAAAAAAAAATATCTGAAAGCATGATGTTCCCTGAGCTAAGCAACATTTGCTCACATATGTTCTGGGAGACGGTGAAATTTTCCCCATTTTTCAAACGAAAACTGGAAACACACAGATGTTCCAGTTTGTTCCTTACCCCGCTATAAGGAAACCACACAGATTAAGGTTTTGCTGAGCAAATATATTCATCTTTTTCTAGTCTGCCAGCCTTATCTTCATGTTGGTTCCCCCTCTTTTAGCAGGGCATCGGAGTTTAGTTGTTAGTTTTACACACTTCTCCTAGGTTTGAGATACGTGCTGTCATCCAGGTATGATACAGCCATGTTACCCTCCAGGCTGTAAGGTGCTTTAGGTAGTTGTTTGGGAGGTAGATGGGCAGAGGGAATTAAAAAAGAAAAAAAGAAAAAAGTTTTAACAGTAGGCTTTTTTCTCTCCTTTTAAGGGAAGCCATTTCCTGTTCACAAGGTGCCTGCGAGTTGGCTCTGGGTGTCCTTCCCCACCAGAACCACCTGGGAAGGGCACAGGCAGAAAAAGCACCGCGAGTCCTGCTGTCTCCTTGCACGGTTCGCTCTGAGGCGGTGGCACTTACTGGCACCCTGGCTTCTCTACTGCCACGACCACAAAGCCGACACGTTCAATTCTATTTATCTAATGGTCGATAAGCTCTTGCTGTCTTAAGATAAGGGAGACCTTAAGATAGCTATTTAGGCAGCTTTTACAGTTAGTTAATGGGGAAGATACGCTTAAAACTTCCTCCCATTCACCATCTGTAGTGAGGAATTCATCTCCCCACTCTAAGACGGGCTGCTGTTGGGAGGCATCTCCTCCACTGCAGCTAATTACGAAGGGAGCACAGATGGCTAGGGAAGTCGCTGAGTTTTTAAGCAGCTGATGAGGTGGAAATCTCAGTGCAAACAATAGTTCATTATCTGGCCTCCAGAACTGACCTCTCCACCAACTCACTTCATAGCTCACCTAATTTTGACAGAGACTAGCATTTGAAAATTACAACTGTGTGTTTTAATGGCTGGGTATGTCAGCTTTGTTATAAATGAATTTGTTAATTAAGGACCTTAAAGAGCTGTGAACACTCTTATCCTAAAAATACACCATTAAAATATGTGATTTTTTAAGGCTTGAGACTACAGTTGACTGGGAGACTTAATGTCTGGAAAAAGCTTGTCAAAGTCTTACTGCCATAAGCTTTAATTGGCACTTTTAATGTTCTTTGAGGGGGAAAAATATCATCTTTTCATAGAGAGAAAAATGCAGAGAGACAATGAATATTTCCAACAAAAAAATGTACGGTCAAAGGATGAAAGGCTAATGTCTGCACTGCCCCATTACTTTAGAAGTCATCAAGTAACTTTAACCTATTCTGAAAAGGTATCAAGGAGAGAAAAGTTTCCAGGGTAAGTAAGTTCCTAACAGCTCTGTCAAAGTCAGTGCCGGGGAGGAGGGAACAGAAGAAAGAAGTCCAAGTATCACCTCCAGGGAGGAAGAGATGAGCAGAAAGATGCCCCTTCTCTTGCCTGGGCGAGATAATGTCACTCAACAAGAGAACATGGGTAAAGAAACTGGATTTACAGGAGGCTCAAGAAGCTCATAAGAAACAAGACTTCATTAGTTCTGCTCTTCACAATACTTGTTTTAAATAGAGAACTTTTCTCAGGATTTGCCAAAACCAGATTTTATATTTGTTTCTATTTGTGCTGTGCCGCCCTTTCTACAAAAGCAATCCTTAAGAAGATCACACGTGACTACGCCCTGCCACCAACTACCAAGATGTACAAGGGAGCAGAAGCGTAGCAGTATTGGAGTGCACCAACCATCAGCCAAGCAAAGGTGTTTCCATACTGCATGTTACAAAAGCATGGAAGCTATCACAGATTTTTACGTTTTCTGATTACTGTCAGCACACAGAAATAAATCTCAAATCATTTCCTTAGCTTTGACGATATACACAATGCTGTTCACAATTGATGAACAATTACGAATACCAGAGAATCTCTGAATCTTCTTCTCTCACCAACTTATACATTGTTTTGTATCGTTTTCCTGATACTTCAGAACAATGTGTTGTGGTCCTTTATAAGCGACAAAACCAAAGTCAGCATCATAAAAATGCCACATTGCTACAGACTGATGGTACTTGTGATCCATTTATTGCAGTCAACTAAACAAGCAGTGAAGTTTTATACCAACATTCCACAGTCCTTTAAACACATCTGCTACGAGACAGGATAATTTGACTCTCATTCAACTACATAATACAACCTTGCATTTTAACTCAGTAGAATCAGCACTGGAATATATACTTTCCAAACATGACAACATATAGCAAACATTTTAACTGTAGAGTGCAACTTCATATATTTTGTAACAAAGTAATTACAGAGCAATTCCTTAGAACAATATAGGCTTCATAATTTTAATAATGCACTGAATGTATGTAAACAAACTAGCAGAAAGAAGTTTAACAATGAAAAACTACTGCAGAAAAGCAACATACAGCTTTTTAGTAAAGACAGAGCAACAAGCATCCTCCAGAATTACAAGATCTTGCTTACCCAGGCAGAACAACTCTGTCTCACAGAAATTTAAGAGAACAGAAAAGGAATAAAACCCCTGATGCTTTCCACCCTCTTATACCAACAAAAAAAGAGCTACAAAAATAGATTAACTGGTATTTACAACAAAGACATACCTTTATGGCTAATCTTATAGCTAATGCCACAAGTCATAGCTTTACCCTTATGCTACATCACAGTGAATTGCTAATATTATTCATCTGGAAAGAGCAGGAAGACGGCACTGAAAAAGTGCTGAAGTGCTTCTCTCACAACTGCAGACACTGCAAGAAAACCAAACAGAAATTATCATTTACACCCTGCAATGTCATTGTGTTGGTTATTGCACTGAAACCATGATTGGTTTTGACAGGGATCTTGCAACACCACAAAACAATATTTTGGACTTATCAGTAAAGGAGCCCAGGGCTCCTTTGGTAAATGCCCCATTGCCAGACCAAAAAGCTCCTTGGCATATGCCTTGTGGCCATTTATTTTGCCCAAACATTCAGCCTCTCCTCTCTTATTGATACATTCCTGAACCAAATTAAAAAAATACGTGGTGGTTAGCAGCACGGACTTGGGAGGTGGTGAAGAAGGCCTGTTCCTTAACGTTGAAGAGGTATCCTCTATTTCCTGAGTGCCTACCCATTGACAACTTGTATTTACATTGGTTAGGAGCTTTTTTAGGTTTTGGAAGGCAAAAAAAAAAATCCATGCCTTTTTGAGGCACTCTTGTTGGTACAGACAGCGCTTTCAGAAGCAGCTTTCAAATGAAGGAACTCAGTGCATGCAGGCAGGGAGTGCGAGGACATGCCTGAGCTCCGTGGCAAACAACTGCCCGTGGCTAAGGCAGGGACAGCCATCACCTGGATGGAGGCAGACACACAGGTGCCTGAAGAGCCTTCACATCAAGGAGGAAACAAGCGATTTTACTTTCCTCAAGGATAGCAACAAATGGGATGCGTCGCAAGTTCTGACATGGGGATCTCCTTTTGCAAAAAAACATCGGTAGATCTAGCTCAATCACAAAGGTAACAACAGAAAAATAAAACCATAGGCAGGTAAGAATGATTTTTTTATATGCTAGCCAAAAAGTGCTGTTTTGTAACCAGAGAGAAGCACAGCTGCAGCCAGAAACCTGTCTGTGCTGAAGGCAGCAATTGGAACCGAGTATCAAGAACACCAAGAAGTGGAACAAGATAAACATTCACAGAGCTTGTGCTGGGAAAGGCAAAATCTGGCAAGAGATAATGAAATTGTGCAACAACCCATGGGTAAGGGTAAGATTCAGAATGCAAAAGTAAAATAACTGCAGTAGTGTTCTTGCCTCTTCACTAATTAAGACGTTAAGCCTATTGGTAATGATGCAGAAAAGGCGGAAGTTTCCAATTAAAATTTCTGCTTCGTATGTGAGAAGTAGGTGGTGTGTTGGGTGGTGACGTATTTTCCCCTCTACTAGCAACTGAAGAGGCAAAGCAACACTAGAAATAGACATTTTAATAAACACCATATATTAAATAAGTTTACCCAGTGCATTTTTAGGTAACTTAGAAATTCAATAGATTTTGGGAAAATGTAGCTGTTGTACTACAGAAGGACAACAAGAAAGAATCAGTTAAATACAGACTGATTTTCCAGTATCCAAGCAGTGCTGCAGAATTTATAGAAGGTTAAGGGATCAAAAATATAATTGCCACTAGTTAACACCCTTTATGAAAAAAAAATAAGCTTTAATAAACCTCATTTTGTTCTTCAGTGAGATATTTGGTTGATAAACCTATCCAAACAGACATGATACTTTTGTAGGGCATCATGGCAGTGAGTCAAACATCTTAATCCACAACCAGCGTAATACTACATTAACAAAATACACACTCAGTATCCAAACTGACAGATTTGGAGGAGGAGCTTCCCCACTGGCCGCAGGTCAGGTGGGTTTCTTAGGGAGGTTTTACTGATCTGTACAAGGACACACTTTGGTGCTTTAATAAAATCATGCAAAAGGCAAAAGTGGATGAATTGGTACATTCTTACAGAGCCTGAATAATACAGAACAACATAAATCATGCCTGAAGCTGATTTTCAGTCAGGTAGAACTTGCTTTGGCATAGCAAAAGGCACAAAAAAAATATTTGTATAGGAAAGAGAAATTTAGGCCATAAAATGGAAGACTGTACTGTGCTCTCCAAAACCCTTTAATTCAGTTTTAATGCCCACTGTGATGCTATGGCAAAAGCAGGTAATAGGAATTGTGAACATATAAGCAGGGGGCGTAGAGTGAAAGTGAAGAGGTTGGGAAGGAAAACACAAAGGGATGAAAAAAATGAACACTTTCCGTTGTTGAGGACTAGAGAAAATCAGTTTGTTTAGTCTACCAGAAAGAGCTTCCACAGCAAATATCTAGAGTGTTAGTATGCTCAGATGTTTTAATAATGTCAGCTTATTCTCATATTAATAATACAGAAGCGGTAGGCTCACACTCTACTCAAGTATTTTACGACCAGGCAAATTCTTGAACAAGTGACTGAGTTCAATCTGACTGAAAGGTGTTCAGCGCCACGCCAGGTACCATAGCGATATTTAAAGACCTACAATATTAAGATCATCTTATCTAATACTCACCTTTGACCCTAAGGTGTGAGAAAATGTCATTTTTCCCCCAAGCAGCATTTAGCCAGTTTTCAAACAGACATCTCTATCTTTTCTGCCACCTCCACATCGCTGTGCCTGCATTCATACTGGCACAGGATAAATATTATTGAAGATCAGGTGCACATACAAGTAACAGCTCCCAAAATTGGTATGTTGTGTTTATTTACATAAAATATCTCTCAGAAAATTAATCACAAACATGACAGCAACAAGAAACTTCACAGCAAATCTAGTCGAGCTTTTTCTATACATGATGTATTTTTCCTAGGAACATTATTAGCAATATTGACACATTTACACATTAAAAGTCTATACAACGTCCTTTCCTCTCCCAGTCTCCGAAACGTGTCGGTTCAGGGCCTTTAGGTCCACCCCTCTCTTTTGTAGTAGGATTGATTCCATCAGGGAATTCTAGAACGACAGGGAAAATTCATTAACATGCCTATAATGTTGACAAACATGGACACAAATTGAAACAAAGGAAGTTCTCTTTGGACATCAGGAAACACTTTTTTTTTTTTTTTTAAACTGTGTGAGTGACAGAGCAGTGGCACAGGTTGCACAGAGACATCGTGGTGTCTCCCTCCCTGGAGACCTGTAGGGGGCCCTGCTCGAGCAGGGGGCTGGAGCAGAGGACCCCGCCAACCCCAACCGTTCTGTGAAATAGAAAGTTGTCATCATCTGTAAGCTTTGCCTCTCAGTCCACACTTAAATGCAAAATCAATTATCTTGTTTATAAAGGCAACCTTGAGTTAAGCACTTCCCAGAGCAATAAGAGTCATTTCAGAGTTTTGTGACTACAGTCAGAAAAGTATGATCAAATTCCGTCACACAAACAAAAAAGCAACTCAATGTCCAAAGCTCCACAGTGGATTCGGAGTAAGAACTGGCATCGTGCAGGTATGCTGTACGTACGTTTGCTACATCTAAAATATCAGGTCGTTGTCTGTGTTTGTTTAGGTTTCTGATTTTAGACTCACAGGTATGAGAACTTCAGTCGAGATTCTGTAATTCTCGGACTTAAAACACCCTGTTTTCATGGATGATATTTTTTCAGCAAATACCATGTTGAGATTTCCCAACATCGGACTAAATACCACCATCCTAGAAGGTACTATGAAATCCCAGATAACTAAAATTAGACATTTTACCTTTTAAAACTGAGCATAAGCCTGCTAAGTCCCTGTGATGCCCCTTCAGGACAGGGTGCGACCCTTCCCGAGCAGGGTGTGAACGGGACTCCAGAATCTCTGTGCTGAGCTGCACGCTACGCTCACGCTCCCAACACCTCCCTAATTGACGCCACCTGCCCTTACCGCCACGCAGCTTTGTTCCACCCCCGGCAGTCTTGTGCTACTCGGTGCTCCCGGAACGGGGCCCTCTCTTCACAGCAACTCAGGGACGGCTGCACAGGCATCGCCAAGCCACAGAGGAGTTACTTTCTGGCACGGCACCACCCTAGGCTGGGTATTTTTTCATCCTGCGGCAGACTGCAAAGCGCTCTGAAGCTCTCTGCACCCCACACCCGCTTGCCATAGTGATTCCAGAACCTTCCTGTACACCCAGCTCTGGGCTCCCTCTGTTGCATCACTGAGCCAGCGCTGGTGGGGACGCAAGTAACAAGGAGAAGGGCTGAGAATGAGAGAAGACAACAGGAATCCTGGAGAGCGATGAAAAAGGGCAGTGACAGAGGAAGACTCATGGCTACAGGCGATACGCGATGACATACTGTGATGCCCGCTTGAACACTCACACAGACCCTGACAGGGAATGTCAAGTACTCGAGTACTCCCCATAGCTCAAGGAGCACAAAAGCATCTTGCATTATCCCGTAGATGTCATCATCCTGATACCCAAGCACTACTGCTGTGCTGACAGTGGACGCAGAAGGTCAGAAGGTTTCTCCACGATAGCTACACGGCAGAGGGAATCGCAAACGGCCATCTCAAACCCTCACATTTTTTCTGATAGCCATCAAGGATACAATGGGTAGCGGGCATTCTAACAAACTGATGTTATGTGTAAAAATACCCAAGTACAACTACATTTAAAGCCAAAAGAAACCTTCAATTTTGCTCTAAATATAGAACACTTAAGCCAAAAGCAAAAGATAATAATTATGCATTGGTTTTAAAAGAAGCACTGATGGCATTTATTTCCTCGGAAATAAAGGAACAAGAAATTAAGAATTAAATAGTGCTTACAGAACAACTCCAACTCTGAGTCAATGCTCAAGTGAGTCCATCTGAAATCGCCTGCAGCCATTTTGCAGACCATACTATAATTTTTCAGTCGTTCTGTCACCTGGATATTCACAGGGATCTATTGCTGTATTGAAAAAGCTTGTCCTGGAGACCTTGGAACGGACAAATACGGGCTATCACTACTGGTGAACAAACAGTGACAAAACAGCACACTGGTGTGTAAGATCAAGTCTGCCTAGCACTTTTACTTAAGGAAAGATGGCTCATCAAAAAGAGAGGGAAACAGATTCGTTCTCTCTCCTGCCTGATAAATAAGCGCATTCTTCCATTGGCTTTCAGCAGTGACACATCTGGCACCTGGGGCTGCCAGGCTCCCTACACTAAGGCCAGGGGAACACAGCCCCAGCAGCCGCAGTTCATCAGGGCCCCCGGCCCCACCGAGGGGCTCAGGAAACAGCATCTGCTGTTGCTCTTCAAAACGCTCCGTGCAAGGCTAAGAAACAGGGACCATGAAAATGGCATAGGTCAGGAATCTTCTGCGGACTAAGAAACAGAACTGACTTTTTGGATAAAAAAGAAAGTAGCTGGTGCCCTCATGGGTTTACCACCATCGGTTAGAGCTATACGGTAACAGACTAATGCTGCCCCCCCCAGTGACACTTAGCAGCACCCTCGCTGGGCGACTTCCTACAGCGTTTGACCACCCTTGTTTCGAAGAAGTTTCTGCTCATACATCCTCTGCTGTGACTTGTCACCACTGCCCCATCTCCATTCGTTTTCAAAACTGTTAAGCCCAGAAAGCGATTCTGAAGACTGCTGAACACCCATCCCTCTTCATAAACGTGTATCAGCACAACATCTCAAAATCTTTACTTTAAAAAACATGGCTTTCAGTTTGGTAAAACGTGACTTACTTTCCAGGGGTTCCCTCTCTATACTGGACTCCTCTGGTTCATCAAATCGACCTACTGGTAACTTCGGTTTCTTAAGTGCCTGCTTAGCGGGTTCAGGTCTTCCTCCTGTGTTAGAGCTGGTGCTCCTCAGAGAGCTGCAAAGAACCGATGACCCTGTCAAATGAACAGACGCGTAACGTAAATGTGAGGCTTTAACACTGAACAGTTCTAGCACTGTTTAGAGAACCTCGGGGGGAGGCCAGGAAAAAGCCCTCCAAGTATTAGTTCAAAACTCAACTCACAACCACCTAAGAAATCAGCACAGACTCTTATTTTCAGTCCTAGAAACATATGCAGGGAAAACTGTGTTAGTTGTGTAACTCTGTTCACATAAACAGTGTATTTTAAACTGCTTGAACTTCTCTTCATCATTACCTTCTTGTATTTTAGACTCTAAATAGTAGTTGTGCTAGCACAGACCAGTACATTCTGTTTTCCTGGAAGAATCCTAACCTCCCCAAGAAACCAGCTGATTTCTAGGTTTTGGCTCATTTCCAGCAGCTTTTTAGTCAGAAAAAGCTTCTGCCTTCCCAACGGAAAGTATTAAAAAAAAAAGAAAAAAAAACATTGTTCCCTTAATAACAGGTATTCCAGAAAGTTGCTACAGAATAGATGGGCTTTGTTTAGGATGGTAAAGTATTTAAGCTGGTAGGCAAAAGCAGGACAAACTTTAAACACATTTGCATTCACGTATACAACTGCAAATTGTGCAAATGCGTTGAAGAGAAAAAAAGTTACTTATTTTAACAAAGACCTACTAACAATTTTTAAACACAAATGTAGAAGAAACCTTATCAGCCATACCTCAAAGTTATGTTAAGTAGTCTAAAAACATAGAGGTGCACAGATATTATAAGTCACAAAAAGTTCAGAAGTCATTAACAAGTTAAAAATTACTTTCAAAAACCTCTCAAAATGAATGCTATTTCCACAATCGTTTAAAAAGCCAAATGTCCATGGACAACGTATGTTTAGAGAGTAGCTCTTGTTCACTGTGGACATGTGCCTAAAGGGGCTCTGACCTTTCTTAAGGAGGATTCAAGCAGGAATCCTCCCGGTACCACCCCAGGTGCAAAGCACTGCGAAGAACTATCCCACCGTGCTCGAGATCGCACCAGGCAGCCTCCGCAAGCAGCACGGATTCGCCTCCCCTACACCAAACAACGATCCACCTGCGCTGCCAGAATCTGCGCATCTATTCATCCCAAAATACCACAACCTTAAGATTAAACCCTATGGTCACATAAACCATACCATGCCTGCCAACCACTGCCAATGCCCCAAAGAAATCTACTTTTTTTTCCTTTAGCTATGACATAGTGGATTATGAACTGGGAGGAATTTAATTCTCATCCATACACTGGATCCTTCTACTCCTGCCAGTCAACTGGCTCTTCAGCAAGCTGAAAGAGAAGCTATTTAGAAAGCTAAATTATGGCTGATATTCTAGCCTAAATTCAAACAGAAGTCAGATGAAGCTACTGATATGAAATCGATTATCTCAGCACAGAAGAGACAAAATCAATTTTTCCTATTTGTAATACTTGCTATTGTTGACCAAGATGTATTCTTCTTGACACAGAGGTGAAAGAAGTTCAACACTAAGTGCCTCCGAGAAAGGCACGATGAACAATCAACCCAGAGTAGTCACTGCACCAGGCCTGTCGGAGTTTAAGAAGCGACTGGACTGTGCACTTAGTCACATGGTCTAAAATTTTGGGTAGACCTGTGTGGTGCCAGGAGCTGGATTCGATGATCCTTATGGGTCCCTTCCAACTCGGGATATTCTATGATTCTAACCTCATCAGTACAGCACATTCTGCAAACTGCCCTTGACCTCCCTCTTCCTTTGCGGGCTGTCACAAAGCCACGCAATGTATTAGTTACAGGGTTGAATTTAAAAAGAAGTTGAAAATCCCATGTCTTTTAAGCTGCTGCACAGCCAACATCCATAATACCCAAAATACATCTAGTTCTACCAAATTAAAATAATGGCTGTGGAGGATATTCATGCTTCTTACTCTATGTTTCTTGGAGGCAACACAGTTCTCGAGAGCCTTCATCTCCTCAGAAACAACTTGTTTGCAAACTAAGCCTGCAGGAGGTCTCTGCGTTAGCTAAGACCACCACAGATTCGGAGCGACGGCCGGGTGGGTGCTTCAGGAGCCCCGCGGCAGGAGGACGCCGTGAGCTTCAGGTTTTGAAGGGGAAGGCAGGGCCCTGATCGGCCGCCCTGTGCCCACTGCTCGGGGCTCCTTGTACGCCCGAGCCCCTCACACACCGGGCACAGGGCAGAGATCGCCGAGGCGGCCCCCTCACGCCCTCACCCCCGCCCCAAGCCGCAGGCAGAGCGAGGCCCCTGCCCCCCCGCCGCCGCCATTTCAGGCGCCCTTCAGCCACCGAGGCAACCGCCCCCGCGTGAGGAAGAGGAGGAGGAAGAGAAGCAGGGGAGACGCCCAGGACTCCCCTCACCCCCTTCCCCTCCCTCCTCGCCCCGCCCGCCGCTTACTGGCCGCCCCCGCCGCGCCCCGCAGCAGCCGCAACGCCATGGCCCCCACAGCCCGCTTCAGGCGCCCGGCGCGTGCGCAACGGCTGCGGGCGGGGCTGGCGCGGCGGCCGTTGGGCGCTGAGGGAGGGGCGGGAAGCGGGAGGCCGGTCAGGGCGGGTACAAATAAAAATCGTTAAAATACAGCGTGGGAATAACACGCGGAAGGTAGCTGGGACGTGAGATCTCCTGGTCTGAGGGAGGTGTCCCTGCCCGCGGCAGAGGGGTTGGAATTAGATCGTTTTTAAAGCCCCTTCCAAACCCAAACGATCTATGATTCCATAAGGGAATTAGGCTTGCACCACAGCGTTGATTTACAGGCTGGCTTTGTCCTCATAAATTAAAGGCTGTAGAACTTCAAGGTTGCCATGCCTTTCCCCTTTTTTCCCCTCACGTAATTGTTTCATTATTTAATAAATTTGACCTCTCTCACCTCTTTCTGCACCTGAGTAGGTAGGAAGAAGGCAGCAAGAAACCGAGCAACACAGCCCAGTCACTGACCCAGAAGGAGTATTTCGGACCACATCTTTTAATTTTTCCAATCTATACACTGAGAAAGTGCTCTGAACACTCTACAGTCAGTACAAACCTAAGCCTGGAACAGATAACGTCTGGGCATACAGGGTGGAGTTCCAGTTATTTAGCTCCAATTGATTTCTTTTGAGCATACTAACATTTTTGTCACACTCCAACCATCTCCATCTAACTTTGCTCCTCCATAAAAGAGAACTCAAAACTCTGTCCACAGATACAAAGCCACAGAAGATAACTCACTCACTCAGCCATTCATGGAGATGGAGTCTAAAATAGCGTTTTGTGTTTGAACAGTTTAAGAAAGTAAATTAACAGCCATGCTCCGCTGGGTTTATTGCGCTACAACTGGCAATGCCTACACGCTGAAAGTGATTAAATTTAACTGACTGCCTTCTGTGTGACATTTTCTCAATAAGCTTCTTGTAACATGGTTAATTGGTCATTAGAGACTGAAAATAATGGGAAACGCTTTACTTTATTCTAACAGCAAGATGCTGAGCTTCTAGACTAGAGAAAAAAAAAGTAATACTGGTAGTTCGTGCAGGAAAAATGCTCTTCTGACCAAAAGCAGCAAGGAAAAAGCCCACAGGTCTATGACAAGTTCGACAACGAATCATGTATGCGCTTGCTATCATGAAATCCTTACCTTAAAAAATACTCATACCAAGCTGTCTGTAGGTACCAAGTAGCAGTAAGCTCTGTTGATTGAGAGCTTAAAGCAAATCCATGAAAATCATGCTGACATGCATTCCCAAATGTTAAGGATAAAATAGCAATGTAGGATTAGTTAGGAACTATTCTTCCACCAAAAAATAAGCTGAGGTCTTCAAAGCATTATTTTATATGCTTTATTAGTTGTATTCCTGTAAAAATGCAAAATGCACATTTTACTTCTCAATTGTGTATTTCTAGATCCTGTGGTTGAGAAGGTTGTGAATCTGAACATAGGTAAGTACAAATTTAGCACGTGCCACAGGAATTTGCCACTTCGTGATTAAAAGAAACGTGTTGTTGTTGTTTCCATCCCCCCATTTACTGATCATTTCTCTCTCACTCTCCAGCTTGCCTTGCAAGGAGGAGTCAAACAATATTGTATTATTTATTTTGCTGTTCTAAAAAGCAGGGAATAGAAGACTTGGAGCTAACATATATACTCTGCCAGCAGGTCAATTCAGATAAGCCAGAACATAAGCTTTCCATGAGTGCTATCAGGAAAGCACCACATCCACCACTGTCACATGCCACCGACAGATGTGCCGATTCCTAAGGCACATCCTAAGGAAATGCTCCGAGCATTTCCTTTCTGATCAAGTCAAGAAAGCTTAGCTGTCAGAACAACATACCTGGTTGGGGCTGTGCTGATAAGATTAACTTGGAATGAAGAGTGTTTTGTGGCTACAGAATAAATTTTCCACCAACGTGGAAATTCTTGGCTCTGCTGCAAAGCCTGTTGACTTCCACAATGATCTTTTTTTCCCCCAATCAGTATCCAGATCCGTAGGATCAGAACGTTTAATTTGGATGGAAGATTCAAACACAAACCAAGGAATTAATAATTTATATACACTACACACAAGCAAAATTTCAGATACAGTCATTTTACACAATGGTGTCCTAATAATATCACAGGGAGCTTTGTGAATAACAGGAGCAACATACTGCCTTCAGGGATTGAGAGACTGGCAGCTCCCTAAAGGAGTGAAAAAGACCCTAACATTTAACTCCCATTCTGTAAGCAGCATCTGATGCAGCCTAATCCTCTGTCAAGTGGTTGTAAAATACCTGCACGGAGGAGAGGTTGCTATCACCACAGGAAGATGAAGCTGATTCAAAACAGAAGAGGGGAGAGATGGAGCACTTTATGGCTGCTTTGGATCACAACACTGAATTAATTATGCATATGAATCCATACTCTTATCTAGTAAATAGACAGTAGAAAAACGCAGGAGTAGGGGGAGTATGCTGTGTAACACGCACAGAGTTATCCAAAACATGGATGAGTGCATGTGTTGTTCAGACAGCAACTGCAAGCATACCATACAGTTAATAAATGCACTTCAAGGACACACTGGGGTCATCATGCCACTCAGTGCTGTCTTACAACAAACAAGTAGTGGCCATTCCTTTGGGACTTCAAGATGTCAAACAGCCCCCATGAAGGCTACAGTAGTGAGAGGGCTCCCAGACTACAGACAGACTGCACTGGGCAATACACATTAGGGGAGAGAAAAAGAAATTCTCTTCATTTGCCCTGTTCCATTAAGAATTTACGTGCAAATATCATATGATTTTCTACACCATCCATTTCACTTAAAAAACAAACCAGATTCAAGACTGCTTAAATGAATGGGCTCAAGTATTAAAAAAGAAGTCAAGAAAAAAAGTGGCTACAGTGCAGAATATTTCTGCTTTGCTAATCACAAAAGCATGACGTATGCTTTTGGATTTCCAGAGAGATCCAACAAAAACATTTTTCAATAGTGACAGAAATGTCTAAATAGTTCCATGCTCACAGTATTTTAACTTCATCATGGTGAATCACGGAATATTTTGTAGATCTACCTCCCTAAACTGATATTAAAAATTAAGCTACTGGAATACTCTTAAACAAAATACAGTCGAGATATCAGAACACAATTTAAATATTTAAAACAGAGTAGCACCGTCATAATATACGGAACATTAATAAAGCTAGACATTGTTAGAGGGGGAATGTATTTAAGGTATCTTTGTGTCATAAGCACTTGCCTAACCCAATTCTAATAAAAGCCTCTTAAGTGGACACATTGCCAAGTTGCAGGTGCTCAGCTGAAACTTGGAAACCACAGAGAAGAAAACGGATTACAAAGACTGTATTAACAAACCATATCAAATGCAAAACCACGTCATTATAAACTCTTATTGCTATATTCATTTCAAATAATACAAAATTATTAATTATATGCAAAAATGCCTCCCCAGAATTTTGGTAATTCGCAGAAGATTTCAGTTTCTTTAATTGCTTCCATTAGAGCCATTTGTTCATTTTATTAACACCAGATGCAATAACACAAAGCTAAAAATAAACATGCATTATACAACAAATTTATATTTTTCAAAAAAATGTTCATTACAATTAGTGAATGCACAATGTAACCCCTTTTTCCCCCCACCTTTAGTGAATTATTGTTTGAAACAGAGAAAAGGGAAGGAAGGAGAAACCAAACATAATGCTATTCAGCACCAGTAGAAAGTCAATAGACCTTTAACATTCCTGTATATCAAAAACATTTTATCTGTATCACTAAACAGGTAAAGTTTACAATATTGTCCCAGTTGAAGATGTATTGGTTTCTATTTACAATACTTTGTAGTCAATAAAACATTTTAACAATATTTAAAAATTGATTAAATTCATAAAAGTATTGCAGAAATTTATAACATTTACTTATTTTATGTACATACAAGGAAGTCCATGTAAAACTGTCCATGTTCATCTGAAGAACTGACAGAGTAAGGAGCAATTTTAATACAGTTTGCAAAACCCCAATTATTTGAAGGCAGCTATCATTAAACATTCAAAAATCCTTAGTTGCCATTTGCTTCTGAAAACTAAAGTTCCAGTAATAAAATCGAATATGTAAACTAACATGTTTTTGAGATCAGTAGAAAATATATTCCCACAGGCATAACGTATTTAATAACGATGATAATGACTTTGTAGAAAACTGTTAAGATGTAGTGATATCTGAACAGACAACTCACTAACGGTCTTTGCGAGACTCAGGGATGTAGTCATTTTTCAAATACCCAGTATTTTAGCAGCTCGTTGTGTTTCCAGTTTAAACTTCTTGCAGTGCTAAAATACGACGACTGAACGTGTAATACCGTATCAGAATTTTTAAATCCAATTAATTTTGGCATCTAAACCCTCTTGCAAAATGAGCCAAGCAACATTGACTTCTGTAGTATAAGAGCCCATAATAAACAAACTGAAAGTACACACTGTGCTTTAATCTCCAAATAATCAGGTACCCCAAATTAAGAAAAAGTAATAGAAAAGTAAAAAGAATAAAATAAAAAAAAATATTGCACAGCCACATTACCTAGAAAGTAAAGTTGATGTTAAAAAGCCCTAAGTGTGGATGATATAAATTATCTTCCATATAAAAAGTATAAATATCTCTTAAAATACAGCTGCAGCTATACTTTAATACCACACATTATTTGATTCATCTGTTAATGAGGTAATAACCAAGTCTCTTACAATGCTTTTCTCTACTGAAAATATTTTAGGGCAGCAACAAGGAAGAATTTTTCTAAAAATATTTCTGAATCAAGAACAGCAATGTGTGCAGCTCTCCCTATAAGCGAATCTGCCGTATTGGGCAATGCGTTAATTACATTATAACGAACCAAATTACATTCCTTATTTTGAAGAACTGGCAGAAGCAGGTTCTGGATCATTTCAGCATAAATTGGTCCTGCAGAGGAAAATAAAAATTGCACTGCGTGAATCACCAGGAACAAACACAGTTCTATGACCTTGACCTGAAAATGAATGCATGCCAGAGCGCTAACAGCATGTGTTACGCTGCTTGTCTGTTAAGACTGAATACAGTTTAATTTCCTCAGATACCTGGGAAAAATAATTTTATTTACTTTGCATTTTTTTCTTGGTACATTTATAGTGAGAATGTGCTTATCAGTATTAATGTATTATACTGGCTACGTAAAAGGTATTTACTTGTCAACATATAATATTAGAACGTGAGTGTGCTAGGATATCTCAACTGTAAATACAACAACCAACCATCTGAGGCCCCCAGCTCAGGAAGGGTATGGAAGTATTCAAACAAGTCCAGAGGAGGGCCACAGAGATGATCAAGGGGCTGGAGCACCTCTCCTACGAAGACAGGCTGAGGGACTTGGGGTTGTTCAGCCTGGAGAAGAGAAGGCTCCAGGCAGACCTTATAGAGGCCTTCCAGTACCTAAAAGGGGCCTACAGGAAAGTTGCGGAGGGACTCTTTGTCTGGGCAAGGGGTCGTGATAGGACAAGGGGTAATGGCTTTAAACTAAAAGAGGGTAGGTTTAGATAAGGATGAAATTCTTTACTTGGAGGGTGGTGAGGCACTGGCACAGGTTGCCATCCCCATCCCTCGAGGTGTTCAAGGCCAGGCTGGATGGGACTTTGGGCAACCTGGTCTGGTGGGAGGTGTCCCTGCCCATGGCAGGGGGCTGGAATTAAATGGTCTTTAAGGTCACTTCCAGCCCAAACCATTCTGTGATTCCACGATCTCTCAAAATTGTAAAATTGCATTTTCATTCACTGCTAGTATTAAGCCTCAACTAAATAAAGCCCACATGCTAGAAGCTACAACTGGACATCTTCAAAAAATGAAAGCTATCTGTCCTCCCTATTCGTGGAGTAACCCATCAGGGGCTGTGTTTGTCCCACCTAACTTTCAATGAAGTTTATAAGCTAGAAATGTATTTAGTCTCATCTTTTGCAAGACATATTAAGAAAGCAATTCCGTTCTTATGTAGATTTTCTCCACTACTACAGAGTAAGCCCAGGGTGTCTAAAGACGTAGCTGAGGTGCCTGAAGCACTCAAAATTAAATGGGATGAATCTGAAACCTATAAGCTTTCATCTGAGTGGTCTTTTTCCATTTATTACCTGATTGTTTATCCTTTAAAGCTGTTTTACACATCTCAATGCGAGCGGAGTGATAAGGAACATAACGATCTTGCAGAGATCCTACTAATACAATGTTTTTGAAGTAATGAAGACCTACAAGAAAAGAGAAGAAAGTATATATTATAATGAATCACTTGACAATTACTACAGACTAATTAAACATTTTACAGCTGAAGTTTGGCACTGATTTATTATAAGACCTTGCATGAAAAGGCAGAAAGAATTAGTTACAAAAGACAGAGCTACAGAATAATTAAATTTTGAGTACTGGCCTTTTTCTCTGTACATATTTTAATACACACATACAGACGTGACTCAAGTGTGATGTTTCCTATTTAACCAAAATCAGTACGGTTTAAAACTTTCTCTGGCTTCTTAGACTGGAGGAGATGTAGGAATCGAGCGCTCAATTTCTGGCTGACAGAAGGGAGTAAAGGCTCTGCATTGCTTAACGAAGCCTAGAGTTGAATGGTGCCTTGTCTTCTCCACTGATGCCCCAGTCAACAGCGTAGCCGGGCCAGGATTAATGCCCAGCATAAATATCTATGCAGTACAGCCCAGGAGTGCAGCCCATCCAACAAAAAATCCTTCCCTTTTACCCGATTGTTTCCTAAGTTTCCAGTATTTTATAGACTCTGTATGATGAAGGCTACGTGTCCAAACCAAGTCAGTTACAAAACCAATGTTGAACAACCTCGATATATGAGAAAGTAACTGGACCTGCCCAGATTTCAAATAAATTGATAAATAAAAACTCTGCATATCTATAGAAACATAAAGAAAATCCATCCAAACTAAATCCTGTGCTCTTCAAATATGAAATCCTGTTTTTCTGTTTGTTTGTTTTGGCTGTTGTGGTTTTGAGAGGGTTTTTTAGTTTTGTTTGGTTTGTGGTTTTTTGTGTATTTGTTCTGCCTGTGACCACTGCAAAAACAATACTGTTTCAGCAGATCAGCTAAATCACTGGAATCTTTTATTTGACATCTGATGAAAAATGACCGCAGCAATCTTACACAAAGATGCAGATACCAGTTCAAAAACCTAGTACTAAGTTGAAAACAATGCATTTGGAATGAATCAAAGACAGGAATTCTCTGCAGGCTAATCTGTAATCGTTTTATAAATTCCTCAGGAATCTACCTATCTCGAATTAAGTATTTTTGATATGAGCTTTCCCTAGAGAAATATGCATTAATTCATATAAAAGGTACAAAGAAGTGGGTTGCCTAGAATCAACCTGAGGAAGGAAGAAAAGTCCTGTGGAATCTTTAGAGGAATAGCAGTCTACATCAATCAACAGTTAATAGTCTCTTTTCAGCCTCACATAAAACAAAACCAGAATTAAAACAAAAATAGCTTAGGACATCACAATTTAATAAATTAAGCATCCCCCTTTTGGTCACAGTGACTCATTTTTTATGGTCTATATAAAAATAAAAATAATAACTTATAATATCTCCTAAAAATAATATAATGGACTTCCCTTTACTTCAGGTATGACAAATATAAGGAATCTTTCCTGAAGTGTTTGAGGGAATTCTTCAGTAGGAACAAAAAAGGCATACAGGATATTTCATAAGCATGAATTTTATTCTTTAACCATTCTTTATGTTTTATTTTTGTTGGTGGTGATGGTTTTTTTGGATGTGTCTTTGTGCTTATTTTGAAGAAAAATGTCCAAGTCTTATGCTTTGGAGTTGTTTTTTCTGACATGGTTGAATACAGATGTGCACTCCAAGAATGAAAGGAGTCAAATAGTATATATAAAACATACAGAGCCTGGCAACAACCCCTTGGATGTCTACAACATGAGACAACTCAAACCATTTGTCAATGAGAAAAAACTGCACGGTGTTCAACAGCATCTTTTCTGCTCTCCAGACAGTCTGTGAGACTACTCAGGGCATGGGCTTGGAATGATCTCTAATATGGAAGTGTGCAGTGCTAAACTTAAGCATACTTGTGGACAAATAAGAAATTTATCACTATCTTTCTTTTATGTAGATGTGAAAACTGGACACCAGTCATCTTTCCTTGTTGTTCTTTCACTTACTTCCTAGACTTCAAATATATCCTGCCTTTAAATTGGAAATTTTAGAATAGATTGAGAACAAGAATAAAGCTCTGTTAATTCCTATGATCCTTATCTTAATTTTCCCTCTGGAAAGAAACAAAAATAATAATAAAAAACAACTCACCAGACATAATACAAGATCTATCACACACACCAGAAGTATTAAAAACAAAACAAAACAAAACAAAAACACAGCCCAAACATAAAATTATTCTAAGTAATCATTGAACCAATCTCACTTGTTCAGCAAAATTTTCAGCTACTGAATTGGGAACCTAACCCCAAAAATCTCATTAGGCCAACATTTTTAGATTGCTGTAGTTAGGCAAAATACTAGAAGATTAAAACTGAATTCTATCAGAACAAAATATATTTGAACTCATTACATCACCTCATCTGCAAAACAGATCACATTTTTGCAGAGTACTATAAAAACACTGATGTTTTCATTAACTAGAAAGCACTGACTAAATTTTTCAACAGGGTTTGAGATGGCCTGCAGAAAAATAAACAATCCAAGTGAAAGATCACTGTTGAAATAATAAGTTTTGCCCCATACAACAGAATGTTCTTTTCTGCAGTAACAAACCTCTTCTAGGCTTTCCAAATTTTTATGATGATTCTCATCACCTAATGGAACTTCATTTTCAGTCAAAGTTAATTTAAGCATACACAGAGTGCATTTTCTATCATTTAACCATCTTTCCATTCATGTCAGTGCATCAGTGAATGATAATGGCATTAGTCATTATTAATGAATATCTAAAAATTCATGGCTTTTTTTTTCCCAAATAATTTGTCAGGTGGAAAAATCTGTCTGGAGCAGTAGGTATAGAGACCTGGCAATCCAAAACTGTCTACAGTCAGAGAGAAATAGTTTTCTTATATAAATTCCAGCACCAGAATCAGGGAGCCTGTAAATCTAACGCTAAGTCTGCCCTCTAGCTGAAGTCAACGTGCAAGTAGTGAATGGAAAACGATGCCACTGGTAGAATGGGCTCGTGATTTCCTCTGACACTTCATGACAAAAGGGATAACAAAATTCCATCTACCCCCCTTTAACTCAAAACGAGGCTTGAATTATTTGCAATGGACAATATACACTGTGGATACCACAGAGTTCTTGAGCATAAGGAAATCAAAATCACTTAGGATAAGCTTCAAAAAAAATACAGCAATCTGATTTTGGTAATAAGCTCCCATTTTGTTTAGGAATATACTAATCACAGAATCCTAGAATAGAATAATTTAGGTTTTAAGAGACCTTTAGAGATCATCTGATCCTACCTACTTTTTCAAAACAGGGCCAGCTTTGATGTTAGATCAGTAGCTCGCCTCATATCTGGCTGCTTTGATTTGAATGAAACTTCTCCATTTTGTCAGGGTACTGGACTGTAAACATTTCCCACAATTCTATCAATTCACAAACCTGTCTGGAAAAAGGGATCTGAAGCTTTGCCAAAAACGCAGTCTGAAAATAGACGTCAGAAACTCGCAGTGAAAGGCAGCTCTCTCTCCTGCAGGCAGTCTTCTGCACTATTTTGTGAGGTTAGTACATCACACACAAAGCTGGAACCATGGCCTAAAAATTCACTCTCCATAATAGACATCTCAAAGCAGAAAACGTCAGCCATGCTTATTCATGGCTTTTCTGTTGTTAACGTGGACATACACTGAAACCCAAACAACTTTCCTTTCCTCCTTTCAGAGACTAGGAAAACATGTGTTTTTAAAGGGGGGAGATAATGTAATAAACAGATCAGAATTCTGCTAATCAAGACCTGTGGAAGTGCTAAGACACATGAATCTAAGCCCACCTACGTAAGTACAAAAATACTCTGAAAGAGACCACAGCTATGCACTCACATTTGTGAGCTCTGTGGGATAAAAGGAACAGAACCGTAGAGCAATCCTGTTGGTATGAGGAATCCCTCATCCATCATAATGCCCATTTCAGGAGAGTTTACTTTGGACCAGCTCTGTCTGGTCCCGTGGCTGGAACATGCATTGGCTGTTGACGCTCACTCACTGCGCTCTGAAGCAAACAGGGATGATGAAAAGATTTGCTCCCCAGTGCAAAGTGCTGATGCAGGCATAGTCTACGACTGACTAACAGGACTTAAAAGAATACATAAATAAAGCTGAGGAAAAAAAACTCACAGCTCCAAAGTTCGTTGCAGGAAGCACTCCTTCCCGCGAGCAAACAGTATTTTGAGGTTTTCCCTCTGGAAGCAAGTCTCAGCAGGGCACGCTTCTCACATACACGTTCTTTATAAGAGAACTAGTTCTGTCTGAAGTTCTGGAGTCACTCTATTTGGGAAGTCCTTAATTCCAAATGACCTATAAAAATTTGTATCAACTTGGGATCTACCTCCAGGGTCTTCATTTCTGATGTCTGAGCTGACTGAGAAGCTCAAGTTTCTGTCAGCAAAGACCAGCTGATGGAACTGGACTCTGCTTTTAATACCCGTACTGAACAATGTGCTGGAGTTCTAAACAAGGTATTCACACACAAAAGATTTGTCTGAAACCAAACTAAAGCCAAATGTTACGCATCCCTAACACTGTTCTTAGACAATCAGAACGTCAAAACCAGCCGAGCATCTTCAGTTTTACCTGAGCTACTGCCTTTCCACTTCCTCAGGCAAAAACTACAATGTGTTCCAATTGAAAAAATAATGTATTTGAAAACCCTCATCAAACCCATATCCTTCCTCAATCTGTTAAAAGAAAAAAAAAAACAAAACTTCTGATTTTTTTGGTGATATGCCAATAAACACTTAGAATTTCATATACTAGCTAATTCTTCCATTTTTTGTTAGAAAAAAAAATGAAGGTACAGTATCGCTTGTAGAATTTGAGCATGCCCAATTCTCAGAGTAAGTGGAAGATTAGTGGTAGGTTAAATGGAAGCAGAAATCAGAAGCTGTGTAAATTCCCGAACTTGTCGCTGAATCACAACATGGTGCTGTGCTGAGCAATGCATCCATGCACTGGTTTCAAATAATACTTCACTACTTACCGGTTATCCTTTTCAGGACAGGTCTGTATTACAACCATTTTGTAAGTTTTATGGCAAATATTAGGTGTTTAGTTACAAGAAGTCTTCTTTCCCACTAAGCAGACAGACCATACTAATGTCTAAAAGCTAAGCAATTAGAAAATAATACTACGTATTTTTTATTTTTCTGTCCAAAAATCTCATCAAGTTAATTTCAAATAACTCCAGTCTTATTTTTTGTTGAATAATTAATACTGCAACATGAAATTCTGTTTACACAGAACACAGTAATTTTCATGTGTTTTTTCATCTGCGCTGCTACAATTGTTTTTGTATTGAACAGCTTGCGTGTCATCATAGCTGGCAACCTGCTGTAATTTCTTGTCGCAGTATGAAGCTAACAATCATTTCCAAGACCCCAGAAGTTACCAGACAGATTGTGGCTGCTGAAGACATGACAAGCAAATTTTAAGGAGATTGTTGTTAAAGAAGATAATTCTTAGAAATATCATTACGAAGAAACAACAGCAGAAATCTCAATTTTCCACCAGTTAAAGCCAATATAAGTTGGCCTCAACTGCCAACATAAAGTGATCAGTACTTCAAGTAACTTAAAATTCAGGAATTATTATAAACTTGAACTCTCTTAATATTGAATTATCCTACTACTTTTTTTTTTTTTTTTTTAAATGAACAGATAAGTTTAGATTTTGCACCTTATCAGCAAGTACCAACGATGGTAACTGTAAGAAATAAAATAGTTTTAACTTAATAACTTTTGAATGGTCATGTCCAGAAAGAAAATATCTTTTTTTAAAAAATAACAATCCCATCAGAAATTGCAACATATTTAAGTCTCCATTTCTTCCTGCTGCACCCTATTATTCTTCAAAATAAAGATTGCTTTTCATAGGGTAACTTATTACATGTCCCCCAAAACTATTTTGTTTTCAGAATTCTTGAAGATAACATAAAAGTGGTCCTTCTACGGTTGCTTCAACAACAAGTTAACTTTTTAATATTCTTTCTGCTTTGACAAAGACACTTGGTAACTGGGCAATAAATGAGTTGTATTGGACTTTAAAAATATTCTACAAGTATAACACTCCATTAAATGCAGAGAAGCAAAAGTAGCTCACAGACACGCCTCATAAAATGCTACAGAAAAGCAGATACTTAGTTCATCACTATCATCATTGCTTGTCAGTTCCTATAATTTATTGAATCAATCATTTCAAAAAGCACTTACAATTTAAGAATCAATTCCTATTTATACATCAGAAAGATATAAAGAGGATTGTTAAAATACCCTGTCTGTCATTCTGCCTTGACAATTTAATTGAAAATAAAATGTATACGCTCCCAGACTTCACTTTCTAAATGAGTTAACTGTATGCTAGATCTGAGGAAATTCTGCAAACAAAACTCTTATGTAGACGTACTTGTACACAAACAATCCAATGAACACATTCTAAATCACAGATATCTATGTTTAGGTGGATGTATTTCCTTTTAGCTTAAAGATACTAATAACAAGTAATGACAACAACAACTTCAGTTTGGTCACTTAGACGAATCACTCTTCCAGCATATAGTTTATATTTATCAGGCATAACACAACATAGGTATGGTTTTCATCAATGTTATTTGCCAGAAAACAGTACAAACTAAATTTTGCACCAGCTATTTTTAAAACAAACAAACAAAAATCAGACCACAACTAATGACAATAAGCACCTAGTGCTTGAGTACAAACCATGTGTTCTTCACAAGTTCACTTTTTATCTCAGAACTGGATAATTATCATTCAGTCCTATCACAGGATGAATTACAATACATGAATAGCAGGCACTGTAACAACTGGTAAGAAAACTTTTTTCACTTTTCACTGGTTGCTTTAAAGAAAATCCTACCAAAAGATTTTTACAGCGAAGCAAAACTGAGGTAGAGAACTTAAGGAACTTGAGTAGAATAAGCTCTGGGTGACTATTCATTCAGCAAATACTGATAGACGGATTTAAGTTGTACAGAGGAAGAGCTGCATGATTTAGACAGGAGGGATTTGTTTACGACATATCTATCATTTCTATTCTTACTCTGTTCTGCTTCTTCCAAGTCCTGTAAGTTTTAATACATCAAACATCACAGGAACAAGGATGTCAGTCTCTTGCTGCCCAAAGCTCTCAACCAAATTTCAGATGTAACAAGCTACTACAAACATTTTGACAGAGAAACGTGCCCAAATTTTCCACAAAACATCATGAGCACCTTTGGCTCCACAATTGCTTGGCTGACAGACATTTCAAAACACCTGTCAAATGAACCCTCAATAAACTTTATGAGGTGTGAAGGTACTTGACTCATCACACTGCAATAACTAGCTTCAGAGGCTGAAGAGGAAGCTGACATATACAGTGTACTGGCTGCACTCAAAACAGACTCATTAGTTAGGAAGGAAAGTCTAAATGTAATGGTCCATCTCTAGAAAAAAAAAAAAAAAACGGTTTACTGTTTACTTACTTGAAGAATATGGAACTAAAACCAAAGTAACTTAAAAAAACTGAAACAAGAGCTTGCTGGAAACCTTTTTTCTAGGTTTCCTGTTCACATTTACGCACAGTGGTCTTTAGAAGACACCCAATATTAACAAAGGTTACCTGCTTTTTTACTAAGCTTGTATAAGAATGTTTGTCGTGGATCTGAATGGTCTCGACACGTCAGCTGCAATAAAGAGCCAGACTTCTTCCACTTCTGCATAAACCACAGTCCTGCAGTGTAAGGTACAGTATGAGTATAGATCCAAAATAAAATATGAAAATTAATATAAAGTATGTAACATACATACATTTAGCCTCTCAGGTGTGACTGTTCTATTTTTCATGTCAGCGCTGTCACACTTAGGCATTTTAAATTTTTATTCCTTTTTTTCTTGTCAATATGTATAATAAAGCATGAAGACCATTATTTCAACTAATGTACATGCCCTCCTACAAAAATAAGTATACTTACAAAAAGTGAAAATATATCACTGTTAGACATAAGGCAACGTACAAACTATTTCAATAATTTATAGAATATTAGAACATTTTGATGTTGAAATATATATCACTAAACAACAAGCATATTTTTAGAAATCTGAGAAATAAGCTTTAAAGCAGCACTGAAATCATCATATATAACCAGGAAGAAGAATATAACAAAAGAAGCAGAATTTTCTGGGAGGAAAAGCATACTAATACTTATTCTATGATTTTGTACCCTCTTTACTGGTCAATGAGCAAGTCAACTGGCTGTTTTTTCAGAAAAAACTTACATCCCTTGCAAAGCAGAAGAAAAGCACACAACCAAGTCCTTATAGCCTCAAGAATTTCTTTATGTGCTGATTCAACCCTCAGGGAAATAGTTTTTTTTTTCTTTTTTTTTAAATAACAATTTACTGAAGGTCTTTCTTGGTATTTTCTAAAATCTTAGAGTCTGCTTCCATAAAGTACCATCATAACTGCCATTAGCCATCAATTCCTGTTAACTTTTTTTAAGCCCATCCTATATGAGTTAAAGGTTTTTCCTCTTTTTTTTTTTGTTTTGTATGAAGCAATTGGACAATCAATAAATAAGCTGGCACCAAATGAAGTAATTTTCTTCATGATTTAGCGTGTACACTTAACAGTTTAATGAGCATATTTGTATTTACTGAAAATAAGGGTTACTCCGTTTGCTTCTGCACCCTCCAAGGCAGGTGGTAAACTCAAACAAATTTTCATCCTTAATTTATTTTAAATTTGTATGCTACTTGAAAATATTTTCCAGAATTTATTTGAAAAGCATTTTCTACAAATTCTCCTAGAGCTATATTTAGTCTTCAGAAAAACAGACATTGACAAGACACACATCTGCAGGAACATACTGGATAACTCATGGGCATCCAGCCTTTCCTCTTTTGTTAATATAAGAAAAGGTTGCAAGATATTTTTGAGAGAGGAAATACAGTACTAATGGTTCAGAATTGTTTTACTGCATCTTACCTACTTGCTCTGCAGATTAAGTATATTAAAATTCAGTCTATAATAAATTGAATTCAATACATTAAAGCTAGAGTTTCTTTAAGGTGTAACAAAAAAGCCTGAATCAAACATCCTGGAAAACTCATATGTCAACCATCTTCTGCACATCCTTCTATTGATACTTTACTTTTATAACCCTGCACACTACATATAACTGCTAAATGAGTTTCAAGGACAAAACCTTCCCTAAACTTATACTACCAATAATAATATTATACCTGTATTAACAAGAGCACTGCTGTTGTAGAGGGTACCAAGATGTGGTCCAGACAGAGACAGGAAGGTGTGAAGTTTGTTGAGGTAATATTTAAATCGAGGTCTTGTGAGCACTGAACGGATTATTAAATTACCCAGTGAATGTCCAATAAAGCTGTTTAAAAAGAAAAACAGAATTTGATGGCAAGCTTCTTATTTTTTTCTTTTAGACAGCAAGAAATAAAACTGGTATCATAAAATGCTGAAGGAGCATAGGAAAAAAAATGATAGTTTCCATTCAAAAGCCTGTATTTTAGGAAATAATAGAAACACAGCTCTTCCATACATCCCAAGCCACACAAATTCATTAGGAAAATGTTCTGAGCTCCTTCAAAGTTATTTTAAACATTGTTTTTGAAAAACTGTGAAAACAAACTATCCTTTGACCAACACCTCCCACCCAAAATCAAGATTATTGCTGGGTCTATTTCCCTTAGCACCAACTATTCAGAAAATATTTTGAGATGTACAGGACTGAATAAGTCACAACTTCAACATGTGATGACATTCAGTATCATAAATGCATGAGAGTTACTGAATCAACCTGCTGGAGAAGGATTCCAAAAGTGTACTCCTATAAGGGGGAAAACCATTACTGAACCAAATCTGAATATTTTAAAGTAGAAGCAACATCTCAAATCTGCTTAACAGTTTGACCAAAAAAAGTGATAATCAGCTTGAGCTAGGCAAATGAAGTTATCTGTCTACCAGGAGAATATTACATTTAGTTGTTTGCCTGGTTAATCAAGCTAGAGGGAAGATTGATAGGGCTCTTTAACTTAATGTGGCTATAATTATTACTTAATCTGAGTTGCCTGCAGTCACACCTCCAAATCTGTACAAAGCATTTCTTTAGCAAGGACACTACAAAATAAAGCATTTCTAGTTATTATGCAGTCATGCTTACAGATCCCTGCTGAGGTAAGGACCACACTAACTTAGGCACCGAGTTAAGGAGGATATGGTACAGGCAAGACAGACAAAATTAAAAGGAAAAAGTTGTCTTCCTGTTTTACAGAAGTAATTTCATGACTTGGAGAGAACAAGCCACCATCCAAAAATATATGGGAAATCTATGCTAGAACTATCATAGCTGAATTACCTAACTGCCACATTATATCCGTAATATCACCCTTCTAATATGCTTTGTATCACTGCATTCTTTGACAAAAATAGCTGCAACAAAGCTACCAATATCTACATAAAATACACTGCTAACAAATTACTTGACTATTCAATTTCTTCCCATGCAAGAACTATTAGCTCTGAAAATTCCAACGTAAAGCTAAATGAAAAAAATCAAACATTAGGCCACAGAATTGCAGAGCCACTCCTAAACTCTGACACAACTGTACATTTCTGGGTGATGGAATAGGCTACTTGTTTGTTACCAAAACACAGTTTAACAATATATGCATATTTTTTCTGGTCACTTTTACTATTAGATTTTCAAAATTGCTGCAGTATCAGAAATTCTTTGCCAGAGCCTGCTGTTTACCTAACTTTGAATCAAAAAATATGTATCCTCTGTGTTGTCACAGTCACATTAAAAGCTCAACAGGGGTGTGCTTGAAAACTAAAATGCTGAGTTGCTTAATCTCTTGAATACTAAGATTTAAAACTATTCTCTTAGTACATCATGAAGACCATACAAGAAAACCCAAACTGTAGGTTATTATTATTATTTCTTTAGGAACAAGAAAATGCCCACAGAAATTGAGTAAGTTCATCCTGCAGATGGTCTGCACCACAATTTTTAAACCGGAAAACAAAGTGATCCATCAGTCAATCCTATCATCCTCAAGAATATGGGCATACCTGAACCAAAACTTCAGAAACATGAAAGACCCATTTGAGAAGAAAAAAAAAAAAAACAAAAAAAACATGCTTGCAATTAGCTATGTGAACATATTTCAAAGATTAAACATTTCTTAATTTGTAAAGATCTTGAAAAACAACAAAAGTTACTGTAATGTACTGGGTTCAAACCCAGGTGTTTAGGTGAACATGCAATAAGCCTTTAATAGGTTTTTCTAAGAGAGAAAGGTTCAGGAATTTTCTCAAATCAAGTGTAAGAAGAAAGGCTTTGAAAAATGCAAGACAAAAACGTAACTCATGCTACTCATTGTTTCAGATACGTACAACTGGGATGCTCTGAAAAAACAATGCATTTCTGAACAGCAGGTGGCAATATTACTGTCTTTTGAATACAAGGTATCACTAACACAACACACTAAACGAACAGAATTATAATGTAGTATTTATATTTGCTTTATGCCCCAGGTTTCCAAATTCAGATCATACTGGGAAATTACACACAGTAAAACCTTGTTTTTCTGTGTTAATGCATGAAAGATCATGTCCAAGTATAAAAAATTATGGAAGAAAAAGATATCCATCAAAAGCCATAATCAAAAAGAAACAAAAGAAATTGCTGAAACAATATCAAGCTCAGGAACTCTATCTAAAGTGCCAAGAGGTACATGAATAATAGGGTATATATACCCTATTGTACGTCCTTTGTTTATACTCTTTCCCTAAACATTTATCTCTGGTCACCATGAGACACTGCTGACTGGGCTAGACAGAGTCCAGAGTCTGACTAGAGAACAGATGTTTTCACGTATGCAGAGCATGAAAAATTTCCTTTTTTGGGGTGGGGGTCAGGGGTGAGCCAAAGTTACTTAAAAGAGGATGAAAAGTTGAAAAATACATTGAGGCCAAAGTCCAATATAGGCGATCAGAAATATATATAGGACCATACATGAGGAAGATGGTTTCTGAAACTATGCTGCAAAAGCATGTCGTTCATTTCCTAGTTATATCATGACCTGGAAAGCCTTCCATCCTTACAGATATTCAAAACTTGAATGGCTATAACTGAGCAATTTCGAAGTTGGATCTTTTTTAAAGTAGATCAAAACCTGATCTAACTTTTAAGGTGCCACTCATATGAGTGGGTAGCTGGCCTAGATGGCCTTCAGTGGTCCGTTAAACCAAAAAGTATTCTGCGATTCTTCATCCCTTTCTTTTTTAAGAAATAAATTGCTGTTGGTTTCAATGAAGATTCCAGTTCACTCTTCCTAGCCACATTGATCTAAGAACAAAGATTTTGTTCAAAGCAAACCAATGCACTTGCTGGTGGGTGTATGGGTACGGTAACAGGTATTAACTCTGATAGTACCAAACATGTTGGTTCATTAAGTTGACAATACAGTATGGCTCAGGGTTCTGATGGTACATGGAGAGCCTCTTATTATCTCAGTACAAAAATGTAGCACGCTAAATATGACTTTGAAAGCACGAAGCTTTGCTTTGACTGGCCAGTACAGAATCTCAGCATTTCTTATGACTTGTCTTGGCCTGAGGTGATTTTAGTTTGTTTCAGGTGGGACAACAACTGTCTAGCAGTCAAGGAACAAGTCAGGTCTGAAGTTAGTTTAGTTTCTCTGTAGTTTCTAGTAATAACATATAGATGTTCCGTGTGGATTGAAAGGTGTATCACCAGAATAAAACACAGCATGGAAGAGTGCAAACACAGCTGTCATATGCCTGAGGTCCCCAACAGCCAATTAATGGTCACTGCAGAAGCACAGTCTCATAAGTCAGGAGATAAAAATGGTGTTAGGGACAACAGAGAACAGAAAAACTGAGTAACTGCATAACGATGAAAAGAAAGATCATGTGGGCAGACCAAAAATACGAGAAAATAAATCCAGGCAGACCCAAGGCCAAGGGGGTAGAAAATCCCACCAAGAACACCATTCTTCTGCCAGTGAAGCCCCAAATGCTGATGTCTGACTGTAAGCCTTTTGTCTCTGTTCTGCTGAAGGAAGAGAGAAACCACCAACCTCAGGACTCTGACAGCTGCTGGAAGGAGAGCCTAACACCTCAGAATCATAGAATATCCTGAGTTGGAAGGGACACACAAGGATCATCGAGTCCAACTCCTTGGTCCCCAAAGGACCACCCAAAAATCAGACCATGTGTCTGAGTGCGCTGTCCAAATGCTTCTTGAACTCTGGCAGGCTCGGTGCTGTGACCACTGCCCTGAGGATCCCCTTCCAGAACAGATACTACTTACCTCTGTGTATAAGGTGTGCTCCATTTTGCCTATAGCAAGATTTTGGACGTAAAAGAGCAGGCTTTCCTAAGACAAGGCACTTCCCAGTCCTTTTTGCCTTATGGCATCGTTACAGGTCTGGAGGCTGATTTCTAACTTGACTCGGCTATTGAGTACCACTTGTACAGAGAAGATTTCCTTCAGTACACAGAAGATTTTAGAGAAACTAGCACCATTCAGGAGAGCATGGCTAGCTAGACAAAGCCCACTTCCTTCACAGTGGGACAGCCAAAATGAGTTAGGAACGCAGTGGCTACTTCAATAGAGGTTTTCTCAAGAGTACTTTCCTGTGCTTTCTGGGTTATCCCTTCAAGGACTTGCACATAAGCACATCTTTCTGAAAGACCTCTCACGCAGCTACCAGGAAACAGCTGCAGGATTTGCTGATAGACATAACTTTCTCTTAAGAAAAGCAAACGTTGATAGATGGAGACTTCTGCTTCGTGAAGCCAAAACACAACTGTAAATCTTGAAAAGGAAGCTAAAATAAAAATTGCAATTTCTTTTTTGATCAAGTGTCAGGCAATAAATGAAGCTGAAAAAATATTTACAAATCAAAAGTTTTATGAGAAAATATGCAGCAAACCAGAAGAGACTTCAATTGTCAGATATGAACAGTGAGAAGGAACTGGGTGGATACATCCATCACTGCCTTCTGACCACAGGAAAGAGAAAATATCAGTGTGTGCTGGTGGGTACAGAAGCCTCCGATGTCGAGGGTGCTCACACGCACTCTGTGTAACAGACACAGTCACACAATGCCTTTTTTTTTTTTAAATCACCAAATCAGACAAAATTAACCATGTCAAATCTCAAAATATTAACATTTGTTTAAGAATTGAGATGACATTTAAACATGTTAGAAGTTTCCTCTAGCTGAACAAGGTCTATAAAATACATGAGTACGCAGAAACTTGTAGGATATGCAACAGCAACCAGTGAGTCAAAACCCACTACAGAGGGATAATTTGAGGATGTCTAAGCAAATGGGTGAAGTTGGACATTATTTGCTCCTGTCATCTAACAGTGAGCTAACTCCAGCTGTGTCAGTAAGAAAGTCTTCCCAAACGGTGCACACTACTGTGAAAAAATAAACAGAACAGGTATACCTTGAAAATAACTAAAAAAGGGAAGAGGAATCCTGGGATAAGCCCTCTATATGAAGATGCAAAACATGCTTTTTAGCAGATGAAACAATCAGAAAATCAAAATAATGAAGCATTCTTCTCATGCAGCTTCCCTTTAATGTCACGTGTCACACTGAACTTTCCTGTAGGAATGACAAACTGCCGCATCATACTTGGTGAAGAGACTAAAACCAGAAGAAAGATAACTTGATCTAGAAATAGCGCTACTGTGGTTTCCTTCTACTTTCTCAAAATATTATCAGTTTTACCACAGACCATTACCACACAGGATCTCTGAGAAGGCACAGGACAGCAGTTCCGGAAATGTAATGAGTAACTCACTCTTCCCTACAATCACCAACAGGACTCAGTGAACTCACAATACTGTTCAGTTTTATTTCAGCTGGGAATTCCCTCTCTCCTCCGTCCTCCTTTTCCCTATTCCTCCCCCTTCATGAATTTCTCTTTCCCTTCTCTCTTGTGGCCTGCTTCTGAGCATCACAGTTCAGAACAACAAAGGGCTCTACTGTTAAGTTTATTTCTATAAATAGTATAGAACAGATATTACCTGATTTTTGAAAGGGTTAGATTATAAATTTGTATATACTGTATAATTTCATCTAAAAGGCGATCTGTCATGGAATCAAAATCAGCAAAGGTATCATTCTGTAAAATAAAAGAAATAAAAAATAACAACTGTGTTTTCTAATGCAGTAATATACATTCTGCATTCAGTCTGAACTCTTATTCCCCAGTGTTTCGATTAACAACACACATATAAAAGCATTGATATCAACTTTGAATACAAACACTACAGCTAGGTATTCTCATTTTTTCAAGTTTTTTTTTTCTTGTAACACTTTGGAATAAAGCAATATACATTTTATTGTGAGACTACTTTCTTCTAACACACCAAAACAAATCTTAACATGACACAACCAGCCTTACTTCCATACCTTCCTCTACATATAATCTTATCTTTAGTGAAACTGAAGACCCAACTACATATTCAAAACTAAATCACACTGCCCATGAAATAAAAATATGAGACAATTACTGCAACAGCAGAGTCTACATAAGTGTTCTTTATTCAAAACAAAAAAAACCTTTAAAGCCTTATTCCCAATTCATAGCTGATTCTCTACAATGATTAACAGTAAGAAATTTGAAAAGAGGTAGGCAAAGCTTGCCTAAAACTTTTCAACACAAGTTCAAAGGATCTACGCTATAATCTGTAGTGTTCAACATATTGATAAATGACCTGAAAAAGGGAAGAAGGAGAATAACAAGACATCAGAGTTTGTAAACAAAACCAAATATCCAGGATAATCAAATCTAGAAATGACCAGAATTTCAGAAGAATCTTATAGTACTGTATGACTGGGTGATAAAATGGCAAGAAATGCAAAATAATATTACACAGGGAAAAACAGCCCTAAATACACATGTAATCAATAATCTGTATATCTGTGTTCTATAAAATAATCCACAATAGAAAAGTCAGGAAAGAACAGAAAATATCAATATACCATTTTATAATTTCACAGTGCACAAACATCTTCAATGCCCTGTCAAGTTCTGACCAACCTATTTTAAATGACAAGAAGTTTGAAAATGGGCAGAGAAGGATATCATCCAGGAACTGTTGCACAGGTGTTCCTGAGAAATACTAAATGAAGTAGGCCTCTTCAGTTGCCTCCTTAGGAGGGAGAAATTATACTTGTTTAGGAAATACTTGATTAACTGAAGCAGAAAATGGGGAATAATTATTGACATTTTTTTTTCCCCCAAAACAAGATGTAGGATTGGTTTAAATTTCTTTGTTTGCAACTGAATTATTCATGTATACGAACCATGGAATTAATCTCAACTGTATGCTGTGTAAGCTGTAAGTAAAATCATTCAAAAACAAATCAGCCAACATTAAGCAGAGACGTCCATCAGTAGCTATTAGGCTCAGTGGTCTCAACAGATTTCCCAAATCCCAAAGTTTCAGAACTGCTGACTGCCAAAAACTATAGTGCTATAGAAGAGAAACCATGGCTCAGTGCCTGCCCAGCCTGTTCTCAAAGCATCCGAGCAGCTATCTTCAGAAACACACCACTGCACTAAGTGAACCTCTCCTCTGAGCCACTGAAGAGACTCTGTTCTAATACTTCCCTGAAGTATGTCTAATACAATATGTAACACAAAAAACCAAACATGTAAAAATTAGTCTTCTGTGCTTTTCGAAGTTTACTTCATCTGAAAATAATAAAGTTCACAAAAGATGAAGACCAAGGTAATTTGATATGGATTCAGTGTCATGATGCAGATCTTGCAATTCGCTGACAAAAGATTACATCCTGCAAAATAACACATCTCCCTTCTTGCCACACAAGTTTCTACTATTAGTGCTTTTACCGTTAATATAAAAAAGTATTTTATAAACAATCCTAACTGGTAATACTGAGAATTTAGGAGATATCAGTATACACAACAAAATGGCAACAACAAATACTTCTCCTTACATGTTTTTCTTCAATGTCATACTAGGTTTTGTAACTACTTTAATGCAAGCCACAGAACAATTCACAGGTTCTGCTGGAATACAATAAAAACATATAGAATGTGTTAAACTGCATACCATAGTACTATTAAATAAACATGTCTGAAAACGTACAGTGTTTATTGCTTTACAAAAAATCTTTTGTTAGTAAATACCTGATTCCTTTCGGACATAAGAAAATCTATTCTTCCTCCAGGCAGCCCTAGCTCAATGTAAGTCTTCACTAATCTTAGATCTGCGCTGTTACCTTAAAAGGAAAAACAACCAAGAGTTATACACTGCAAAGTGAATTTGCAATAAAAGCATTTAGAGTACTGAAATGAACCTATGGGACAAGTTTATATTTAAACACAGTTAATGATATTCTCAGACCTAATTAAAATTCAGTGAGACTCAGGAAGATAAACTGCAATGTCAAATACAGCGCCAAAACGAAAATGACATTCAATTGCAGACACCGTTTTAAAAAAGCAAGGATTTAGGAAGGCGTTTCATTTTTTTATGGCATCCAACAGATACATAGCACTGTGAACGTTAAATTCTTGAAAACCTAATTAACTTTAATAAAAGTCAATTAAAGAACTCAGAACTAGCTTAAAGGATTCGGTGAAGCTGCAAGGAATAATAGCAAGTTGTAAAGTTTTTCACACAGTAAAAAGGCAAAATGGACCATCAGTAGATAAAGATATGCTTAGACTGGTATACGAGACAACTAAAGCTAGTTTATAAGACTCCTGAAGATTCCTCTGTATCAGTGATCATGCATACTTTTGAAGAAAGGGTACCCTTTCTGCCTTAGAGAAAAAAAATAAATCTCATTAATAGGAAAGAACCTTTATGTACTGTTTTACAAGAAAATTCTAACTATATGGATTATTCTAAGGCTTTGAATACATGTTCTTATAACAACAATTTTTATGGCCACGTTAACTTTTGTGCTAACTCTAAGCATACAATAGCACACAAACATCTACACTAGTAAGAAGGAACATTTCTGAGTTCAGTTTCAGAAGAGCTTAATAACGGATGCCTTCTACTCAGAGGAGGAAAGAAAAGCTATTTTGTTATTTTAACATTCTTTAACTAAGAAATTTGAAAAATGAACAAGACAGCTGTGCAACGTTAGTCCAGCCCAATATTCTATGTATTGTGTCTCCTTGCATTGTTAATTTAAGAAGCTTCTCAAAATGAGACAAAAAGGTTAATGGCAGAAAGATGGGAAATAGGTTCCTAACTACAGGGGATGCCATTTCTTAGCATGCACATACATATTGAACTAAAAGCAGGTGAGTATGTTCAAACTTCAGTGTGCCCTGAGTATGGCAACAAGGCTGGTAAAAGGGTGAGAAGGCATGTCTTGTGAGGACAGACTAAGAACACTGGGTTTGGCTATTCTGGAAAAAAGGAGGTTCAGAGGCGACCTCACTGCTGTCTACAACTTCCTGAGGGGAAGTGCAGAGAGGTGCCAGTCTCTTCTCACTGGTAACCAACGAGAGGATGTCCAGGAATGGCACAAAGCTGCACCAAGGGATGCTCAGACTGGATATTTGGAAAAATTTCTTCACCGCAAGGGTGGTCAAACACTGGAACAGGCTTCCTAGTGAGGTGGTTGCTCCATGTCTGTCACGAGTTCAAGAGGCATTTAGACAATGGCCTCAACAACATGCTTTAACATTTGGTTAGCCCTCAAGTGTTCAGGCAGTTCTAATCAAAGATCTTTGTAGATCCCATCCAGCTGAACTACTCTACACCGTTCTGTTCCACACTATTTAAATTCTCCTATCTTCATTCATTTAGCAAGGGATTTTCTCATTTCTACTATAGCAAAGTCTCTGTCCTTGGAGATACTCAAAAACCCACTGGGCATGGTCTGGGGCAACCTGCTGTAGGTGACCCTGCTCTAAGCAGGTGAATTGGACCTCAACCATTCAGTCATTCTGTGATCTAACCTTTTAAAACCTAATATACAATTGACTGCAATTTACACACACTTTTTTTTTTTTTTTAATAACAGTATACACACCTTTTATTTTCCTTGACAATGTAACACTGCAAATTCTAAATAAAGCTGTTTTGTTACTATCTCTCTTCTATTATCACAGTACGGACAAACACCTAGATGACGTAAAAACTGGAGGATGTACCTAATGTGAACTATGCCATACACTGGGTTTATGCACTTGAAAGTTTTACTGAAGACAAATGTTACACAAAATTCTTAATTTAAATGTATTTCTAGAACACATTGTTAAACATAGCAATACAATGTCAGATTCCCATCTCCCTCAGGTGAACCTATTCCAGAAGTGTTCAGTTCACAGTTCAAATAACAAAAGTTAAACCTGACTGGTAATCTGAACTGCCATCTCATTCAGTATCATATTTCCCAGCATACCATCTAGGCCATGGACACAGACTATAAGATGTATTCCTTCTCCTGAACAGTCATCCTCCTCCATACTGAAGTAAGGTATTGAAGAAGCCAGTTTGAAAACATCACTATACATGAATCCGGGAAGTTTAAGTTGCTTCAATTCTTCTTTAGCCTGGAGGAAACTGGAATGAAACAATATTTATGATAAAATAACATTTACTATGGGCAGACAAATTTAGGGTATCCTAGGATACAGTTTTCTATTGACTTTTTACTTTTGTCTTCTATGTAATCGATATGAAGAAAAGATATTTATCAAATTACTATTTTCACAAAACAACCCAGTTCCTCAAAATACTTTTTAATTTCAGCTTCCTAAAGTCCTTTTTCCTCTGTAACAAAATCTGTACCCTAAGATCAACTCTTCTTTCCTTTGAATATCTCTGCTAACTGTAAAATATTTCTGAAACCATACAAGATTCTGCTTTAGTTCCAGTCTTGTTAACTGCAGTAACAACATTAGATCTGGTTCTAATTCCTGTAAAGTCAAGATAAAGATTTCCAGTGACTTCTGATAATTCTTGCCAAATTTAAGACCTGTTTTCCTAGGTTAGCAGAGGTAGTGCTGAATTGGCTCACTATAAAGTTCCTTTAATATGCTGAACAATTGTTATTTGCTTCAGAAGAAACTAGATCCAGACCTCTGATCTCTTACCTATTAGGAGAGGGCTTACACTATAGCTTCTATAAGCTGACCACGGGCCAAGAGTTCCTCCTGCTGCTCCCTTTCTGTAAGTTTCTTTGTGTATGACCTTTCTACAAAGTTGCATATCAGTTTTCCCTGCAACACTTCAAACAGCCTTGCTTCATGCCAAAAGCTTTATGCTTCTTTCTCTCCTTTATTTGTCTTTTCCATATGACCCCTCGGCGTCAACGCATAGCCTGACCTCTTCTGCCTGCTCCTTGTTTTCCTCTCACTCTACTTCTTGTTCTCTGGTTCCCCAGCTTTTTCTTTAGCTCATTCCTCACTAAGTGGTAAGAGCAAACCTCAATAAAGTCGGCCTAAACAGAGACCACTGCAGAGAGCTGGTCTTATCTCTCTGCAGCAGAGTTTACTTAGTTTGTACCACAAGAATGTTTAACGAATGAGATGTACCCAAGTTTGGTCTCCAACAAGCAGCTCCTGCCCTCTGCAGTCCCTGTGGCCTCACCATCCACGTGACTGCTTTCCCCAAGGCCAAGTCCTTGATTTTACTCTGAGTGCCCTCTTTCTTTTATTGTTACAGAAAGCCATAAAATAGTCTCTGCTTTTCAACCTAGTCCATGCCAGTCCCCATTATCTCAAAGCTACATTTCTGTCTTCTCACTTCCAGTCTTGTTTCCTCCACAATCACTAGATCCTTCCTCCTGCTTACCACAAACTGTCTGGTCTTTATCTCTTTTGTCCGCTGATTCTTCTCCTTGTTCTTACTTCTCTTCCAAGCCTTCTTCATTCTGATAGCAACATTTTGCTTCCAATACAACACAGCACATTAAGCTGCTGCTTCCCATGTTCTGTTAGCAGCAGGAATTATCAGAGAAACTCCTATTTTTGCATCTGGGATCCCCGATGCTCCTCTAAATTTGACCTTCCTGGTACCCAAACTGTAGCGTAATTTAGAGGTGTTACATTTTGGATATTTGAAGTTAAGATTAAAAAATAAGGCTGTAATCTTGTCCAGTATTGCAAAATAGCTTCACAACAAATAGAATGGACAGTAAGTTACAGATACTTTTTGCTTTTATGCTTTTAAACTCGAAGCACATTTTTCCGTACGTGCTATTTTAACAGCTTCCATTTCATTACACACCATTTTTATGCTCAGTAGCCACTACGACATCACTTTTCCGTTTAATGCCTATTTTTAAAACAGGAACATATTAACGAAACAAGATACATGCATTTTGCTTGAAGTTTGTGAAACCACATGAAATTGCAATGTAAATCATATAAGGAATTATGCGCTAACACATTTTCCATATTAACATCTAAAATGTGATGTTACTTGAATATACAGAATCCACAAGACAATGTCATGAGGGCACTTGAGCATAACCACATTTCTTTCCCCCTTTTACACTATATTAACATCATTTCTAAAAGCAAATAAACTTTGTTTTAAAACAGTCACTTACGCTAGCATTTGAGGTTTTGGGGAGCTTTCATACCAGGAAACAGATGAAGCTGAGTTGTAGGATGTGCTGCTTGGCTGCTGTGTAATTGCATCAGATTTATTCCTTGAAGAACAGGTAACATTGCAAGGAGAGTCTCTCAGAGAAGATGGAAAAGACAGACAACCAGGAGTACAGACGGGAGGCACAGTCATTCCATCTCGCAGATGCCCACTATCAATCCTTTCAGATCTCAGGACTCTTTCTTCTGCTAAGCCATGGTCCTGGTCAGCACTGGAAGCTCCATCTAATATACCATAGTCTGTTTCTTCATAATACCCATTTTCAATCATTTCTTGATCATCCTCTTCTTCCTCATCTTGTTGGGAAGAGCAAATAATTTGCTTTTCATACATTTCTTTTTGAGGGCTAACAGGATTGCTGTTGTCCATAGGCCAAATATCTGAAATATCTGTGCTGCTTCGAGAGCCAAAATAGTTTTCTACAAACCCTTGCTTTACAATATCAGTACTACTGGTGGGAGAAGGATTATCTGTACCAGTTTCACTTTTAGCTGCTGACAATTCTTCCGCTGTTTCCTTTAGTTCTAAAGGCTCATTATGTTTTCCTTCATTTGTTTTTTCAACCTCATACCCTGCACTTACAGATGAAGAACCTGAAACAACAGATGGCTCACTCAAGCAAGTAATTTCTAAATGCAATTTAACTGTTTCTTCTGTAGTGTTATGATGCCTTTCGAGGTCCTGAGAGCCCTTGCAAGTTGTGCCAAGGTCTGTCTGTGGGCTGTTACTTTTCAAATCAGTAGATGTAACTTCATCTGAAACAACTAAGCCTAAAAGATCTTTTGTTCCTGAGAGAGAGGAATGTATAGATAGAGTTTCGTTATCTGAATGCCCTGAAAACAGAACACACTGTTGCTGCAAACTGGTATTTGATTTTTTAATGTCATTGCATTTTGGCAAGTCAACTGCTCCAAGATCCAATACAGTTTTACTGTCACTTAGCTGGCATTCAGGTACAATAGTTATCTTTGAATTTTCATCAGGTGAGAGTTCATCATCATCTGAAGGCAAAGAATTTATGGATGTCAGGGATGATTGTATTTCACTTACAGCGCTGGTACTCTCAGTACAATGGCTTTCCAATGCATTTTTTATAGCATAGTCTGGTTTTAGCAAAAGCTGAGGAAATAATCTCTCCGTATTGTATACACTTTGCCCTTGAACATTTTCAAAAACCTGATCAGGGTTGGGGAGAGTTGCAAAAGAACTTGGTTCACTTTCTATACCAGAATCTGAAAACCTAGAAGAGGCATATGTCACACTAACATCTGGTAATTTAGTCATGTCCCCACTTACAGAAAGTTGACTTTCTTTTGTAGATAAACTAGGCTGATTATTTTTTATTTTTGTCATGACATCACTGGTGTGTCGGAAGTTTTTTTCATGGACGTCTTCCTTTTCAAGCACTGGTTCTACTGAATGCAGTTTATTTCCAGATTCTGAAGCCTGAATATTGGGTGTCTGCAAATTCTCTCCTTGTACTCCATCTTGCGGAAACTCAGACCACGATCCAATATGAACAGTTACTTTCTCCCCTTCATAGGGATTCTTATTACTTGGTTTGACCTCAATTGTCCTGACCCCCGAGGAAGCTGGCTGACCTCCTTCAAGTATACCTCTGGGTTGCAGAGCACTATCTACTTGTATAGTTCCAGGACCTGCCTGGGAGATCGTAAGTCTACCAAAAATAGCCGCGTTTTCACAGTGCACGGGGCTACCCTGACTTGGTTGAACACCTTCAGTCTTGGCAGTCTTTTCCTCAGTTCCCAATGACAAACATGTAAATTCTCTTTGACTTATTTGCCTGGTGCAGGTCTTTGTATCACAAGGAAATCCACTTAACGTAGGGTCCAGCCCTTCATTAGCATTATATGAAGGCCTGCCTTCTGAGCTTTTAGAGGCATCTTCCAGTGCTGCACTTTTCAAACATTTGTAGCCTACTAAGACCACAGAGTCCTTAGAGTTCTGTTTCACGACTTTTTTTGTGTTTTCAGGTTTCATTGTTTTCATGAGCTTAGTAACCTTAACTTTAGGTTTATTTGCATCTTCATTTTTCCCTTTCAAAGACTTTGTTAGCATCTTTTCACTTTCTGAATGCCAAAGGTTGGAGGCACCTGCAGGTCTTATTTTCAATTCTGGGCTAGTAAATCCAGCTACAAAACCTTCTTCAGCTTCAAATTTATCCAGTTTATTGGACTCCGACCTTGGAAGATTCTGAACTACCAACCAGGGTACATCCAGATCTTTTACCAAAAAAAAGTGAGAAAAAAAAGGATTGTTTACAACAAGATTATGGAAGTAGCTGAAGCTATAAAACACTGGTAATTACAGAATTTTACACATCCTCAAAACTCAAACTAGAAAAACATTTCCTAGCAAACAAACATACTCCTTCAAAGCCAGCAAGAAATGACAAGAAGAATACTCAGTTTCTGCATCACTTTTGCTCTTTTTCTCCAAAAAGAAAACTGCGCTGTGAGGTGTGTTTACCTTCAGTAATTGAATCTAAATACCGATCTTCAAAGATTATAGGCAAGGAGTTCATATCTCCATCTAGTTCACTGCATTCAATAGGGAGGGGTGGAAGAGAACTGCAGAAGGAAGTGTTTTTGATAGCTGCACACATCTGTAGATGACTCTGAGCACTGAAAAAAATGAAGTAGTCCTACATGAAAAAATAGAACTGTTTATTTTTACATTAACAGAAATCAGCAGTAGTTTAATTCCCTTTAGTGGAAGCTTTTCCACTAATTACTTATTTAACAGAAAAATTATTCCATTACTCATTTGAATTGCACTGTCTTAACTTGTATGTTCTTCACTAAAAAACTTCAGATCTCTGTTTAAGAGCATTAAGTTTCTTTTGAACTTATGTAAGTATTTTTGCAAGACAGTACTTCTACACAATGTTAACTACAGAATAACTACGTGCTAAATGTTATGCACTTCGAAAGGCTACTCACTGTAGTTCTTGATAGGCAAGGGCAGCTTGCCTAGGATGCTCAAGACAAAAGAATGCTTCTGCAAATCTGCGCACCTGCAAGATCCAAATAATGTTAGAGCTAATTGTGTATTACACACAAGTTCTGAAAATTCACCAGGATTACTACGCTGCAATGCTATTAACTTGGATTGAATTATATAGTAATAATAATTGAATTATATACATAGTTTTTGGTGGTGGTGGTTTGTTTTTTCAGTGTTCAGTCTGGGCAAAGAGGGAAGAGGATACCATAGGCAAGACTTGAAAGTGAAATGAGGATTTTAACTTGTGCACTAGATGACTGAGGGGAATTATATTAGACTCAACTACCTGCTGAAAACTTGATTACCAAGAAATGAATCATCTAAACCAGGCCCACATGAAATAAAAACATACAAAAAATATTAGAAATTTCAGAAGAGGAAAGGAAGTAACTGTTTGACGGACACTTCTGAATGGGCTTGAGGATTACCTTCGGAAGCAGAAACCCATCACATGCGCTTGAGACGTATGTTTCAAACATTTCACGAACACCCTCTAGCTCACAACTAAAACATTGTGCAAAAAAAACCTTTTGTTTGTAAAGATTTCAGCTGTGATTGATAAATAACAGAATGTATGCTAATCATAGGCACTGTATTCAAGACTTAATTGTATGCCTGAAGTTAATAAACCATGCAATATTAAAATGTTTTTTTGTAACGTATGGAAGCCTATTTCTTTATCATCAGGTATTTATTTTCGCAAGGTACTCTGGGCCTTCCTCTTGCTTTATCTAATTTCCCAGACAGTGACTATGAGAGTTTCATGTTCTGTAATTTCCACCTTTTCCTTTTTTTTCCCCTCCCCTTCATAACATAAGAAAAGCTGGTTAAAAAACTGCTCTGAGGTGCTTAAAAACAAACAAAATCAACTCAACAAACACACAAACAAACAAAACAACACAAAAACCTCACACAAACATTAAAACCCCCTATCTCGAACCTGTATTAGAGGCTGAAAGTCCTTCTGTCCCAACCTCTCAAAATTCTATTTATTTTTTATATGAAATAAATCTCAGTGATATATCACCTATGAATAGTCATAGAAAATGTTTTGAAGCAACAGAAAGCACTACACTGTATACTGCCTTGTAAATGCAACTTCCACTCTCAGCAGTGACCAGACACACACGCACAGCCTACCTCCTCTCCTTCAGAAATGGCACTCTGAGTTTATGCACACACATGCTGCTTAAGAACCAAGTGTTCCTACTATTCCCCTGTGCTTTCCCAGATCCTTTTCTAAACAGAGGTCTACCTTGCAAATATGTCATTTTGTCAGGGCTAATCCTCAGCCTTTGCCCCAGAAAGGTACAACATTGTTTTATTATTTAAAAACTAGATGTTAGAGCAACTGATTATTACGGCTGGACTGGTTATCATTCTAAACTGAGCAACCTAGAAATTAATTACAGATCCTAATTGATCACGTAATAGAAAATAAGACAATAACAAGAGTATTTCCCAATTAGATGTCTGTGATTTGAGCCAAGAAAAGGGCATATAGCTGTTTCCCAGTAGGGGAGCAAAGTGCTTTTGGTTTTGGATGCAAGCAATCACTTTACCACCGACCAAAACCTGGCTTACACAGAGAACAGATCTTTATAATTCTGCCAATACCTCAAACAGAAAATTAAGGCTTTTTTATTTGCAGTAAACCCCATTTGTAATTGCTTAATTAATTCCAGTGCTTTTGAAGAAAATCTGATTCTCAGCTCTGACAGCGCTTAGTTTAACAGCAACAGTAGAAAACTAGTTGGATGCAAGCTCCAAAATTGCTCCAAATGCCCAGATAATCAGTATTAAAGAAACAAAACAAACAAACAAAAACCCCTCACAACAGTAGTTTATTATGTTTAATCAGCATGTACCTTATGGAGGGACTGAGACGTTTGCTAGGACACTGTTACGCAGGCTCTGCAGCAGCAGAGAGCCCACCAGCTGGCAGTGGTGACTCAAATGCTACCAACATGAGCTGACCCCGCAACGGCTTTGCGGGAGGAAATTGTAGGCACTACTCCTAGTCCCTACAGGCTTCCTCAAATTATGCACTCGATGGTCCTCCCAACGTAAGCAGAAGAAAAATTGGATAGAAGAACTGCTGTGGAATACATACTGAGTCCCTGGCACACCGATGAGTAGCAGCACTCAGATCTTGGTTCTCAGTTCTCCTATTTTAGGACTAATCAAACTGTAAGAAATCATTTTGGAATAACGTGTTCAGACCTACCAGAAGATGTCACTATGAAACAGTGTGTGCAAACTTTGTGTAATATAAAATATCTTAATCAGTTTTTTTTTTCAATGTAGTTGCAAACCTTGTTAGTGGGCTATTGTAGTTGATGGATGTTCTAATCTGAATTTTTCCTGCTTTTTATGTAGCAATTAAAATCTGGTATAGTGTTTTACAGAGATGTGCTCAAATAAGATACTGCATTTCATTATGACCTTATTTTCCAACAATACTCCAGCAAAAGCACCTATGCACAGAGGGGGAAAACTATTTGACCAAATACAGATGACAGGCATTTCTAGGGGATATTTTACTTAAAACATCTAAACCAGTCAGATGGATGAGTCCCTAAAAGCGTTCATTTGTCTTAGATTAATATAAAACTTTCCCAGGGAGAAATTTCCAGTGGAGAGTACAGTCTACAAATACTGCAAGATGAAAAGGTAAATTTAGAAAAGATTTAGAATCCAATATAGACCAGATGAGAACATCAATTTCTAAAATAAAAGGACAGAATTTTGTATAGTGCAAAAATCTTATTTCGGAAAAGACAGATATGCTCTCAAGAGAGTAATTATAATTAGTAGGTCATCTCTCAAATTCCACCTACATTCACTAACCAGAAAGTCTACATCATTTAACACGCAGATAATGCCTCTAGTGAAACATGATCATTCCAGGTTTCCCCAAAGTTTATATAAAGGTTTATAGTCTCAAGACTATTAATACAAATTGCAAAATGTTATGGCAAGACCTCAAAAACAGTATCCAGAATCAGTAATGCTCTTAAAAATATCATGGCTCAAATTTACCATCCCTTTTTAATTTTAAGGTTTACTGAAGTTCTGCAGTGCTGAATCCTGCTCGACTGGCAGTATGTTTTCTTATATATATTTAATTGCACATATTTGCAAATTGTTTGTACCAGCTCTTCACATCTTGGGAGTACAGGAAACCAGTGTGGTATCTGCAAATTAGTGTTTGTAAAATTAAGTATGATCACATTGCTGGTTCTATGTAAATTGGCTCAGGTAAAATTTCCTTCTCAATGCTGTATTATTCAATTCGTGCCAGACAGCAGCCTTGGAGACAGCCTCCTTGCTCTTCGTTATCAGGCCCTAAATAAAAAGGTAAGTTTAAGATTACCTGTGTCCTGCATCTCTTTTTCAGACTTTGATGTTTGGATAGATACTGTAGTATCCAGTAACTGCAGAACTCAGTAAGAAATAGCAACTGGCCACTTCTTTCAAAAATAAAATAAGCTTTATATATATATTTAATAAAAAATAAGAACATTTTCAGTAATAACAAGGGTCAGCTCTGAGTTCAACCCTGAAAACTCAAAAGTTTTAGAGACAAAGTATCACCCAGTAGCAAGCTACATGGAAGACTATGCAACCATCTTCAGCTCCCCACCACTACGCTGCAAATGTAGCTTAATACCTAAAGAAAAGAATATTTCTGCTGCATTTATTAAAGAAAAATGTTATTTTTTCTTTTATTAAGAAGCAAAATTTGCATGTGATGTGATGCTTGAAACAAGATTATTTATGCAGGGTGACATCTAAGAGGAGAAGTGGGCATAAAAACAATTGGAGGAGAAAAATGCAGGTACGAAAGCAAGTGACACGTTACATAGAATCACAAACTGGCTTTGGTTTGAAGGGACCTTAAGGACCACCCAGTTTCAGCTCCCTGCCATGGGCAGGGACACCTCCCACCAGACCAGGCTGCCCAAAGCCCCATCCAGTCTGGCCTTGAACACCTCCAGGGATGGGGCATCCACAGCTTCTCTGGGCAACCTGTGCCAGGGCCTCACCATCCTCTGCGTGAAGACTTTCCACCTAACATCTAATCTAAACCTCCCCTCTTTTAGTTTAAAGCTATTCCCCCTTGTCCTGTCATTATCTGACTGAGCAAAAAGTTGTTCCCTCTCTTTTTTGTAAGCCCCCTTTAAGTATTGAAAAGCTGCCATGAGGCCTCCCTGGAGCCATCTTTTCTCCAAGCTAAACATCCCCAGCTCTCTCAGCCTTTCTTCAGTGCTCCAGCCCTCTGATCAAATTTGTGGCCCTCCTCTGGACCTGCTCTAACAGCCCCACCTCCTTCTTTCAGCCCCATATCCAGGCCCTGGATGCAGCCCCATATCCAGGCCTGGATGCAGCACTCCAGGTGGGGCCTCATGGGGTCAGAGCAGAGGGGCACAATCCCCTCCCTCCACCTGCTGGCCACCCCTCTGTTGGGGCAGCCCAGGACGCAGTTGGCCTTCTGGGCTGCAAGCACACATGGCTGGCTCAGTCAGGCTTTTTGTCCACCAGAACCCACAAGTCCTTCTCTGCAGGGCTGCTCTCAATGAGTTCTTCTCCCATCCTGTCCTCATGTCTGGGATTGCCCCGTCCCAGGTGCAGCACCTTGCACTTGGCCTTGTTGAACCTCATTAGGTTCACATGGGCCCACTTCTCCAGACCCCTTTGGATGGCATCCCTTCCTTCTCTTGTATCAACTGCACCACTCAGCTTGGTGTCATCTTCAAACTTGCTGAGGGTGCACCCGATCCCACTGTCTATGTCATTGGTAAAGGTATTAATCAGCCCCAAACAGACCCCTGAGGGACACCGCTCGTCACTGGCCTCCACCTGGACACTGAGCCATTGACCACCACTCTCTGGGTGCAGCCTTCAAGCCAATTCCTTATCCAGTGAACGGTCCACCCTTTGAATCCATCCCTCTCCAAGTTGGAGATCAAGATGTAATGTGGGACCGTGGATTGATCAGGCATGATTCCAACAAATCAGGAATCAGAAGGAAGGGGGAGGAAGGGAACTCCTATTCAGCTTCTGTGATGCTTTCCAGTTTTCACAAAAATATTTTTAATACACACAGTATCTCAATTCATCTCAAAAATACTTTGATTTATATTCCCTAGAAGAACTGCAGTAAAATTCAGTTCTTAAATTATTTGAGAGCTAGAGAAAATGACATAAATCAGAGACTTTAAGAACCACATTTAAGAAGCTAAGGACATATCATTACTAGCATACACATATATTTAACAATGGTCCAATTAAAATAAAAATATTAATACTTTTGGCTCTACTCAAGGTATACTTGTACAAACACTACCTTAGCAGCAGTTGAATGCAAATGCAGGTTAATTGAAACAATATTCTCATCTTATAGCTTCCACCCCAGTTGAAGGATTCCAGAATTTGTATGAAAAGCACAAAGGCAAGTAAGATTCATAGATAGCCAGTAAATTGATCACACCTTGCTACTGCTAGCACAGTCACTCTAACAAATAAGTCTTGCACTCTTTCTGAAAGATCCAACTTCTCAGAATAGGCTATTTGCACAACCACAATTCCCTCACTGAACAGTGTGATTTTTCAAGGGTTTACGTAAGACCCCAATCCAAGTATCCCTCATAATCAGTTTCCACTACAGAATCAAAACAGGAAGGCTTCTGGTGCAAGTGATAGAAATGCTGGTTAAACAAATCAAGTCTCTGCAAACTAAAACTTTAAAAATGACTTTATTTTGGATTGTCATTACTACAAATCATTGATACCATGTACTCTCACTAACCAGACCTACGAATGAACTCTCTGCAAATGGTTTTACAACAAGAGCCTCCAGATAAACTCTTAAAATGACTTCTTATATGTACGTGATACATGTATGGATTATGATGTCAAACAGTAAAGATGTGACGCTAGCTAAATATCAAGTTGTGTGATTGGGAAACAAGGGTGGTGGGAAGTGTTGTTTGTTTTAATGAATTTTACTCCCTGAAAAATTTTAAATGTTTTGTTTCTTCAAATCCTTGACCACGAAAGAGGGGAGGAAAAGATACATTTATGAGAAGGTAAGGGCAAAGGTTTAGCTCATACTTGAAAATATTTCACTATGTTTTGCATGTAGAAAGCAGCAACTGTATATACACATCACCAGATCTACTGCGTGTAATTACCATGCATCAATTTTTATACATACACACACATAAATGCCAAATCCTGTCTGGATTGTCTCTTCTTTTTTGAAATCTCACTTCAGAACCCTTTCAAAGCTTAGGAACGTTATCAGTTCTCAATTCAGAAGAAAAATACGTTTCATTTTATGATGTAATCTGGCAGCCTAACTGCAGTAGGGAAGGAAAATGAGTGGGCACTAGACATTGCTCCTGCAGAAAAATACATCATTCTACACAAACACATCTCCCACAGACTGCAATTTGCCTTCTGAAATGCGTTTCTTATTCAAACAATCAGTGAATAAACATAAACAATGTACTTTACGTGTATTTTATATGTATGTACTTTATATATATTCCAAGAATAAGCTCTAACAACATTATATACAAACTAATCAATGCAACGCAACAGCTCCCTTTGTGATTCCAACTACCTTTCCCTAATAAAACCTGAAAAAATACAATTTGGAGTGTCATTTCCATTACAATGTGTCCCAGCAAGAGTATGAACATCCCATTTATAACACCAGAGTTAATACTTACTCTTAATGTGTGATGCTCTTGTGCAAGCAATGCTGTGACCTCCTCTTGTAAAGTAATGACCTCCAGAAATTGTCCCCAGAGAGCCATTAGAAGTGAGCAAAGCTGAGCAAGATTCATATTTATAAGTTCTGCCAGTTCATCGGGGTTTTCCATTTTCTGAAGCATGGAAGAAAGATTTACATGATTACTACACCACAATGAACAGACAAAAATCAAAAGAAGTGTATTTCATCTTAGTAAGAAATTTAATTTTAAAAGTAACTTCCAAATGAGAACTGTTTTGTCAAAGTATTAGAATTGAATTAACTTATATTACAACACTACCAACTTGTTTTATTAGTATTTTAAATATTATCTAGATGTCTATTAGCATTAGGACTCATGATCTTAAATTGAGGCAACAAACCCATTAATAGCAACCATAACTATGAGTTGCAACTGTTTGATTTTCTAACATGCAAAAATATAGTGCCTGAAAGGAATCAGAATTAGAAAACAGAAAATTGATTCTAGGTATATTAGTCCAAATTTGATACAATCCTAAGAAATTAATGAAGACATTTCCACTTTGGAACATTAACAACTTACAATAATGTTTATATGGCACTATATGCCTACATACACTTTAAACATGTTCAGAAATCAATGTTATACTATTTGATAGTTACAGAATAGGTTTCCTAGAAAGAGGTCATACAAATTCAGTGCAAAACAAGTTTTTCTTTCTGAGAGTGTACTGTAATCCTGTGATCCAGTTCCATACAAGTCAACTGTAAATTGTTAGGCTTATATTCCCTACTATTTTAGAAAAAAATCTAGCTTTTCCAAAACTAATTGGAGACAGATAAGGCATTGAGGCAAGGGGTTTAAAAAGTAAGTATAGTAAAGATCCAACACCAGCAGTATTAAAGGGGAAGCGTAAAAAAGGATTACAAATACTGAAACACCAACTTAGGAGGCAAGAGTAGAAATAAGAGGAACTTTTGAAGAGAACTGCATAAAAGAACAGAAAGGAGAAAATGGAAAAAACAAATATAGTTTAGCAAGCTAAGGGAAAAACTAGCAAAAAAAATCTTAAGTACTAGAAAATACATAGAAACTACACAAATGTAAAAAAAAAAAAAAGCCTTTCTAGTTTATAAAGTAAGATTATCAGTTGCTCACAGAAAGCTAACTGTGTTGGCTTTCTTTGTCTCCAGTTATACAAATAGCATCCTTTCAACATCAGTATTACATTTCCTTGCAATTGTGCTACTACTTTTGAAAGTATGAATGAAAGTTAAGTCTATTACAAAAGCTGGGTAGCTAGCCCACTCAGCAACAAAGCATGGACCATCCTGCATAAAAGTCTTCAAACTTCTGCTTTAAATTTGTCTGTGATAAGGAAATCAGCTCTTCAACTAATTCTGTCTGGTGCACATGAAAGAGTTGAGAAGACAAATCTAAGTAATCTATAGTGGACAGTATTTCCTTGAGAATGCATGGAAAACAAAAGGAGACAGCCTCAGGCCAAGTCCTTCTGGATGAGGATATGCCTTGGAGAATCTGCTTTTGTACAACTTATTACTCATGTTCCATCTTGTAACTATTATTTGGTATCTTCAAAAAGAAGGGATTCAAATAATGAACACATAAAATTCAAAATATGATTTTAATACAAGTAATCCATCTTTCTATAATCTTCAGTTTTATGATCTTTAACAGTTACCATGGCTACTACTGCCATGCTGAGCCACCAGATCAGTAGGTAAGTTTTTGAGTCAGCTGAGCGACTACTCTTTGAAAGAACAGTCAAAAGAAACAGTGGCAAAAAAAAATAAAATACAGGATGTTATCACCTAAACAGTTTATTCCCAAGTACCATGTAAAATCAGCATACTCTACTTTTATAGTTACTTCACTTATTCAACGAATGTAAAGTAGTACCTTTACTTCTTCACACAATTCTGTAAGACGAACTTCTACATCTATGTTTTCTGGAAAGATGAGAGTATATAACTATGAGAAAAATACTTTCCAAGTTGCATAGTAAAACCTATTATCTCACAAAACAATTTAAAAACATTAAAAAGGAAAGACACTATCAATTAAAACTTAATGTCACATTGAATGTCATAATCAACTTTAAATCGAGTAAATGGTAAAATAATTTCTTACTAATGTCTGAAATTGAGGACAGAACATGATCAATAAAAAATGGTTTGCAGCCAGGTATCATGAAGACTTATCATGAGACCTCATCAAGGATATAATTTTTTTTATTCCAAGTTACACTTGCAAGCACTGTACTGTAGATTATATAGTTTGCACGTTACCAGAACTGCTCAGCTATTCAGCAGCAATATCATCACTCAAAACCAAGGTAACCCAATTCATCTTCTACCTCAGATTTTCCAGACATTTGTTAACTCAGCACCGTTTTTCTACAGGTATATTATTTAACTGATTTGTAAGCTACATAAATAAAAATAGATTCTTGTCTGATGAGTCATAGTTTGGTCAGATAAAGCTGTTCTTTAATTAATCTTTCTCTCAATAGCTCAATGTCAAGAATAACTCAATCTTCCATGCTATGGCAACTTAAATTGGATCAGAACCTCAAATGTCTTTATTCCTTCATGTAAGATACTGTTCCTTATTAATCATTCCTTTTCTACTCAAGCAAATCCAATCAATTAAATAATAACATTGTACCACAATAAGATTTCCTTCTACATCTGAGGTACCAGTAACAAGGGAGTAATTTACAAACCTAAAATTATTTCTGACAAATATTTAAGTTATTTTTCAGAAAACAGTATTAAGGGCAAAAAAACAGTTTTACTTAAAAATGTACACCAAAAAAACATGCTTCCAAACCCACAATAATATGTTTAGGATATGGATAATGAACGTAGGCTTGTAGAACAGCAATAGCTTGCTCATTCATCTGGTCTTTGAATTATACCATCTGGATTTGCTGAGTATATATTGATTTTCAAATAATTGTAATGCCTTATGTCTAGGTTTAAACTCAATGACAAATTAACTCACACAACTCAAAGTTCTGAGGAAATATGCAATATAGAAACATATGAAGTTCTCAGAAACAAGTTTAGAAATGTTTTTGAAATAAACTACTTGCACCTGTTAACTAGACAGCACTTGATAATTGCTCTGGAAATATTTGAAAACATTTTATATACACGTTATATACATCTTTTGGAGTGTTTGTGGCCACACGGATTTTGTCATTAGTGAAAAAATTAGATGGTTCTCTTTTGAGACCATCTAATACTGAGTAGTCATCTTGTTTGCCACACTGTGATTGAGCGTAGGTTTGATACAATAGGTAAAGCTGACTTCTGAAGTCATTTCTGAAAATCCCAAATTACAATGCTATCAAAAAACCTACAATATCAAAAATAAACAACAACAAAAAAATCCACTAGACAATACAAGACTAAACAAAATTAACTGTTTTATAGCAGCATTGTTCATACATCTAATGAAATTTTACTGGCTCAGCTAAAATAGTTTTGACTTATTTTTTAAACAAAAATGCAGTTATTCATGATTAAGTTGGTGTCCTACTATGAGGCTAAACTGCCATTTTATTCTTCTCTCATCATAAACTGCCTTGTGCTTAAACAGCACTGTACTTTTCCAACATCAAACCAACAGTGACTCTCTCCAAAGAGAAGGCTGTCCATTTAGATGTGGACAAATGCACCCTAAGCTTTAAGAACGTCTTGTGTAGTGTTTGGAAGAATCAAACCTTGAGATACCAGAAGTAATCTGAACGATTTCACAGGAAGAATAACTACTAGCCTTTAATTACTAAAAACAAACAAAAACAAAAACTAAGTCTGTAATGAACTAAATAAAATGAATTATAAAGAAATAAAAATAATTTTAGCTATTTTATTTAAATGGTGACAACTGACTGAACTCTTCAATCATTTTTTTATTAAAATAGAACAACACTAAAACAAAGCATAATATTTTATTTTATTATCTACGCTCAGCCTAAAAATAAGTAGTTCAATTCTACAGACTTCACCAGAGTTCAACGTACTCTCACTGTGGCTAAACAGTGAAATAGCATTCCTGTTTACAAAATAATATGTTTTATATTATTAATAAAAATCTGAGGGGTTATATCACCTGCTTTGAAAACATACCTAGGTAGGCGTCTCTCTGGGTTCGTGGAAATTTTCTTCTGAGAAGGCGTTCATAAAGGACCTGCATGCTGGCCTTGGCTAGTTATAGGGATTGCACACACATGACTAGTTACTACACTCCTTTTTTCATCTTTGATTTATTATTTGCCTTAAAGTTAGTAAAAAAGCTTATTGCTAGCCTAGCAATTAGTGCAGTTAGATCAGTACACGAAAGCATATAATTTTGGTGTAATTTCTCGATTAGATATCACTCATGATATACATTATGCTAACATTCTTTTATTTTCTGAAACCAACAATACTTAAATGGTCAGTTACAGTTATTGAGTCCAACAGTTGTCTCCACATGCTTCTGCAAAATCAGTCTTTTTAAAAAAATTATATGAGAGAGCAACAGCAAAGCAAACAGAAGAAACAAAAATTAGGGAGGTTATAATTTAATTGGAAATTAAAAAGTGACGATTTGAGATTTAAACAGGACTTGAGATTCTCTTCTCCAAAGGTCATTTAAATTTAACATATAAAATCTCAACCAAAAACCAGTTCATTTACTGTAACGATTAAAAATAAATGCAAGAGACAGTTTTGTTCTTTGTGAAGTCCAGAGAGCTTCATTTTTTTTTATAGACATCACAGAAACATGGCTTTTTGTTCCTTTTTAAATTATTATTATTAACTGTTGATAGATTTTAGAGAAATTGGTGTTAATGATAAGCACTGGTTATTTTACAAGAGCGAAGAGTGAGTAGTAATAGCATAACTAGTATTTACATTATTAGTTCTTTTTGTTATATCAATTTCCCCAATCAAAGTATATACAAAATAACTGCAATAAATGAAAAAAAAAAGATTCAGAAATAAGAAAATAATTATACCAGAAACTTAAGAATTAAAACAAAAAGCAAAATACCATAACAACACAGGAAACAAACCATGAGCAGAATATATACAATGTATGTTAAATATAAGTACTGATTTTCTTTTAATGTATTTATTTTGAGTGTTTCTTTTCAAGCTTGCATTTCCTTAAGGTAAGCTAAGTCACCCAGAGAAATGACTAGAGGTCCGATCCAACTACCACTGAAGTTTTGTTTTGTTTTTTTTGTGACGTCAATGAAGACTAAATACCTCCTCACTATGCAATTTGATTGTCAGCTTCTTTCTATTACATGTATTTTGTAAGAATGTTTTAGGGGAATTTAAGATCCTACCTGAAACATTTAAATATCAAGACACAATCTTAGCCTATCTTTACAATAACAATAGTGCCAACAGATTCTATTTGGCAAAAAGTGCATTTTGTCCTTACAAGGCAGACTAAGAGTTGAGTCATTCATATAATAGGGTGTTTCCCTCCATACCAAGATTAAGATAACTGACACAGAAATACTCTGTACTGTAACTGTAGCAGTACTTCTGTTTCTACAAAGAAAACCCTCAGTTTCTGGTATTTTTCTATGCACAGATTTTTAACACACTTGTTTCCTTTTTGTTCTTGAGTTATTAAATTCCAGTTCAGTTTGAATAAAAAGATTTTAGATAGACAAGATGTATGAAATCAAAGCCAGTTTAGCCTAGGAAAGGGATTATTTTGAATAAACAAAGGGAAAGTGATATATTTTATTAAATTCAACATACCTAGTTCAATTCGGTGAGAAGAGGGGAGCTCCTTTGTTATCATAAGGAAATAGCTATGTAACCCTTTGAAAGCAAGCAGCAAACTAGCACAAAGTGTATAGTGGAAATTATAGGCATGACTGAGGAAAGACTCTGAAACAACAAAACTGCAACCCTGAAAAAAAGAAAAAAAGAAAAAAGATTTAGGCACATACTAATTTCATACAATAAAGGACGTGTTAACAATGCAAATTGCCTATTTTTATGAACCTCATCCATCTTTTTGCAATTTTCAACGGATTGCAATATCTTAAAAGAATAAGGCTAAACACTAAATACTGTAAGCTTTCCATCTGCACAGTTTTGAAACAGGTAACATAGCCTTCTGGAACAATTCTTTTCTTTTCCCATATTTATATTATATAATATTCCCATATTATTATTTCCTACATTATATTATATGCCTGGCACAGCAAAGTAACTCTAACAAAGTTCATTTTTTAATCAAACAATACTTTTGCAGAAAAGATAAAATTCACACCACCCAACAAAATACAAATGAAATGTTCAACTGAAGTATTCTTACATCTGCTGATAACTGCTTTGTGTAGTTATTGCCAAAGACCACGCTTTCAAGAGAAGGAATCACAGAGTCCCTGTTTTGTGCTGGTGCATTTCTGTTCAACCACGTATTCTTCACTGGGCGAGGGAAACTGCAAAAAGCACAAATGAACCAGTAAGCGAGATAAACAGTGATTGCAATGGATGACACGAGTTAATGAAAGAAGAAAGCTTTACTAAAATTAGGCAAAATTTTATTTAAAGAGAAAACAAAATCCCCTGGTTTCATTTATTTTAGTGAAGGTAAATGTATCATTTGCAGAAATCATTGTCACTGCAGTATCAATTGAAAACTGAGAAGATAGCCATCAGAAGATGCTCAATTTGTATTGGACTCCAATGATCCTTGTGGGTGGCTTCCAACTCAGGATATTCTATTAACAGCACCTACTTCAGTCACTAACTACAGTCAGCAGCAGATCTTACTGATTAAAAACATGAATAAATATTTACACATATAAATATACATGAATAAATACCAATGTTTATACATTCCTTCTCTCTTCTCTGGTTGTGGGTATTATCTGTCTACTACATTACATACTCTTATTTTTAATGAAAACAAACTCAAAATTTTCTTCAAGGTAACTTAGAAAACAAGAAGCTTCTCCTCCCTCTGAACCCTGGATTACAAAATCATAAAGAAAACTACATTGACTTAACTTCTTCCTAAGTATTCAGTTCTCATAACGTTTCCATTTGGACACCCAATACTTTATTTGTATTTTATTAACAAGAGATTACCTTATCAGGGGCTGATGCAGAGCAACCAAAGAAGCATGGACTATAACCGATATGACGGAAAGGTGGAAGTAATCAAACATAACATTGACGTAATGGTGAAGGCCCCGGTGTAAGTTAAAGTGCAACTTTAAAGTTCGGCTACTAATTGGCTGTAGTGTGCTCAGGTCATCTGGTCTAAGAAGAAAAAAAACAAACACATACAATTACAGTGACCACATTCAAGGTGCAACATGCAAGCGAGTTATTAATAACTGATGCAGATAACAATATAGCATTGGTCTATACTTTTGAATGTAATAATATCTGCCTCAGAGGAGAAAAAAAAAGAAAAATCATAATGAGTCAAACTAGTTATGAAATCTTAACAGACTTCAGTGTTGGATTTCTTTCGTACTCTCATATACGTCTAATATGAACACAGTGCATCTATATATACCACAGATTTAATTAGTTTAAAAAGTTAACATATGCTGTTGCTTTAATAAAATCTTCTATATTTAAACTTACGAATAGTCTGTATCCGTGAAGTGTAGATCTAATGTTAGCAGAAAATTCATTTCATTAAGAGACTCCTCAATCTAAAAAGAAATTGTGGAATTGTGAAATCTTTTCATGTCCCTTATTTATACTAATCCAAACTGTACATAACAAAGATTTAAGTATCTGAATATAGTTAAATTGGTTGACAGATTACCTTCCTCTCATCTAACAGCATTTTTATTTTGAAAATCATCACATCGTTCACCGACACTTCCTCATTTTTGTAAAGAATCTGAAATGTTTTACTGCAAACTATATTGTCATGGATTGAAGCAGGAAAGGCAAGATCTGCACCTGAAAAAAGAAACAAGTATTAATATTATTGGCCTAGCATCTGGCAACTCCAGAGCAGCTAATAAGTGAATTTACCATTACTATCAGTTCCATGACCACAATTAAAACCATAACATCAACAGTATCTGTGGTTTTCCATTTCAGTCAGCAACTACTGGAGTTTGAAGGGAAGCACTTTGTTTCTAAGTAATGCTTTATCAATATTTTTCAATGTAATTTACTTTCAATACAATTTCTAGATTGAAGAATCTAATTTGTTCCAAACTAGAGTGAAACGCTCTAGGCATCAGAAATTTTAATAAAAACCCTGAAATCTGTCTTGTTTCATTCACCATTTGTGTTGTTTTACAAGGTTTAACCGCACTAAGAATTCAGAATTAACTACCAATGAGGCAAAGAGGTTAAATGATATATATCACTCCACTGAATTAATCAAGAACAGTGGTGGTTCCTCCTTTCCTTCCAGATCTTTGCATACTGTTCTGGCCAGACTAGTTCCAAGTGTATCACCTGAACCTTATGTTTGCTGCTCAGGATGATACATACTTCTGCTTTCAGTTCAGAAGCTGTTCATCACGAAGAGTTCACAAGAGTGTGATATATGGTTAGGGAATCCATTGCCAAGAAAGGTCAAAAGACTTTTGGAAGAAATGAGGAAAGGAGTAGTTTTAAAAAGTTACTGAGGAAGTATTTAGCCATAATTACTATCCAAGGGTTATCACACAGGAAATATGATGATGGCCACTACCCTGTGAAACAACACATAAAAGAAGGCGGAATTTGGAAGAACAAAGTCAACAGAAACATCGACAGTTTCTTATCACTCCTCAACAAGTAGCCTCAACAACATTAACCTCTTTCAGAGCACAGAGTCTGATAAGTTGTGTAAATGGGAGCGAGAAACATTTTTTAAAACATTTTGATTCTTTTTAATCAATCACTTCAAATGAGTCCACAAAAGAAAAAGACATCTGCAAAGTTGGCACTTCATAGATTTGGAGTCTACTGACCACTGACAGAAAATCACTGCCCGAGTCTGTATTGCAAACACTCCCACTCTATAACCCTCATTATTGTTCAAACTTCCAACAGAAACTAGAAACCAGTAAAAATACATTTTTTTGCTGAAGTGCTTTCATATGCATCATTGATTTAGGTCTCTTGAACAAAATAACTACAAAGGATGAATCATTAAATGGCAATTCCCCTAAATAATGGCACGTTCACCTTGCATCAGTCCTTGCCACATGCTGCAGGTGAAGGGCAGAGAGGGCATGGTTTCACGTTATGTGTAATCTGACAGAACCACACACCATCAGCAGAAGGGATTCTGCCACTGCATTCTGATAGAAAAGAAGTAATGGAGACACATGGCCAAGGTCAGCTTCCTATGTGCCGTCCAACTCTGTGAGTTATAGCTCTCGGTTCTGCTGACTTGAGAGTAACGTGAAACTGCATCCTCAGAAGTGAGAGAAAAGGAGAAGAGGCAAAGCGAGCACCAGGAACAGGCTGAGCCACATCTACCTGGGAATCGAGGTCTCACATTAAACAGTGGGGACTGAATTCATTCTTGTGCTGTGAACCTGTGAACATGGTCATCTCGTTTCTAAACTGCCTTACAGAAGAAGGAGTACAGAAGAACCTCAAATAAGAAATAACCTCATACAGACTGCAAGTACCTAAGTTTTTCTTTTATCTTCCTAGAGGATTCCTCCATTTCCCTTCAAGTCACAAGAATGCCAGGAGACATTCTCAAGTCCGGGCCTAAGGCAAACGGCTTGCCGTACCACCACTGTAATGACACACACTGTCATGTCCTGGGTCTGCAGTAACTCAAGGGAACTACTAAAGGACACGGGAAATAGAAATGGATGAAACATGGATTTGAATAAGCACAGGACCTTATGAAAAGGTGGGAAGGACTGGGCAAGGGATGGAAGAAGCAGTAAAGGAAAGAGAAACAGGATTGAAGGATGAACAGGAAGCAGGGAACAAATGAGCACGTACAATTAACCTGGGGAAATAAAAGGAAGAATTAGATCAGAGAGTCTGCAGGTGAGGGGAAAACACAGCTAGGGTAAGGAAACTGTTGGTGACTTGTGGACAGGCTAGGGAGAGCTAGAACTAGCTAGGCAAGATGACTTGGACTGGAGTGGGAAAACCATGACTCTGTCAAAAGGAATGGGATTTAAAAGAGGTAAGCATTAGGAAAACAGAACAGACAGGTAGAAAAGTATAGGAAGAAATACCTGGCCAACACAACCCATCGCTCTCAAGAAGGAAAGACCTACAGCTAAACCTACAGACCTAAACCTACCGCTCCCCATTCTGCTATTTTCAGCAAGCAGCTGAAACAAACGGAAGGCAGAGGTCCTCAGCAAAATAAAGCACAACCAAATCCACAAGAGGAAAAGCTAATACTGCAGTGGCATCTTTACCACCAAAAAAAAACAAAGCTGTAGCTTAACATGCATTTAACTGGAAAAAAAAAAAAAAAAGCAGCCATACCCACTCTTTCATTGACTAAAGTGGGGAGAAGGACACAAGCTGCTGTGGCACAAACTGAGAGACTGAACTGAAAGGAACCCCAGTTTTTGGGTTTGGAGGGTTTGTATTTTTGTGAAATGGTTGCTTATCTGAACTGAACTGAGTTTCCCAATTGGCTTTCCAGGCCAAATCAGACACTTGTGTCAATACAGTGCATGGAGCAATACGAAGGTAAAGAGTAGCAGCTGGGGGAACCACAGGCCGATTTGTTTTGACAGCACCGCTCATCTTAACTCCTGTCAAATTGCAGCCTTTAATGCTTACGCCTAGTAATGAGCGACCAAAGAGCTAACACGTCACAGAATTTATTAACAAGATTGCAGCTTTCTGAAATTAACTGGACTGTTCTAAAATATACCATGAAATGGAAAAAAACATTCTTTTAGCAGTATTAAGCATCATTAAGCGATGCTATTAAAAAATATGTCTTATTAGAGTGAAAGGATCAGTTTAGCATAGCTAAATTCCCTCAACAACGCCACACTTTGACATTGAAATGGAATAGCCATGGTTTGTAAGAATTATTTATTTACTTCACATAAATCAAAGCAAACATAAATATGCAAGAAGCTTGACTAAAATTCAGTGTCTAAATTGTGGTTCTTCTCCCAGTTACTTTTAAAACAGTGTCAAAAATTCAGGTTTGAGTATCCCAGTTTTATATCCCATTTTCTCAGACTGCAGCAGGTCCTTCTACCTGGCAATTCCAAGAAATTCATCTGCCACTTGAAAACTTCATTCATTTCCATTTTTCACATTTCTACAGCACAGTGAGGTGTGGGCTTCACAGAACTAGAAGAGCGCTAACAGGTTTCTCCAGTTCAACTTGCCTCAACAAAGAAACCAAAAGGCAGTTCTGCTTTCTAGGTCAAGTACAGGGAAAAAATGGGGGGGAAGTGTGGAGAAAAGGTAGGGGGGAAGGAGGATAAAAAAGGGAAGAGGGTGTAGCTAATTCTGTGCAGGAACTTAAATCAATTTTGCTGCTGGACAGCAAGAGAGCGAGTTTGAAAACAGCAAGACTGGATCCTTTCAGAGACTTCTTGGAGGGGAAGAAAGGGGAGGCGGTTAAGTAGCAATCTATATAATTGTTTGTATCTGAAGTACTCCACTACTTTGAGGATATCTAGTTAAATGAGAACTGTCCTTAGTATCCTTAGTCCAAAACATAAGAAGACCGAGCATATCAGTGGAAAAAACAGAAGATATTAACATAAAGGAACCACCATGTTTCACTACCAGCAAAGAGAATTAACAGAGGAAATACAGTAACACAAATTCTGCAATCAACTTTTGAGTCTCATTGCTACAAACCAAGTAATTTTTCAGCAGGTCGCCATGAAATAATTTACATTTCAGTTGTGTCAATGACAAAATGAAATCACTTTTATATTAGTTATAATAATACAAGACAAAAAGGATGCTCCCTTAATCAACAAGTCGAGATAACGGCCTCGCTTACTAAAAGGCTTTGCACTTACCAGTTGCGTGTAACAAACTAGCTTCTAACTTGTGTGGAATTCTTGGAGGAATTTTCATAGACGCACGAATCTGGTAAAAGCTAAAGCAAAAGACAGTGATTTGCAACACATGCTGTACAGTACATCTATCTCATTTACCATATGCACTTACATACAATGGCAAAGGCAGGAACACAGAGTGAGAAGGGGGAACAGAGCACGGAAGACTAAAAAGCTTAAAACTGCGTTCTTGTGTGTCATCAACCAGACGGATAAGAATATAAGAAGGAAGTCTGAACACAGAGCTAGACTTTCCACACTCCACAGTGTAAATGCAAGTATTTATGTAGATACAGGGTAAACTATATTGGAGAACTGATATGGATGAAAAATCAAGATCGTCAGCTACACACACACCCATCTCGTAATGATTTACCATGCAGCACATCTATAGGGCTGCTCCAGCTCTGCTGCTGAGGAAGCTATTCCTGAAACCGCAGCACACACACCACCAGGAACCCCACAAAATACCCTGCTTGCCAGACGCTCTCGACACTGCCTGTCACCACCACCACACAGTGCAAACGGAGGGTCACACTAAGCAAAATATGGCAGCACTTGACTATGAAGACATAGTGCTATTGCCTTTGTGATAGCAAGGGCAGCAGCTGCAGGCATACAAACTAAAACAAACAAAAAAAAAACCCACACCCAAGAACACAAAACCTTCAGTCTTTGTTTTCTGAGTCTCTGCCCCCACCTTTATCAAGTTTTTAAATCTGTTCAGTTCCATATTGTTTCCAACCTTGTTTTTGATCTATGAAATCCCTAATTGTCTCTTATACTGATTTTATGGGACTCCTCACAAGACACAAGCACCCGTAAATACACACTTAAATGGTGTGTTCCCTCCATGTCATCCCATTTCAGATAATTTGTTTTTATTTTAAGGGGTGAGGTGCAGCCAGCACCGTAAGCTGATCTGACCTGCATGAACAGTGACACCACCGAAGCGAGGGAGCAAGAACATCCTCAAGCAGAGAGTGGGCAGAAGCACGGCCTCAAATGCGTTTGTATGCAATTTCCCTTCTGTATTCCTCTCAATCTCATCTCTCATTTTCATGGTCTGGACTATCCAAACTATCCCAGATTACTTCCTGTTCCAGTTTTGGTTACTAGCACCTCCGCTACACCTGATGATCCAGTAGTTCATTAGCAAATGATGCATCTATTTACTAGTCTGACAATCAATCAATAAAAATAATTCTTAATTTAATCCTTCCACAAAATTAATATGTCAACTACAGTCTGGTCAAAACTATGCATCAAAGAGTGCCTTATAACAGAAGATACTTAATAAACCAGTGATGTGGCTAGAGATAAGAGTGGAGAGCAAAATCATCCCTAGCATTTAAAAACTGAATAAAACAACTACTGCAAACTAGTAATGATATATTTTGCATTAGAAACCTGAAGTCAAAGAAGATTCCAAATACATTTCCTAAGTGATTCACAAACAGTAAACTCTGAATTAATTTTGCACTGGATAAAAAAGTATAATATTAAGATTAAGAGTGTAAGGCATCAAGGCGATTAGGAGAGCCCTCTCGTCAATAACCCAGCAGGATGCAATCCACTGATGTCTCCTTTCCAGTCGGTCAGATGCTGCTTCCATCATCCAGCCAGTTACCCGTTTCACTACAATGAGGACACACGTCCTCACAATGCACATAACCTCAGCAAGGAGATACTTTTCACCAGCTCCAGTTTCGCAGTGCCATTTCTAGATCCCCAGTAAGCATTTCTCAAGAGCTTGACATCCCACGAGCCACATCTTCTCACAACCCAAATGACTAGAATGTGCTAGCAGACCACAGTGCTTGTTGCTTCAGGTATTATGGAAAGAATGTAAAGTAATTGGTGTGGTTAAATGTTATGTCTTGGTAGTTCAGAAACACGCCACGTATTTTATTTCATGTCACGCTAACCTCCTGCCAAGCTGAGCCCCTTTATCAGCCTTTAAAACAGCCCAAACCTGCACCATTCTCAGTTCATCTTTAGAGACAGGTTGCAGCTCTACAGAGAGAGACTTTAACTAGCTTAAAAACTTTATCAGATGTGGAGAGATGAATGAATTAGGACTGCAACAAGGTATCACGCAAGGCAATATCCCTATTGCTTAAACCAGTAAGACCCATTTGTCCTGGTGATGCCATTAATTGACTGTTTACAAACCAGGCCTCAAAGAGAACAATAATCAATAGAATTGTTCACGCTTAGAATGTAATTTGTGAAACCAAAGGCCATTGTGACACCCTTACTTTTCCTATTATTACTTTCAATTCATGAAAAGCAGAGTATTCTACCCTTTACCCAGTAAACCCGATGGATTTTGATGTGAGGTTAATGTGGAGATGGAGGTGTACTGTCTGCTTGTTTGAGACAGGTGGCTTTGATATTCAGCACAGATTTAAACTCTAAGCAGTTTATAATATAAAACATTCACCTGTTAATCTGAAAATTTAAATCCTGTAGGAGTTCGTCTTAGGGCAAATTTTTAAATTTTAATTTCCAATCTTGTGCCCAGGTCTTTGAAACAATTATGTAACTGCATCAAGATATTTAAATGAAAAACCCAACCTCCTACACAGTATTTACCCAAATTAATCACTGTCACTCATCTTTAAATACCATATAGATTAAGGACCTATCTGCAAATGAAATACTGTGATACTGAAACAGGGTATTTAACTTACAATGGAACTGCATTTGTAATGCATAAAATAAGGAAGCGTTTTCTAAAGCTAATAAGACATTCCTCATGTGACAGCAAGATTCTAAAAGAAAGTTCAAAAAATGCATCAAGCGTGGTTACTCTCTCCTCCCCCAGCCCTGCTCTCCTCATCTTTCCGTCTGTGTTTGGTTTGACTCATCAATGTGTGTCACAATCCTTCCTTTTCTATTAAAAGCAAACAAACAAAACAAACAACACAATACCAACACAAACCAACCACCTCCAACTATTTCCCATTTGAATATGGAACTGAAGCATTGTCTGGTTCTGATGGAGTCTACAAGTGACCCATAAACCTGATCTATTCAATTGCATCTGTTTGGGAGTCCAGATAACAATTCAGTACCAAAGGACTTGTCACATTCAATTATCCCAGATATCCTTAAAATACTCCGCGAGTAAGATCCGAATACAATCAACTCTCCATTATCTTATGTAATGGAAGAACGAAGGTATTCTGGATAGTGGAAAATCCCAGACAATAATGATGCTACAGATGCCGTCACGAAGGATGGTCAGGGCTGGCACACATGCTCTTAGTAGAAGCTGAGAAAACTGAGTTTGTCCAGCCTTCATTTTTTCTGGATGGGTGTTTTTGAACAAGAATTCTTGATTCTTTTACTATATTTGGAAACAAACAAACAAAAAACATGTTATAACCTTTCCCTTAGTCCCTCTCTTAACTGTATTAAATAGGGAAAATATCATATATTACTAGATGATCTGAACTAGATGATCTTTGAGGTCCCTTCCAACACAGGCCGTTCTATGATTATATATATGAGAACATCAACATCCGTATGTTAGGATCCTTGACTACCTTTTGTTCCATGAGATGAACCAAGTATTTAACTAAACAGAGAATAAAACCAAGAGTAGTAGCACCAAGAACTGTCATTTTTACAGTTTGATGGAAAACACACTAAAAATCCTGACCAGAAGCAACAATGTGATATGCAATAGTTGCTGGATTCCTTTAATAGATTACGCATTGATGTTTATAAGACCCACCACCTGATAATTCAGCAAGATGCATTTTGATCATCTTTGATGATATAAGGTGATTTGGGCATTTTAAAAGTCCAGGCTACACCAGCAACTCATGAAGCAGAATCTGAACGTGAGTCACTGCAGCATGGGCAGTGCCTGAATCTGATCTGGGAAGAAAAGCAAAGTGAGAGTTGGATGAAGGTCTGACACCACACAACAAAATGATTTTGAGCAAGTCTTTAGCACCGTTTTGTCAAGACAAAGCAAACAAACAGATTACAGCTGCATGATGCTTGCTGATAAGAATGATTTGAAAGAAAGTCTCCAAAGGGAGATCGAGCAAAGTGAGACTCAGAGCAGCCTTCCTGAGCCTTACAAAGCTATTTACAAAGTGCTGCAAAAACAGCTCTCCTGATGAGTGATCAAATATGTAACACATCTTTGAGGTACTTTGATCTTGGTGAGTAAGAACACCCAGAAGAGCTCAGATGGATGTCATCAAAAGAATCAAATAGTAAAATAAATTGCCCATACCAAGGCCTTTTAGACCATGGACACTTGGCAGAAATTCTTAGTCTGAAGGAATAAAGTAGATATTTGCTGTCTTATGGAGGACCTTCATTCCTCTAAGAGGACTTCTCATCCAAGGCTTTTTAAAAGCTTCACCTTGTTGGAGAAAGAGCAAGCAATTCTGAAACCCTTTACGGACATCACTGCATTCAAAATTACAAAGGTTTATTTTCTTCCTGCATTATCTCATTTGCCCTAGATTCCACAGCTGAAACACGGTACTTATTCGTGATATCACTGCTTTACCTGGAGAATGAGGATTCATTCACTGGAGACAGCGTTTACTCCCCTGTGGGCCCCTATTTGTTCTTCCCATAGATAGTGTAACTCAGAGGCTATGGAAATGCATTCTGCTCATTTCCCAAACACCATCAGGCCATCCGCCCCTCAGCAAAGGAAACCCTGACTACTGTTAGCATGGCTCTACAGTGGCAGACCATCCAGGTACGTGCCTTGTTAAAGCTAGGTAAGCCAGCACTGCTTCTGAAACAGAAACATTATTATCCAGAAACATTACTATGTGAATGACGGCTCGCTAATGCTACTTTAAATTGTTATTCCAACACAGAACAGAGGTAGCTCTGCCAAACACTGTCAAGAAGGAATATTTTATGCACAGTGAGTAAGCTTTAATTCTCTTTAAAAAGCATTATCACAACAGACAACGTGTATTCAGTCCCAGCAGCAGACCTCACCTTGCAATGGTCCAGGCTAGGGGCTGCCTGCCTTGAGAAGCTGTGCTGAGAAGACCTTGGGGGTCTTGGAAGATATCAAGTTGAACACAAGCCACCAGCAAGGTGGACAAGGTCACCAGCATCTCATCCTGGGCTGTATCAACAGAAGCACAGCCAGGTGTTGACAAAAATGATTATCCCTCTTTACTCAGCACTCATCAGACCACATCTGGAGTCCCGTATCCAGCTTTGGGACCCCCAGCTTGAGCAAGTTCAGCAGAAAGCCATCAAGTTGGTTGGCGCTGGAGCACAGGAAAAAAAGATACAATATACAATGCCACCTCTGAAAATATGCCAACCTCTCCTTTTCTAAACGCTTCCAGCATTACTTACCTTGCTCACAGACAGCAGCAGGTCAAGAATGAACACCAGATCTCTGTTTCACTGCTTAAAAGCTTTGCCTTGAAACAGTTTCTCACCCACCCCAAGAAAGGTACCTTTGCATGTAATTCATAATCACAGATAATGTGTGACAGATGACCTGTGACTTAGCCCAAATATTTGAGGTGCTTACTGAGACAGCATAAACAATCACGGCTGAAGTCACTAATGGAGGACTTAAAAATATCCAAGGGATGTCTGACAACCCAAGTCTATGTAGTGCGCTAAATGTGTGCACATGCTGAGGTCCACTGTCTCATTTGGTCCTGAACATAACCATATGCAAATCCATAACCATGTTCTTAAACCTGCAGCTTAGTGTCCTTACTACAGAACTTGTAGAAAAAAGTCTTCTGAAAGGGGTAGTTAGACTTACTGCTCTCCTGTGGACAGAGGAGACATTTATTGACCATACTGTATGAAGGATTAAATCTTTTTCAAATGAGCTGCATTAAAATCTCCAAGATTCAGGATCTAACATGAGCCAGAACTACCTTCTGACACAGCAACATTGTCAGGTTTCTTTTTTTCACTGGGATCATCATTTAGATGGGTAATATTTTTCCATTATATGTGTTGAAAAACACCATTTATAATCTGAGCAAGAAGTGGGTTCAACAGTAACTGGAATTTACCTTGCTACTAACACAAAAGGAAATATAAGAAGGAACGGTTATTTGATTTTTTAATGCTCCCACATGGAACCACAGGCAGTAATGTGTGCAAATGCAGTCAAAAAGAACAGCCATTATTAAAACAAAAATCTCATGCATAAAAAAGTGTATGTGCTTTTAGAGATAGCCGCTTGAGCATTTACTTGAAAAACACTTACTTTGCCAGCTAAAGCACATTCCAAGGGAAGCGTACATCCTGAAAAAGCTTTATAATACAGTTCATCATTGAGGTAAAACTTTTATGCAGTTCCTCTCGCCAAGCAGAGGACAGGCAGAAACGCACACAGCAGATTCTGACCTTCCCTTGTCCCTGAGTCCCCTTGCGCTCAATGCACACATAAATGCATTCAGTCACATTAACAAGAGCAAACACTGAACATCTTGGACTGCAGTACTCACACGCACAGCGGGTCACCTGCAGGGCAGCTCCTACATCTATCAGTCCTCAAAACGAGGCGACAGCTGTGACCCTGCAGATGTAAAACCTCAGGAGAGCTCCTGGGATCTACTGAACGCGCGGCCCTGCTGAAATCCACGTGCTCTGGTGCAGACCACCACTGAGACTTCTCTCCTTCTCTGTTGTCCAAGGTGACATCAGAGAGACAGCTGTGGCAGAGCAGTAGCTCAGGCAAGCAAGCTTCACTTGGTGCACAGGCAAATGCAGAACAGAAACTCCCACTGCACTGAGGGGTCGAGGCAGCCACGTATTAAAAGAATCCAACAGTGACAGAAAGAACATTTTTTACTTCTGTTCAACATCTCTCTGTCCTACAAGCCGAGCCCCTTGCTACTACAGAGATCCCACACTACTAATTCTTTCAAGGAATCATAAAAATCCATCTTAAAAGCAACGAAGGTGTTTGGCATTTCACACGACCAGTCACAAGTCTGTACTGGTAAATGCCAGCATCCACACATTTTTCAAGGCAATCTGAGCCTGCTTGTGATGTTTGAAGCATTTTAAATGACCTTGGAGCACAAAAACTCTATTTTAAATGTTAAATTTAAACTCTATTTTAATGTTAAATGTTTTAAATGTTCGGAATTGTTTGGTATTCTGTAAAAGTTAAAACTAGTTACAGAGGTTATCTAGATAGGGTATCATTTGATACAGGTATAGAACACACACAAAACTTCTTATCCTACACTCACCTTGTGTAAGTGCTTCCAATAATATAGCACCATGAGATTACACTCTGCTGTAATCGTGGGGTTTATGCCATTTAACAAATTCCATTTCAGATCCTTGAACAACAGGAAATTATCATGCCCAAAAGACTTTGTTTAAACTCTTTTATCAATCCCATCTATGAAAAATCCAGGTATTTTTCAGATGGATAAGACAATTTTTATTAAGAAATAAAGGAAAGGGGCAAACTTACAGGACTGATAAAAGGTTCACATTTACTTGAAAGCAAGTTTGCTCAAAAGTGACTTACTTTTTAAAGTACACTGCACGTCTATGGAGCACACTGCTTCTCACAACTGAAGATTTTTTTTTTTTTTCATTGAGCAAATTTTTTTTTTTTTGATTGAGCAAAAAAGATTGAGCAAAACAATTATTAAGCCAAAAGTCTGATGACATTTATTTGGAAGCCTTTATTTGGAAGCACGTATTTGGAATACCTCAAATAAGTCACAGCAGTTTGTTATGAAACAAGATCATATACATCAGACAGGAGAGACTGGAAAATAAATGCAGTAGGGATTTTGCCTTATTACTACACAAAGCTTTTCTCCATGTTCTTTCCAGCAGGACACTCGGGCAGAATTCCTGCAGTGGCTGTCAATGTTTATTTAAAAACTGGAAAGAGGAATACTCTCAAACAAATCTTGATTTTTTTTTTTAAAGAGCCACATAAACGCACAGTAATAGCTCTCATTTAATCAAGTAACTCTTAACTTGTATCAGTCTGTATTTATAATTTTAGTTCCCCTTTTATTTCCTGTTATTACTGAAGGGAACAAAAAAAGAAATCACGCTATCTTGCCTCTTTAAATTATAACAGCTCCATGAAGCTCTTCTTCGGTGCTAATGATTTCCTACATTCCCTAATAAGAGAACTTCCTAACTGTATTTATTTAGCTTTGAATTTTTTATTTGATTTTTTGATGTATTACAAGTGTGTATCTACTGTCTGGCTCGAAAGCTTTCTGGGGACAAAGGTATGGGATGCAGAGTTTTCCTGGCAAGTAGGGCCACAGTTTTTTCCAAAGCTTCTCCTCTTGCAAACAGGCAGTGGTTCTTATTCAGACACATCATAACATGTTAATTTTGAAATCAAGGTTTAGCAAACACAACAGATGGGAGACCAGAAGACAAGTCTGACAACTCATTTTCTGGTACTCACTGCCAATGGTCTTTCAAATCTTTTTTTCAAGCTTTGCAGCTGTGCAATTCTGTTCCTCTCATCCACCAGTAATCAAATACACAAGCTTTACAATTCACTTTGTGACTTACTTTCATGAAACGCAATCTCTGTTTTAATAGCAAATATATCATACATTTAACCAGAAGCAGAAATTCAGGTACCACAAAGAAAATTCTCACAAAAAATGTGACCAAAAAATGCACATTATCTGTCCATCATGTCATATGTATGATACATTAAATAAAAGTGTTACTCTTTTAACCCTTGCTGACATCTTCATCTTCCCCTGTAGAAAGCTACATCATTCAAGGATGTAACATCAGCTCCCCAAGCTCAATTTTTTTTAAAGTTTCTATCACTATAGTTTCAAATATAACTACTCTTAGATATTACTTGGACATTAGGGAAGAAAAATAGCCTTTCAGCATCTGAAGTATCCATCTTTTACCTTCAAGCAAGGTGCAGTTTCATGACTAATTTAAGCCAGCCTAAGACAGGAGCAATTCTGCACTCAAAACCCCTTTTTACATGTTTTTGCCCCTCCTCAGACAAGTTCTCATGTTCTAGCAACTGCATGGTAAATCAAATCAACACATGTCCATTTGGAAAGGGGAGAAAGAATACAATAGGGGCTATCAGAGCAGGCAGGAACATGTGGCCAGGGGAGAATGAGAGAAGTGGGACTGCCCCATTCAGTGACAGCCCAGGCTTAGGTCAGGCTGAGCTGCTGGTGTGCCCCCACACTCAGAAGTAATGTTAAACTGCACTGCCAATTCCTGTAAAGTATTTTTTCCTCAGGGGTTTCAACTCTAAAAAATTGAAAGAAGCAGATCTACTCAGTGTACTATATCTATGCATTCATTATTAACATAGTTCTCAAGAAGTCATCTCAGGGAATCTTACCAGAATGGACTATGTTAGACCCATGCTATCAAAGGTCTGCAGCAGATTTCAAGATCTGCTTTTCTAAATTCTTATTCAGATGATCCAAAGCGTTCATGAATGTCAAACAAGTAAGGTAAGCATTCAAGACACGAACTCAGTAGATTCCTAAACACACCACTTCTTACCCATCCATGTAAAGGAAACAACTTGCTTTTCTTGGATAGACTTTTTGTATTTTTTATTTTTGCCAAGTTGGAGCCACCTCCTACAGCTAAAACATTTTCAGTCTCTCCTGTACCTTTACAAGATCAAAGTTAAAAATCCAAACTCACCAGAGTTAACCTTCAGATACCAGTTTAAATAGGCTTGAAAATGAGCCCAGACTTTTAAAATATAAGGATTTGGAGGGGAAGAAAGGATTAAAGAGCTCTGTTTTCCCCTTTCCCTCTGCCCTGCCCTCCCAGACACTCACTCTTGCCCCTGTGCTGCAATGTATCAGCCCGTTCCCAGTTACACCAGCAGACTACCTGCAGACAACGCTGCCCACTGGACTGATCCTGCAGCGCACCTCCGGGCAGCTCTGACAGCACAATGGGGAGGGCAAGAAACAGCCACGAGCAAGGAAAGCAGAACCTGCGAACTGGCATCGCCACCCAAGTGTCCCTAAATGACAGCTCAGGGAAATCAGAACTGACGCACCTGATGTCTGTCACCGTCCTGTACCCTGCGGGCAGGGATGCCAACCGAGGTGAAGGCAGCAGTTCAAGCAGAGGGTTTCTTTCAACACATACTCACCTCTGGGCTGCTCTCAGCCAGCCAGAGATCGTGCTGATGCAGACTCTGCTGTTTGAGACATCTTCCCAACACAGAGGCTAAACTACAGACACCTCTCTCCGAATGAGGTCCAGCATTACAGTTAATCAGCCTGAGGCTGGTTGGTGACACAAGCAGGGATCCCGTTCCTCCATCTTACCTTCTGCTCCTGCGCTGGCATTGACTAGCGCTGAGCTTGTGGAAGGTGAGCCAGTGAGACAAACTAGCAAAAGCAGAACCATATCCTGTGTTTAGTTTTTCTGCTGGCCTAGCGTTTTGAGCTGACCTGCCATGAGGCAGAAAAGCCTCACTGCAGGCACACAGGATGTGCCAGAAGCAGGACCACTCTTTTTAGGCAGCTGCTATTCAACACATCTCCTGATCAGTAACATCTACACCCTTAGCCTAATGCCCACTCCCTGTCTACACAAAAAGCAAGCCCATCTGATTGACCACAGAACTGCACGACTGCAAAAGCAAACAGAACAGGAGATGACCGTGCATATCGCACCTTTTGGCAGACACATGCCGTTGTACTGCCTTAAGCCACCTACAGATCCGTAGATGAGAACGCTGTTTCACAGAGGATTCGAGCTCAAGGCGCTAATAGTGGGCCATGCTGGGTGCACATTCTCCCCCTCCACCACCACCAGTGCTCAGGCGATTATACAACCATCCACATCAAAGAAACTGGTACAGCTGAAACATATGACCAAGACTGATTACCTCCAACAGGCAGAAAATTTAAAAAAATAAAATAAAACACCTTGAAAATACACGGTGAGTAGCAACAGAGGTCCTGACCCCCGCGTGTATGATATTCCCCATCTTTTTTGAGAAACAAGAAACATTTTTAAAAGCAATTTTAAAACTTTCTGGAAAAACAAATTTATGTGGATAAACATGAATGTGTTGAAGAGCTCAGATACGTACTTAAGCCATCTTAGTGGCCTAAGCCTGGAGTGCCTCTAACCCTGTGGAAGCGTCTTGAGCTTCTTACCTGCCAACACAAATCAGACCTGGGAAAGGGGAACAAGTGCAGGAGGAGGAAAAACGGTTAAAAATCTGAAAGTATGAAAAGTTACTTTGTACGGCATACAGTAATTGGCAAAGGTACCAGGAGGTTTAAGGAGTGAAAGAGGAAGATTTTAAGGAGAGATGTGAAGCAAGGAGAGTCTCGAGTAAAGCACCTGATGGAAGCAGAAGCAGCAAGCCTGGCAGTGTGACAGGGCCTGGCTCCATATTCACATGAAGCTGTATTTCTCACATCATCCAGTAAACTGCTGCCTGCGACTGCAGACACAGATCTGCATAAATGTATGAATAGATGTACGTGCAGCAGAAGGGGCACAACAAGACCCAGTGCCAGGAACTCCCGTCGTACCACAAGGCAGCCAAGACTGTGGAATACTCAATGAACATCTCTCTCTGCTCCTTCAGATAGCAATGGATGTCAAAGTAATTTAAAGGACTAACATAATCATCTTTCTGCTATAACCACGTGCACAAAAATAGGTCAGAAGACTTAGAAATGTCAGATTTTTCTCTAGTTTTTCTAGTTTTCATTACCATCACATAGAGATTGGTCTGAACTGTAAGCTGATGCAGAATCTACATGCTACAAAAGGGTGCTGCTGAACTTGTGAAAGAGAGTCTCAAAATTAGCAATTTTAATGACTAAGCATATATTTAATGCAACGTTAAAGCTGCTACTGCTGGCACACGCCACTGCAGAATACTCAACTCAGTAAAAGTCAGATTTAGAAAGAAGTCACATACTCAAGAAACCATTATTCTGATGTCTTCAACCAACACCTCAGTGAACACCTACTCTCATTCTACCTTCATACAACACACAGAAGCTAATTATATTGTTCTAAAGGTTAAAATAAAAAAGGGTTTTATCTGGAGAAAATCATTTTATATTCAGTACTGTCTCCATTGTCATTTACGCCCTCACTAAACTGAGCTCACTGATCATGTTTCTGCTGGCAGTCTTCACAGCAGGACAGCCTTGTGCCACGCTGATACTTGATCTTTATACCACAATGCGAAATGGTACCTGGTCTTACAAACACAAGGCACATCTTTCTTTGATCATAGGAAGAAGGAATTACACATAGACTTCCAAGCACCAGTCTTCGAAGGAGGATATATAATATAAGCCGTGTCATAATTACATTTAACCTTACCGTCACACAAAATAGCTATACCTACCACAGTGCTGTCAGGCTCCAGCAAGACGTTAAGATGGCATAAGCACATATTTGAGGACTTTATTTCTTAAAAAGTGAATTTTGCTGAATTCAGTGTCTGGAGGGTATGTCTGACTCACTCAAAATAACAAACTTCAAATGTTATGATGTTAGTTTCCTTCCAGAAGGATGACATAGGTCTAAGAGCTAAAGCCTGAACAAAATTCAGGTGACTTGAGATTTTAACCCAATATCTGAGAAGTCTCAAATATGCAATAAATACCCATGAACATTTGACAAAACCTTAGGTGTATTTTTGAACAAATATTGGCTAGTAGAGGGTTGGAGGAAAGAAAAAAGTTTTGTAAAACATCCCTTCAGTACAACTACAATTACCAACTGTTATGTATCTGGGAGTAGTGACTGAAGAAGTAAGCACCTGTACCATTATATCTAGATGTCAGAAAATGTACCTAAAACCAGTAGCTTCAGGCATCTGATCTAGTTTCTTAAGTGGGAGGCCAGTCTTCTGGGAATTAACGTATGGGAATGGAAGAAAGAGACAGGATTCAGAGGCTTGAGAGTAGAAACCCAATTTACAATGGCCCTAAACAATCCCTCAACAGGCTTCCCTGTGTGTCTAGAAGTGTCCTAACACAGACATTTTCACTCAGATATCTAAAAACAAGTGGTACAACCTCCCCGTGTCTTCAGTTCCATTTATATAACTAAGGTTGAGCATACTTCAAAAGCTTTAATTTCTCAGCTAACTCAAAGGAAGTAGTGCTCAATTGTATGCTTACTCTTCCAATTTCTACTCAACAAACGTAGGGCTTTTTATTTTTAAAAGGCATTAATCTAAAGGACCATGATGTGGTACTTCAAACGGTTATTCCTCGTTGGGACCACACCATGTCATTGGCCTCTCAGGCATCCTGCATCAGAAGGGCTAATGGGATATTTGATCATCCTAATGTTTAACTTCTGAAACATTACCAACATAAAATATGACTTTTTACCCAATATGACATTTTACCCAGTTTTACCCATTCTTGCCTCAGAGCAAGAAGGACCTGTGTACGTGCATCCACCACTGAACCAGAATCAGAAATTGATCCACCTCTAAAAACATGAATAAAAAAGAAAAGCATCCGCACCTTTTTTTCCCCAGACAGAATATTCCCCTGTTTTTACAGCCCAGCCCTCCAAATCTTGAATCTGTATTACTGCTATTCGTATTGCTGTACAATCATAAGCTGAAGAACAGCGCTTATCTTGCAACTGTTAGACAAATTTGACAGCTTTCTTCTCCCTTTGAAAAGATCGCATTACATTAAGGAAAGATCAGAGCACAATACTTCAGAAGATATGCTACATGACAGAAGGGAATTCAGAACACTTACCTCCAGAAAGCTGTGTCATACACGAACATAGTTTGAAAGCAAAAGTTTGACTGAGGTTTCTGAATTCCAAGGAAAACCAAACAGCTCAGCCTGAACGTGTCATGTACCCCATGAGTCTGCTACCTGATCATATGCTAATGGCACAAACCACAAAAATCCTTTATTTAGGAACCGAAACTGTCCATCTCCTGATGTAGCCAGAAGAAAGATGAGTTGCCCCACTCTTCAAATTTTAATTTACTGTTAACAAATTATAAAATTAATGTAGACAACTCACTGGATCCAGGAAAAAAAAAAAACTTTCATATGTTGCCTGATTTCTCATTAAATTACCCTGTAATCATAGTAAGATTCACTAAGATTCCTACTCTGATTCAGTGTTTTCCTTTACACAACCAGGCACATGGAAGCATAAAATGTCAGTGCTGCTGAGATACATCAGCAAGTGTCTGCACATAAGAAAACAAATCTATGGCAGAGAGGAATACCGTAACACTAATTTTCCAATAGTCTCTGAAGCTTAAATTCCTTTGACTTTCAACGAGGCTCAGGTTCACAAGCAAATTAGTGCTACTGAAATCCTCCCAAAAACCTAATTTCAAATGTGATATGCATCCAAAAAGTGTTTTCACATTCCTGTGATATTGCACCCCACAATGAAACTTCTACTTGGAAAAACAAGACAAAGCAGAGACAGAGACATTGCTATTGAAAAGCTTCTAAATCCACATCTGGCTAGATGCGTGTGCACAGCTATCGCTGACAAAATACAAAAAAATAGTGACAAAATAAGAATTTAACATTGGGATTTTAAGAATGCGAACAGGTAGAGAAAACGTAGACTAAATCTAAAGCATCTCCTTTGTAGATTTTTCAAAGAGGAAAATTAGTATGAAGAAATAAATATCGTGGTTTCAAAACTACCTGAGAAATAGAGCCTGACACCAAGCCCAAGCTGCTGACAGGAGTCAGGCAGCATAACACAGGAAGAGACCTCGCTTTCCCAAAGTGCACTTGATGCTCTGAGGAAAGAGGCGTCAGAAGGCTGACAAGGTCAAAATGGTAGCCTTCAAAGTGGGAGAACATAACGTATGCCAAGACCAAAGGAAAATTAATGGAAGTCATTAAGGGAATTTGCCAGTTTCTACTACAGGACAAGGTAGGAAAGATGTTATCTTACAGATCTTCACCCCCACAGAATTCACATGATCGAAATAAAGGCTGGATGCAAGCAGGTAGTCTGATACAAACAGGATAAATTACAAGACTGACCCATCAGCTTGGTGGTAACAACAGAAGAGAGCCCATAATCCACACTTCTTCCTAAGGCTGCCACATCTTCAGTTCAGAGCAAAACCAATCTTGAGTTAGGACAACTTTGGCAGCAAATGCGCACCAGACATGTTAATGTGTCATACTGTGACTGGCTGTCACTCTCAAGTATCAGATAGTGAAGGGACCTTAAATCACAATAAATATGACTGCCATCCAGTGACAAAACTCAGCACACTGACCTAAGCAAGCATGAATAAAGTGTCATACTTTCTCCACAGGCATCTGTAAGCAAAACAGAGTAATTCACACTGTGCTGGGCAATGGCCTGTGGATTATTCCAGAAGGTTATGTATTCATTTTTAAATATAAAAAGTGTGAAGGCAGTGAATATCACTGGTATGTCTTAGGTGAAGTCACAAAGTTTGAGAAATAATCTTCAAAACAAAGCTAGATCCCTCAATACACAAAATCATAGGAGTATTAAAAAAACTTAGCTGGGAGACATTGCATTTTCTTATTTATTTATTTGTTGTTGTTTTTTTTTTTTTTTTGAACAAAGGCTGAAAAGAACCACCTGAATCACAGAATAATTTAAATTGAAAGCAAAGCCTGGAAGTTATCCAGCCCAAACACCTGCACAAAGCAGGTCCCATCAGACCCTGCTGTTCTGGCACCTGTCCCGTCAGACTTTCAGTGTTTTCAAGGATGAAGATTCCACATCCTCTCCGTGCAACCTGGTCCAGTTGGTGAAAAAGCATTCCTCATGCACAATCTGAATGTCTCGTATGGCAGCTTGAGCCTCTTGCCCATCATCCTATCACTGGAAAACTGCAAGAAGAATCTGGATCTGTCTTCTCCAGCCATACAAATTAGTAAGGTCTCCCTTTCACCTCACATGTTCAATTCACTGTCTACCACGGCCCCTGGGTACTTTTCTGCAAAGCTGTCTTCCAGACACTTAGCCCCCATCCTGCACTGCTGTATGGGGTTATTTGGCCTCTTTTGTATGACTCTGCCTTTAACACAATGTCAGTCCATTTCCCCAGTTTGTGTAGGTCCTTCCAAAAGGGCTGTTTTCCACTGTATCTAACCATTCCCTGCAAAGTGTAATCATTCAAAAACTTGCTGAGAAGGCATGACGTCTCATCATCCAGGCTGTTAATCAAAACACCAAACAGAACTGATGCTGTATCGATCTGTGAGGGATGCCACTAGTCATTAATTACAAGCTGGACTTTGCCCCATTTGAGCACAACGCTTTGAGCCCAGTCACCCAGCCAGTTTTCCATCCAACTCATTCTCCATTTCTCCAGTCCACACCGCCCTCGAACTGCATTATATTTCCCTTGGTATTTATAAAAGGTCAGCACTACAGGGCCCAACTCTAACCGGAGCCTTTATAAAGTAAGACAACAGAAGAGCTTGAAGCCCTGCCATCTCAGACGGATCTTCCTTTATTCATTTTGTCACACAATACTCACGTATCAGCCACTGACTGTTTGGGCAAAAACTCCCATGATCACATCACCCTGGTGTAAAAAGGAAAACTATGCGAAGCCTTATCTAAATGTAGCAACAGTTAAAATAAGCCAGCAGAGCAACCTGGAGCAAGTTTGCTTTTAAGCCACTAGTGCAGAGCTATAAGAAAATATTACATAATGAGATAGCTAAATTAGATAAGAAGAACTTAAGTGTTCTTTAACTACATTACATTCCTCTGCTACTTACGGCTGCAGCACAACTTTCAGGAAATGCCATTAAGGTCCAAAAAGGACCCCACTTGCTGCATGCTGGCTCAAGTTGACTGAGAGTTCTCTATGTATGTGAACTTGATCTCTCCTAGAGAAAGTTAAACCATCAGTTTGTGACATCTGCATACCATAAAATGTGCTTCAGCCCAGGGGACAGAAAGGTCTGAACCAATCACTGGTACAAACAACTTCAAAACACGCTCATGGTGAAAACATCTGGCCCAGAGGACCAGACTAAACCTAGTCTGAAGTAATCCTGGAACCACACAGATACCGGGACCTCAACCTTGCTTCTAGCACTTTATTCTGAATGTACCAAATTAATTGCTAGCATAAATAGAGTCTTAAATGCTTCTGGAAACAATGTCACTATAGATACAGATTCAAGAAAACATAGCTACAGTTAGATGCAATAGATGGCGGATTTCTTTACATGGTTATGAAAGCAGGAAGAGATAATGCTGTTTTAGATTCAGTATTGGGATAAGTGGACCTCACAGAAAAGCAGGGGGCGGGGGGGGAGCAGCTTGTCACAAATTCAGATGACTAAACCAATTCAGTTTATAATTAATGGGAGAGACAAATGACTGACACCTAAAAATATATCAGAGTGAACATTCAGGCTGAAAAAATCATTCAAAGCACAGGACAAAGCTGATGGGAAAAATAAACAACTATATATTGATCAGAAGGAAACTGAGGCTGGACATTATGACATCTCCAATAATTAGAAGAGTGAGAATCTGATCTCACTTTCTAACTGAATAGTTCAGATAAAAATCCCGTAAGTTTTAAGAAGGAGCTTGATTTGCTGGATGTGATTACTTGAAATGGCTGCACTTCTATTTTACACAATTCACAAGGCCATTATGCTTCTAACACCATGAGACAGACAAGCTAAGCTGTGTAGGCTTGAACGCACACAGTCCCAAGCAAACCCATAATATTATCAGTTCTATACCTGACTTCTGGTGAGAGAAACCAGGCTAAATGCAGCAGCAGCTCAACAACACAAAGCCAACAATGAAACTGAGGATTTTCTTTTCTGCTGATTCAATCCATCATCTAAGAGCTCCTCTGGCACTATCATATAAGTATTACATTCCTATCTCCACTAAATACAAAGGTTAGAACTTGCCCAAATTGACAGAAATTACAGAATTCACATTACTCAGTCTTTTGACTTATTCTGGCAGCTTCTTCTCCTTCTTGACATTGCTTTATAAGGGAACATGCCCAGAGTTAAAGGTGCAGCTTGAAACCACAGAAGCAGTATCTGCTAGTCATTTTTCTCATTATGTCAGCATTTCACCTCCCTCAGCCTGCTGTGTGAGTTTACTGCATTTTAAAGAGTAAGCTAAAAAGCAACAAGCCAAGTTGAACACTGGTAATTGTAACGCTGTGCTTTGCTTCCAAACTACCTTTCTGAGGAATCATTTGAATCAGAGGGTGAAGATAACCCATAAAGACTTCCTTTTTTTCAGGTTCTTCTCTATTAATGTTTTTCCATACTCTATCCTCTCCTTCCACACTGATTTCAGAGAGAAAAAGAAAGGACACAGTTCAAGGAAGTGTACTTTTTGTCAAAGCAATTAGAACATTCTCAGTGTTTTCCCAGACCTCTTAAGCCTTCCTTAATCCTCGTCCTCCAATGAAGGGCAAAATTACAATTTCCCCTAAAAGATGGGCACAGCTAGTTAGCTGCATATAGTTTGACTGCAAATGGTAGTGAACGTAAGTCAACACTTCTCAGTACCCACTTCAAGTCAAATTTAGAGAAAGGCTGGCTTTAATAAGCTCTAGAGGAAAATTAATAGTAACACAGCAAAGCTAAAGCCTAGCTAGCCAAGATGTGTTGTATGACATCATCTTATGCCGCTTTCTCCTGATCTCCTTCCCAATTCTTTTTCATATCACTCTTCCCCAAAATATCCACCTCGGAGATTTAATACAAAGATATCTGTAATGCAGCACGGAAAAACAAAACAAAGACATTCCCACCGCCCCTGAACAAAAATTGTTTGCATTATCACCAGGTTAAAAACAAGAATATATTTCATTGTTTCCAAGTAAAGTTCTTCTACAATATTTTGGAAAGAGCTATCATAAATCAACACTGATGTATACCATTCTCTGTCTGTGAACACTGACACAGCCTCAAACAGACTTGCCTGAAACTATCATCATAACAACTAAAAGAGTGACATGTACTTTTACTGTAGTCTGTTAGAAAGCTTACAGGATGACCAACGAGCTTTAATAACTCAAAAATAACCTAAAAAGGATTACTTCCTATGTAGCCATAGGAAAGCAGGACCTTAGGAAGTAATCTGGGAACAACCAGGTAACAACGAATTAAAGGAATGTGAAAGGGTCTTCTACAGAGACCCCATGGAGTTAAGTGGAAGTCAAAGGACCTATGCAGTACAGAGTCTTCTGCTACTGCAGAGGCACAGCACAGCGTGACGACAGAAGCTAGTGAAGTTCTCCGCTGCCAAATCAATAAATTAATAAGTTAATTGGGGCAGAAACATTTTTAAAAGATACAAAAGCTGCCTGACATATTTCAAGCAAAAGGGATCACAGCAATTAAAATATGAAAGGGTAAGAGCCCAGTAAGAATATAACCTGTCCTCAAACTCTACAGAACTTCCCTCCTTTCCAATCAGAAAATAAATACTTGTTACAACTTAAGTTTTAGGCCAAATTACTCAAACATTTTGATTCTAGCAAGCATATACCTTTCCAATAAGCAATTAACAACTTTCAAATCACTATAAAAACAGTCAATAACACATGAAGCAATGCTGCATGATGCTACCAGTTAAGGTCTTTCTAACATCACCCACACATCACAGTAAAGTTTTAGAGAACACACTACCTACCCTCTTTGAAACAAATCCACATTGAAGAACTTGTGGAGCTCCACGGAGAATTCTACCATAGCCTGAACTTCGCTCATGTTTATGAGGATGAAGAAGTCAAAGCTTGTCAGCACCTTAGTTACTGAAAACAAACAGAAAACAAACTTTTTAAAACACAAGCTGGGGACAATGCCTATCTGGTCCTTAAAAGGAAAACGCTACTCAATTTTACACAGCTTCCTTAAATATACATGTCCTGGGGTAAACATGAATATAGGATTTATATAGGATATGCCAAATCCTGCCTACATTAGCTTCTTTCTTTGTTGTGAAGGAATCAAGTATTATCAGAGAAGTATCACGATACGATCAGCATAATATAACCTTGGAACTTACTGATACCTACGTACTGCGGCTCTGCTCTGGTACTTGGCTGGAGAGAGGAAAAAGCACTGCCAAGAAGGAGACAAAGAGCGTATTTGGTCTGCTTCCAGCCCCTGCTGAAGCAGAATGACCAAACAGGTAGCAAGCACTACCTCAAGTCCAACACGAGGACAGGGACAGCTGAATGTGGCCAAGCGGGGCAGAGTAAGGCCTGACGGGAGCTGTAGGATTTTTGACGGAGCGACTGGAGAGGAAAGGCAGGAGTTAAAGAGGGCAACGTGCCCATCCTTAGTCAATCTTTGTTAGTAGCAAAGCATTAATTCTCATTGTCTTCTTTGCAGCCACAGACTGGCACCTTACTGCTAATTTACAGATGCCTGCTGATACTTAAATTAAAATCTTACAGACTTCGACGAGTTCTGCTGGTTTCCCTTCAACAATATCAAGGGGATTAATAAAACAGACTACTCTTTCTGCAAACACTCGTCCTCAAACTTCCTAGCTCCTGCAAGCACTGCCTGGTTTGAAGAATAAACAAACCAAAAAAACTAAAACGGACAACCCTTCATGCACATTAGTCCTCCTTCTGTGTCTCGTGCAGAAGCAGTAAACCTAATAGCGAGCCTGGCCTGAGCTTGAATGCGTTATGGGCTTTTTTTGTTTCTATAAAACAAGCTTAAACAAGCATGTGGGAGTTTTGTGAAGCAGCAGGTGGTACTACCGAGACAGAAAATAGAAAGCTGGCAAAGAAAATTCCTAGCCACAGCAGATATCAGTCACCTGAAAGCAAAGTTATCTTACGGGGCTACCTCGAGCCTACCAACTAAATTATCTTGGCGTATGGCTCAAGATAAGATTTACCTTGCTGTACTTGCAGCGCAGGTTTAGATTTTTAAGCATAAACAAGTAAATTCTGACCTTGGTTTAACAGCCTGTACAAGGACTCCACATACACCTTACTAAGAACACACAAAGAACACACTTAGTACTTTCTGACTTAGCAGGGAATAGGTAAAGAGGAATTTTGCTTCTGAAGCTGAGTTATAACAATTTGAAGAACTCCGATCCAGGACCCTTCATGACAGGTGAAAACTACAGCATACAGGTGGTGCATTTAACACAGCTTGTCTAAAAACCCTGCATTACAATCCGAATTCAAATCGAGGGATTTTGACAGACTAGTTGAATGATGCCACAGCATGCAGTGCAAGGGCTATCACTGATAACCTACACTACTTTGAAACAATTCCTTCTTCCACTGCTCTGCCTACAGGATTGTGTAGGGATGTCCTCAGCGGTCCTCTGAAGCCAGAATCAGGAAGTTCTGCTCTTCTCAGGCACTCTAATTCTCTGGGGTCGCAGTACTGCATTATCACACGTGCCTCACCTACCAGGACGCAAGTGTATCTTCTGCAAATGGAACCTGACCTGCCACCGAGCAGGGATCCTCGACCTGCTGTGACCCTGGGCAGCAAACCCTGTGGGCAGTGTATGTAACACGTGATGAGGCTGGATGACACCCCAGAAAGGACAGGACCCCACTTGAAAATCCTCAGGCAGAAGAGAAAGACCTTCAGAAGACAAAGGATGCCATTGAGCTATCTGAGGCAGTTTGCATTTTGATGAAGCTAACTACATTTTCAAGACATCACATCATCACACGCCTCTGACTCCCCAGCACTAATGGCACTGTCCTTTGTCCCTGAAGTTTGGCTTCCCTATGAGGAAGGAAAACTGTTCCTGCAGGAGTTGTTGAGCCAAGCCAGCCCTTCCAAATGCTTCAGGGTCCCTCAAGTCCTCAGGAGGAAACCAGGCAGGAACAACCCAGAACTAGCCTGGCTAGGCAGATTTAAAGGCTCATTTTATGAAAGAGTTACTTCAACAGCAAAAAAAGCTACAGAGAGCCATATCTGGCATTACTGTCAAAAGGGCTGCCCCATGAACTTGTGATATTTCTGTTGGGTCTGATATGACTCTAGCTGGAGCCAGAGCCCCCCTACTCTGCTGAGCCAACGCAGCATCCCCAACCAGCCCAGTAAAAATTGCCTGGGCAGGCAGCAAGGCAGACTGAACACAAGCACACACACGTGTGCACAACACAGCGCCACCTGTTTTAAAGCAGTAACCCAGCCCTCGATCGACCATCAACAATATGTGGAAAAGTGGCACCCCTGCCTTGCTCCGGTATCTATTGCTAAACCAGCACGAGCTACCGAGCCACAGTTCGTGTTGTGCATCCAGAAAGCAGCACTGCGCACCCCTGCGAGTGTCTGGGACTGCAGTCAATCCGCTGACCTTTGCCAAGCATCGGCTTGTTCCATGTTCAGTCTGGGTGAAGGGGAGCGTTCACTGTCCTGGCTTGACGTAAACCCAACCACTACTTTCTGTCGAAGTCTTTTATAACTGTGCAAAGTAAAACTGAGTTCTTCGAACCACGTAAAAGTGTTATGCAGCAACTAAATATTTCAAAGGGGAAAACCAAACTTGGAGAAGCCGTCTTTAATTTTTGTTTGCTTATCATAGAAAACCCAACATAGAAAGTTAAACTTGTGTAGAGGTATTCCTTTGTGTAGATTCCATTTAAATTTACAGCTAAACCTGCACTAACTTCAATAATATTACAAGTCCACAACTCATTTCAATACTTAATGAGTTGATTCTTGTATTTTAAAGCATATAATTATCATTAAGAAACAGAGAAGGAAACTGACACTTGTCCTGCCTGCAAGAAACAGAAGACTCCTTCATTAAGAACAACATTATGAACAACAGAGGTTAACGCAGCATATAAACGTGCATCAGAAGATCTGACAGTAAATGAGAAGAAAATCCTAGTACAGAGGGTTAGAGAAAACAACTCTTGGTGGCTACTTAGAGCTTATGAATAATCAAAACAGCATTTTAAAACCCAGTAGCATTAAAGCACTGAGACTGAACATCTCCAATGGTTAAAGCAGCATTAAAGCCACTTGATTCTATACTGAGGACCAAAACTTTACTTTTCTTTACACATCTGAGGGTTTATCTATATGAACCTGTTCTTAAGGAGACAATTTCCTACGCAACCTTGCTAGTCAATACTGTCCCCACACCAGCTCATTCCTTCTTTAGTTACCCAAGCCCATCTCTTCTGGGGCAACAACAGAAAATGGATCAAAGAAATATCAGACTGTTAAAGCCCATCAAAAGGGAAAAAATGTTTCTCTATTCTGTTTTTTTTTTTTAATTATTGAACATTTTAGTGGTACTTTACAGCAGCTGCATCAGGGCACCTCTGAGTGCAATGAAAAGACGGATGGAGGTGCACAGAAACCTCCTAAACCAGCTTTGTTCTCAGAGAAATGTTTGTGTTAGGAACTGCAAGACACTGCTAAGAAACGAAACCGCAGCATATTCACAGAATATCTTACCTCTACTGGTAAATACTCCATTTTAGTACAATAATTAACCAGTCTTCCAGTTCTCCACTATTGCTGTCAGAAGCATACTGCTTGAACTAGAAAAGAAAAACAAAAATGTTTTACTAAGCACAGTATCTCTAGAACGTTTCAGTACTTACGTTCTTTATCCTCTTTTCTGTGTCCTAATACCAGACCCTACCACGTCCTCTCCACCAAACACACGCATGTATCTTCGTACCTTCTATCACCATTCTCCCATTTGCCCTCGGTTCCTACACTGAAATTTTCAGCTTTCTGCAAGTCTAACAGCCTGACACGTATTCTTCCAAAACAAAGACAAAAAAAATAAAATGTTTCTTGAAGCCGGTGCTCTGGCAAAGCTGATGCTGCCACGTTCAGCCAAACCAGCCCTGTCTTTGCTGAGGAATCCCATCCACAGGTGATCCCACAGGGCCCCGCAGCCCCCCTGGTCTCCAGAGGGAACCTCAGCAACGTAGAGCAACCATTACAGCTAGGTCCATGCCACGGGCTATTCCAAAACCCTCCTGAAGCTGCCGCTGACCCCATCTTGAAAGGACTTGCTCAGAATCAGCCTTCCCCCTGTATTCTTCTGAAGCGTGAGGACGTTTAAAATAACAAAAAAAAAATAATCATTCATTCTCCACTTTATCTGACATCTATTAAATTTCAGACACGAAGAGAAGAAAATGCTTACTTCTGCTTTCTTAGAGGATCCTTGTGTCCTTTCTGTATGAATTTCAGAGAAACATAAACACAAAACCTATCGCAGCTTGTGCAGGCAAGTTGTGAAACTGAACTGTTTTTGCCTTAACTTCAAAGAAAACAGAGACACTGAAGCATAAAAAATAAATTACCTGTTTGCTTGTTTTTTAATAGAAAACACTTGTGCTTGTCACGTGCAATATTACATCTCTGACACCACAAATTATCAGTAATGCCCTGACGAAATTCTGATACCATAAGCTTGCATCAAAATTACTTTTATTCCATTTAACTGCACGGTACAGGCTGTACCATACTAGTGTTTTCTTGTTTTGTTTTTTAAAGGATGAAGCTCAGTGCAAAGTCCTCAGAGTAGTGAAAATTACTCTGGCCTTAAATTTAGTATTTTATACTTGGTGGAAGTCAAATGCAAAAATACAGAATCCTACAAAGGAAAATACAACAAAAATGTTTACTTTCCTCCGCTTTTCTTCTAGCATTTAAGTCTTCAGACAACTTTTTTTCTTCTAAGTTCCTGCAGGAGCTTTGTGCACCTCTCTGCCTGACCTTTCTTCCTGTCCTCTCCTCCCCAAGTACGAACTCAGCGACCCAGTATCTGCCAACACAAACTCCGCCACCATCTATCTCTGTGCTGATGACTCAGATTTGTCCCCCCCCCCACCTGGGAACTGTCTTCAGTTCCAATTTTAGCTGTTTCTTGGACGCAGCCTTCAGCTGAAGCTCATTGTGGCTGAACCAGAGCCCTTAACCTGACCTGCACGGCTGCTCCCGACACCTACTTTGGGAGCGCGCACCTCAATGCACAACCTCACTGCAAACCTAGAGAGCGTTTTTCATTTAGTTTTCTCTTGGTTTTCATAGACTTTGGCAAGGCTACGCACAACACCTGCCAAATTTGTCTGCACGTGATCAGAAACGTGTCCTGTCTATCCAGACGGCCAAAACACATCCGAGCTAATATCCTCTCTTGTTTTAATTACTGTTAAGCTGCAAAGGTGTAATTCACTGCGTGTCTTACTCCAGCATGGTGCAGCAAAGAACCAGCCTCTGACTTTGATCATTTCACCTCTCCTTCTGCATCCCCCACAAGGAGAGCCCGGGCTACTGCATCAAGCATCGCCTACTTGTCTTCTGAAATCCTTTTGGAGCTGAACGGCAGCCAGTGCCACAGTGTCCTGGCTGCAGACTAGAGCTTCCCAGCACCACTAATAAACCCTGCTCCTCCAGAATTAAAAAGGTGAAGCGGGGGAAAGGGAAAAAAAAAAAAAAGTGCTAATTGAATTTTGGGTTGCATAAATATCGTTTTGTAAAACATGGGAAAAAAGCCATCAACGTAACGGTAAGCGGAGGTATCTAGGACACCTTATGCAAATTTATTATCCCAACTTTTAAAAGATGACATGACTACCACTCAGAAAAAATAAAAACACAACAGAATAGACTGCTTTATACTAGGATTTATTATTTTAATGAAAAATATATTGTTTTAAAATCTGCATGGTTCTACATATCTGTATGAGTATAAATATCCCCAGTTACTTAAACATAGTGAAACAATGATCCAATTTTACAGGCTCAGGGCAAAACCCCACTACTACAATTTCCTTCTTGCATGGTTCTCTAAGGCTGTATTACTTTGCAGACCGCCATTACAAGGTTTCATTCACCTCTTCTAACCAAGCTAATGCAGGCTACCTATGACACTTCAATGGGCTAGATAATCAACCAGAATACAAACTCAAATTTTCCCACTTTTATCTTTAAATTTAGCACCAGTATCTGGTTCTCTGTGCAGCACTGATAAAAACAACATACTACATGGAGCTGACAACTTAGTTATTCTCAGTATGTGTGGAAGTCAGTAATATGTTGCCTTTCTTTTCTTCTACCCTATTAATAGACCACATATCTGATATAACAACATATCTTGAGCATTTATTAGGCTTATTCTCTTTTACCCTAACATTGGCCTTTGGCAAATGACATGGCATTTCTAAGCTTCCTCGTTAAGAAGTTTAACATGAAAAGTTCTGCGGGCAGTACAGTTAAAAAGCTGCTTTCCTACAGACACATTCCTCCCCCTCCACCACGATAACCCCCTATCTGTCGTGACACCTTGACGAGGCAAAAGATCACACGTCCTGCAGGTACTAGGAACATATACCCACTGTGAGGGGCCAGCTGCTACAAAACCACGTAGCAGATGATTTCTGTATTTTTCCTCCCAGAAAGGGCACTAATTTCAGTGTCTTCCCTCTTCAGCCGCCAATTTACACAAAACACAATTCATCATCTTAGAGAGCCCTTCTCCTCTTTTGCGTTTGGCTGAATTGAGCAATGGTTTCCAGCCCTAATTTGCACAGAAAGAGGAAATGGAACGTGAACAAACCGAACTGAATGTTGTATTTGTCTTTTACAAAGACTTCCCCTAAAAATTTTGTTAAAAAACAGATTTATGTTTAAAAGGGTAAAAAATTACTAGCAGAAATTTGACTGCAATCAAGTCTGCCCCAGCGAAACGCAGCATTTCCATGAAAAGCGGCGGTGGTTCAGGATGCGTGCTGCCATGTAAGCCAGGCCGTGTCCCACTTTGGTCCCAACCACCAGTTAAGTGAGAAAAACAAAGCAAATACTACTACACTCATGTCCTAAAAACCAAGGAGAATAGACTTATTTTGCATATAATTTTTATTTAACACAATCTACCTATTTTTCCTAACAAGCTACTCAGCAGAGCAATATGGGAGAGAAAGAAAAAATAAGTGCTTACTCTAAATAATTAAAAGTCTTCTTGAACTTACATGAAAGGCACATGATGATCTTACAATAGACTAAAAAAAAAACAACAAAACAAACCTGCAAGCTGTAATACTTTGGCTTAAGGAATAAATTGCATAACAATACACTCACCATCTCATAACCTCAAGAATTTATGAAGGATGCGCTACGGAAGAATTAATAAACTAGGAGGGGGAAGCTTCCCAACGTAATTTGATTCTGTCCAACTGAAAAGTTTCTTCGTAAAGAGTTTACTAAGGGTCTATTTCAGTGTACTTAAAGTGTACTTATTTCCTTTTCCTACTTAGAGAAAGAAAATAAGCACTTCTCTGAATTCCACGTGCCACGCAATGCCATTAAATGAAAATTAACTCTCACATATGCATGAATGAATTTCACATTAAAATGTCTGCAGTGACTGTTATTATCATTACTCTGCCATATTTTATGAATCCGAATAATGCTCAAAAGAGTCAGTTGTCGCAACTGCCTTCCCAGCTTAAGCAGATTTATTGTTAAAAAAATAAAGCTTAAGAGAAATCTAACGGTACATGAAGTAAACGGTACTGTAGCATACAGTAAATTATTTCTTCATAGGTAATAAATCCATATTAAGCAATTCTGTAAATAAAAGAGAATACAGTTTACTAACTTAAGTCACTGTTCCAATACCTTTTCTGAAGTCACAGTTTGACAAGACAGTAAATACAGTTTAGGTTTGACAGGTCGATTTCATACTGGAGGGCTTCATGCCAAATAGTTACTGTCTTTCCTCCCACAGCAGGCATTAAGTCAGCACAAATGATATATTGTGTACTCTTACTAACTTAAGAAACGTGATAGTTTGCCTACCTGATCAAAGTTACATTACAGGATAATCTGATAGTAAATCTGATCCAGGAACAGTGATCACAAAACCACTTCCTTGGTAGCTCCTACACCAACACCATCTCTGGTGACAGGCTGGATGTGCCAGCACGGAGGAACAGCGACTCCACCAGGCTCTTTATGCAGAGAAAAGTTATTTCATAAACAGATGGGGGCACGGTATCGGAGCCTCGTTTATTTTTAACACATAATGTTAATAACCTAACACAAAGCCAGTTGACTTGAAGCTGACTTTACAGGAATATATCTATAAAAACAGTCTCCAATATCACTTTTTCCCTTACAGTTTGGCTTCCAGTTTCCCACAGTTTCAACAAAAAAATTGTGGCAAACATTATGTCACGTAAATTTAGGTTAAAAGATTGCTTCGACTTTAAATGAAAAAAAAAAAAGAAAAACAAAACACCTTAACACTCTGGAAATACAAAGCACTGTTCTCATCTTCTCAACTTCTGTCCACTGCCTTTATTTAATACTGGTCAGAGAAATGCCGCAGCTTCTTGTTTTGTTCTTTGTTAATGGTTTTCTCACCCTTAGATACTCTAAAATGCTCTTTGCAACTCCTCTGTTACACAAAACATGCATTAACTTTACAGTCAAATCTGTATTATTTTAGTACAGTGCAATTCGGTTACGGTTGGATGCCAATTAAACAGACTGCCATTGGGATCGCTGGCCTCACGAAGCTAATGGGGTCATGGGAAAAGTATCTCAGAACGTGAGTCAAAACCATTGACACACCAAGTTTTCAAAAACATACTGTAGCTTTAGAAGAGAAGGGACCGTCCGCAGTCAGGCCAGTATTAACATCTAACCCTAAAGAAGTGAGCAAGGGCACGGCAAGAATTTAAGACAGCTCTTCTCGTGAAACAACACTGGTCATGAACATCAGCAGCAGCTTGAGAAGATCCTGCCCCAGGTGCTCATTTCTGTCTTCACAGCATCAGAGCCTCACCCCCACAACATGCCGACACATTGCTTGTGGGACAGCATTTTAAAATGAATTAGTTACCATTTTAGAGTAATCTATTTTTGCAGGGCTCGATCGGATCACTTCCTTATCCTGTTTCAAAGCACAGCTCCACAAATAGCTGTGTCACCACCACTGGTGGGGAAGGGACGGCGAGCTGCAGCCAGAGATGGCAACCCCTCAGGGCTCCCTTCTCTTCAAGGCAAAGTGAGGCCAAGCAAGGAGGCTTGATGGCAGCAGTTTGAGAGCAGTTTTCCCTCTTCACAATCGTTCCAGAGGTAAAAAGCCCTGCACTCCATCCTTACGCTAACCAAGCAAGCTGGACGAGGAATGGAGCCAAGGCAGGACACAGCACTCCTCCTGCTGGGATGGATACAGCCAAAAGAGCCCAAGCGTGAGCCCAAACCTGACTTCTCCCCGGCTCAGCACTTGGGACGTCCCAATCCCTCCTACAAGGGCTCGCGTTTCAGGGAGAGAAGCTGAAGATGGGGACATCCCTCTCCTGAAGGAAGCGTGAGGAGCTTCCAGCAGTCCTCCGTCCCGCCAGGCCTGGAAACACACTCTGCTCACAGGATCCCTCACTTACAGTGCCAGCCTCAGAGGACAGGCACGACTGCTGCTGAAGAAGGGCTCTTCCTCTCCCTGAAATGGAGGAAGAAAGAGACGGGCCCGCCCTGGCCGCCAGAGCACCCCAAGCCACAGGCTGGCCCCTCACGGTGCCGGCCCTTCCTCCCCCACCAGCACGGTGCCGAAACAAGAGTTACGTACAGAATCCCTGTTAAACAGACAAATATAGCAACCTTATCAAATTCAAGTTTTGCTTTTGTTTATTTTACGGCTTAATAGCTTTATGCCCCTTTTATCTCTCCTCCCCACATGCCATTTAACTGACAGAATAAAGCTGACACTTGATGAGCTGCTAGGAGAGCTGACACGAGCACAGAACGGCATCGCTGTGTTTCACAAACAACACGTTCAAAATAAAACAAGCTTAATGATCACCTTCAGTACCTTCAACGGGGAGACTTGAAGGGTTACATCAAAACAAAGCAGCAAACTGATTTTTAAATTAGCCTGAACCATCACCATTGCTATTTAAACAATTTTTGGCAATGTTTTATATGGAGCAGTTTTTGTTCATTCCTTTTTTCCTACAATTTACTTGTCATATTTAGTCAGAAAATACCATACTAGCAGTTGGTAATCATTAAATCCTTTATACGCTCCTTTCACGTATGCTACAGCTGGAATAAGGAAAAACTGCTATTAAATACCACATAACACATCCAGAAGAAAAAAGCCCAACAACCAGGAGCCCAGTTATCACAGGTATTCCCTACCCTACGGACACATAGTTAGTTTTCAAACAGGTCCTCATCACCTCCTATTCTAGCTGAGAGGGATGAAACCACAGCTGATCATGCCGACTGGCCATGTAAATCTATTTTCCCATCTAAACTCCACCAGCTTTCATACCTTTCACACGTCAAAAGACAGGAACATACGTGCCAGAGCTCCTTGTTGCCAACCAACAGCCAAACCAAATATTTGTAGCCTTAGCTGACATTCAAATTTATTTCAGAGTAACACAATGTCCTTTTTACAGAAGAGACCATATCTCAAGAACATTCAAGGTAAAATTAGCACCAGGTGAAAACCAATGGCACACAGCTTCTGCCTGCCTAACAAGGGGTTTCATTAGAAAAGGTCCAGTCTGACAGAAGAGGTGCAAGGTTGGAGGTCTAGGTGTCACTTCCACTTGGAGGTCTACTATTGACCTCAACCGTTTTAAGACTTTCTCTCTATGCATCACAAGCAGTAAAGGTATGTTTTCTACTATTTACGCCCCCGTTCTTCTGGCACCTTAAAGACACTCACTACCTTGGCATATTTTGCACCAACGTATTTCACTGAGCTGAAGAATTTAAGGTCAGAGGTATGGGGAACCACAGGCCCTGGAATTATCTGGTAGTTGGTATAATCTCAGTTTGCCCAGAAAATTCATAAAATCTTAAAAAAAAAAAAAAAAAGCTGATTTTTTTTTAACATGGAAATATGCAATCATAATGCAGAAAAATCATAAAGTGACATCTGAACTGACAGCCTAAGAATAAAGTAGGTTCTCCAAAAAAAAATACTTCTTAAACCTGTAGGAGAACAAATAGTATTACATTTCTTTCATAAGCTTTAATAGAAAGAAGATAAAAGATATACTGCGAGCCATTCTGATATCAAAATTTCAAACCCTTAAAGGGAAACTTGCTTTATTAACTTTAGAAGCATCTAAAGCATAAAGAGAATGCAATGTATTTATTTTATAGCTAGGAAGCATGATTTGCTCATCTAGCTTGACATCCTGTATAGAGAAGGCAACAAATTACCTATGCCATGATCAGTAGCACATAACAGTGATAAATTCAAGAAGTTTAAACAAGTGAACAAGGTTGTGACTATGGTAAACAGATCTGGATCTGAAAAACAAGACCGTTTATTATTTCAAAATGTCATAAATTAAAGGTAAGGCTTCCTGCACAGCTGACAAATGCTGTAGATTTTTTCTGCTTAACTCTATGAATTAGGGGGGTGGGAGAGGGAATAGGTGATTTATTCTGTAAATGAGATTCAGCAAACTGTATGTATATGTATGTATGTATATACATATATAAAATTTTATAATGTTAGAGGTTACAAATTTGTAACTGTAAATCTAAAAGATAAAAATAGGAAAAAAAGTGTTTTTCAATTTCCTGATACAAAGCATGCAACTTAGAAATGAAGAAAATCCAAATTTATTTTTAGTAAGAAATATTGATAAGGGTGACTTCATGTCTTGCTTCCAAGAAAACTGCTGGCAGAATATTAAACTTCAAGGTTCTTAGCACAGAAAATATTCCCAATTCCAAAACCTCCAAAGCAAATCCATGAAAAAAAGAAAAATACAGCACTGCAACCATCTAATGAGAAATAGAACTGATGTCATTTCAGTCTGCTTTATCACTTTCAACCCTTGTTCTGCTTATAAATTGAACTCTACGAGGCTTCACTCTGTTTCTTTTCTCTGCCTGTTCTTTCCAAGAATAGTGCTGTCACAGATTTCCTGCTTGAAGTAAACACAGTTTGCTCACCTCACTTCTCCCTGACCCCAAAGTATGGCAAACTTCCTTCCTTCCTTTCAGATTTTTTTTCTTGTATACTCTTTGTTGTATAGTCTTGTTACCACAAATGTTCCACGTATTGTTCTCTGAGGAAGACAATTTGTAAGACAGGCTTCTAGAAATATTAGCTACACTGCATTACAAACATACCAACTGCTTTTGCTAGAACTGAATGCATAAATATTTAACTGCCGTGTTCATACTTCCACAGTGACATAGCTTTCTATACACAATGCTTTCTGAGATGTATTCCATGAATTAGTGCGATCGAAATGTGTTCAGTAAAATGCTAGAGTAAGCCAAAACCAGCAAATACTTGAACTTGAAAACACATGCCATGCCACACAGAAAACATAAGGTGCATGAACATTAACAGAACATAAGGACATCCTTTATTGTTCTACTTAGCTGTGGCAGAAAAATGCAGAAGTAGTACTTACTCAGAAACAGTCTGACTATAGTAAGTTCATGGGGAGATGAAAAAGTGGCTTTTGAGTGTATTTAACCAATCAAACCCGTCTGTTCCGCCTGATTTAAAACAGGAAAATGCAAAGTCTTTGAAGGTTCCTATATCCTACATATAAAGCTTTTGAAGGCTCCTATGTAAACAAACTTTTCATTAAAAGAAATAATCACATTTTCCAAGCTTTTCCACTAGCAGGGAAAAATGACTGTAAGACTAAGTAATTCATAACTCAAGAAACATTAAGTTATGCTCGTAGTTTAACCAAAGCAGAAACTGAACATGCCTGTATTTCATGCGAATGCTTTGGCTATATGCTTTCTGAGCCAACGGCCTGTCAGAGGTGCCTGACATACAACGGGAGGCTTGCTGAACGAATACCCATCGTGAACAATTACTGGTCAATACACAGATGCTACTTGTCCACCCTGTCATGAAAACGATAAAAAGCACCAGTGAGAGAGTATTTTTGCATAAGAAGTAAAGAGGGAGTGAAGAAATCCCAAACAACAAAAACACAACTCTTCAACCTTGGTTAACTAAAGGGTATCCAAGGCTATGCTTTAGTCTTTAGGGACCAGGGGATGCAAAAGAACAAAAAGATTTCAAGACAGAAGACACAAAGGAGAAGATAAATCCTCTACCAAACAAGGATGAGAAGCACTAGTCTCTATCAATAACGACTTCAAATATTGAAACGCGGTCAACAGTAATAAGAATTCACGACAATTCTTATGATTCTCTCATTAAGGTCCACCTTTGTTAACAGCTTAACTTTCTTTCATGCTTCTTCAGGACAGCACCCACACTGGGAAAGAGACACAGAGGCACCAGTAATCCCAGCATTTTATCGACAAACATTTATATATCCATCTCCTACACTGGCATAGACATTTAGTTTCTCTTCAAAAACATAAAATAGAAGTACAAGAATCAGAGTTCAGACAGGACTTCCCTATCTGTCTACCCACAGTAGTTCAAGGCTTTGCCACTCACAGTAATCTGCTTCGCCCTGCTGCCAAAAAATGCTTTCCTATCCAGTTCCACAGGATGGTTGTGGCACACATATCCCATCCTAATCACTTCCAACACTGCCTAAGAGAAGCTTGCACCAAAATATCAGACTAACCTGGTGAGAGTGAGATAATGACGGAAACATCCTGTTGCAGGGTGTTAACAACATCTGAAAACCACAACCACGAAGTCCATCACATGCCGTCAGCCTTCCCTGGTGGAGAGCTGACATTACAACCACAAAACTACAGTGCCAGGTAACAGTTCATCTGCACGAGGGTTTCAGTGGCTTCACAGCAGACACCAAGGCTTTTTTCTACTGAACACTGAACAGAACACGAGACATTGTTTTTTGAGGTTTTGCTGAACTCAAAACAGAACTAAATTCTACAGCAGTGGAATTAGATTCCATCAGCAAATGTATTGGGCTGTCTGGCACATTTCGAGAAATCACAGTTTTGAAGACAGATTTCGGTTGCTGCGTTCACTTGACTATTACTGATTACTCTGCGTGCCAAACCCTACCCAGGCCAGTCATGCAGACTGTAATTTAAAGTGAAGATAACAAATCCATTTTATTAACAAAACAAGCATAGATTTAAGAAGAAAAATAGTATTTCCACATATGATATCAGAAAACCCTTACCGGTTTTATAGGACTATGCTTCCCACAGAACAAACATAAACCTTATCAAAGAAGAAGTTCTAATTCATGTTCTACAACCTTTCCCGATTACTGAAGGAAAGCTGAAGAACTGACTTATGCTACTTACAGGGCGAAAAAATGAGAGGCAGGAGAGCGAAAATAAGCTTGGCCAACCACGGAAGTGTAGAATAAGAGCTATAGCTGTACTCTGACCTCTCAAATGTGGGTGCTGCCACCTTGACTGCCACCGTCACATGGAAGAAACAGGGCAATACAATGATTCCGCATTTCATTCATTTCGGGTATTTCCAAAGATACAATGAAGTCCGGCTTATTGCTCACTTCCTACAAAACAGCATCTCGGTGTTAGCTGGCAACGCACTGCTGAATGGAATAACGAGAACTATGCTGAAATACGTAATTTGCTCTTCCACAAACCAGGAATTTTTTCATCCTGAAAAAGCTGTAACGCTCCAGGAAAACACAGCTTGACCAAACCAGGCTTGGCTACCCTTCAGCAAGGGCCAAGGAGTTCTGCTTCACAATCCAAATGCTAAGTAAGAGAGGTTCAGGGGACTGAAATGTAATACATTCCCTTCCAGGGTACTGAGGATCACGCCAACAGCGTTCCCTACTTATCAGCCCAACAAATGGAAAAGCAGCGTGGGGGGATTTCTGCTCACTTTGCCCACGGACAACACAACGTTAAGGTCGCCGACTGACTGCCTTAAAAACCAAGGCAAACCATAAAAAAGGTATTTATGCCCCGCCACTCGATAAAACTTGCCTTCAAAGGGAAGTTTGTTTACTTTGCCATCTGAAAAGCCCACCGCGAGGAGAAAAGGGAAGCGGCCTTGAGCACCTTGGCATGAAAACCTCTTTAGCTGGAATATTATTACCGTGACCGCAAATCCCCCGAAATAGATTTTTTTTTTGTCATGCAATTTCCCTTCCAAGCGGCACGTCGGTAACGTTCAGCCACGAAATAAAGCTTCCACTTAAATCCTAATGGAAATAAAAATAGATAAATAAACCCCAACAACTCCAGAAATAAAGCTAAGAGTTATTTCCACGAGAGGGCTTCCCGATGGTGCAAATTTGGGGCGTCTGGGGCAGCTCACCCCACCGCCGGGCAGGCCGGTATAGGGCAGTGCTGGAGGGGGGCTCGGAGCCCCCCCGGAGCCCTCCAGAGCCGAACCCAGTACCCGGAGGCTTGGGGCAGGCACCGAAACGCTGGAAAAAAGCCCCCGGAGCCGGCGAGGAGCGGGGCACGGAGCCCCAGCGCCGGACATGCCCAGAGCCGGGGCGCTGCGGGCAGGGGGCGAGGTGGAAAACCCTCCCTGACCTATTTGCAGCGCCGCCCCACAGCCATAAACAAGCGGCGGCAACGTCAAAACAGTCCCCGGGCAAAAAAAAAAATAAGGAAAATAAGGGAAAATAAACCAAACTTCCCGCCCGTGGGTCACCCAGCGAGGCGGGGTGCCGGCACAAGCAAGCCCCCCCCCGCCCCGTCCCCTCGTCGGGCGCAGGCCGGGCCCGGCCGGGGGAGTCCGCCCGGCGCCCCCCGGTTCCCGTCCCCCTTCCCCCCGTGCCCGGCACCGACCTGGGGCCCGGAGCAGCGGCGGTGGGCGGCGATGGCCCGGCGGAGCCCAGGCCGCGGCGGCAGCGGGGTGGCGTGGCGCAGGCATCCGCCGACCGCTGCTCCCGGGAGCGGCCCCGCGCCGCCGGCGCCCGCTCTGCGCTGGGCGGGGAGGCGGCGGCGGCTGGGGGGGGAGCCGGGGGATGGCCGCCGGGAGCCGGCCGCACAACGCTTCCTGCTCCCCGGCGCCTGGGGGGAGGAGGGCCGGGCCCCGCCGTTAGGCTGAGGGCGGCGGAGCTGGCGGCCGCCGCATCCCTCGCTTCCCCGAGCCGGCGCCGCTTCGTGGGGAGACGCCGCCGCCGCGGCTGCCGCTGGCAGCCGGAGCCCCGGCTCGGGCTCGTGCTCCCCCTGCCGCCCCGCTCCGGCTCCTCCGCTCCGGAGGGGCCCGGGACAGGCCCGGAGCCGCCGGGCCGGGTGGCGCCCGAGGGGCCCCGCTCGGCCCCGGGCCCGCCGCCCCCGGAGCCCCCGCGGCGGCTGAGGGCGGAGGAGGCCTGTCCCGAGCCGCCGCCATGGGCCGCGGCCCCCCGGGCTGGTGGCCGGGCTTCCACAGCCCTTGTGTGGGTGGGCAAAGGTCTTGTGTGTGGGGCAAGGCTTTTAGCAGCGTGCGACAGCAGAATGCGAGGCTGCAAGGGGAACAGGACTAATCGTCCTAGTGCCGAGGAGCAGAGAGGCTAGGAGCTTCAGCCTTCTGTCAGCAAGTGCAGCCTGAAAAGCAGTCGGTGCAAAAAAGTACCAAAACCAAAGTGATTGGCTCCCTGAAAAGAAAAAAAAAAATCTTAATCGCCTTCTATCTGCTTTCCTTCCCCTGAAAATAAATAAATAAATAAATCCTTGATGTGAAGAAAACTTGCATCCTAGCCTAAATACAGTTCTTCAGAGTGGGCTTCCCCTCTGAAAGCCAGACCTAAACCCATGGCTGTTACACAGAAGTCTGTGTTAGAAGAGTTAGAAGCAGACTATCAGCAGTAGGTTTGCCTTTTACTGTTTATTTGATTATAATGTCTTTCAGTCATGCGATCTTAGGCCAGTCAGGTGGCCAGCAATGTTGAATTTGCTCTGTTAGTCTTTGGATATGCTTCTTTCAGTAATACTTCTATCAACTGATTCAACGTCCAAAAATGCGCACAGAAAATGAAGACCAGCCAAGGAAGCAGCCCGAGTGGCACTGGGCTGGGAAGAATGACAGAGGGATGAGACGCTGATCGCAGTGCAGTGTTGAGATCAGCTTTGTGAGGAACCCTAGTGAGTTCCCAGCACCTGTTTATTGCTGTAAAATGTGATTAAGGTTGCTCTGGTCACTACATGCAGAAACTTGCTCACTGCAGGCTGAACTCATGGCTATCTGGGAATTTAATTCTCATAAAAGAAATCTCAGTTCATGAGAAATTAATAGTTTAAATTAAGCTTGCATTTGATTTGTCAGGACTGTCTGAGTGTCTCGAAGCTTTTTAGAAAGGTAATTCCAAAAGCACTGATACCAATCCATGCCATTTTGCCTATTTACCCTTGATTCAGGACAGGCTTGAGTGGTCCTGCAGAGTCAGTTCTGACATACAAAAAAATACTGAAGCAGTTTGTGCATGTCTTACAAAAGGACCCGCCAGGCCTCAACACAACACACCTCCAACTTACTTGCCTCATAAATGTAGCATTTTTATATTAAAAGATGCTCAGCACCAGATGGTGTCCATGGCTCTCAAGAGGCAGATTCTGAAGATGGTCTGGTTTCTGAGTAGCCAGGGTCGGGCTGACAGTTTGGATTGACTTTATACTTTTGCACAGACATATACTTGCTTGGCTTATTTTTACTGGTATTTTATCTCTCCTGAAACTTGCCTTGACTTCTCCTATAAGTTAAATGTATCTAGCAGGCTTCTTTCCTGTCAAGTCAAGGAAGCATTTCTTGGCAACAGCCTTTTCCCCTGATACAAGCAGAAAACTGGCAGCTTGTTCCCATAAATGGCAGCATTCCCATTAGAGACATCTGATTCACTGCTGCTCCCTCACCAAAATCCACTTGTGAAGATCTGTCGTAAATCAGCCCGACTGCTGACCACATCTTTCCTTTGTATGTGACAATGGGTACTCTTTTGGGATGGGGTCTGCTGACCTCCTTTGTAATGCCTCCCTGCTTGCTCATGTAAAGAAGGATGCTCTGACAACTCTTCTGAATTAAGACAACCTTCTGGAATAGCAGCTCGCTGAGTCCGCTACACAAAGCTGCTGTCATTTCCAGGAGATTTTTAAAGTATAGGTGTGCTATACATGAAGACTGTCATGAAATGGGTACCCCATTTCTGGATGCACTGGTAAGCATTATAATTTAGAGATGCATATCTGGAAGTTGCAGATTATCGTCGTTAATAAGTAGCATAGAGAGGTCACTTAGGTACAATGCAGGAGACCCTAATTGCTCACTCCTGTCATTTTATTCTGCTGAAACTGCTTTTTCCATGGGAAATTAAATTAAATCAAATCCTCAACTCATATCTCTGAGCATTTTTACTAATCCAGGAGCTCATTAAAAGAATAGTTCCCTGATTTATGGGCATGTCTGCATGGTTTAACACGGCACCGATACTGGGCTGTATCTCAAGCTAGCACCTAACTTGTGCAGTGCGTGACCAGCCCAGGGAACTGAAAAGCTGTGTAACACCAGCAGCTGAACTGAGAAACAGGACTGAGAACCCAAACGCAATACCACAGGAAAGCAACTGCACCACTTCCAGTTTCAGAGCTGGTCTGACCAGTGAGGAGCTGGGCATCTCTCCACGGCGCTCCAGTTTGTAGTATAGCAAGCACGTTGTGGGACGAGAACAACACGGTAAAAGTGAGGCAGAGTGGAGCTGCGTAAGTCTTGGAAAATTGGGTGGAGCTTGATCTCGATTCAAGGGAGAAGGAAAAAAAACAAACAATGGATGCTGTGTGGAGGAAGCTTGGTAACTGTGCATGGGTGTATCAGGGGGACGTTCAAGAAGAGTCTGGAGTAAATAAGAAAAAAGAGTCTGATGGAGAAGTCTGTATAGGTGGACAAAGAGAAAGGTTGGATCTCAGGAAAAATTAACACAGAAGAAAAAATTGGACATCGAATGGAATGATAAAGATTGCCAGATTTTGAGTCGAGTTTATATCACATGAGTGGTTCATGTATTACTGTGTCTAGGATTTAAAACTGAATGACTGGAGGAGCGATTCCTGTCAGAAGCAGCTGTTGATTGTGCTTCTTTGCTGTCAAAATATGGAAAAATGCTGAATGAACTTTCAACTGATTGCTCAATGAAAATAAAATTCTAGACAACTGCCAGATTTGGCTGTGTTCCCCAAACGAATATCTAGATAGAGGATACACAGCGCTAGGCATGTTCATTTTCGGATAACAGATTTGTGTGAAACATCCTCTGCAATGGCTTTAACCATGAGAAAACATAGAAACTAATTACATCTTGAGAACATTTTGATAACTCTGTGTTGAAAATAGTGAATGGAAAGATACTTTTATGTACTGCAAGGGATCTCAGAGTTCTCATTGGAACATGTAATTACAAAATCATAATTAAACTAGTATGCTACTAAAATAGAAAGTGTTACGATTGGGATGTCCTTTTTTACTTTAAAGAATTTGATTAGTACAATCTAAAATTAGCTTTTAAACTTTATTACATAATAAATGGACGCAATGTGTACAGGGTTCACAGAAGAGTGGTTAAAATCTACGTTTTAACAATTGTGATCATGTCCTCGTATGATAAAAAATGAGAATTTTTTGGTCTTTTGGGGTGAAGAATCATATATAGAAAATAAATTACTGATATAAAAATATAGCTACAGGATTTAAAGTATCTATCTTCATCTGTCAGCAGAGGCTCTCTACATGGAAAACAGGGAGCTTAGTGCTGCAGCTGGCTTCAGCTTGCATGCTTTTAGGTAAAATAAGGAACTCGCTCTTTTAGCACGGTGCTGACTGTGCCGTGGGGAACCCTTCAAACTACCGCTATAGTCGCTGGTTTCAGAGGAAGCAACAAGAATTCAGGTTTAGATGTACTGACCTGAAATAAAGGCCCTTCAGGAGGTGCTGAAGAAAGTGGCTAGATACAGGGTTATATGAAGGGACACAAATTAGGTGTTGAAAATGTGCAATTAAGGATGGGAACAGAGTTAATGCAAGCAGATCAATTAATGAGAAGTTGAAGTCACAGAGAGGAAAATGATCCAAGGTTGGTAGTACATTCAAAAAGGAAAAGGGAAGGAGAGAAGGCACGAGAAGACAGCAATGTGAGACTCACAGGAAATTAAAATTTTAAATACGGCATATTAATTATCCTTCAGAAACAAAGACAGGAAGAAATATAATCCATAGGGTGTAGGAATAAAACAGCCATAGTCAGCTGGCAATCCCAGGGAAGACAGATTCTACAGAGAAAACTGCATTTGGTTTTGTTTACAGGTGTGTATTTCAAGGAAGAGCTGCACGAGTCGAGCTATTCATTAGAAAGGCACAGCGTATGTTATGTTAGTGTTCACCGAGTGAAAACCAATGAGGGAAGGAAATGTGAAAAATAATTCTGAGTCTCTTAGCCAGAACTGATGAAAGTAATCTGTTTGGAGATCTGCTTTAAAAGTCTAGTGCCAAGAGAGACTACAGAAAATAGATCTCCATTAAGTGTCATTGCTATTTAGAAAGTTAAGATGTATCAAACGTGAAGATCTAAATCGAGTAGCGCTTAATGATCTTCAGGGTTTCTGAAGACAGGTTTCTGTGGGTTGTTCTCTGGCCATGTCACGGGAGGGAGGTGATGCTCGTGCCTCTGGTCCCAGCTGTACCCGCAGCGAAATGCCCCCGATTTCGGGGTACCCATGGCTGGGTTCTCCCAATGCCCGGCTGTGCCGGAGAGCTCTTCGTGAGCCTGCAGTCGGATTGCATGTCAAATGACTTCTGCACTGGAGCCCCTTGGCTCTTGGAAGGGTATTCCCATAACACTGTGTATTTCCTCCTATTCAGATCACATTTTGCTTTGTCACAGGCTGCCCTTAGCTCGAGCCATTATCGTTTTACAGGATGTAGTGAATATTGCAGATACTTCTGTTCCCACCAGAAATCGCTGTTTGCCATCTTGATGAGCTGCACAAGTTTTTAGGACTACCGTTTCTTCCCATAAGATAACTCCGCTCGCTAACTTGGTTGTTTCTAAGCTCTTTCTCATTTTCCCTATTATTTGTACAGAGCAAAACATTGCATTTGAGTTACAACCCCACTGGCGCCAGATGGAGACAGACCACTGTATGTGCTGCTGGGTCAGTCAAATGCCCCCCACCTTTTTTATGTGCTACTCTGCAATAGCAAATGAGTGTTTCATGAACCATTTTCTATCCATTACTACCTCCATGATATTCTGGAGTATTTTCTCTCTTGCTGTATTTGCTGGCATTTTTCTGAGCTCACTGTTAGTTTATTTTTGCCAGCCATATACCTAGTTATTCTGGATCCTTTCTTTTCTTTATCTGTGATCATTGCTTTTCTTAATTTAGCTATCATTACTAAGTGTAATTAATATGTTGCTTGACTTTCCTTCTTTAATACAACTGAAAATTGTTAATACTAAACCTAAAAACAAGTTAAAATATTCAGCTAGATGCTTTTTCCCATCTATGCTTTTCCCAGCTGTTGCTGTTTATCGTTGTATTTCATATACAGTATCTTTCCCAGATTTCTGTCTGATTATGTAGTATGAGATTTACTGCTATTTTCTGTATTATTATTTTTTTTAATAAGAGTATATAGTTCTGAGAGCTGGGGAGTCCAGCAATAGAATAAATCCAAATTGACTTTTCTACAGGATGTGATTGATGGCTGAAATGAGCTCTCAGCTCTCATAATAAGCTTGGCAAGATGACAGAGAGAGAGAGATATGGTGTAACAGGCATGAAGAAAACCGAATAAACAAAGTTTGGGGGACTTAACCACGTTTTGCTCAGTCCTTTGCTTTGGGTTTGTCAAGGACTTGAGCAGTAATGTGGGCCCTGAGGCCAGAGCTTAAGGAGTTACTGTACTGTTTTGTTACAGGACTGGTAGAAGAGATCACCACAGTCGTTATTGCAATCACGCACAGACACACACGCACACACATGCATGCAAAAAAAAAAAAAAGAATTTTCTGAAGTGTGGGAGTGGAATGGTAATTTGTAGATAATCGCAAATCTATGACATTACTGATTTTAAAATGTGTTAATGTAAGTTTCTGTATGCAAACAGCCGTGAATTATGTTTTATTTAAATTGTCATGTGTAACTAGATAGACTATGAAATTCACTAAGACATCCAGATGGTCTTTTATTGATTTTTTTTTGCAGAGTTACTGTCAAGTTTACAACCTGAACTGTTAAAAAGAATGTATCCTCGCAGAATTCAATTCAAATCGCACAGTTTCAGGACTGCTGTATCACTTATTTAAGTATACCAATGCTGTACCTATATTTTCAATAAAAATTTAGGTCTCGAGAGGTAAAATATTGCTTAAATAGCTTCTGAAATAATGGGGTTTTAAGATCCTAATGATCACAGTGATATGAAAGGCATAACATTGGAAATTTACAGGTAAAATACCATCTTGAAAAAAATAAGTCAAAAAAGACACATTTTTTTTCTAATATCACCCAAGAATTTAAAAAAATCAGTGAGAACAAATAGCTTTTGCAATAAAATATTCTATTTTTCAAGGTTACTGAGTTTGAAAAAAAAACACATTTTGAAGTTGTATGGCCTTTGCGTAGCATGAGATGTCATTACAAGATGAAAGGGAAGTTGCATCTGAGGGCAAACACTTTCATTATTACTACAGATGGTCTACTTCCAAATTTCCCTAACTGATGAAGTCTTCTCAATGCCACTGTGACTCTGATAGTGCTCTAGGTTTCAGTTGCCCTGGAACCAACTGAATATAAATTTGAAGAAAAAAAGATGATTCTGTGTCAGGGTGGACCAGCTTGTATCTCCAACAGAAGAACGGTTAGTCAATTTGCTCTTCAGCTATCTCAGGCATGAGCTAGTCTAGGTATTTTGCTGAAGTTGAAAGCTCTATCACCCATTTTTTAAAGAAGAGTCTTTAAAACATCACGGATGGTTGTCAAAACCAAAAGTCATACAAAAACTATAGCTCACAAGTACAGAGTTAAAAGTGTATTGCAGATTATTGTTCAAATTTATGGTATTGTACCATGCTTCAGACACTTCTGACACAAAATACAATTTTCAGCTAATAAAATGGAGAAAAAATCCTCGTCCTTTGCCATGTCTGCTACAAAGTATTGGCTTTTTCTTTCATTATTCTATTATAAATCTCACATTATCTGGGATTTTAAATGCCACATCTCCTAGAAAAATGACTATAAGCACACGTTCTTAGTGTCAGTTCTCAGTAAACCAAATGTCTCTGCTCTTATGCCTATAAAAATAGGCTGGAAAATGTGAACTCCAAAAGCTGAGAAAGCTATAATGCAAATTAAACTAGTACATGAATTCAGTTTTTTTAAAATTTACACATCTTTTGGGTGATTGAAGTGGTACTATGGAAAAATATGTATATATTTTTGCACGTAAGCAAACAGGTTCCAGGCAAGCAATCTGGTTCCAGGCAAGATTGTCTTTTTATTATTGTCTAGACAAGACAGTAAAAGTAATTGGTTTTCTGCCTCTTTGTGGTTGCCCAGATATTGGGTTTAAGCATTTCTTTATGTTTCCATCTAAGCAGATGGAGCTGAAATGGACAGTACCTTGGCTCTCCCCATCACGGTTGTTATCCAGAACAACAGAGCCAGCAGCAGGTGCCTTTCTTTACTCCTGGTACAGACCCAAAGCAAGCTGGCACTAACCTCTCAGGGACTATGTAGAAGAAGGATTTCTGCAAATTACGATACCTTAAGGTAAGATGCAGGTTACATACACAGCCTGTCACATTCGGGTGTTGCTGGAAGTGTTTATTTCTTTGTAGACATCGTGCAGTTAGTGTAGTGTGGTCTGTATTAACAGATCTCTTTCTGAATACCTGCAAAGCTACCCCACTGTTGTATACACAAGGCAAACACCAAAAAAAGTATAAGCTGCCAGTGCTAAATAAAATTAACTGTTGCTAAATTCAGATCAAAATGATGCTCTTTTATGAGCTGATGCATATCCATCCTGTGCACTGGTGTAGGGACCCAGGAATAAGACCATGCAGCTGCTTAGCTAAAAAGTGACCCAAAGGTAGCAAAGGGAAAAAGATAGCATGGCTTTAATTATTCAGAGTGCAACACTGAATTGTCCAGTGTTAGCTCCACACACCTGGGGGCTTATAGCAGTGTCAGGGCAACTGGGTATGAGTGAGAGAATTAGGTAAAGATGATGCCAAGTATTAGAATATTGATAATTATCATGTACTAGTTATCAATGTGTGCTGCAGAGATTGTGAGCTAGCACTGATGGGACTAACTCGCTGGGGTATGCACTCAATTAACATCAATATATCATTCTCAGGAGAGTGTATTGGAAATCCAGTACATCCTCAGCAATGTGAACCAGAACATAGTGCTGAGAGCAATGAGCTCCATTTAATGCAGGGTACGCGTTCAAAACGGGGGTGTCTGCAAAGCTATGTCCCAGCCTCTCCTTTCATGTGGCTCCCCATAAAGGCTGATCTGATCACTCTCAGTTCAAATGATCTCTTCCTTAATTTGGACAAGGAAGACTATGAAACAAGCTTGAGAGAGAAGGGAGAAATGAGCATCACCGTGGGATATGATAGGCTCACCTATCCTTGTTTTCTGCAAAGTGTATGAAATTTTGGAAATTTATCTTGCAGTCCCTTGCTGCTGCTGCAACAGCCAGAGGATGTTTCCTCACTCTACAGACCAGCTCCACGCAGCCTTTTTTTCTTGCTCACGCTCACAGTGGTGATGGGAAAAACCTTCCTGCAAACTGGCAGCAGTGACTATATGCGGTAGTGTCCTTTAATGGAAAGCATTAATACAAAAATAAAAAGCTTCATGGAGCATACCCAGCAAAGCATGACTTACTGTAAAAGTCCTTAGAGTCACTTCCATTTCTGTATTTGAGATATCAGACATACTATGCTGCTCTTACTCATCCTGTTCCCGTAGATTAATAAAATATAGCTCTTGGATCATTAAAAATTCCAATGCATTTCAGAGTTATTTTGATAGAGAACATGTCTCACTATCACTGCAACTTGAAATGTATTTAGCTGGAAACTTCATTTATGACAAGACATGGGAAGGTTTTTCTTGTGCACATGGGTATCTTCCTTTCTTAAGTAAGGTCTTTCCTCCATGCTGGTATCTGAACAGCATGGTATTCATGAAGTTGCAGCAGATTGAAAAGGATTTAAAATAGTTACTTGCTGATTTTTCTGCTAAGATCTAGACTCCACCCTTACACTATATTTTGGATAGATAATTTACAGATAATTAATAATTAACTTCTCAGGTGCTTTCTTAGAGAAAACAGTTCTGTTACAAAGTTTCACAATATGCACAATATACTGTCTCAGAGACTCAGCTAGCACGATGGATTCTTTTTGAGATATAAGTCATTATTTCTCAGTTATGGCTGCATACTGCGAGTAGGAAATTACATTATATCTTTCCAAACTGTATTTTTCTCTATCAGATTCATATGCAACAGGATCAGTTCCTTCAATGTTAGTGACAGCCTGCAAGGAATTAGATCAAAATAATGGATGGCCAGGGTGAAGTGACTGTCAAGCTGCATATGGACAGGACTGTGTGGATCTGCACGTTTGGAGCACAAGCAAGGAGAGCACACAGGAGTGCTGCAGGAAACTATGTGTGCAATAATCACAAAAAGTGGAGTGCTGTAGGGGTACGCTAAAGAATGTTCAGGCTTATTAGCCACGGGAGTGAATCTGCGATAAACAGGCTTTAAAATCTTTATCATTTTATTTGTGGAAAATAATGCCACATACCAGAGTTGTGGAACCTCACACCATCAGCAGCTTCCACTGCTCTCTGTCTCAACACCAATGGCAAGAGGAAAGCAGGTACATTTGTGCTTTTTTCTCTGTGACAAAGCTATGTGCAATGTTTGCATAAATTTTCCCTGCAGTCAGACAGCTATTTCACTCACACTGAATGCCTACAAAAATGCTGAATTTAAATACAAGCCAAGTGCACCAGTGAACTGCAATCTTATTGACCAAGTTTCAACACATTACTGATAAATCTGAGAATTTAAAATGTATACAGGTGTTCCTTATCGTCTTTGCTGTGACAGACAATGCACCCTTAGCAGCTTTAAGCATTTGGTGGCTGTAAGGCTGTTCCTTTGTTCACAGATACACTGTGAAGAGGAAAACATGCCCAGTACTGAAACAAGAAAGCAAACAGCCCCTTTTGTTGTTGCTTAGCTGGGGTCACATTCCACCACCACCATGTGCCATTATGCTGCCACTTGTCCTGCTGGCACATATCAGGACAAGGCGTCTGCAATCAAGGCAGCAGATGGTTCTTCGGGTCGCCTAAAATCAGAGTTGGCACGGACACAGCATTTATGACGCTGCTAGGAGAGAACAACATATTGGCATGGACATAATAACAGATCTCTGGATAATGAAGGCATCCTGCATCCTGTTAATCCATTCACACAGAGCAGTAGCCTTCAAGTTTGTGAATAATGCTTTTTTCTGTTAATGCACTTGCTTGTTTCGTATCTGGTGATACACAGGCATTCAGTCCGTAACCCATCCATTTAAACCCAATTCAAGGCAACTGTTTGGGGAATATTTCAGGTTTGGACTATGCTTGTGGACAGCACAGCACGAGTTGCCTTGAAAACATCTGTGACTGCTGGGCCAATGATACAATTGCCAACACTGAATTCATGGCCAATTCATTTTGTTCTGTTTTGCCAGGCTCCACAGAGTGAAAGCAACACATTTCTGAGCAGTGGTAGGCACAATTGTTAAGGCAGGTCCCCCCAAATGTTTCAAGAATGCAGAAATTTCAGGAGCCCGCTGCTACCCATATTCCATTTCCACTATAATATTTCCAGTAAAAAGGCACGAAAGAGAGAAAAATACAGACCTTCAGTGTGTTAGACTCCCCATCATATCAGCTCGAGTCTTTCCAGCAAATGTTTCCCAGTCCTAGACCATTTCATGTTTTAATGTTCACAATATGTTGCCGTAGACCACTCCACAAACGTTAACCGAGGAAAGGCAATGAATTATGATGCTGTGGATTACAGAACACGCTCTCCGTCAGCTGAATTGCTTGTTATGGCCAAATGCGGATACAGTGCTGATATTGATCACTGCACTTACATTAATAATGTGATCTTTCTGTAGTGGATCGGGCCACCATGCCTTAAATAATTAGTATTAAATGACTCCTAGCATGCATTTTCAGTTGAACTCCAAGGGGGAGGCCAGTTGTCAAACCTCACTCAGACATGGCACAAGAATGTCTTCTGAGAAAGGAAGGAAGAGGGGAATGGGGGAAGGTGTTCAGCAGTTTTCTTTTCAAAGCTTGTGCTCCCTTTAGTCCTATGATGTAAGGTCCTCTTCGCTGTGGGGTGAGGTGGTCAAGAACACAAGGTTTACCAAAGGAAAGAGGCCACAGATACATATGGCTAGCAATCTTGCAAAATCAGGAAGCAGATTTCTTTCTTGTGTGAGATGTTTCTTTTTTCCTATACCTGATCCCTGCTCAGTTCATCTTTTGGTATCTTGGTATCTGCTTCTAATGGACCTGTTAAATGGACCAAGTACTACAGCTTATGCTGTACCTATGAAAGAATTGCCTGATGGTTCCTATGCACTCTACTTGCTTACGGGCTGCTACGTATGGAAATGGGTAGGAAGCAGGCAGAAAATCCTTGTTTGTCTCCTGAAACATATTTTCCGTAAATTGCCAATAACGAGCTTTTAAAAAACTTGAGTTTTCAACAAAATAAACTAATGTATGTTGCATTACACACACACACCCCTCCAGTTTTGAACCTTTAGGAATTTACTTTTGTAACACAAATGCTACAGACATACTATTTTGCAAGTAAGGGATGAGATTTTCATGACTTCATAGGGAAAACACCAGGTAAAAAAGGATGAAAAAATCCAAAGATGTACCATAGGGATCACATGACAGTGAGTAGCAGCAGTAGAGCCAGCTACGGCACCTCCACAACTAAGCCAAAGCACTGAAGTACATACAAAACTATTTAATCCTTCAACTCTGATGCTGTGACATCACGTGTAAACATGTGCACGCAGAACTACTGCCTGCACCTACATTTTTAGTTGCCTTTTTAAAAAATCTGGCCTTTGAATTATAGATGGTTCAGGATTTAATGTTTAGTGGAAAAAGGAAAGAATAGTGCGCTTTAGGTAAAATTACATAATCCAAAGACTCCTGAAAATACTGCTGTGAAAATATGAATGACGTGACTAGCTGAAATTTAAGGGATATTTTATAACCCAGAATAGCTTTGTCATCATGCTGTGAGGTTGCAGCACTGTCTGAGCAAAATTGAGGCTTACAGAGGTATCTGCGAAAGGTCACGTCTCACTTCTGTTCTCAAGCACCACTGCTGCTTTTTGGGGCTTGTCATGAATGTAAGGTTATATGATGAAGTACGCATCTTCCGAAATAGCAAGACACAAGGGAATAACAGCGGGTGTGTGCCCCCATAACCTAATCAGGGAAATGGATGGGATTCCCCTGTCCCAGCCCTGTCAATGGTTGTCTCAGAAAAGCCATCAGCCCTTTGTATGGGCATGACACCTGTCAGGTAAGCCAGTGGCAGAGGTGTGCATGTGAACCCACATATCTGTCTATGTATGTATTTATGTGTGTAAGTGTGCAATGAGGGTGCAGTGAGGGCCAGTGGCTCCCTGGGGCCGGGGCTGGGAGCAGTGGGGGCTCCCTGGGGTTCTCAGGGCAGGGCCTGGCACCGGGGCCTGTCCCACTGCCCCAGCCAGGAGCAGGGCAGCCCCAGGCCCAGCATCGGGCACCTCCATGGGGATGGGAACGGCCTGAGGCCAGGCCGGGACGTGGGCCCACACGTGGGCCCGGCTCAGTGGGGCCCATGGCCAAGCAGGTCTGGGCTATGAGGAGCTGGAGCTCGGCCCTGCTGCAGCCTTGCTGGGGCAGGGGCTGATGGCCTCAGGGCTGACATGGGACCCTGGGGCTTGGACAGGGTGTGGGGAGTCCCAGGGTGGTGGGCAGGGACGGTCAGGTCTGTTAATGCCCAAACACCAGGCTGTTGGGAGCACATGCTCAGCCCTGCCACTCGCTGCAGCTGGGGACATCGAGATTTGGCAGCCTTGCCCCTGCTGGACTGCAGGGTGTGTGTGCAGCTCCTAACGATAAACACAAGCTATTGAGAATAATAAGCTTTTTCATTATAAATTACGGTTCTCTTAGCATGCCAGAGATTCATCCGATGATATTCTCCAGCTTTATAGCTTGTTTTTAATGCATAATAATCTCATCTAAATGTTTTGTATTGTTTCTTAATGAAAGGTACATTAGAGTTATATAAAATATATAGACATCATTCCATCCACTAAATCTCTCCCTTTTTATGAGTTATTTCAGTTAATGTATTTGTTTTCTTATGGATTATGATCAGTGTATTTTGAATGACTACTGCATTTTGAATGATTGGTTCTACTAACAGGAAAATGATTGATTTTAGGAGTACAAAAAGTGTATGGATTTTCAGTAGGAAGATAATATTTTAAAATCCCCAAACTTTACAGTATCGGGAACAAATTTTACCACGCTGTAATATTGCTAATTTGGATAAGTGTATTCTGAGATCTTTAAAAACAATTTTGAAGCATTTAGTACAAGTGAAAAATGAGAACAATATATTCCACAAGTATAATTGGCCTGTTCTGATACAGGCAGTCCTGTATTTCGCTACATAAATCCACGGACCAAGTTCTCTAACCCGACACCATGGCTCCTATTACTGTCTATACCAGTAAATTAATCGGGACCAGCACACAGTGCTCAGGCACAGGCACGGGAGGGTTCAGTTCAGTTGTTGTGTGCTTCTCTGCATGTTTCTGGCCTGCACTAACTCGTATTCTCTCCTGCAATGCCCAGGCAGAGTTTAGGGAAGAGCTTGGGGCTCGGGGCTGTTCTCACAATGCAGGAAAATATAGCCGTATATAGGTAACTGTATGAACATGAGCTGTGCTGTGCCACCTTCTCTCGGGACCAGCGAACAGGTCCTGACCCATTTTGTTTGCCAATGCAATAGCGCGTGGTATTTCTTCACAACATCTTGGGAGAAGGTGAAAGGTGGCAGGAAGAAGCAGCCCAGACATTGTAGGATGACACACAATTCCTTTGAGACCATGTCAAGTAATAAGTTTGGCACTTTAGCTCAAACAGATGCAGTAATTCTGGGACTTGGCCATACCTGTCCTAGTTTTTCCTTTTTGTTTTAATTGCTGGTGGTGGCGGTGATATTTTTTGTGTGTGCGTGTGTGTTTGTGCTTTTTTTTTTCTTTTTTTTTTTTTTTCTTTGAACAACAGCATTTGATTAAGAAGCAAATGGAAACATGGCTCTTCCTCTTTCTTATCTCATTTAGGCTCTAACTACATTTAAATTAATGACACTGTCCAAATTGGCTGTGATAGTGCAGCACCAACCCCTCACTGAGAGGGATGAATGTGAGATCAGCACTTCAGAAAAGGAAAAGCAGCACATCCATCATACGTTAGACCCTCAGCATTCAGCATAACAACAGAAAATATTAATGCAATAAATATCACAAATGATTTGCTCTGATATATCTAAAGATTACTTGAAAACAGCTAATTAGTTCTGCATTTCTCAGACCATGAGGCACAGTGCTCTGGCAAGGGGCTATGCATCGGTAACGAGGCACTAGGGATTTTCCACCTCAGACCTGGATGACATACATTATGACGAAACTTGGAGATCCTTAACTGAGCAAGCCCTTGTGGGAAATGAGGCATGACTAAAAGGGTCAGAAGGCACCAAGTTTTCTCACTTGAGACAATCTATTAATGTTTATAATCCACTACATAAAATATGAGAAATAATGTTAAGGACAGAAGTACAAGGTTTCCCTTCTGCCAGAACCCTGGATCTTCTAGTTTCTCTAAATGAACAGCTATCTGTGCAAGAACAACTTAAAGTGACAGGAAAAAATGGTATGTTACAGTCACTTATTTTTTCTAACTGCCCAGGAAATAGAAACAAATTGCTAATATTTAATTAACAATTAGTGAAATTAATAGAATACAATCTGCTTGTAACCTATTAGGCAGTTATTTTGTATACTGTTTATCCAGGCCCAGTGATAACTGCTACTAGTCTACCCTGTAGTACTAAAAGGAATTGTATAACCATGATGAAGATACTTCCTCAAACAAAGTATGTTGCAACCAAATGCAGTGATGAAATTTTATCTGTGCTGTTGACAGCCCCAGTTTCTCCTGAATTCAGTCTCCATTTGATGAGCAAGCCTGGACAGGTCAAAGCAGCAGAAAGCAGCTTGGATTTAGCATGGTTAGACATCCAGTACAGAGGAACCCAAAGCATGTTAAGATTTGTGTTCTGTTCTTCATGTTGGGAACCAGCTCAGACCTTGTTCTTGCTCAATGTTTTCAGGGTTTGTATGATCAAAGCATTTTATGTCCAGATGGCAACATCATTACTGAAAGAAGTGATCTAACCAGAGTATGACCTATCCACACTGAACCCTGAAGACTGCATAAAACCTTACTTGTGGATCTGTATCCTTTCCAAAATCTGTGTAAGAAGGTGCTATGCTCAGCAGCAATAGCTCCTGTGAGCACTTCTCGCTCCATTTTACTGCAGCTTGTATTAGCTTAAATACTACTAGCTATACATCTTTATATTACCTCCAAAAAAATGCAACAATGGCTTAAACTATTAACTTAAACTATTCAGGCATTGCTAAACTGGAAATTATGAGTGAAATGCGAGGAACTCTCTTGGGAGACCAGAAGGGTGGGAGCACACACAAAGGGCATGCAGAGCAGAGGGCAGAGCATGGTAATCTCGCACCAGGGCAGATGAATCCAGAAAAGAACAGCACCCACAGCCATAGTCAGTCAGCATTTAAAAAAACGCAGCTGGTCTGGTCTGAGACAGTTTAATGTAAATGTAGTTTTATGGAGTAAATAATTATATCTACACTTCCTAGTTCATGTAAGTATATACATATACTTCCTACTTCATACTCTTTTATTTGCCTTTGCTAAATCTTGTCTCACTTTTAAAAGCAAGCACCGTGAAGCTAAATGTCAGAAGAGTTTATTTCCAGCTGAGTGACACAATTATTAACAAGCAAGTAATCAAGCCCTTGATAATATAAAATTCAGAGTATACCTTTGACATTTTGAATAAAAGTATAAAAAGTGCAATTAAATCAATGCACTTCCCTAACAGAGTTCTTACATCAAAATTCTGGATGGCTTAGGTTAACTCATAGCGATTTCATTCATAATTTTTCAAATTATGCTTGATCACTGCTATCTGTTTCCACGGAAAATCATTAATGCTCTTTAGTGAAACCAATTATCTATCATGAAGATTATATTATCTTATTAATAAAACTTTCCAAGGAAATATGGATGTATTTCAGGGGCAAAATTATACAAAGGTGTCATTGAGATAATATACAGAATCAAATTTAAGTCTGGATGTTGAATACCCTCAAATATATTTTATTCTCAAGAAAAAAACACAAGCGTTTTTTGTTTCAGGTCCATAGGCACAAATGGTATCTCTCCTTTATGCTGAGAAGTCCCCCAAAATAAATCGGTGTTTAAGAAATAAATACATTTGGCAACATGCTTTGTCCTCACAAATCATAAATGTTAAATTAAATTTCAATGCTGCTATCACTTTCATGAAATTCACACATGTAAGTTTTGTCTTAGAATGTCAGAAAGAAAATATAGTCCAAGTGTTTTAAATACCCTTTTTTTTTTCTACTCTCTACATCTTCCATTTTATTTTCCCATCATCTGACTGTTGAAGGAACTGGCACACTACAATAGTATGCCAGCAAGTATGTCATTTCTGTTCAATTACCCTTGTGCAGTACTACTATATGCCACAGGTCCTGCTGGCAAGCTGAAATTCATTGAAATCTCACGGAAAACTCATAAATTTAACCTGGCATTTTAGACTGCAGCTGTACAATAAACCAGCAGTTTTTGAAACTGAGATGATAACTTCCTTCAAAACTATAGCTCTTCCAACCTTGTGGATATGGTTTAATTTTATTCTCCTGATTAATCTATGTGCATTCAATCTTCTTGAAGTTTCTCAAGGAAATATTTTATTGTAAATCTGAATAGACCAATGGAGGATGGAAAAAAAATGAAAAAATGGCTATGAGACATGGGAATTTGAGAAAGCAAAGGTACATTGCTGTTTTCCAAATACTTAAAAAAATTTTGGAAAGCCATTGTTTCAAAACAGGTAGGCCTAGAAACTACAATTAAACAAACCAAAGAAGTGATTAAAGTTAGTGAAGGGTCTTGTCTTTGCTTTGATTGCTATTTAGAAAGGTTTGATTGTTAGTGTTACAGTGAATGAAACCTGATTTCCCCATAGGAATACATTGTCAGTAGGGAGGTAAATACCATGGCCCTTTGCATCTGAACTATCTTTTCCTGCTGACAAATCCATTGTGCACTATCTCCAGCAATACTTTTTGTCTTTTTGTATTTTGAAAAAAAAAAATAAAATTAAATCCCAAAGACAGATTCACCACTCCTGTGGGTACACGGTAGGAATATCCAGTGATAAATATTTAGGAGCTGTAAGATGTAACTACCATTGCTACAACAACAGAACTAATAAGACTGGTGTTCGGAATGCTGTAAGTAAACATTTTAAATTGACTTGGGCTGAGAAACACATCACTGATCACACTGTTAATCACACTAGGGTGAAGCTACCATGGTTTCTGCTGTGCTCAGATACTGTAGTAATTACTGTGTCACAGATAGATAGTTTGATGGAATATAAAAAGCAGTGCAGACCCATTAGGTCCCTTTTCGATGAGTATAGTTAACATTTGCTTGTGAAAAGAAGAGCTGAAGGAACAGCGATTAGGCACTTCATCCTTACAGAAAAAGAAAATGTGGCATTGTTCAGTGTATTGTCTTGAACCTTCTTGCTTCCTCCTTGTCTTGAATAAAAGGTTATTAAGAGATGTTTTTTCCACATTTTCCCTTGCTCTCCATTAACATGTATTTAGTTAAGGGTAGAGCAAATATGGCATGAAATTGGAATTGCGGTAATATTTAGGATTGATGATAAATGAATAGATTAAAATGCATAGTATAAAATCTATTTTTGCCTCTATTTTTGATACTGCAGACACAAAAGTGTAGGAAATTCACTTGCAATAACCCACAGAAATGGTTATGGCTATTCTTTACTGGACTATCCGTTTGTTTGTTTGTTTTTTCCATTTGTAGTTTTAGTGGCCATCTTCTTCCTTTCTCATACCTTTTGCATATGTGATCCCTAGGCTCTAACTAGCATTCCTAGATGTTTACAAGCATCTCATCAGAAAAGGAAACCATTTTGGCTGGAGCATCACCAAGATGCAGATGCTGTGTTTGCCATATTTATACTTCGCAGACCCACCGGTCTTGGTGAAAGAACTCCATCGCACTGAAGGGTCAGAGGGACACGCGAGCCCTGAGAGCACTGCTAGCAGGCTGGAGGAGGACAACGAGGACCCTAAAGGAGGGTGTGATGCAGGCATGAGGGAGCAGTGTGGAGGACGGCATAGTTTGAGGTGAAGGGAGGTCTGCTTGCTCTGCAGTGCAGGCATAGTCCTATAGATGATACGAACGCCTGGAATGCAACACGTAGCCTAATGGCTGCCCTGACCATTTTGAATGGTATTAGGAGTCACTCCCATACTTCTATAGTCCCGGACGAGAAAAATGGAAAGACAGCCTAAAGCAGCTCTCTGACGCCTGCTTGATCATCATGTTCTTTATTATGCTCGTGTGGTGCACAGCACAGATTATCGCCTGTGTGTCTGAGGGAAGAAGAGATCTAAATGTAAAGCAGACCGGCTATATTTTAATGATGATAACGTTTGCCCTGGAAAAGGCAATTCGGATTTGTTTAGATGCTCTTCTGACTAGTTCCTGAGCTTGAATGCTGTGTGCAGACTCCTTCAGCTGAAGCAAATCACTCTTCCTGATGTGCCAGCAGAGGCACAGACTGCTGCCCTTCAGGGCACAGTGCAAGAGACGTTTATGTTATTGAGCAGCTTATTGACTAGCTATGGATATTTTTCCTGGGCTTGTTTTTGCCAACAGCACATCTAATTTGTGATTTAATCTTTTTATTCAATGCCTAGCTGCCTCAGCAGTCCACATTCAGAACAAGCATGTGAAATGTATACATTGTCTGTTGTTTGCAATTAATCATCAGTGATTATGCTGTGAAATTATCTATCCCATATGATTTAATATCAGTAATGGATGGCTATTAAAGTTACTTCTGCCATCTGCATATTTGTTTTTCCAACTGCTATTCAGAGACCAGCTTTTTAAGGATTTTTTTGAGCAGAGAAAGATATAGCCATCTGCTAATCTTGACCATGAACATATTTTAAGATGTGTTGATTTGATTATATAATGGAAGTGCAAATGGGGAACATGCAGTTGAATACTTTGTATTGATCAATAAATATTTCAGTGATTGATTGCAATTATTTCTCATTTCTAAGAATGAAACACTTAAACATTTCTGAATGTTTCTTATTTAAGCATTTTTGAAGCTTTTAAAACTGTTTACTATTCAAAACAGGATATTTTAGAAACAGTTTAGTCTGATAAAGGACAGCAAGTTTTTCTCTTTTTAGCAATCAAATTACTGTGTCATTTTCCCATTTTAAAACCCATTACAGGTATTTCTTTAATTAATTAATGAACAAAAATATTTGTATTCAGTGGGTAAATAAAGTTCTCTCTTTATTTCCCTCCTTTCCTTATCACTGCAATCATAAAAGGTAGGTTTTAGACGATACGTATTCTGGTCTTTGGTTTAATATAGTTTTCTTTTTTAATTTTTATATTAGTTTATTAGAATATGGCTAAACATATAATTTAAAAACATCATTTATTACTTTTATTCTGACAAACCACTGCAAAATGTCATAAATAACTTTTCTAATGATTTCTATTATTTTTATCACTTACCAGCTATGCAGCAAACTTCCATTTTGCTGATGCCTGGATATCTTTCTGAGAACGCTAAGAAATTACATTGGTAACTTTACATTATGCTTACATCCTTAATCCTGTATTTGTAAGCTGTTTGTTATTTGAATATAGTATGCTGTTTAACTTTTGTGTTAATATTTACCAATGAATCACCAATGTAAGGCACATGAAATGTATCTGCTCTCTTTTCTAGTTGTTGAATGTACAATGTATAGTAGAAATTCTTGAGTATTTTTTGTTTGACTAACCAGGGAAACTGGGAATTTTTGTTTTAGGTCAAGTGAAAAGGAAATTCTTACCTGTTTTGGATAAGTATTTGAAAAAAAAAAAGCTCTAAAATTTGTTTAATTCACTTCAAATATTGTTTTAACTGAATGTGAAATGCTCCTTCTAGTTGTGTATCATTTCAAAGTAGTAAATTTTGATACAGTCTTAAACAATGTTTTTTGAAATGAAGAGTAATGGGATTTGAAATGATTTAAAAGGTTTAAGCAAAGTATTTCAATTTTTCTGAAACTGTATATTAATTTTTACATCAGAAAATATCATTTACTTTCGGCTGAAACTCATTTTTTTAGGAAATTAATTATTCATTAAAACATTTGGCCCAACACTTTTTCTGATGCAGTAAAAATTGATTTTGATTTGAAAAACAGTATTATAACTATGAAAGATATTTCAATCCATGATTTATGAAATATCACCCAATAATGACATAGATTATTCTTTGTGTGTGTGTTACACAATATTAATAAAGTCCATATATTAGACCAGTTTCAATATAATGCATGTGTTTTTAATTCAGGAAAGATAGACTATTAGAGAATATTATCATTTCAAACCACTTGTTTGTCAGCTTTATATTTAGGAAGGGAGTATGAACCATCTTCCCTAATGTTTGAAAAATATTTTCTGATTACATCAACCTTATCAAGCAGTCAGAATTCTGCCCAGTTCTATACTGGCTCTGGATCTGTCCCAATGCCCTGAGCAAACCTAGGTCTGATACTTAGTCATGGATTTATTCAGGATTTTTCTCCGCCATTTCATTTATTAGCACATAAAGAGCAACAGAGAGAGATGGAGTCATTGTCTGAGCAGTCTATGCTGAAAAGGCCATTTATTTCTCCTGAGTGTTATTAACTACAGCTGCTGTGAAAAATGTACTGCATTGAATTAATTAATTAATGCAATCATGAGTCATGATGGTTTGGTCTTACTGAACACATCTCTTTCATTAATAGAATCTGTGATTCAAACGTTCAGACATAGCTTTCCATGGGTAATTGTGCACTCATTTAACCATTTATCCCTTTTGTGGAACCGTTTTGTTCTATGTTCGCTTTGTGTGTATAAACACTGTAATCCTGTAAACTAGTTGCTTTCCCCAAAAATATGCTATAACTTTATAAAGTGGGAAAACACCAATAAAAAGATTTTGAAAATTTTACTTGAAGGCAAGGCTTGGACTGCTACAGTACATAGTTTATTTCTTTTTCCTTTACAGTGTATTAAAATTGCAATATTTTCCTTTCACTGGCTTTGATTAATCTTTGTATAGCGTAACATAAATGGATCTGATACAATCTACTACAGCATGTGACAAGTAACAAACAAGCTAATTTTAACCTTCCAAGCCCGCGTACATGTTGTTTGTCCTTGTAGTATTAGAATTGCTAATGCTGCCTGTGGCTGAGACCTAAACCAAACAGCGCGAAGTCACATAAATAAATGAGAAACTGTATTTGGTTTTGAAAGTCAGTTGAGCTGAAATAGCTTTGGTTTGGGGGAAAGAAAAGGCTTAAAGCCTTCAGGAAAGTGAGCAGCATGGTTAAACAACAGTTACTGTCCCCCTCTTTCAGTAAGTTGTACCCCATTCTGAGAGTATTTAAAAGAAGATTTGATTCTTGATGATACTTCTGTTCCCAATTCCGATAGCTCTGTTTCTGTTGGACTCCAATTGTCAGTGCAAATATTCTATCGATTTCATGAACATCTGAAAAAAAAAATAGGCACAATGCAATGCAGAGAAAAGGAAAGGACCCCGGTCTGAATCTTGGCACTGTTACTGTATTTTAAGGAAGATGCATTTCAAGGGAAAACAAGAAGAGGGAAAATAAATGTACCTGAAGGTTGTCAAAGAGAAATGAAATAGTGAAGAAAGGACATAATTTTATGAGAAGTATTTATACCACAAGCACTGTCTTCTAGTTCCCTATTGTTCTCTTAAAGTCAAATGGTATGAGAAAACCAAGACTAAGAGCATGACAAAGCACACTTTTGTAACATTTAAAAAAAGCCTCGTGTGTACATGAAAACTACTGATGTCTGAGAGATGAGAGGCCCAAGCCAGAGAAGGACTTTTAATAATGCAACAATGCTGTTATAGAGAAGTATTATAGAGAAGTATTATAGAGAAGTATTATAGAGAAATATTATAGAGAAGTGTATTATAGAGAAGTGTTTCTAGCAACATCTTCTGCACCTGCCCACTGGACTGGGACTTAGAAGGAAGGACTATGAGCAGTTGGATCCAAGCAGTTTTAGGTAATGAAAAGCACAGTTTAGTCCACAACAAGTAACAGCTACAGGTTGTTGCTTCAGGGGCTGTGGTGCCAAAACCAGATATGCCTACAGACTTTTGCACAAGTGATAAATTGGTGGGGACTCCCTGCTCCTTGAGTTTAGGTCTCTTCTCCATTACCCCAACATTCATGTGCTTATGTAGATCCTAACACCAGGATTTAAAGAATCCAGCAAGCTAAGGAAGAAGCCCCCTAGGCTAGGTAGCACGACTATTAAGACTTGGAAAAACCACTGACACTGCTCTGAGAATGACTTTCCGATGGGTTGTGCGTTAAGGCAGGTGGAGGAGAGGACAGCCTGTTTTGTGGAGATGCACAGGGGGTTGTATGAGACTGTTTAGGACAGAAATTTAGACACCCATGGATTCCAATAGAAGAAAGACTCTCTGGGGCAGAAAACACACTGAAGCAAAGTAGGGGTTCAGAGGACGCTGTTGACTAAATTATGATTCAAGGCGTTGTGCTTCATGTAATCATTTCAAGTTTTGCTAAGTGACTTAATAATTTCTAGCAGTGCCTTGGAGCCAAACCAGCTGGTTCTTATAAATTAGAGTTAGTATGAAGTTGAAAGAACACTGTTAGGTCAAGAAACTACGTTACTGGTTTGCTTGCTTTAAACCCTAGAGATGCATTTTGACAGTCCCCTGATGTGTCTGCCTATTTTAATATTGTAGCCTGCCTTGCATAAACAACAAATGCAAAAAAAATTCTGCACTACTACTTTGACAGCCTAGAGCTGCTTCCATGGTGAGCTTATCCCAGGAAATAAATGATTAGAGAACTGATCCTACTAAAAATATAAAGAAAATAGCTTTCCACTGGTTCTTTGTATGAACTGCTCATATCCAACAAGTGTTTTTTTCAGCACAGAGATGGTATATATGGTCTGAAAGGAAAGTGCTGAGCAACTATGGCTGGCTGTCACTTAAACTGTTGTGAAAAATGTATACTGTCTTCCTAAGTGTCTGATTTTCTACTGTCTTTTGTGACCTGCTGCAATGGTGGTTCACGTCATCATCCTCAAGCTGATGAGAACCCTGGTTTTGTAAAGCCAGGTGGTGTTGAAGTGAGTGGAGTTTGTTACCCGTGTCTGTAAAATTAAGCAAATAGCCGCTTGATTAGGCCTTGCTAGGGAAAAGCAGTCAGCTAAATACTGTCAACTGCATGAAGTAGATGGAAAAAAGACATTTCTTTCTCTCATCTCATCCTCTGTCAGAAATCTTACATAGTATTTCTAAGAGTTAGGTATAAAAATGTTTTGGGCACTTTTTTCACCCTTTTTTCATTTTGTTGGCTTAGGAGAACTGTTCTGATAACCAAAGATGATGTAATCAGTTCCTTTATTTTTTATTTTTTATTTTTATTTTTCCCCCTTGGAAATCTATCATGATCTAGCCAGAAACATCCACTAAACTGATCTGTGGACTATGGAGGGGTTGTTCTTACTTTATTCTTGTATTTAGTTATGGAATTGTGTCCTGAAGAATACAATTTTTCTGAGTTCTTTATGAATGTATTTCCTGATGAGTACTTGATGCATATCAAGATTATTTTCCTGAGGGCACTCAGCCACTGTGCAAGTCAGTCTGCAAGGTAAACCTGGCCTGTGGCATCCAAACGAGGCATCTTAAGGCTAGCTTGGAATGACTCCCCTTTGACATAAGAAGAGGACATTCAGAAGGCTGAATCTTCCATCTCTATATGTGTTATAGCTCACGCCTTGAGTTGACTTGCAGCTACAAGCTTACCTTGTGAAAGTATCTGGGTTTTGTAACATTTTGCAAGCCATGCATCATAAATACTTTTTAAATAAATCACTTATGACACATCAATAAATCAGTGTCAGTGCTGGGAAAAGGATAGTTAGGCAAAACAGTATCCTTTAATTTTCCAGTGTGGTCAGGATTAGGAATCATTGTGACTCAGCAGAACCAAAACCAGAATACAAGTCTGATCGTAATTATAAAGCCAGGTGCCATGGGCACTCAGATAGGAGAGAAGATTTTCTCTCACCTCAGAGGCTCCGGCGAGAGCCACTGAGTCACCACGCACCATGTATGAACAAGTAATCCTCCCAGTTGCTCTCCTTGCCGAAATACTACCTGGGTAGCTTGTGCAGAGTGGCACAACCTCCTGCTCAGTCTGTGAGATGTGAGGAGGAAGACAGAATACATGGTTAAGGAGTTTTCAGTTTATGGGATAAATCACCTTCATGACATAAATACAGGCAATAAAACAGATGAAAGATAATTATGGCTTTAACATTTAACATTATCATCTCAAAATATATATAATTTGTTTTCTAAGGATTTTTCCAACACTTGTAAGTAAATTCTTTGCAATTTCCATATTTTCTATAACTTCATTTTCTTCTTATCTGACAGTTAAATGAGTAAATAAGAGGATGTAATTTGTGTATAAGTTACAATGGTTGTAATGAAGCATAAAAATATGTATGATTCCAGGCAATTTGCGATTCAATAGTTTTTATGAACAAAACTCTTGGATCTGTGCTCAGATGAATTATATTTTAAGATGAATTAAATGTATTGGAATATAAAATGTATCAGAATAAAAGAAGTATTAGAATAAAATTAAATAGATGACAATGATAAACCAATTAAGCTATTTAAATTTCTAATAGTCAAGAAAATAGTTAAGATGACTCCTGTACAGGAGTGTTATTTATTAGATGACTTACTGTGGTCTTTTACTCACACAATAACTATACAGACTGATGGCATGCTACCTTACCCATACATCCGTAAAGAAGAGAAGTGGGTAAGAATCTTAGAGAAAGGCATCTTGGCTGTAAGAAATAATACAATACATCTAGGGAAAAGACAAAATTTAGACTTTAAAAAATATTTCTAAAATTATTTTTGTTGATGAATCCAAATGTCAAAGTAGATATATTCCTGAGTGATGCACTTCAAAGCTATTCAAGCTATCCATCAATAATACCTACATATTTTATAACCAAAATTCTTGGAATATATAACTAGTTTAGAGCATTTTGTTTGTTTGTTTGTTTTTCTGAAAATCCTACATATGTTTAAGCAGGCAATGTGTATGGTATGACTAGGAGCCAGGTGTGAAGAGAGTGCCTCACTGAGCCTAAATAAAAGCAGGATGTGTACAGAAGGTGGAAGTGGGGCCAGGCTAACTGGGAGGAGTGTAGTAGCATTGCCCAGGCATGCAGGGAAAAGCCAAAGCTCAGCTGGATTTGAAGCTGTTGAGAAATAAGGCAAAAATGGCTTCTGCAGGTTCTTCAGCAGCAAAATGAATATCAGCAAATATGTGTCCAGCTGCTGAACTGGGTGGGTAAAAAAAAAAAAAACAAAACTGAAAACACATGGAAGTACCTTCTTTGCCTCAGTCTTTACAAACTAGGTATTTCCTCAGGCATCTCCATGGTGACTGATTGACTCTGGGGGAGAGAAGTACTGCCTGTAGTAAAAGAGCATTGAGCTATGGACTGCTCAAGCACATTGGGTATAAACCCATAGGTTCAGACAGCATGCTGAGGGAACTGGCCAGCAGTATTGTGAGACCAAGCTATATTGCCTTTGAAAGGCAACAGAAGCCATGAGGCATGGGGGCCATGATGTACAAGGAGAAGCTGAAGGAGCTTGGCTTGTTCAGCCTGAGGACAGGAGGCTCAGGATTCTAACTCATCAGCATGGGCAGGTACTGGCACAGGATCCCAAAGCAGTGGTGGGATGCCCATCCTTGGAGAAATACAAAACTTGACTAGACAAAACCCAGAGCAACCTGATCCAGTTTGAGAACTGGCCCTGCTTTGAGCAAGGAGCTTGGCTCAATGACCTCCAGAGGTCCTTTCCAATGTAAATTATCCTGTGATTCTGTGCTACACTAAAATCTGTATTTTAGATGTTAGTTTTTACTTGCTTTAACTTTTCATACCATTCTCTCATCTCTGTTAGAAAATCTAGGTAAGCTTGGATATTGTTATTCGTAAGACATACTTGCATGAAGTCTTCAGTTGTAAGTTAAAAATATATTAAAAAGCAGACTGAAGGTACCTGCTTTTTGGTCAAGAAACACTCAATAAATCTAACAACAGGTATTCCTCTGTGAAGAATGGAAAATTTCTGCCTTTCAAGGTTTGGAAAGCATATGCTCTTTATCTCAAGAAAGCAGGCTTTGTAACATAGCTGTGTTTTAAATAGAAATTTGTGGATAAAAAAAAAAAAAAAGAAGAAGAAAGAAAGAAAGAAAAAGAAATATGGCTGAGGTATGTTTATGCAGAACTGAAAGCAGGCCTGTAAAGCACTGGGGGGTTGATGGCTCCCTGGGGTTGGGCTGGGAACAGCTGCTGGGGCTGTCAGGGCAGGGCCTGGCACCAGGGGTGTCCCACCACCTCAGCCAGAAGCAGGGCAGTGGGGGGAACTGGGGCAGCCCCAGCACCAGGCACCTCCTGAGGAATGGGGACAGGCCAAGGCCAGGCTGGGATGTGGGCCTGCAGGTGGGCCCTGGTCAGTGGGGCCCATGGTCAGGCAGGGCTGGGCTGCAGGGAGCTGGAGCCTGGAGATGGTGTGGGACCCTGGGCCAGGGAGAGGTAGAGGGAGACCCAGGGGGTGGTCACGAACAGTCAGGACAGTCACGGTGGCCATAAGGCCATGACACCTTCTTTCATGGCACCAATTTTCTGTTTAAATATATTAAAAAGATGCTAAAACATTTCTTGCCGAAAATGTTTTCTTCTGGAAACATTTTAAAATCCTCCATCTCAAAACAAGCCTTGACCATTCAATATTTTCTACCAAGATTTTTTGTTACCTCTGTATAATTTGTATTTTTAAAATCTTCTTTATTTAAATGTTTAAGACAGTATCTCTGTTTTAAGACTCCAGATGTGAATGTTTTATATATGTCAACACATGCCACAGAGTAATTTTCTGGTACCCTTATTGTGTGAATGAATATTATGTACAGTATAGTAAGGTGTGATAGTGGTTACTGAGAAAAACAGCTATTTGTGTTAGAATATTTATATTAATTGGGAAGTTAATTTAGCCAGCTGGCATACACAAGCCTTTGGCTTATACAACTCAAAAAGAAATGACTCACATGACACCCACTCTCACAAGAGAAAAAAGATTATGAAAAAATGATAATGCATTCTTGAACAGCTACTTAAAAGTCAGAAACCATTCATTTGGTGAGCTGGAAGATTTGCATGAGTAAAGCTATTTGGATTTATTGGAAACAAAATTTAAATTTTAAAATATAAAACCTAGCTCATTTGAATGGAGTTTAAATGAAGGAGGTTTACTGAAAAGTTGATCCTCATTTCTCTCACTGGTCTATATCATACATAACATACTGTTAATAAAGAGTATATAGATAATAGACTGTATAGGCTACCTGTGATAGCAAACAAAATCTCTCTCTCCATAAAAGAATTTATCAGTCCTTCTACACATTGTTTCAGATATTTATAATACATAATAAGTAGACTTCTTTTTACTGAAGGAACCATAGAATCGTAGAATATCCCAGCCCACAAGTATCATTGAGTCCAACTCCTGGCTCCACACAGGACCACTCAAAAATCAGACCATGTGTCTGAGAGCATTGTCCAAATGCCTCTTGAACTCCAGCAGGCTCGGTGCCATGACCACTGCCCTGGGGAGCCTGTCCCAGTGCCCCACCACCCTCTGGGTGCAGAACCTTTTCTTATCACCCAGCCTGACCCTCCCCTGTCCCAGCTCCATGCCGTTCCCTCGGGTCCTGTCGCTGTCCCCAGAGAGCAGAGCTCAGCGCCTGCCCCTCTGCTCCCCTCGTGAGGGAGGTGCAAGCCGCCATGAGGCCTCCCCTCAGCCTGCTCTGCTCTGGGCTGAACAAACCAAGGGACCTCAGCCTCTCCTCATACCTCTCCTCATACCCCTCCTCATACGTCTTCCCTTCTAGATCCTTCACCAAACAAACAGATTAGAATCCCTAACAAAGAGATTAGAATTGTCCTCAGGACCAGTAACTGGATTTCTGTCCCATCTTCAGCTTTGCGGCTTTTATCCCACTGTCTCCCCTGTGTTTTATCCCACAAGATTTCTTAGGCCCCTCCAAGAACAGACTCACTCTCAAAGCTACCAGCAGCAGTAACGTTCTATAGAGGGATATGGAAAAGACAAAACTATCTATTCCTTGCAATGCTGTTCCTTCCAGTGTATCATTTCCTTTTGTTAATAATAAAATAGTCATTGTAAGCAATATCAATTATGTTGTTTTATTCCAGTCATGGTGGTTTTTTTATATCCAACAAGCAGACTGATATGACAAAACCAGTCTCCAGCTCCAGAGGCAACAGCTTCTAATGGCAACAGCTCTTCCAATTTGGCCTACTGCTTTTGTTTCTCTAGGACACCTATATTTAACTCTTTTTAGGTAATTTGTGCTCTTATGAGGCACATTTTACCACACATTTATCGCAGCATGTGAACTTTTCTAGTCCACGTATGGAAAGACAGCTCTGCAATTTTTCCATCAGTGGTCATTATACCTATATTCCCACACATCCAAAAAGGCAGCAAACGCAGAAACATGGTCAGGTTTTAGGATTTTTCCATTTCCATATTCTCAAACTCTCTAATCAACATTACATAAGCAGAGAATGCAGAGTGAGGGTTGCTTAGGAAATAACAATGTCACTTTTATTTTAGCTAAGTGATTGAGAGAATTTCTGTCCCAAAGTGATAATGGGAATGTATTGCCCCAAGATATATTTAATCACATAGGTACTAACAAGACAAAAATCTTGCTAAGCCTGTTGTATTTCAAGTATATTATGTATTTGGAGAACACTGAGATTTTTTTATTTAAATCATTGTGTCGGGGTGTATTCTATATATGTATTTCTATAAACTTATGCATATTTTAAATAAGAAAGCGTGAAGCTGCCACAATAAACTCATATAGGAGAAACCTGTCTGTCTATCAATACTTTTTTAATGAGCCAACAGGACTGGCACACTTCTACTGGAGAAAAGAACGGAGGCTGAAGATCCATAAGAAATGGAGAGTCTGCACTTTCTCAGAGCTGTAGGACGCTACTGTGCAGTGACAGCCTTGGTACTGGCACACATAGACATTACGATAGAGGCAACGGGCCAAGGAAGAAGTGCAGCACTCTGCAACTTGAGAGTGAGACGTCTGTCCCTTGCAACTACAATGGAATTGCACATTCATGGTATGGGGATTAGATGCCTGGAAATACTTTAGTCATTAGAGAGTGCTGACAGGAAACTTTGACACTTTCAACTTTCCTGAGTGCTACCATGTCCCCAAAGCATTCTTAATTTGATCCCTCGCTCTGTCAGGACAAGCCTTCTAAAGATGCATTGCTGTGTTCCTGGTAGCTAGCTTAATTAACTATGCGCCTTATTAGTATGCTGCACAAAGGAGCAGGGAAATCTTCAACCAATACGGTCAATTCAAATAATGTCTGGTTTAGTGTGGAACACTTCATTGAATGAACTGGTACGGCTTGACTGTGACTCACAGACCTCTTGTACTTCATGCTTAAATCATCTTTTCATGGTTTCACTAAGTCACCATGTGAAGGGAATCAAGAAAATCTAAGTGGATAGGCTTTTCACAAAGAAGATCACACCCAGGATTCACAAGGTCCCTCTCGAGCCAAAGGTAGGACACTTTTTGCATACAACTGTATTGGCCAACCTTGCCTTGCTTCTGCTCCCCCTTGCCTCTGCAGTACATGCTCCTCCTTTATCTGGCAACAGTTTGTAGAGAGAGGCACAGCAGAATGATTTACTCCTAATAAAGCTCATATTTCAGGCTAATATTTCAAGCAACAGGTAGCTTGTTATATTTTTAATCTTTTCTTCATATCAGACAGAAGGAACTTAAACACTGATACTTTGATCTAATCGTGTGGCCCTGGGCTCTGCCCAAGATTTTGATGCAGCACCTCCCTTCTCCCCACCCCTGCTGCTATATCTTGTCTTGGCAATACCTACTCCAGCTCAGAGGTCGTCTCCTTGTCTGCATGATTCAGCTGTAATTGCTCTGAATTTTGATATGGGAGTTTTGGAACGTGAATCAATCATGACTTAATGGATGAGTTGTCTGTTTCTTACATATGGCTTTAATGAGACATTATTTCCTGTTGTCCTAGATTTTTAAGACAGTATGTCTACCTTCACCCACCATTATTATCAATACAACTGTCCTGTTCATGTTTGTTGCTTCCTGCACATCCATGCAGGCACACCTACTTCATGCATAGGCATATACGTATATGCGTGGTGTGGTGAGGCATGGTACTCTGGTATGGAGACCATGGAAGAACTGTAAACACTGACAATATGGGGATGACGAGTTATGCTTACCTCCTTCATATACATATCCTTGCACAACTGCTTTTCTATGGTTCCTTTCTTCAAGGAGTTGTTTGCACAGCACATAGTGACTGACTTTTATAGTGCATTGAAACAGTGTCCTGGTCTGTTACACTCAGCGTTTCACATGGACTTTGCCCTTAAAGGTCATTTCTATAATCCAAGGGAAAGAAGTATTGCACAGTTGTTTTCAGAAAATAAAAGCTACCTCTGTGGTAGTAGCACAATAATGATGAAAAATAGATAATGGATATGTCTGTATTATCTCTTAAGGAGAGCAGCATATTTGACATGTGAAGTCCTTAGCTCAGCTGTGTACACATTCAGTCATCCCTTGCCATATATACTATGAAACCCTCCTAAGAAGAAGGGTCAATATGCCTGCCCAGGTATCTACTAGCCACATGCTACTACTCCACACCACTTGTGGACAGGCAGTGGAGAATTTTGCCTGGCAGACAGAGCCCTGGCCATGTCCTTGTGGCAGGAATAAGGGCCCTTGGACTCTTTCCAAAACAGGCAGGATAGGGCCACTTCTCCCTGTTTCTGCTCTTGTCTCAAAGTCCAGCTGACAGAGAAAGGAGCAAGGACAGCCTTTATGATGACTTTGGTGGGCACTTATCAGGCAGGTTTGAAGCAGCCCATGGGCTCTGCCCAGCACTTCTGCAGGAGCTCATTCATTCTCCCCAGCAACTTTGTTTGAATGTTTAAACTACCAAATGGTTATGAAGGGCGTAACAAAGCGCTTCCTGATTTTGTGGGGTAAAAGGTGCAACATTTGGATGCCTTTTAAGTTGAAGGGGACTTTGGGAAATTTTGGACTGACACAGCAAAGTTAGGTAACTGAACAGGGTCCCCACAAAGATGCTTAAGTAGAAGGTAGGTAGGAGAACCCCTGCAGCTTACAGTTGGCACATGTCCTATCATTTACATGTTTTTTCATGTCTCTTATTAGTCATAGTAATTTTCTTTTGAACATTTAAATTCTTATTAATATGGAAGCCTTTCTTTGATTCTAATTATTTTTTTCACTTACCTCTGAACTCTTAATTTCTTCTTGATTAAAACACAGCCAGTCATTTTATTCAGAAAGATATCCCTATACTACCAACTGAGTGCAGTTTTTGCCACCAGGTTTGCTTAAAAAAAAAAAAGTAGGTCAATAATTATTTAAATGAGAAGACAGGCTTCTTAGGTACTAAATTAATTTCAATAAACCACCAAGCAAAATGGTAATTTGCCACTGCAGAAGATATATTAAACATGTTAGCTATGAATTCTGTAATAACTGGGGCAGCAATTTCAATACATCTGGCTCCAAGACCCACTGTCTCAGCATTTATATTCAAATTAACCAATCTCTGGATATTATGGATGAACTCAGAAATTATATACTTCAATAGAAAACTTGCAAAAAAAAGTCCCTGTTTTTGGAACATAAATGTAGGCAGTGAATTTTCTCATCTCGGTTTACAGAAAACAATCTCAACCTCTTGGCTTAGGTAAAAACAGTAATACTGAGTTCATTAGAATTCTGACAGCATCGTCAGCTCCATAATCACTTGTTTTCCAATGTCCGTGCTACATATTATTTTGGCTCAAGCAGGTAATCCCTCCTTTTGAGCAAGACGAGTGCATTATGCCCACTCTTCCCAGATGGGAATCATCTATCCAAAGCGTATTACAGAATATGAGCAAACATGATAAACAGAACTTCCAAACCCCTTCACAGTATGATATAAATGTCAACGTCAAGATTATAAATGCCAGCTTCACAGAGAATAAGATCGGTAACAGTGGAAAATCACTCCAAGTCTCTACCAATAAACCAGACCATTTTCAGTATTTCTGTTTACCATATTATTTGCATAAGAAATAAGTAGGAATAAGTCCCTTCACACTTTGCATGGACTCTCAAGGAGTTCAAGTCCCCAGCCAATGGTGGCTCCTTTTTTTTTTTTTGTGATGAATACTCAGAATATGCGATGAGCTGACAGACTTTTACAAACTTACTCTTTATAACTGATAACAGTGTTTGGCATGAGTTTTCCATGACTAGTCACAGGATTTCCTTAATACTTCCGAAAGTGTTACATGGGATCCGGAGTGTCAACCAAATCTCTGTTCTAAAAACGGGGAGAAACATTCTTTCAAAGATAAGGGGAACACAGCTCTGATGGATGGCCACTGCAGCCCATCAACAGCATAATGTGATAGCCTGCCTTAGTTGAAAGGATAGCAGCATTAGCGTGAGTTGTATACGTAAAATGTCAGTAAGATAAAGGAAGCTTTAGAATGTAACTGAATTGTAAGATTAAAAAAGGATCAGGCAACAACAGAATGGTTGGCAATCTTTTGGACAGATCCTGCGGGTAAGGCTGAATATTACACTGCTCAAAAGGGAGGCTTGGATCTAAACCATGTTCAACAATATTCCCCCATGCCTTTAAAAAAATTATTGTACTTACTAGCAAAAATAGACAAACAAACAAATAAATAAATAATATCTGAGCCACACTTATGGCAATTCAGAAAGAACACAGAATAACAGCAGTAGAGGTCTCCTAAGGTTTGATGGGTAGTTTTCAGAAAACTATATAAGTAAGGATGTATGATATACTCTGAAAACCTTCTTTTTACCCTGTGATTTTAAAATTTCAGCTCCTTTAAGCCACTAATAAATTAACAGAAATGGAGGCCCAGTGGGGGGTTGTGACACAGGGTAAGCAAGCCTGTGCTATTTTGTCACATTGGTTTGAACACTATGTAAGTTAACTGCAGTCCTGTCAACAAAAATCCCAAACACCATTCTATACCATATAAATAAAGAGAAAATAGTATACGGTCCTTAGTCTGTCTTCCACATGTCTATGTTTTGCATTTTACAGATGCGTACCTCTTTTTTTGTATCTCGTTGTCCACAAAACCACAGCTGAACTGTTCACAATTCTTACAAAAACAAGAAGCAGAACAATCTGTATGGTATGACTTTTCCTCAGGATACCGCAGGCTGTGCAGATGCCTAGGAGTTCAGCAGTTCTGAAAACTCACTGTGGTAATGGTTTCATTTTCAGACAGAAAGCATTATATACATGCGGAGACCGTAAGAATCTCTAGAAATGCCCAGAAGGCGAACTTGATTGGACAGATATCAAGCTCTACTGGAGCTAGCAAAGGCATTATATGTGATCTTCCAGGAGCCTGCAGAATAAGCGTAGGCACCAAGATGATGTTTAATGTATAATAACTGATGGAGGAAAGGCCTTATTAAATTTTGTATTATTATTTTTTTTAGGAACAGGTAGACACAGTCTACATTCTGAATTTTATTACATACATGCAACAGTTGTGATGCTGATGTTGCCTGGCATTAGAGTGCTATATACACATGTGCATAGCAAAACAAGCACTGCAAACACGTGCAGCCTTCTGAGGAGTAAAGTATATAGAATCTACACTATTGACCCCCTCTCCCCTTTCCTTATTATGTAAATGAAGGGTTTCACTTTTTAAATTTTTCAATATTTTATATGATTAAAAGTGCATGGGAGGAAAACAGAAATTAGAATCAGGAGGATTAAAATGCAACACTTTTTTTTTTATTATTTTTCCATAAATGTTATTATTTAAGGGCTTTAAATTAACTGAATATTTATTCAAACACAGAAATAAATTAATTTCAAAGGTCCATAATATATTTTTCATAACACACTTGTTTTTATATGTGAAAAAATGAAGTTAACAATCAAGACTTTTTAGAATTCCTTAGCATAGATACTCAGTGTGTCTTCATCTGGTTAATTACAAGGGAATCACTAGGAATAACAGTTATACATGGAAGTTTACACTACCACAATTGTATTCACCCAGCAGAAAGTAAAACTATCATGTACAAGCTGTTGCCTTCAGCACCGTCATGTTTTCTAAGTGTGATTACTATATATTCTTGTTTCAGTTACACAGAGGAGTACCGGTTGGAAAAACAGCATGATTTTAAATTACAGTGCACTTATGTCATGTGCTCTTAGACAACCGATATCATCTATTCTCTTGAATTCTACATCTGGTGATTCATACATAGTCACTAATCAACAATGTGAACAATAGATATTCATTTGCAAATTCCTCACATGACAAACTTTTTCTTTGTCTTTCAGAGTTATGGTTATTACCTTAGGTTACGTGCTGAGCTTAGATTTTGTTGCCAAGACAGCTGACAGAATCTCTAATATAAACATAAAAAAAGAGAAATAACGTATTTACTGTTGACATTTGTGAAAACAGTAGTGTGAATATTCACATAAAGTAAAAATGATACTGAGAGAGGTAGGAAAGAAAGGGGGCTGAGAACTCAGATGGATACTTAGCAGTCTGGTATTACACACTTTTAACTGGTGAATCTGTAGAACATAACAAACAGATGGTGAGGTCTTTTCCTATAAGATACAGTTTTATATCCACTCATAACAAAGGACTGCTAGTACAATTGTCACAGCAAGTGTAATATTCATACCTTAGTCTCAGTTTGCTACTGTGATAGTTGCCCCCCCAAGACACAAATATTGCTCTTCAGAAACTATTAACTATAAATAACTTTAAATAAAAAGTTCTGATTGTCACCTGTATTTTTAAGACTTTAAGTTACCAATTTTTTATGCAAAAAAAAAATCATGTTGTGATTCTTCTTTGAAAATCATGGTATTGTTTTAAATAAAAAGGAATATTTGGCCTCAGTTTCTGGTTTGAGTGGAGAGACGGCAAGACTGAAATATGGTCAGTTATTCAATGAACACAGAACAGCAGCATCTCTGACTTCTTTCTTTTGCACACACATATATATGCATTTATTAAAAAAAATGCATAAGATAAAGGCCAAAATTCTAGTCCTGTTGAGGACTGGAGCTGTTCAGCTGATTTCAGTAAGTCAGGCTGTCATCCAAGGGCCTTGTAACTGAACAGGTTCAGACAGTCTGGCCTCGGGCTAGGGATAAATTGAAATCCTAACAACAGACCAGGGTTATGTCTGTCCTGTGGGTCGCAGGAACATTTCCAGGCTTGTAAGGCCAGTCACATCCTCTGCTTGCTCATGTATTATCTCCATGTCAGAGTGAGATCGCAGCATTCATCACACCTTCCCTCATGTCCCCCCAAATCCTTATTTTCTCATTGAAATCTCAATTTTTCATGAGAAAACTCAGCTGTAAGGGCTAGAAGTGAGACATGGCATTCCCAGAAGAGGTCCTTGATCTGGACTGTCTGGGAACCAGTGCACTGAGATGCACCGTGTACCTCCCCTATCCCTAAAATGGCCTTCACACCAAAGACTACACACAGAAGGGAAGGGATGGGAGATGGCTGTGCTGGGTCTGTGTGTACAAGGAATACAGACATGTAAGAGTATCCCAATTTAGCTGGCTGAGGGAAGTGAATGTCCCACTCCACTCTTCACTAGTGTAGGCCTCACCTCAGTACTGTGGGCAGCTGTGGGTGCCACAGCATAAGAAGGACAGAAAACTATTGTTTTCTTGACATGACAGAAGTAGTGCCCCTTTTTTTCCCTGTGGTCTGAAGTCACTACATTACTAGAGGAAGAAAACCAAGAAAACTTAAGCTAATATTATTCTCTCACCATCCATACTTAACTAAATCTAAACAGGAATTGGTCTCTCTGTCTGCAGTCATCTAACACGATTGCTTAATTGGGCTGTTTTGTAACACTTCTCTAGCTACCAGAACTTACTTTCTAACCACAAAACCAGAGTATGACAAAACAGACTCACAGTACTTCGTAATTTACTGAATGCAGACTTTCAATTTTTTTTTCTCCATAATAATAGAGACATTTATCAGCTGGGCTATGCAAATGCATCTTCAAAGCTGTCATTGATAAACTGAGAAACTGGAGTAAAAAGCAAAGCTGCAGAGCATGTAGAACAGCTGCCACCAAAGGCAGCCTGGGCTCCGACTCAGGCTTTGCTGCCTACACCACGCAGCTGCTGGCTTTGCCAGTTCTGACCAAATGCACTAGGAGTTCCCTTCAAATACCCACCTCCACTATGCTGTATGGTCACTGCTTATTCTCCTTACTTTTATGCAAATCTGTGCCTGTTAACCAATTTGAAAAGCAACAGGAACATGGTTGTTCTGTGGTCTATCAGGCGGTGTCCAGAAGTAAGAGAAAAAGTGGCTGCTCTCCCCACAAAACTGAGTTCAGTCCTACAGTAAGTGGACAAGTCTTGAGTTCTTTCATGAGACCTCTGTTCACTAAAGTCTCTGATGACCGTCTATTCACTTAAAGAAAGCTTTTACCTGTTCTTATAGTTTTATTTAATTTATTGGTATTGATGGATAATGCTTTCTCCCTGAGTTTCACAGAAGCTGAAATAAAACGGAAAGCAACTAGTTTGTAGAAATGCAGCTAATGAAAGCTGTTGGAAACTCTACATCCACGAATTAACACATGATGTATAGATGTTCAGTGTCAACATACACATTGTCTTGGTCCTTTTCAACATCTACTTGCATCCTTTAAATGACTTCATCATATACTGCAAAGAGCAACTGCATGTATTAAATTATCATCACATACCATGCATTCACGAGTAACATTTTCCATGGTCATCAGGTGGCTAAAAGCTTCAATCCCACTCTGGTGGGCAGTGACCTGGGTTTTATTCACACCTTCATCACCTCTTAGCTGGTGTGGTCTCTGTTATGGGAGGTTGCATTTAATAACTCAGGGTCTCTTCTAGTCCTATATTCTAAGGATTGCCCTGTTGAAAAGCTGCAACTAGAAGACCTATCAATAGAAAAACTATTGTAGTGAATTGCAGAGCACCTTGGATGGCCATTCATCACAAAATACCGCCTTGTGAACCCCCCCCAGGAAAAAGAGGCCATAATGAAACTCACCACATTTTCTGAGATTGTTACAAACAAAATAGTCAAGAGAGAGAAGGGACTAGAGAAAAGGATACTGCTATGAACAGGGGGGCTGTATGAAAACATCCCGCTAGTTCCATGACTTTCAGTTCCCTCCCCATGCAACAAGTACCTTATTCCCCAGAGCTGGAATTGCCAGCTGGGTGGGACTGCCCCACTCTTAGCCCCGGCTGTTCCCATGGCAGTGCCAGGTCAAGTCCTATACGGAGGCTGGAGGAAGAACAAAATCTGTGATAGAAGAAAGCGGAGAATCAGGAGGGCAAGCAAGACAGGCTGAGCAGTAAAGAAGGGAAGAGAAAAAAAAATGTGAGGTTAAAATCTGGATTAAAGGATTCTCCTCCTAAAGCATGAGCGGCTGTATGACACATCACAGCTGCTGAGGTTGGGGTTGGAAGTATAACATGATGCCATGTAAGCAAATGCATGTGATTAATGGTAATCTAAATCCACATAGTTTCTGAGGACATAATTCACTGATCTGTATGTCATTTACTTGACTTTGATGTATGAGAAGCACCAGTGAATATCTAAATTTATTTCTGCAGTAACAGTAAACCACACTTAGCATCCCCTAGATCCTCCTCTCTACTTACCAGGTACACAGGCTGCAGGAACTATGAGCTGCTAAAAGAGAACTGCCCAGGCCTTTCAGCAAGCAGTGCACTCATAACAATCAAATTCTTTGCTTCATCCATCTAATCCACTGCTGCCCAAGCTCACCACTTTTCAGTTCATACAATTCATTCACTGTGGGAAGGCATGGTTAAGCTTCACCAGCCTTACTGTACTTTGCAGAAGTGTTTTTCCTACACAGAGACATTTTTTTGCTGACTTTTGCTTGAGGTATGTTTGATTACAAGACTACAAAACTTTAATAAGAAATACATGAAAGAACCCTGAAGGAAGAGACAAAGGAGGAATGAGAGATGACAAGGATGTTAGTGTGACTGATCACTTAGCAGAGAGGAAGGTGGAGAAAAATATCTCCCACCTAGACTGGTTGTAAAGTCTTGTAAGGTGACTCCTTGTCACTGGTGACCAAAGCACAGGCAGGACCTCCTGTGGGGAGAGAGTTTGCTTTACTAGTGCAGAAGTGAAAGGTCACATGGAAGCTGCAGCCTTTCGTGTGCTTGTGTGAGGATGTCTCCCCTCCTCTGAGATGGTCTGACTGTGCACCCTGGCCCTCATTCATACCTGCTTTGCCCTGATGCAGCCACACCGACTTCCCCACCTTTGGTTGGGAAGGGCTTCCCAAATGCTACGGCTGAAATGCTGAGGTTGTTTAGATGCCCCTTGACTCGTATCCTGTGGTCACAGTAATTATATGCTATCTGGCACAAGAGGATTGCTTGGATGTTTCAAAAGACCCACATACAGTAAAAAAATATCTAAGTTTAAGTAGCTGAGCATATAGATAAAGATATTAAGTATAAAAGCATATGCTAACATTCAAGTTGGTATTGGCAGCAGTGTAGCTGCTTGTCAAAAGATAAAGATCATATCCTCCAAATGGATTCTCTTTGGCCTCAGTTCAGCAAAAAAAAAGTGTCCAGTACAGCAACTAGAGTCAATACAGCACTGTAACATCATTTCCATTGACATCTTCCTTCTCTTCATCCCTGTCTCTACCAAAATGATTCCAGCAATAAAATCCCCAAGCCAACAATTAAAAAGCTGAGAAACCATTAAGAAAAAGACTAGGAGGGTTATTAAAATAGCCTTGATAGAGTGAATACTGTTTGAACTTCCTTTTTCAACCTAATCCTAATGGATCAAACAAACATTTGTAGAAGCCTCTTTATCACCTAACCATCACCTTCCTTTTGTAACATGACTCCAGAGCCTGTGTGAGGCTCAGACAAATGAGAAAAGAACAAGAAAAATGTCCCTACCGCATAAAAATAGTTTTATGTCCATCAGCTACTAAGTTACCTCATGACAAGTTCTTCAGCATATTTTTCTGACTTAAAAAATCTTTCAAACTCTTCAGAAAGTAAGCATTTCCAGCATGGAAGACAGGAGTCCTGACAACTCATAGTTAGAAAATGATAAATTGCATCATCATAGTCATTCAGCAAGTTGACCTCTTCACAACCTAATTGGCCATGCTATGAATTTGAAAATTACAATTCTAACACACATCGGGACTCGAATCTTCTGTGTTGGCTTTACTATCGATGCATTGTCTGATCTTTGACACAGCAGTTTCCCTAAGTTTTTCCATGAAACCAAGATAAAATGCACCTCCCTGACACATTATTTTACTGTTGTGGTTTATTTCTGTTTGTAAAATTCCTTCAGGGTCTTAGATGGAATCTGTTAGAGTCATGCAAATAGACAGGTTCACGTAGACAACGTTGATTTTCTGCGCTCTTGGATTGTCAAAGGACTTAGTAAGTCACTCTCTTCCACTGGATGGTTAATAGCAAAGAAATTAAATTTAATTCTTATGATGTCAGGATTCAGTCCTGCACATGTAAGCATTATTATTATTATTATAATTATAATTATCATTATTTATTTATTTAAACAACTTGATATCATGTGTATTTTCAGCTGGATGATTGAATTTTTAACATTACAGAAAAGAGGGCACCTGACATGAAAAAGGGCTTTTCATCAAGTCTAAGTTCTACACAAACGTGTTACACTCAGCAACTCCTAACATCTCCATTTGGGGTACAGAGTGGAATTAAAATAGTTTTGATCATAAAAAAGACTGGTGATGCTATTGATGGTATTTTTCTTGTGTTTGATGTCAGTGGACTAAAAAACAGCTGTAGAAACACAACACTGAATGAAGGATACCAGACGCATTCAGAACAGAGAACCCATTTTCAAATGAAGTGGGATGTATATGAAAATTACTAAAATTTGGACTAGTTTTCCATTTTGAATGACCTTTGCCCATCAACATGAAGGTGAACAGTCATTTCCTATTCCATAACAGATGTTTCAATGCAGATGATTTGTTTTGTTGTATGTTATTATTGACAGAGAAGGTGGAAGTGATGTTGTAATGCTATTAGTTAAAAGCATGTCTTTCTTCTGGAAAGACCCCGTGGAGTTTAATAGGCAAGAAATCAATAGAGAAGTCTTTTATCAGGAAGAGGTAATCTACTGAAATTGATAAAGAATTATCTCCTGTGTTATTTCTTAATGGATCTTAGAGAGTTCTGGAGCAAAGATACTTATTTCTTTATATTAAAAATTATAATCATTCTGATTAAAATTCATACATTTGCTTAGAAAGTTGTGTAAGCTAGGATCAGGACCGTGCAAATCATAAGTTATATGTGGCTCCTTCATTTGATATCATTCTTTTTCTTAATTTTTTCAATCTAGCCATGATACTTATTTGCATAACAATAAAGTTTAGCATCTATGTTGTTTTGTTTGTTTATAATGTTATATAATGAATTTGAACCAAAAGTACCCACTAAAAATAGATAATATGACCTCCCATTATACAAACATGGAAACCAAACAGAGTGAGGTTAAACAAACCATGTCAAAACAGTCAGAAAGTGCCAGTACCAGGACCAGAAGTCAGGTGTGCCTCAATTCTATTCTAGATCTAATCCATTACAACAACAAAGTCCAGAGGGGTGGTAAAAGGCAAAACAATTTAAAAAATGTTAGCTATAACCAGTGGAGTGGAAGCGTATAGGATATCTCTTGTGACCTTTACATCTGCTGGTTGACCAATATTTTGTTCATATGTTTGAGAATATGTTTTTTATGTTTTCCAATTTAATAGGAAATTAAAGAGAAAAAAATAAAAAAGAAAAAGAAAAAAATAAGACCTAACCATCTGAAACAATCAATACAGAATAAACATGCACTACAAGTGGTTACTAATAATAATGATACCCAATGATAATATCCATCTGGAAGAGTATTTCAGTTGGCTCATATTATTTCTCTCCTTTTCTGTGGTATGTCTTCTTGCTTATTGCTAGCCTGCCCTTGCTAAAAAAAACCACCAAAATAGCATGTGTTTATGGCCACTGACTAATGTATTGATGTGTTTCTGTGTGTATTGTTTATTTCAGCTGATTTTCTTTTCTCAGATTAGTATTACAAGGTTTATTGAAGCATTTATTACTGAGATATCGTTTCAAAATTTCAGCTGCTTGTTTGCCTGAGAGAGGTCACTTTTTGTATGGACAAGTGAAAACATTATTATTCTTTTGAGTTCTTGTCCTCAGCTCGATAAGCATGGACAAGATGACTTTTATACAAAGGCTGTTAAATTTTTATGAAAATTTTGCGAAGTTCTTATTGAGTTGTCTAGGCTAACAATAGCAAAATATGCTTTCCCTCCTGTTACGTGGGATGTTTACCCGGCATCACTTCATGCATTCTGTTGCAGGTGACGTTCAGTCATATCATTCTATGAAATGCATAAATACTGATATTTTGGAGATACAAAATTCTTAACCATTCATTAGTGTTTAATCTGAAAACAGGCCCCGCTACCCTGTCTGGTTTTCCACATGGAAGTTTTATACGTGTGTGCTGAGGTGCAGGGGTTTCCATGGCAACTATAGGTTTGCAGAGTATTCAAGAAACTGCAAGTTAAAATTAGCTCGGATGGTCATGCATAGATGATAAGGGCCTGGGGCTGTGCAAACTATTTTTGTGAAATTTAGTGGAGGATGTTGCAATCCAAAACCGATGTATGGTATCGATGGCTTAAGGCAACAGTGGATCTGGAGCGAAAGCTGGCTGACTATGGGGATGTAAGATAAATGGATTGGCTTTTAAAAGATATTTTAAAAGAAAACCCAAGTTCTAAACGCACTGGAGAATGGAGAAAAATTCGTTCTGATTAATTAGAGTTAATGGAAGTTAAATGACTCAGGAGCCTTCTTGCTGTCATTAAGTTAATTTGTTCTTACAGTTATTCCAGTTTATTCCTGAATATTTTTCCCTTGCCTGGACACCATTTGCAGCCAGGGTCTGTTGCAGACTTACTCACTGCATAGCTAAAAACCTATAAATTTAGAAGAGAGCTCAAACAAGACATTGGCTTGTGTCCCCTGGGTCTCCATTTAGAGTACAATCACAGCACTAAACCAGGAGGCTTCTGATAACTTTTCTGTTTTAATGAATCTTTCTTATAATACTGTGGGATCCATAGAAATTGGAGTAATGCTGTAGCTAAGTTGTTCAATCTGCCTCTGAGCTTGTCTTATTTCCCAATATAGCTGCATATTTAAAGGTAGAGCAACTATGAAGTTATATTTATGCCATAGAGTCATTTGTCATTAAATGCCTTTGTCTTATCTTCCATGGTTGTTTGTGCCTCCTAACACAGGACAGTCTCATGTTCTGTAGGCATTATATCCTGAGGAAATAGAGATAGCCTGTTTGGGTGTTTCTCTGAAACAGTTCAGTATATATAAAATGATTTAAAAGGCATAATCTTAGTTCTATTGCAGTCAGAAAGAGACCTAGATATAAAAAAAGGTGTTGTGTTCTGTCCAGTCACTGCTTTAAGAGATTAAAACCTACAGAATCAGTTACATGTAATCATCTGCTTTCAATCTGAACTACATATTTTTATATATATTTTTAATAATTTTATTACCGTTTTTAAAAGATGGGATATGTCACCCTTCCTTTCTGCTAATGAAAACTCTCTTTCAAGAAATCAGCTAGTTGATTGAAGATACTGACACTGCAGAGGAGGAGATATATGAAATACTGTGAGCAGAGATGTTTGTCATCCTGATCTTATTATTCTGATAATTTTGATAACACATGAATTCCAACAAAGTAGAGTTCACTCAAGTGTTTTTTTTTCTTCACTGTGGTGATTTCTACATTTCTTCAAAAATATGTTCAGGGAACACTAAAGTAATACAACTGACTCCATCACAGTAAAACCACCTAGAATTCAGGGTGCATTGTCGATATGGATGCCCTCTTCTGTGACTGAATATTAAAAAGTTGCCTGCAATCACAGGCTTGCCTACTGTTATCTATCAATCCAATAAGAGACTAACATCTCACTGTGAAAAGAACATGTATCATCTATTATGCTCATGAGCTACTAGGTACTCAAAAACAAAAAACATGTTAAGATGCACAAGAAAAGAGATATAAATAAGAGCAGAAACCTGCCACTGGCCAAATCACTGGTGCAGCTTCATCTGTATACACTGTGCTATGCAGATTTACTTCAGAGATACTGTACCTTATGCTCAAAAAAGGATGAGAAAAATGATAAAGGTGCAGCAAGGTCTCTCTCCAGAGAAAGGAGACTGAAAATACTGGTACCAATTATTTTAGGACAAAGACAAGTGTACATGGTAAAAAAATATTGTAAAAGCCCACGTAAAAGGGAAGTATGCTAGGACTTCTGCTCTTGCTGCAATATAGTGAAAGAACAAGAAAACAATTCACTGTTTAATTTCCCCCTTTCCAGCCCACTGAAGGGAAAGCAGCATCAATGGACTCAGTGCCCTACTTCTTACTCCTTCTCTGTACATTTTCTCACACTCTGTTGTGGGTGGTAAGAAATTGTAACCAGACAGACACTTGACAATAGGGCACTGCCAGTAAGGGTAGGTATAGTTTTCCATCGTCTTAAAGCTATAAAGAGCCAGGATAAATCCCTCTGCAAAACAGGAGGAAACTGGGACATCAGTCCTGACCAAATCTCTGTCTGCTCCAATCACTCTTTAGGACAGCTCAGCTGCCCGCTGTCATGTGGTTTCTACACCTTAAACATAAATGTATAGCATTTTCTTCAGTTTTACATCACATTGTGCATATGGCATCCAGAAACAAAGAATGCAATTTGTTGAAAAGAACTGTGAAATGGTGCAGCAAAAAGCTTCATGTTACAGAAAGTTGTTTGAGAAACAGTAGTTGGAGGAAATTACGTGATAGTACTAGCTGTGCGCTCAGGTACAGTATTTTTTCAATTTTAAGTGATCATTCTAAAAAAAAGATTGCTTTTGCACCAAGTATTATTTTCAGCAAGCTGTAACTTGGCCAGATCTAAACTGATTTTCGTCAGCACATTCATATACTTCTCCGGTGTGAGGGTTATTTTGTTAAAAATCAATTTTCTACTGAAGCACTTTCGGAACTGCAGCTACTTAAAAGAAGAAAAATGTCTTTATACACACACACATATATATATATATATATATTCTGTTACTCTGTCAAGATCCAGAATTGCCTTGTCTTGGGCTAAAGTAACCTGGGTCCAACAGGTAAAAATTTCTGGAACGGATATCTGGAAGAATGAAGATCATAGTGGAGAGTGCTACAGCATCTGTCCAGAAACGTAAGTCCAACTATTAAAACCACAGTTAACCCTTCACTAGTTCTATTAGGACTTACGAATATTATAAATATATGAATAAGTATCCTATGCAAGCCAAATCAGATGATATTTTGGAGCATTTTACTTAAAACAGTCTGTAGGCATCAGCAAGAAAAGCTCATGAGGGTCTTTTCCTTGTTATATATTATACAGGAAGAAAATGACAGATGAAATCCTAACAATTAGGCCAGTTATCTTAAAGGGTGGTCTTAGGAGCATGCAAGCTATAGAGTTGCAAGGCAGTCGTAAAACAATATTGTCTACCTTAATAATAAAAATGACTAAAGATTAAATAGGATGTGACCTGTAGTAAAGAAAATGTGCATGACGTAGTAAAGTTTCCATGGGAACACCATCACGAATTCTAAAATATCTGTCTTCAATGAGAAAAATCTGGGTAGACATCAGCTTCTGTCACAGTGGAGTGCTCTTGGCAGTTAACAGGCTCACTGAATAGGTGCTGCCCAAGCCCTGTTAGCATCACTGCTTGTGATAAACTCAGTTGTCTACTGCCTCTGTCTTTCCTCTAGCAGCTCTTTTGGTGTCTGCTGTGCAAGCAGAAGATCAGATGCACACAAAGCAGACACACTCAAAGAGTTCCTTACTCATTTAGGGGGCTTTCATATACAATGTCAATGAGCTATTTTGAAGTATATATTCCTAGGCTAGATTCTAGCTTTGTCTACAGCTTTGAAAATGAGGAATACTTCCATTGATTTCTGTGGACATAGCGGGGACTAACTCAGGAACAGAATAAAAAAGATCAGCATTGAAACGTCTATCTGTATTCTTTGAAATGGATAAATCTGTTGTAAACTGCATCATTCTTGCCAGAAATTCATATTTGTTCACTGAGCAACTGCAGCAGAAACAGTGCAAACAGCTCTAATACGTATCTTCCTGGCTGGGTTTCAAGTGCTTTATTCTGTCTTGTTGACTTTTATAACTCTGGACAGCTTTCTTCTCCCTGATGTTCAATCTTCACATGTTTTATGGGTTGTTCCCTTTAGTCTCCTTTTATCTCCTAGCTATTCTTTCGATACTTCTCAGCATCCTTGAGACCTTCATTTTTGTCCCCACTGTTTTTAGTGAATTCACGGACATGCTCTTCTAAGATAGTGGCCCTAAAATATACTTCTACTCTCCAACGAGGGGAAGTCTCCATTACAATCTGGGTAGCACACAAGCATCCTAAAGTCAAGGTGGCCCTCACAGAGTAAATACTCTTTCTTTCTCCAGGGCTCCATTCCCTTGTATGAATCACTTCATAGGAATCATCTTCATTTTGCTTTCCCTTATGCCTCTCGTATTTTTGCTCTTACAAAAATCTGGTGTTTCCCCCCTGCTTTTTTTTTTTTTTTTCCCTCTAGAATGTTTCTTTGAAGTCTACCATCTCTTGATCTCATCATCCTTGTGGTTCTGCTGTTTGAATCTCCTAATCTTTTTGATACTAAAATGTATGCCTCCTCATAGTCTGCCCTACATGCTGAAGCTGCATGTTTTGCTTCAAGAACACAAAATCCCTTCTGAGTCATGTCCTACAGCTGCTTATTGAACTGTATCTTAAGTTCAGTTTTCTCCTTGTTCTCCAAGCTTTCAACAACAAAAACATGCAAGCTCTCTTGATGTATATCGCTTACTGAAATGAGGCAGTATAACTGCAGCTGAAGTCCCTCCTAGTCAAGCCATTCCCTGCATGTAGAGCAGCTTCTGTCATATGTCACAATCAGGGCCCTGAGGGCTCTAACAGGGCCACAGTGTCCCTGCCCTGCCACCCCCCACCCTACCCCTGGCCCAGGGTCCCATGTCAGCCCCAGGGCTGCCAGCCCCTGCCCCAGCAAGGCTGCAGCAGGGCCAAGCTCCAGCTCCCCACAGCCCAGCCCTGCCTGGCCATGGGCCCCACTGAGCTGGGCCCACTCATGGGCCCTTGGCCCGGCCTGGCCTCCGCCTGTCCTTGTCCCCATCCCCAGGGATGTGCCCAGTATGGGCCCAGTATGCTGCCCCAGTGCCCCCATCATGCTCTGCCCTACCCCACAGGGGATGCCAGGCCCTACTCCACAGCCCCAGCCCCACAGCTCCCAGCCCTGGCCCCAGGGAGCTGCCAGCCCTTGTTGCTGCAGACAGCCTCCTTTTTCATTTCACTTATCTTAAATGATAAGTATAAAATTGATGCTAACATTGAATGTTTAAAGAATAATACTTTCCTCATTCCTACTGGTATGGAGATGGGCAGATTCCCTAATGAATGGGTGCTCCTCTCTCTGGAGACCATAGTCCCTCTGTCTGCATCTGGCCCTCCATGCTCCCTGCTGAGTACTGCAACCCAAGGCCATGATCTGGTATCCAATACATAATTAATGCCACTTCACTGCCAGGAGTATGTCCAGAGAAATGGAAATCTCAGCTGAATCGTGTAATGTTGATTATTCTTTGGAACATCCTTTAAGACCTGTAAGGTGGCTGATAATGTTGTAAGGAAGAATCTTGACTGAATTTGTACAGAATATGTAGAATGTTTCTGTATGGCTTCAGGGTGAAAGAAGGAGGTTTCCCACTGCTCATGGGATTCATGTGATATAACTACACTACACAGTGTGGACATGAACTCATGTCCTATGCTAAGTCTTATCTGTCCAGTTTGTCTCGATGGCCATCATCTTTCTCAATAGTAGAAAAGTGACATTTAGGAAATGCTAAAGAAAACTCACACCCATGCTAGTCCTGAGTATGTCTTTGCCTCAAATGTAGATGTGCCACTCCTCTGCTTTACTAGATCACCCCATATATCCTGCCTGCCCTTGTGACACCTGCTATGGGGCTGGAAAGAGCCTAGGTCTTTCCTACAAGAGCCTGTGGCATCATCTGTAGAATACCAAGTGGGCTTCGTGGTCAGACTGAGCACAAGGCTGTCACAGGTTAAGTACCATGAAGCCTGAAAGGGACAGACAGCAACCCCCAGTCTTGCTAAGTAAGCCCAGGGCAAGAAAAGGGTTGATCAATGCCTTTGAGCACCCCCAGCTTTTAGACTATTGTAGGAAGTATGCTTCCTCTGTTGAATCCCTCCTGAGATCCAACATAAAAATATTACAATCCTGCAGTACATTTGAAGGGAATTTTTGTTCTACAGCCAGCCCTAGTTCTAACAGCTGCTGCCCTAAGATCTAATTCCACCAGTTCAGCTAAATCCATATTTACCAGTAAGAAAGATGCTATGGATCACCATTGCAGAATGCTGGACATTCTTCAATTATCAACATATTATTCCACTGAATGAGTTATGATGAACCCAGTATCCAAATAACACTGACGGTTAATGTTGATAGAGCACATAAACAATAATAAATACAGTTATACTGAAGTAATGTTATATGAAGAAAATCTAACTCCTTTTTACTGCTTGCAACCACATTCCAGACTATAGCATTTGAATCTGCATGCATACGTTCTTATTAGTTTTCTTGCCTGCAGCATTTACAGTATTTTCTGTGTGTTTTTGGTATGAGACATGAATTTCTAGCCAAGTAATATTTTCTTATTCTGAATATGAGAGATTCCTAAATCATCATTCCTCTGGAACATGTGATAATTTACAGACACGTCTACATTTGGCTTCTATCCAGTTCAATATACCTGGTTTAAGAGAACACCCAGAAGGAAGAAAACCTGTTAAAGCTGCAATTTCTTAACCTTGGCTGCAAAGCGGAAAGACATGGCTAGTAACTGACAACACCAGTAAATTCATTCTTTCCTTTATTTTTTTTTCCCCAGATTTTTTATTTATTTATTTATTTTTAAATAGCTGATTGAATAATTTTTTAGGATTACTTCAACAAACAGCATAGAGAATCTCTAGACACTGTACCTCACCTAACCAATATGCTCCATTAAGCCCACCTTATTACATTTTCTTCTTTCCATACTACTTTAATATATTTGTACAAAATGTAGGAGATAACTGTCCCAGGCAATTTCCAGAGTACATGCCAAAATTATATAATGGCTGAAATGTCCAGAAAGGTTTTAAAAAGTAATATGGATTAAACTAAACAAAACATTTAAATGCATGCATAATCAGCATTTCAATTTTAGGGCTCTCCTCCTGGAATGGAATCCAGGCCTTAGCATTAGTCACCTACACTTCCTATTCAGGGCAGTAGGAGAGGATGGACCTTAAGGCCTACACCCCAATATATCACGTGCTGCATGGGGAACCAACAGGAAATGCTAAGTACAGGAACATGTTTAAAATCCTCACCTAGAGCCAAAGTACCTGACTCAATGCTTCAGGAAGGTTCCTCCCTGCTTCTGGGATCCAGAATATGGAGTCCACCCCTGATATTAGGCATTTATACCTAATCTTTGAAAGAATAATCAGAGCACAGCCTGTTCACATCAACAATCAGGATGGTTTCTGATAATGGTACTGCCACACCTTTTCTGTGTGTAATAAAACATGTTGCACACGTGTTCAGAGTATGTGCAATCAAGCTTCCATTTCTTCTTCTGCTGGGACTGACTGACACGGCTGTTGTTCCAGGTGCACTCCTGGCTACACTGCATGAAGAATGATGCAAGATTCATCAGGTCGGAAGGAGAACATACAAAAAAGAAACATGGCTTAAACATGAGAATTGGAACTAAACCCCAAAGGAATGGATCTAATTTCTGAATAGGCCGGGGAACAGTTGTCAGTCCACAGCTCTTCCATCCGTCCTGGTTCAGTCCATGATCATTCTCTTGATTATTGCAGTTGCATTTGTTTTTAGGTAGTTTTGCAGTTACAGGAAGAGGAATATTGTTTGGCAAAGTGAATGAAAACTCTGTGGAATGCAAAGTGTAAAAAAAATGCGGGGTGTAAAGCAAATACACAAATAAGATGTCAGCTTATCAAAAATACGGGATCACAATGTGGAAGTTACCAAAATGTCTTTATGTAACTAGAAGGTGTACAGGCATTGCCGTCTGTATCTCTAATTCTCCCAGTCAAAGAGGCAGACTGCAGGAAAGACTGAGAGGTCATTTACATTAGCTGAATAACAGTCAATATAACTCAAGAACGCAAACTAGTTAGTATTTGATAGAACAAGGTGGTCTGCTATTTTTGCAGTAAAGCTCATTTTAAACAAGGTGTCTGCCTTGCTGATAGTGCTAGAGTGCTTGAAAGCAAAAATTTTAAAAATCCTAGTTCTTGAATAGCTCACCAATATAACTAAAGATAGAAATAGCACTGCTGACATTGAGTGTCTTAACAACCTGCATACTACCAAAAGATGGAAAGGGCCAATAATTCATTCGTCTATGCATACATACATCTTGCATTATCAATATTAAACAGTAATAATACGTTGTTAGGTCTAATTTAGTTTATAATGAATTAACAGTATAGCATGAGAACCTGAGCATTGGTGATTATAAAACTCCACCTGTCGGGCAGAAAAGTTAGTTCATGCATCATGTTGCCACAGATAGTTTGTGTGTGCCCAGTTAACACCGGAAAAAGATTTCCCAGTTTAGATTGTTTTCATCAAATGAAGCTTTGCTTTACCTGGAGCAGCTTATGCCAGCTCAGCAAGTGAAATACACTATGCAGATGAAGCCCATTTATCTGGCATAACTGTATATATATGAGGACTTTTCCAGTATAAAATGTCACAAGAAATCCCACACTCTGTCATTATTATGCCAAGAAACAGTTCTGCAATGTAGACTTGAACTCATCCTAAAAAAAAGCTTCCTATAGGTGGCATTAAACAGGATTACTGAAGAGGCTTTAAAGACAGCCTGAAATAGGGAAGTTTCTGAAGTTTTAGACATTTCACAGAACTGGAGAACACTGTGTGTCAAATTTGTGCTGCATTACCTTGGAAATTGTGTTCAGTGCCCTGGAGTATTCTTCTCAATTATATCAAAGGATCTGAAATACACTGAGAAATGACCTAGAGGTATAGGAGACAGCCTGAGTGACAACACATTTAGAAAAGGTTATCACTTGCATTCATATGCTGATTGTGGCAAGCAATTACACTGTCAGTCATTTGCTCTCGGGCTGCTATCTAGTTCAGCACAAATGCTGTAGATAAGCTTTTTTTAAGAAGTATCTGTGTAAAAGAGTAATCAAACAGCGGAATTTGTTGTCCAGAGAGGCTGAGGGATCTCCATCCTTGGAGATAATCATACCTTGACAGGTCTTGAGCAACCTGTTCTAATTTGCAGGGTACTCCTGCTCTGAGTAGGGGTTGGACCAGATGACTTACAGAAATCCCTGCAACCCAGAATTGTTGTATGAACCTCTGCTACTCTTCTGATAAACTCATTACACACCAACACAAACAGGATGTTTGTGTTCTTCAGTCAAGTACCTGAGTTTTAGAAGATTTGACTCAAGAGAACTCATGCTTAGAATGGTCCTTCGAATTCCTAAATCTAAATATTCTTAAGAGTAGCATTCAAACATAGCTATCTGTCTCAAATACAGTACTGAACAGGGTGCTGTTCATGTATACCTAGGCTTTTCAGACAGCTTGATATGGGCCTAAAAGACAGGGTTTTAGCACTCCTGTGAAGTTCTCTGACTATCCTCAAAATTGCTAGTGCCAGGGAAGCAGCTGCTTGCTCAGCCTTCCCTACCACCTGGTTTTGTCCTTAGCCTGGGAAGACCTTTGTTAGAAGAGACACGGTACTTTGCTTTTCATGCTCAGTTAGTCTTCGGTTTTCCTACAAGGCTTCCAAAAGGGAGAGTGATTTTGTGGTGGGATGTTTGCCTGCCAAGGGCTGGCCTGTGATCATTAACTCATTTCACACGGCCTAGCAGACGTTGGATAGTAACAACGTCTGCTCAGCTCTGTGCAAGACTTGACTCAGAGCACTGACCTAGAAGTGGCAGAAGTCCTCTCCCACTGTTAATCCTCCATGCTGCTGCCTTGCCCTTGAACACGTGTCTATCACTCGGAACTATTTAAAGTATGCTGTAAATCTTTGCAGAAGCTGGCTGGCTACCAGAGTGGCTGCAGTACACAATGCAGTCTGCATAATTCGGGTGAGATTACAAATATTGTGAGGAAATGTGACATTCAGAACATCGTAGTTAGGTTATTTTTGTTCCCAATTTTTGTGCATAGCTCCCACTGATGGAGATGAGAAGTCTGTATATCGGAGGCATTCCTACTTGGATTTCATTGTGAGTCACTTAGCTCTTGATTTGTCAGCCCTCTATATCAGCCAAATTTCCGTTATCACCTTCCTAAATCTTTTGGGGGAGAATATTTTCTTAAATTGATTTTGGCTTTACAAAAAAATCTTCCGTCAAAAAAAAAAGTATAGTTGCCCGCATGTTATAAACGTTATGGATTTCTCAATCCATAATTTATAAGGACATAAATTCTGGGAAAGTTCTAAGTTTTAGGAAATAAGCAAAGGTATCATTTCAGCGGTAAGAAAAGGGAAAGAAATCTTGAGATATATTACAATAAGTTCTATTAAAAATACATTCTTATATATATAAATATATATATATATTTTTTGCATACAAAAAAAGTCTCTTGCATACAAAAGTTTAATGAAAAGAGATCCAAAAAAGTTGATAGTAAGACTTCTCAGGTCCATTGTATGGGAAGCCCACTGGTGGAAAAAAATAAAAAAGGAATAAAAAAATGATAATAACAATGGGTTTGGTTCAATCCAACTATAGGACTTCTAAAAATAAATGAGAAAGCAGCAAAACAAGTTCTGTGACATTTGCAGGAGTGACTAATTTGCAAATGACAACAGGAAATATCTAATCATATCTGATGAGATATACTTCAGAGCATTGCATCAGAAACATGAGAGACAGAGAAGCTTATGCCTCTAGATAATCAGCATGAATTTATTTATAGGCACGTTACATTCCTTCTTAAGTGAGTTGCAGTAAAACATTTACCAATCTTTTCTAAAGCCTACTATTTAAAAAAAATCAAGATGATAAACAGTCTGCTGCTCACTCTCTATTTTTGCGGTTTCGTTCCTGAAGAAAAGTTCACGTAGTTTTCCAGAAGAAATATTGCAGATATCACCCAGATATCACTGGAAAATATTTTTTCTTTTCTGAGTTCAGTCTTGCCATACACTCCTCTTAAACTATCTGAGCACTTGATTCTTGCAGCACCAATAGCTACTTACAGCTATAGAAACTGAATAGAAAGGAACTACCAACTCACATGTTTCTCGTAGTGAAAGTCTTTCTCACACTCCTCAAGGGCAAGACAATGGAGAACAAGGTCCAGAAATTGAGTACAGGTACTGAGATGTTCATAAGTTGCAGCAGTACAAATTCTGTTTGCATGAGCAGAAAAAATTGCCACCATGATAGTGTCTAACCCCTGGTGCAGTTGCTGTGAGTGGTTCAGGAGTCTCTAACCTTGGAGATACGCAGATCCCAGATGGCAAGGCCCTGACTGACCTGCTCTGACTCTGAAATAGATTCTGCTTTGAGAGGAGGTTGGACCAGATGACCTTCACAGGTCCCCCCAGTCTTAATTTTTTCTATGCATCCTATGCTGTTCAGATAATGCCCAGTCTGTGATGTGTCCCTTGAGATTCCTCTCCATTTACAAGAATAAAGCTTCCATCCCAGTATCTTGCATTTTGGAGAAAATTAGAAACAGCAGAAGGAAAATCCCTTCCTTCTTAAACTATGGCTGTTTTTGTTTTTTAGGAATGCTGCTAGGTCTGAGTCTCCTGAAATGTGTTCTGATATTACAAGGAGAGATTTTCCTTTATGAATTTTCAATATTACGGAGTATTTTAAGTATTAAGAACATCTGTATCAGGTCAGACCGAAAGAACATCTGACACAGCATACTTTCTTTGGTATAGATATTAATAGCGGATGCCTAGAGAAGCACATCGGATAGAATGAGTACATTGCAACTTTTCTCCAGTGTATTTTCCCAGCCTTTAGTGATTTGTGGTCCAGTGCCTTTGTGAGCTGGAGGTGGTCCCTGGTGGATTTTTCCCCCATTAATCTGACATGTCTCTTTCTGATCCCTTACAACCTTTTAGCACTCACAATGTCATGTGGAAAAGAATTTCACTGCTCACCTACATGCTATATGGAGAAATTTAATCTGTTACTTGTTTTGAATCTTCTGGCTTCCACCTTCAGTTGATAACCTCAGTCGTTGTTCTGGAAGAGAGCAACACCTGTTCTCTATTTGCTTTTTCCATGATGCTCATAATTTATTACATCTCGTTTATTTCAAGGTTGAAGAACCCTCATCTGTTTACAGAGTCGCAGAATGGGAGAGAGGCAAGATTCACAGAATCACAGATCGGCTGAGGTTGGCAGGGCCCTCTGCAGTCCAACCCCCTGCAGGGACGCCTATAGGTGCCCAGGACCATGTCCAGGTGTCCAAGCAGGGAGACCTCTCCACAACTTCCCTGGGCAACTTGTACCAGTGCTCCACCTCCTGCACAGTAAAGAAGTGCTGCCTGATGTTCAGAGGAAACCTCCTCTGCTTGTGCTGGCATGGGCACCACTGAAAAGATCCTGGCTCTATCTTTATTATGCCCTCCCTTCAGGTATTTGTGTACATTGATGAGATCCCCCCTGAGCCTCCTCTTCTCCGTGCTGAAATTCTTATATGTGTTGAAATCATTCCAAACCCTGCTGACCATGGTTTAGGCAGTAGCAATTTGAAATTTTCTGCTTTGTTCACTATGATTTTCCTAATTTCTCTCAACATGCAGTTTTCATTTTTTGCACACTACTAAGCACAGAGCTATGTTTTCTTAACTCTTCATAGTATACCTGACATATCTTTCTAGAATGGTAAAAGATACCATGAATTTAGGACCTTTTTTTTTTTTTTTTTGGTTCATTAACAGTTATTCCCTGCTTATTTATAGGGAATTTCATCTGCTATTTTATCAAATGCTTACTAGGTATTTTGGGACTTTCCCACAACTTTACACCCTCAACGTTCATTTTTATTGCTTGGGTAACTTCCTCATATCTGCAGGTGTTACCACATCATTATTCACAATCTTTCAAAATCTTTTATGGATATGTTGAACAGTGCAGGCCTTTGTACAAATCTCTGTGGGACTTGGCTATTAAGCCTCCCTCTGCTTTGAAAATTATCATTAATTCTAACCCATGTTTTTTACTCTGTAGCCGTCATTTTGTCAGCACATTTTTCAGAAGAGCACTGCCAGTCATGACATAAAGGTAGACTCACTGAGAGAAAACAAAAGGAATAATTTTGACATTTTTTTTTTGCTGTGTTAGTTTAATCTGAATCAACTTCTGACCAGAACAATTTTTGCAGTCCAGTGGCTATACTGAGGTCAATAAACAGCGGCAAGTGGAAGTGTAAAGTCAGTGCAATGATAACGTAGACCTTGTTATAAATAATTAAATCCACACAAACTGGTAGAATTATACTTCCCAATGTTTTATTATTGTGTTATTCTGCCATATTTATGTACTTTATATTTCTCACAAGAGAGAAAATAACAAATGTTAAATTTTTGCACTTTTTTTTTTTTTGATACAGAATATATCTTGCAGATTAAAATGTATACTCCACATGTCAAACTCTGTATAGAAGTCAACATGTGCCAGCTTTCTCTGGTCCTAGAATCCACCCTAATGTCATAAGTTGTTGAAACCTAGCTTTCATTATGAAACAAACTGTCTCCCCCTCCCAGAGCTGTTCAAACAGCACTTGAATAAGCACGAACTTATGCAATGATGTCCTAAGTCTGCAAAAAGTCTGAAATGACTTTGGGAAGAGCTGAGGACTTTGGGGATCACCATTCAGACAAAAAGTTGCTACAGAAACCTCATGGTCTTCAATACTGTGAAATCTGGCTTTTTTTTTTTTTTTTCCGCATCTGCCACAGAAATCAAAATTTGTGTCATAGAATTTGCTCTTTTGTAGAAATGAGTAAGAGGAAATGAATATTTCTCTCCTTCCCTGTCATGTCAAGACTTCTCAACGTCTGCAATGCCCCATTTTTTCACAAGGGGCATTGAACTGGGCTAAGGAAAACCTTCCCTGCCCTTGAGGCCAGGCAGACGGAGCCAGGCTGGGCTGTGGATGGGGGTGAAGGGTGCTGAGCCCAGCTGGGGAGACAAGCAGCAGGACAGGGAGTGCTGCTAGCCTTTAAAATTGTCACTGAGTGAAATAGCTGTTTGTTAATTTTAATTTCATGAGTATTTTCACCTATGAATCATTGTTGTGGTGCACATATGCTTGTGTAAGAAAGGGAAATCTTGATCCTGATTAAATCAATGGAAATTTTGTTACTGGTGTTAGCAAGGGCACGATTTCTCTCAAAGAGTATTTCATGACAGTAAAATAATTCTTGCTGCAGCATTTTGAGATAAATATCAATGGGACTAAGTTCCATCATGTCAACTATTACAAAAAGTTCTGTTTTTAAGAACTGGAATTTCTGATCAGATAACATAAGCTTGGCTGGAAAAGAATCTGAGTTATAATGTTAGAATTTCCCAGCTCTGCAGAAACGTGAAAGAACATGTTTTTCATCCTCTAAAATGGTGTGATGGTGTTGGGATAATATTTAGGTAATTTGCAGTAATAGGAAGAGATAACAATATAAAACAATATCACTGAGATATATTAAATATGACTGAAGATGCTTCCAACACACATGCATATATGTGCATGTATATACATATATACAGGTCTAGTTAAGTGCAATTGTGAGATTCAGACCCCGGGTCTTAGGAGTACTATTTGCTATTACAAATTAGAAATTCTTCACTACATTTTATACTAAACTAACTAATACAATCATACAAATTCTATTTCTGATCCTATTTCTCTTGTTGAGAATCAAATCAGTAAAATCAGTGTGATCTGTAGACCAACAAAGCCGTAACTTGAGTGGGATCAGAATTCTAATTTCTGCTGAAATAAAGTTGTTTTTGTTGCAATATTAGCATATTTCTGCTTGAAGTCTGCTTAACTTCACTTTTGATTTTCTCTGCAATTCATCTAGAAAATAAATTCTCCTATATTTAAGATAATTGGAATTACTGACTGTAACATTAGGGGATAATGTCTGTCTGGCACCCCTGGAGACAAAGCACAAATCTTTTGACCTAGAAAGAAATGAAAATAGGAAAGATGCCACAATGTAGACTTTCATTCCAAGGTATGGGAACAGTAAGTCTCATCCATAGAAAGAATTGTTACTGCAAAGGGACATGAAGCTCTGAAGGAAGTTTGTCTGTCCTGATGTACATACCATTTCTGTTTGTGCCATCTCTGTTATACCATTTCCATGAACATCCCACAGGGATCAGCTGAATTTTGGAGAATGCACTGGGAAAGCCTGAATGTTCACAAAGTGGCTTCAATGACAGCGCAGTGAGGTTAAACTGGAAGATGATTGTGCTGAGATGATTCTGGCCCCATGTACTTCCAGGTTTCTCTAAGTGACCTCTCCTAGAAAGAAGCTGTTTGGTCTTTATGAAAAATGAAATCTGACAGCTTGGAAAGAAAAGCTGTTTTTCTTCCCATGCCAAAATTCATAAAATTTTGGACAGAAAAGTACATTTTTATGATGAAGGTAAGGATTTATTGGATAATAAATTATATGCTGAATTCCAGTGATGTGTTGGAACCTGGCAAGGATTATAATTTTGCTGTCAATTCAATTACCCTAGACTTTTGGATGTTGGTTTAATTATTTGTTGTCAGTTTAATTAAAAGGCGCTTAAGTCAGTGCAAGTTTTGCCCCTGATGTCAATGAGATCAGTCACAGGTCTAAGTTGTCTTAACTCTTAGAGTGATTAATAAAGAGCAGATCTTTCAGAAACACTATCAGTCATAGCGACGTGCAGTTAATCTCGAACTATCAGAGCCAAACAAAGTCGCACAAGTTCAATGAGTGGCATGTGCTAATACCAGAGTCTGTTAAAATACCAAGAGAACAGGCAGCAGTGGCCATTGTCCTATAAGTAAAAATGAAGAAAGATGAAATGTAAAAAATAGATTTTTGTTATTGTGAAATGAATGGTGAATGTGGCCTTAAGAAGCTGAAGTTAAATGGGAAGAATGAAGACACAATTTAAAAGAGAAGTACCATGTGATGCAGACGTAGCATTTCAGAGAACACGAGATAAATAAAAAGCAGCCTCCCTCAAGTCTTCTCCACTGCCCTTCTCCCCTCCAGCTGTGCCTGGAGGAGCAGGGGCAAGGCTGTGGCCAGCAACCATTGCTCTCTTGTGAGACCACTCACTTGGGCTTTAGCAAAGCAGATTGGACTTTGGTTCCTCTGGTTCCCAAAGCTTGTTCGTGAGCCATCAATATCTGCATGTATGCCTCAAATACTTTTCAGAGGAAGAACAAACTCGCCTAGTCTCCTAAAATTCCTGCTCGAAAGTACAAGCCAGTGACACTGAGCTTCTTCGAGACTAGTCAAACAATGAAATGTCAGGAGATGGCTTAACTTAGCCATCCCAAATTGCACTCAGCCCGAGCCTGAACTGAGGAACCTTCTTCTCTGCCACATTTAACAGCTCCTCCTGAGCCAAATGTTGGTTTCTGTGGTTTGTGTTGGATTGCACCTTTTGAAAGTCTAACTACAGCCATCTCACTGGAACCTTTTTCATCACAGAGAGCAAGCCTTTATATCTGCAGAAGAAGCTGGGTCCACCTAATTTATTTGCTATTTCCCTGGCAAGACCACAGTCTTACCAGACAGCTGTGCAAATGCACGTTCACTAGTGCAAGCTACACATAAGAGGAATATGGAATCAGACATATGAGGAGGGGATGTGAAGTCAGGTATGTAAGCACACTTTTAAACAGCTAGTGAGGTGATGACATTCCTACATGGCTTGTCTTCAGGAGATATTTGATCAAAGTCACCATAGCTTTGCTAAACAACAGAGATATTTTTGGAGAATCACGTTCTATGTTGTTTAATTAATCTACTTTCAAGGGTTTAGCAGTTGGTCTTTAGGTGATGAATTCTCAAGCAAGTGGCTAAACAGCAATTACAGTGCACTGAAATTTTCTGAAAAAAAAAAAATAAATCCGTATTAGCCTAATTCATAAAAACAGAAAAATACAAAGTGACAAAGAGACATCAAACTACTCATGTCATCTGAATGTGTATGCCAGTTGGAAAGGGACTGACTCTGTGACCCTCAGCAAGGTATATAAGATCTATATAAGATCTCAATCTATCTCAGTTTACATCTACATGAAATGGGAATAATATTGACCAGATGAGGGGGCTTTTAAATCAGCTACCACTAGTTTGTCTGTTAACATTTATTGGGCTCTTTGAAGATAATGTGATAATTATTAGTAGAACACCTAATCAGAAGGTTCATCATAGATCGTGAGTTTTGTTTCAAGTGGAAGACATCAGGATGCACACAGGACAATCAGAGCCTATTAGCATCTTTTAAAGCGTTTTTCCTTTGCTCACAAATAGAATAGCAAATTAGTTTTCCAACCCTTAATTACATCGTTTTATTTCAGCAAGTATGTCTTGTGAAGATGCTGGATTGGGAAAAGACATATTACAGGTACAAAATAACCCCTTGAGAATCGCTGAAATGAAATGCAAATGCAAATAGATTATAGATTGTTCAGAAACCGAGTATGTGTTTTCCAAATTTCTCTGAACAAGCCCCCTTCCCTTTGGAGGGCATTATGTCTGTTTGAATAACCCCAGACACAGGCAATGTCAGACTTCTTTCTGTCATGTGCCCCAAATATTTGCTAATCTATTCAAAGATGGTATAGATATGGTTCCATATCTAACCACTTGGATGGCTTTTTCTTCCTGTAAATAAATTGACAATATTAACCAGTTTCAAAGGCACACTGCCTGCCACAACCTACCATTTGATGAGAGAGATGGTTTGGCACCTAACTATCCCATTCCTTTAAAAATCTGTTACTCCTTATAAGCCCTCAGTGCTCTCATTTGTTCTTTCCCATGACACGCCATCCCTTCCCCTTCCATATAACTTCACGGGACTTCCACATCACTCCCTCCTGCTCCTTATAAAATATTATCATGGTAGATAAGTGACTCAGGTTTATGGTGACTTGGGCAAACTTATTGTGAAATCTAAATATTATTTCTCCAATTTTTAATTTTCTTTATTGACAATAGTTTCATCTGCCAATTCTGGTACACACGTCATAGGTTGACCATCATGATGCTAGACTACAAGCCTCCTGGTATTTATCTTTCTCTTGATGGGGGAAAAAGTGGTGTCACCCAAGATCTGTGATTATCTGTTTGATCAGGCATCTTTGCAGTAACTATCAGGACTTCTTGGCTTTTCACCCCTTACCTTTGGTCTTTTCATGCATACAGATTTTAGTCTCTCTCACTCTCTCTATGGCCATGTGAAGAAATGTGAATAAATGTCTTTCTGTGTCCAAATGTGTACTGTCTATGGAAAGCAAGTGCTTTATCAACTGAAGAACAGGAGTCTACTTTGTAGTGCCTGTGTGTATTCCTTAAAAAGGCTCAAGTTTAAGCAATAAAACCCCTTTTAAATAATTGGTTTTATTCAGAGGGATCAACTGGGACATCTCCAGCTAGGCTTCTCCTAAGACCATCAGATGAATAAATCATTGAGAAATGAAACTATCTTCTTTATAGGACTGGTCTCTTCTTCTGGAAGCTTTTAGCCTTAACACCGCATCAGGGCCACCAGTTTTCTCAAAAATCCCTTGGTACATATAATTCTTTCATCTGCCTCGTTGAACAGCAGACCCTGCCATTTGGTGACTGGCATTGCTTAACTCACATTTTCTTAATCTCTCTACCCTGATGCTGGCATAAGCAGCAGCCTTTTCTTTGCTCTCTTGGCATCTTTGTACTCAGCTGGCTCCTGAGATCCGCCCTCAGACCCCACCAGGACACACATGTCTATCCAGCCCCCACCTCCTTCCCTTCGCAAGGTTAAAACCAACCCAGCAGCTGCACCTCCCTCCCTGCTGAGTACTGCATGGGGCAGAAGGAGCAGTCTGCACCCATTCGCACTCTCCTTGACAGGGCTAATGACAGGGAACAAGAGAGTGTGAATATCTACACCAAATATTCACATGAGAGAAGTGAAGAAAACCAGCAGTGAAGATGAAAAGCAACTGGTAAGAGAACAAGTGGGATTTAGATAAATCTGTAAATAAGAGATTAGAACAGTTAAAGCTGTCTTTGCCAACTGCCTTCTTTGTTGTTTGTTTTCACGACAGCATTATACGAAAGAAATGGTAATAGCAAGACCTTTGTAGACATGCTTTATTATAAAGACAAAGATAAAAAGTTCTCGTGTAAAGAAATTGTCTTGTCAAGTCTGTTAGTAAATTCTTACCTCATGGTTTTATACACTTAATATGCATGACTGAGGAGAAAGTCAACAGCAGAACCCGTCAGAAACTATACATTCATACTAGAGTTTGCTTTCTGTTTACAGGAAAATTACAGCTTTCTTGTACGTGTGTAGTTTTCTGGGGTCTTTCGTCTCAGCTACCATCCAGCAACAATCAAGTAAGGAGATAGACTTTATCTGCCTTTCATCTTTCTGTAATTTTGACTGTCAAAAGAATTATTCTGAGCTTATTCAAAATTAAAATCCTCTCTAGCTAGCCATCACAACAGAAAGATAGAACTACCTCTGTGTGTGTGTATGTATTTATCTGCGTATGCATATGAGAAAGAGGGGAAAAAGTGAGAGCTATGTGTATTATTTTAAGTGCACTATTAGATATATTTTTAAGATAGGGATTAAAATCTGCATATAGGTGGTAGATACACAACACAAATCCCCCCCCCCCCCCATCTTTCAGTGCTCCTAGTTAGATATTAGTCTGCTATATATGGCAACAAACTGGTTCCACTTTATTTGCTGGGAATAAAATATAAATGGCTGGATGTCAGCCATAAGTCTCATCAAATAATATAGAATGAGGCTATTTCTAAGGTGTAACATGTCAGCTTGAATGTTCCCTTTAAGCCTATGTTGTCAGAAGGAAACCCACATTTATGGTTGAGCCCTTGCAGCACACAAGAGGCTCTCTGTAGGTTAGAAATGTATCTCCTTCCAACTTGCATGCTTCATTCTTCCCCATCCAGACTCTACTAACATTTTCCATACTGACCTGCTACTGGACTTGCACAGAATTCTGAAATTATTTGAATAAATGTTTATTTTCCCTTCTTCCTTCCTTAAATTAGGGGAATCAGTTGGGTCTCCATTTCATTGCAGGGCTTTTTGGCAAATAATATTCAGAAAAATTAGATATTTAAATTTGCTTTCCTCAAACAAACTTCTTCCACGTTCTTGCTTGGGTCAGTAAAAAAAGTCTGTAAATCCTTCTTGCCCCTAACGTGTATTTCATGAATGGCCATTTTCTCTGATCAAACGTGGCCCAGTGGTGGGATGGTGGGAACACCTGGAATACCAGAGAGGATGAAAGAAGTGCCAACAATTTCTCCCCTCAACAGCCTCTTTAGTTGGCATAAAGCTTGTTTAAGTTTCCTTGGGATTAGGAACACTATTGATTTAGGCAACAGTTTTTTTTTTCCTTTTTTTTTTTTTTTTTTAAGG